>NC_138789.1:22604321-23204321 GCF_965178545.1 Coloeus monedula
GGTCCCATTTCATGCAGGCTTTACCCCACTAACTATCCTTCCTGTTGTCTCTCAGTAAATCACATCCTTGAGGAAAGAAACTTGTCTCAGACACAGGACCCACCCACTCCCACAAGCATCCAACTCCACCACAGCACACACGTGGTAGGGAAAGACAGGCCAAAGGAATGGGCAGGCTGCCCTTTACTGGGATGCTCCTTTAAGAGCAAACTTTGGTTCTGAAAGAAAAACCCAGTAACATCATTTGAAGTTAATGCATTGATATCTTTGCACTCCCCAGGGCTACAAACTTCCACCCTGGCAGCTGGACACACATCAGCTCAAAATACAAGAAGCATGTCAATCCTTGGCATTTAGGGACGCAAAGCTGAAACCTCCTTTGTGTGTCAGAGATCTGTGGTCATTTTTGGAGCTTCAGCCCATCTGCAGACAGCAGCATGACTTGCCATGCTGCCATCACAGCACATCAGTTGGGAAGCAGGAGGTCAAGAGCTCCGCTAACCTGCTTGCTCTGCTGCAGAAACCAACCAAAAACACTCGCATCCCATCAGAGATGGGGTCCTGAAAGAGCAGACAGGAATAAACCAAAAAGGGATAGCATCTTCTTCAGCAGCTTCTTGTCTGGAGACACATTGCTGGTGACTGGTTTCTCAGGGCTCTCCAAATTCCTGCTCCAAGCTTAGAGGACTGGAAACAGGAATGGTGGAGTCACCCATTCCAGATCTTACCCAGGGACTGTTCTGATGACTGCCTGGCTCCTTCCTTCTCAGCAGAACACTCCAAAAAATGAACCAAAAACAAACTCTAGAGTCATGACACTTCTCACAAGGCAGACTCCAGGCTCTCCAGCCAGGCCCAACTGCAGACGCCACAGAAGTGTATTTATTTTAAAGACTATTTGAGCTGGAGTTTGTGAGAGAAATGATCCTCTTTTTAAAGAACTTGTGGTTTTTGTAAAAACCGATTTTAGCAACAGTCACATTTCAGGCTCTCTTTAGAGAAACCATCTGCTGATCATCTGCAAGCATTCTGCAGCCCTCTGCAAGGACCGTGCACAGGAGACATGGCATCCGGTGGAGGGCTGTGACTCCAGCTGCACAGTTAGGAAATTTCAGAGTGACACAAACTGACCTGGTGCGTCCCTCTTGCACAATGCCATCCCATGCTTCCCCCTGACCCTGGGAAGTCTCCCTCCTCCAGCCACTGTGCCGTTTTCTACCTTTGCCTAGAGCACCTCTGTATTCCAATGTCCCCTGCCAGGCCCAGTCCCACCTGCCTGCCCTGCTGTGATTAGGGACACATTCCCCACTCTGTGTCTGCTCCCCAAAGCAGCTATTAGAGGACAAGACACTCTAGTGACAGGAGTCGCTGGCTGGGGATGGCTGGAATCCAGCCCTGCCTCCCTGGGGAGCCATGTGGGAAGGAGCTTTGTCCATTGTGAAGGCACTTGGGTAATTACCAGCTGCCGGAATCAAAAAAGCCTCTGCTGAGCGCATGCAAATTCCAACTTTTCTTGGATTTGACCACGTTTGCAGAGGGACAGCAAAGACATCTTGCAAAATGGGCACCTCCTCCCCATTCCCCTTGCACTGAGCGTCACAGCAAGCTCTAGGAAAAGCTCCCCTGACTTCTTCAACAGGATGAACACAACATTTTTCTCCAAGCTTACTCTCCAAAATGGCAGGACCACTTTACAATCTATTTTTTTTTTCTCTCCCCAAAAATCAAACCATTTGAGGTTGACATCCAGGATGGAAATTGAAAGCATGGATGTTTAAAACGCTGAGAAAATTACAAGCAAATCGGAGGACAGGATCTTATCTCATGAACTGTTGGACAAAGCTTCATAATAGCTGGTACCACCAACCCTACCTCCAGTAATCCCCATCCTGAGGCAAACCACTCCCAGACACCTGCTTGACAGCACAACAGTGCCCATCTCCACTCGTGCCTCACCTCTGCCGACGCTGAAACTGAAGCAAACTGGCAGCAGGATAATTCAGGGGAAAATTACATTTTCTGTATAGCTTTCATACATGACTATATTTAGCAGATGGAGAAACAAAGTACATGTATTCAGTAAATATATATTTTTATAGCTGTAAAATTATAAACACATATGTATGTTCCAAGGAGATCTGAAGTCTATTTTAAGAAGCTCTTCACATGCGGATCATTAAAGCCTACAATACAGTTCCTTTGCCATATTATAATAAATATGGAAAGCGAATACACACTTCTCAACTCTTGTAGGTCACGAGAGACCTAAAGATGATCTCGTTTCTCTTCTGGTCGCTCTCTTTAGTGCTGCTTCAAAGGGAAATTGGTCTCATATGTGGGTTGACTGTACCTCACAGCATCATTTTGCCTGCAAACCTAATTTAGTGAGCTGCTGAAACACTGTTACATAGGCAAGCATCAATTCCAGACCTCGGAAACCCACAGGGTCAACACTGGAAACTAATTCCTCACCTGACAGGCTGCTAGTCTTGCAAGAGCAGCAAAACTAGCATCTTGCCACCTCTTGCATTCAGGAGGTATTAATCACACTTGCATCATTCCAGCTACTGGAATTTCTGATCCAAGTTGATTAATTTCCTCCCCATGCCCATTTCAAGCTACTCACAAGCTCAGGGTTCTGCCTTTGGGGAGGGATGCTGAATTTCTCTTCCTGCTCCCTGCATGGCCAAAGCCAGGAAACAGGACAACTTTCTCCACCTTATTTCCTCAAGACTTCTGCCCCTGGGGAGTCAACAAGGTTTTAATCAGCACCTGGCACTGCATCTATCAGATATGCTAATAAGATTCCTTACCTTAACAAACACCCTCAAGAGCAGACTCATCTATCTTAATTGGTAAACGCTTCATTAATAATGCAGCTGAGGAGTCTCAGAGCTAGAAATATAAATAGCAAGTTCTGATGCAAGGGCTTTTTTTTGTTCTCCAAGTACAGATTCAGAAGGAAGGTCTCTGTCGTGCCCTGCTGCAGACACAAGAGCCCTTTGCAGCGTGCACAAAAAGCCTCTTTTCTCTCTCTGAGGGGTCCAAGTTCAGAGCATCCCTTTCCAAAGGAGAAAGGCAGGCATGCTGGAAGGCATTCCTGGGCTGGGAGGCACTCAGGAGGATGGGAACCCATCAGGCACCAACACAGAGGTCAATGTGGACACGCTACCAAGACAGTGGCTTCCAGCCACTGATCGATGACAGGAAAAGCATTAAAACGCCTCTTTGGTTAAGTCACAAATTCCAGCCCTATGATTAATGCTGCTCTTAGCCAGGGAGCAAAGCAAAGGCTCAAACACCACAACCAGAAGGGACATCTGAAGAAAAAGATCTAGTGTGTCTGAGACTATACATTCTACAAAGAGATGACCCCAGGCCCACCATGCTAATCTCCAGATCTCCATTTTAAGGACTTAGCCAAAACAAGGCAGAAGTCTCTGAAACCCAGCTCTACTCAGGAATTCCAGGCGTGTTGAAATAGTAGGCTTGGGTTCTCCTTTTTCTTATAAATTCATTCTGCAGACAAAAACCCAGACAATTAGGGATTTTAAGTATACTCAGTCCAGCCAAAGACTTGCTGATCTTAATCAAGTTTCTCAAAGCAATGGCCATAATTTCTACACAAAACCATTTTTATTGTTCTTTTTTTTTTAAAGCTCTGCTTATCAGTCCCTACAAAGTCTCAATGGATCAGACTGGGGGTTTAAATCTAAATGTAGAAGAAGAAATTAGTGGGGTTTATGGATGTTGGATCTAGTAATTGTTGATAAATATCTTCCTCTGATGGCATTTTTGAGGATTTTAATAACAATGAAGTGTTAAATCAAATCCCAGATAAACAAGTTTTGGCAAAAACTTAAATATTGCAAGCAAGGTGGTTTTGGACACTTTTCTTGGGAAAAAACTGCCAAAAAATTTTGTTCCAAATTCTACCACCATGTCCACGTCTTAATTTTTTCTAAGCAACCCTTCTCTGACCCCACCTCTGGTCTCCTTCTGCATTATTTATAGCATCTTTCTACAGCAAATGACTCTTCCAAACATTAAGAGGCTTCTTTCAGAGGTTTTCAAAGTGCCAGGCTTGGAGAGCAAGGCTGCTGTGCAAGTCCAGCTCACAAACTTTCAATTTTACTTTGAGTCCTGTGCTTAAAGCTTCTTTGGAAATGGCTCCTGGGCACATGTTCTCAATTAGAACAAAAAGGCAGGCCAGAGATTATATTTCCAAAGGATCACAAACAGTCACACCTGGAAACACTGTTTTTCCCCAAATCCCATTTAGTGCTTGTGGAATAGCAAACTTAACTGGGTGCTTGCCAAAGGTATGTAACTCAGTTTTTGTACTCATTTAGAGCAGCTCAGTAATACTCCCTAGGACAGCAGCATCAAGGTGGGAATTTGCAATGGGGTCTGCATTGGACACAACATCCATGTATCCCTGCACTGATCCCAGGCAGAGGGGCCTAGCGTTCCCCATCCCACACAGTGCCTCTGGCTGGAAGTGCCTCATCCCAGACAAACCCACCATTGTGCAGGATGCTCTGCAGTGCCAGCCCGGCAGGACATCAAGGACATTGAAAACTGATTTCTCCAGCCAGCCTGAGCTCCCGCCCCACTGATTAATGGTTCTCCGCCACAGAAGCTAATAGGATCCTCTTTGAAATCCAAATAACCAGCATTAGTGACCTCAGAGCCCTGTCTGCTAACTGGACGTACAGCCTGCCTTTAATTCTCCTTATTTTCCACTGCATCTTCCCTAGCAAAGCTTCCATTCCCACAATTTTCTTTCCAAGCCTCTACACCCCTGTTCAGCTGAGTTCTGCTCCCTAACTGGCACCCTAGTTTCACCCCTGTGTGTGAAAGCATCAGCCTGACCCAACACATCCTCCCCCTGACCCCCTACCCTTCCCCCTAGGGAAGGGTCCAGGTTAGCTGCT
Source organism: Coloeus monedula (assembly GCF_965178545.1). Taxonomy (NCBI): domain Eukaryota; kingdom Metazoa; phylum Chordata; class Aves; order Passeriformes; family Corvidae; genus Coloeus; species Coloeus monedula. The sequence continues at coordinate 22,609,259 of NC_138789.1, forward strand.
GCAGCCCCACAGCGTGTCTGCACCCACACAGAGCCCAGGCAGCAGCAAACAGCTATCAAGTGTATCCCAGGGCTGGTTCTCAGCAGCCAGCAATTTAAAGGTAAAATTCACCAGGCATCCCTGCCATTCCCACACCTAGCTCAGCAAAAGCCTGTCTGTAAGGGACTAACATTTAGGCTACCAGCTCTGACTACAGTAAATCTCCTTCATTCCTCTTCTTTTTTTTTTTTTTTTTTTAATCCATAACCACCAGCTTTAAAGCTTTAAATCAATATCCCCTCTTGCGATCTGCATTCAGCAAGGAATTATTCACATTGAGAGCTTTAAAAATTAAGCTAAACCCTGCAGGGCCCAGGCCAAACTTGTATCACAGCAAAGCTTTAAACACTGGATCAGGGACACAGCATGAGCCATGTCCTGGTCTTAGATGCAAACTAAATGTAGAAAACAAAGCCGCCGTCACTGTGTTAAAAGGAAAAACCATAAATGGTCCACGCTGTGGCTTCTCCCAGGGACACAAGGGACAAGGGCTCTCCTTCCACGAAGAGGGGTCAGCCCATTCCAACCAAACACCTCGCAGAGGAAAGAAACTAATTGTCCCTGCAAAGGAAAGAGACTTATTGTCACTGTTTGAAAGAGAAAATGGCAGCTGATCTGTCCACCCGTCTGTAATGCTGACCAGAGGGAGGTCTTTGAGGGATGATGTGAGGACAAAGAGGGCAGTGCCATGTGCTCCCTCCATAGTGGTACCCACATCCACGGGAACAGCAGGTCCTCAGCACTGCTCACCCACTGCTGCGCACAGCCAGACACAGCTGGCCACAGGCTGGGCAGAAGTGCCACACACCAAGCCGAGAGTCTGCAGCATTCCTGGAGGTGCCAGTTTTAAGGTGCAATTGAAGAAGAGGTGGGGAAATAAAAAACTCACAATCTAAACCAGATCCTGTTTGTGCCCCAGAGAACCACAAAGGCAGGAAAAGACGGATGAAAGAGCAAAGACTCTCAGTCTTCTCAATAAGAGAAGCTTCCATCTTTAATTTGAGGAGGGATCTGACCTGTTCAATGACAGGACTAGATATTATGGGGAAGAAACCCTAGACCCCCTCTCTTCTCCCACCACTAGGACAAGGGGCTGCAAGCACATCCCTCTGCACAAAGGCACCTCAGTCCCACCTGATGCTGTGATGGTGGCAGAGGCAGAGGGTTGGGTATAACCAGTCCAGGAAACAGCCGGAATTCCACCACCCCCACAGTGGTGTCTAAGTGAGCACTGAAATCTTTCCATCTTCCCTGCTTGAGGGATGGCATGAAGGAGTCCATCCAGACTGTGCAGAGAGAGCATCCTTGATCCCACAGTCACTGGCCTAATGTAAGAACCAACAAGGACTGGCAAGGGTCAAGGAGCTGGAACAAGGCTAAGACATGGGTACAAAACAATGCAAATCAGGAGACTCTCCTGGCCCCAAACATCATCACAGTCCTCCCACACATTGACCTTTTATAGGTATGAACTGCACAGGGGACTTAAGGTTTGAATCCACCCCGGGGCAGAGATTATGCCTCATGTTCAGCTCTTCAGATGCCCACACACAGCCACTTCTCCAGCTCTCAATCACAGGGGTGACTGCCCAGGCCTTAATATTTGTAAAGTCCTTAGGAAATCCTTGGAAGGAAAGAGTAGAGTATTATTATGAAATAATAGCTTTTTATTCTGCTCCATCTGAAAGCTGCGGCTCTTTGTTCGGCCCCACACTGTCTAAGCCAAGGGTTAAGACTTGACTGGCTGGGCTGTGAGAAGCCATCCTCCACGGTGGGGGAGAGGCAGACTTCTGAGGGTCTCAAGAACAAGGTGTCTTTGCAACCTATTCGGACTCCAATAAGCAGCTTTAGATGTAACAATAGGGGGCTGAAAACCCAAGTGCCCCAAAACCTGCAAACAATCAGGACTGTTTTAAGCATCCACAACTGATATTTCTAACACCATCTGAAATGAGTATTTTCCTTTCTGTTTCAAAGCCTTATTTTCCAATCAGATTATGTGCAGGATAAATACCCATATACGGTGACAGCAGGCACTGCACAAGAAAATTGGGGATAATGGTAAATGCAAAGATTTACAGATACTTATCTCGGCATCTGCAAGAAATATTAGCTTTGAACATGGTGTTCAAACACAGTGTCAATCACTAGAACCTAGTGAAAGTGCAAACTTGCTTAGCTGAACTCAGCCCTAAAATAAATTCAATTAATAAAATATAACTAGGTTTTTAGAGCCTATCTCTCGAATGGGAAGCAGCAGCCACGTGCATGAAATGCCAGGCTGGTCCAGGTTGACAAAGCACAGTAAAATATGAGAAAGTAATGACCCTGGACACACTGGGAGAGCTCTTCTCTGAGGTCAAGGACACCCAACCATGAGGGACCCGATAATAAGGGAGGAGACTTGGTCATCACCTGCAGACAGAGCAGGCACAGACACACTCTGGCTGCCATGGAGCACATCAGTGCCACTCAGCCAGGCTGTAGGAACAGCCCCACAAGCACCCCAAGCTCACTGCAGTCACAAAACAGCACCCACATGTTGAAGACATGTTGTAACCCCCTGCCTTGGGGACTACAAAGGCTCAGTGGTTTCTGCTGTCACCATTCCTTCCATACTGCCCACCCAGGAAGGGGACTCCAAGCTCACGCTGCTGCCAACACTCCCTGACCAGCACCATCCAGGACAACGCTCCTGCACACAGAATTGCCAACCAGCAGCTGTTAAATGCCCACACAGGTCCTACACATTCCCACATAAATAATCTATGTAGCAAGCCAAAGAGATCTCTGCAACACACTTGCCCTGACACTGACTTACCAGGAAGGATGTGCAATAAGGTGCTGAAACTTTTATGAATCACCCTGAAAAACAATGTTACAGTCACCAGCTTAAAAATACAACAAAATCACAAGCAGTTTCAGTGCAGATGAAAGAGGAAGGAGGAGGATGCCTCTTCAACAGCCCAGATCTACTTACCTCCAAAGGTCCAACACATACTGGTATTTCTGAAGATGTGGCTGGACCTCCCCCCGTCTGGCCAGCCATGCTCTGAAAGCACAGGATCCACTCTCTGCTCATCAGCTCCTTCCCCTGCACTTGCTTTCAGCACTGAACATTGTTCACACCCCCAAAGTTAGCCAGACACGCAACTGATCCTCCAGATAAACAGCCCGACATCTAACAGTGCTTCTTGGGCTACAGCCACAGACCATCAACAGAAAAAGCAAAGCTGTGATCTGAAATCTTATCTGGTCGCTGCAGAAACGCGGTAGAGAAGGTCAGCTTTCCATCATTCAGCAAAGACGTTCAGTGCCAGCACATAAACACTAAAAAATATCACTGTTGAGTTAAGACAACTTTGGGGTTTCTGCTTTGCAGCCAAGTATCACTCAGAGGCCATTAAACAGATTTTTTAGCCATCAGTGGAACATTAGAAATTCCATGAATTTGAAGTTTATTAATTCCACAATACAGTTTATACTTTTTTCAGGATTTATACTCCTTGGCTTCACTCTTTCAGCTATAAATAAAACCATTTGCTAAGTTGGCTGATACATTGCAGCCCATGACTGGCACATTTATGCAAGTTGGCTGAAAAACAAGATGGTTCAAGGAATCGCCAGAAACACTAAATCCAGTTCTTTCAAATCTATTTTGAAACATCTAATAAATCTGCAGGGATCACTTGATACACAGAACTGGCTAAACTCGAGTAGTAGCACAGCATCCCTGATGTTTGCGGAGTGGCTGATGTGCATTTTACAGCCTTCTCTCTCAAGTCCTTCACAGCCCATCGCAAAATATTCATGCCTTTGGATAGTCTTCAGAAGGAAAACTAGGAGAAAGAAATGGCAAAAGAGATCCAGCAGACCAGACATATAGGATTCCCCATCCCTTTCCTCAAGAAGATGAAAATGGAAAGGAGACCTACATCCATGGGTTCCCATCTTGGGGGGGATGCATCTGGCAGGGACAGGTTCAGGGGTCTTTGCACCGCAGGTATCCCAAGCAAGAGGTCAGTGAAGACAGAGTATTTACAGGATCAGCACAAGGAAAAGGTGGATCTGGTCCATCAAAAACCTCCGGCAAAAAAGTGAGCCTCCACAGCTACTCCCTGAGTCAAAGGGAGTTGGAGAGCTCAAAGCCTTGTGAAGCTGGGCCAGTGGTGGCTCTGCAGTTTTGAGGATAGATGGAAATCCTGAAATCTGCCCAAGTTTCAGAGCTCCCTGATTAGCAAGAGACAAGCGATGAAAGACCTGATCACAGGAGAAAAAAATAAAGATATCCAACACAAAATTTTTATCACAGCACTTGTAACCTGTGCTCTGGAAACTACTTGTAAACAGAAAGAGACTCTGGCCTCAGGATACATCAACAGATCTTACCTCAGAGCACCAAGGGGCTGACAGCAGTTTTGCTCCTCCAGTAAGACAAGCAAGCCAAAGGAGAAGGCACAAAAGTAATTTCATAGGGAGAGGGCTGAGTAGGAAACCCTGAGCCAGAGGTGGGGCCTGAATATTCAACAGAAGCTTTTGCATGCTTACTTCCTGAGCAAAACCAAAACCCTCAGCAAAGCTGCTCAGACAGGTGATGATCAGCACTGCAAAAGCAAGGCGGGCCCTCCAGGAACAGACTCAAGGTGTGTGGTGCCTCCAGCCATGAGAGAGCAACTTGAGCCCTGGGGAAACTGCAAAAATTTTTAGGCAAATGGAGATGTGATAAAATAAATTGGAACACTAATAGATGAGAGGAAAGGTCCAGGGCTTCCCTCCCTGCCTGCCCTGCTCCAGGCATGAGTTGATTTTCTCTCAGCCACCAAAGCCATACTTCTACGTGCTGGTTTGAGACACTCCAGCCTCCAAAACTGACAGCTTGGGTACACTCCCCAATAGCTGCATGTTGGGTTTTCCTTACCTGAAAGCATCTTTATTGCTTGAAAGTCCCTTTTCTCACTTTGTATCTCCCCAACAGCAGCAAGAGATAGTTGCCAGCAGCTGTGTTTCATCCATGGAAATACCAACCATTCTGGAGCATGCAACACTTGATAAACATGAAACCCAGTGGGATGCTTTTATCCCTGTGCCCTGTCTGACTGACAGGTGACAAGACTGCAGCCCCCAACAGACACTGCAGTGTAATTCACCTCCCTGCCACCCCCAGCCCTTCCTGGAGAACACTGCTGACCAGCACCACTGCGGCACCCAAGGCACAAACCTACCCCAGAGATTTCCCCGCCTCTGCTTCCCTTGCTGGGAGCCAGAAAGAAAATCATTCATCATTCCCTGCTCCTCCCTGGTGCAAGTGCTCAGAAATTGCTGAGTCTGACCTTACTTATCGCTGGATGTAGTGCAGTTCTGTTTTCTAATCCCCTACATCTGCATTTTGTACAGCCCTTTCTAAGGCTCTTCACATTTGCTTCACAGTTTATCGCCCTGCTCAAGCAAGATGACGCATCTTTAAACTTTCCACTCAAAAGAAGCGCTGAGGAATGAGACCATTCAAAACCGAAGAAGCTGCCTTAGAAAATAGTCCCCACAGAAAACGGCCAGCAGGAGGTTTTTTTTAAAGTCATAAACTTAATGAGAGAAGGGATTATCTTTTCTGTCAGAAAGACTCCTTGTTCCTGGTATCGTAACAAAATACTGAACCATTTGAGGGCTTTTCTTCTTAGTTTTGCTCAAAAATTAGGACAATAACAACCGAACTCAGAGAGAAAAAAAAAAAATTGTTTCCCTGTGTGGAGACAGAAAAAGGCTTCCCAGCACAGATTTAAGGAACAGCCCCTTCTCTCTCCCAATTCAACAAGTCCTTGCAACTTAGATGACCCTAAAGCAATATAGATCCTACAGGTCTAACTTGAAGTTCCTTCAGTGATACATCCTGGAAGTCAGAAAAGGTTTACCATGGTCTCTACAAGCTCAAATACACTTCAGAAATTTAAGGTCCCTATATGCAAATGAGAAGATCAGTCCACTCTGGCAAAGTTGTTAGTGCTGGAACAGCTGAAGAGGAGCCAGGCAACACACAACCCAGAGAGAACAAGACCTAAACACAGAGATGATGCTGCTGCCGCCTTGCAGCCCATGGGTTGACCTTTACATTCTTTCCCCTTACACAAACCTCAGCTTCACACCCGCCCACGGCCTCTGGGGACCCCCATCTCACAGGAGAAAGCATCAGCTCAGTTTATCTGGGCTTTGGGGTCTGCAGGGTCTGGCCAGCACACGTACACCAATCCAAGCAACAAGGGCACCATCAACAGACAGGGAATCTTTTCATCCCAAGTCTTCAAACCACCAGCCCACTCCTCCTCTTTGCCCTCAATGCCGCAGGGAGCCTCTGATCCCAACCAGCTCCCTGAACACAGCCCCCAGCGCCTCGCAGTTCAATACGGGGGCTCTCTGTGGGGGTCTGGGCTGCGTTTCAAAGACAAAACATTGCCAGAACAGGAAAACCCTGGATAAAAACCGAATGGGCAGCTCTGCTGCTCTACATCAGGTCTGCAGGAAGCCAAGGATGCCTACAAACACCCAACAGACACAGTCCTCCAGCAGGGGTGCTAAGCCAGGAACCACATGGTACCATGGCCCCAAAGAGCACACGCTGCCTCCCACATTGAAACCTTGAAGGGTTATTTGCACATGAAATCATGTTGAATCAGAGCAGCCAAAGAAAATGCTGTGACTCCAATGAGAAGTGTATACACAATCCCCACTCACGATGGAGATGACTTGACCAGATGACTCTCCGTCAAGAGCAGCACCAGGCCAAGCAATGGCCACAGCACTGGTGGGGCAGTATCTTTCATGGGAGGGTTTAGGCAGAACAGAAAGAAAACGGGAAAGCCAAGTTTGACTTGGCCCAGCAGCAGGCAGAAGGACTGGGGATGATGACCTGGCCCAACACACAACCTGCTGGGAGCAGAACCCAATGTCTTGCTCTGCCATGACTGGTCTTGTAGAGCTAGTGCTATCAGATCAAATCCCTGTGCCCTCAGCTGAGCCCTGGGAAAATCTTGGGAATATCTGTCATCCCTTTGAGCTTGGCTTATCATCTGGAGAAGGCAGGACCCTCCACGGCGCAGGCAGATGCTGCAGTCACAGCAATTTCAGAAGAAATCTTCTGACACTACATGTGCAACCATTTTTCTGCAGTCTGCCCCAGTGATATTCCCACATTGAGCAAAAAACAACCCAAACACTCCCCTTAATTAGGTTAAGCTAGCTGTTTTTACTGTAAGGTTCAAGCTAGACTGATTATCTGTGTGCCCACTGCATTGGCAGGGCTGGCTGCCTCAGATTTGAATTCATCTTTTTTAGATCCAAAGAAAGAAAAAAAAAGAAAAAGACATCTAAAAAAGAAAAAAGAAGCTTTTGGTCCCTTTTCAGGTGATTTCTTACTCTCACCTGGGTTTGGCACACAGATGCACAGCACCTGGGCTGACGGAGAACCTGTTCGCACCAGAAAAACGGTCTGAGCCCCACGGTCCAGCACATGTCCTTCCCTGGGCGATCCCCACGCAGCACTGCAAGTTACTACAGACGGCTTTACCAACGATAACCAAACACGACACGCGGTCACTTCGAGTTCGCTTGCAGCCCAGCCGTCCTGGAGAAGGGACAACCCATCCCATCACTGGGCTAAGGCACAATCAAATATTTAAATGAACATTTCTGCTTTAGGTCAGCTACGCCTTCCTCCTGCTGCCGGCTACCGAGTGGCAGAGTGATCTCCTTGCATTGCCGTGACAACCCGAGGATGGGTTACAGCCATGGCTGGGCTGCTGAATGGCAGCGCTGGGTACTTGACATGTGACAATGGGATACGTTTGCCTTTTTTCAGAAACGAGAGGCTGACATTGTGAAGCAGTTAAAGCCAGACATCCAAGCGAGCCCATCACCATACACGGGCTCAAAAGGCTTTGTCTGCCCTTCTAAGAGAAATTTCATAATATGTGAGGGTGAGCAGTCAGCAAAAGGCTTGGATAGCTCGACTTATAATCATCCCCGGCTTCCTCACAACGGCCCTGAATACATCTTTGATTGGTTATGTATGAGAGGAGCCATCCCCAGCGTGGTGCCAGACATGTGCGACACAGACCTGGGTCGGACTCCTGAGCAGGAAGAAGAATTCTGCTCAGCAGCAATGATTAAAGGGGGAAAATTAATAATAATAATAATAATAACAATAATAATAATAATAACAACAACATGTTATTAATACTAATTTGGACTTATTATTGAAAAATGTGGCAATTATTTAATCCTGAATGGTTTCAAGCTATTATTGGTTCAATTGTGGTCCCCCCCCTCCGCAGGCAAGGTGAAGAGCCAATTCCCAGGCTACGGCTCTTGCTCCTGAGAGGGGCATTTCCACACAGTCCTCTGCTTGTCAGTCCAAAGGGAACGGCCACCCATCCCTAAGAGCGCCCAGACACCTCCGGCATCCCCCCAGGACCCCAGTCCCAGCCCCTAGGAGGGGAGGGGCGTGGATCCGGTGCTCATCCATCGTGCAAGTGACTTTCCTGTTGTTCCAGGCGAACAAAAGCCGAACAGCGCAGTGGGCCCTGAGAAGGGTGCCTTCCCTTTAATAAACGTGATTTCAATCCCAGTGAATATTCATACAATTACCCTAGCTCTAATTTGTATAAAATGACAGCCTGCAAACCAGGGATGATTGAAGAGGACCAAAATCATTTTGTTTGATTACAATCTCTCCTCCCTTCTCCCCCCCTCCCACCTTCATTATCTTTTATGTCTATTTAAACTCCGGACACTGCATATTCATCTCAATTCTCCCTCCATCTCTCCTTCTGTTTGTGGGTTGCTGCTGCTTTTATTTTTTCTCCCCCCTCCCATCTCTCTCTCCTTTCATTGTAATTTTCTTCTTGCTTCTGTTGTGCATTCAGGGATTTGAGGAGGTTTTCAGGGGGAGTGGGGGTGGACTTCATTTTATAGAAAAAAAAATACTGTGTTGTCTGGATAGAAAATTACATTTGCATGCTCGAGGGGCCTGAGGGCTTCTCTGTGGGCTTGGCAGAGATCCTACCTCGGGGGGGGGAAGGAGGTGGAAGATGCTGATTTGATTTCCTCCTCTTCCCACCCCTTCCCCCTTTCCTTTCCATATTATAAATGTCTGCCTGATTTTTCTTTTCTTTTTCTGCATGTGCAAACCACTTGAAGAACAATGGCACAGATTAGAGGCCTTCCTTAGGGCTGTTTATGAATGCAGTTGTGGAGTTCAGCAAAGCAGAAACATTACATACAGTAATTGGACATTTAATTACTAATGAAGCTAGCAACTGATTTTTTTTTTTCCAAGGGTCTGAAGCAATGTGACAGACCCTCCAACTGCAGGTTTAATTATGGCTGGAGATGGGCTTAATACTCCCCATCTTGCACTCTATTACCCTCTCAAAAGCCCTTCTGCCTTTTATTTGTAATTTTTATGCCCCTGCCCCATCCACGGGGAGAAACATCCTGATGCTCAGGCCATCAGACAGGATGATGCTTCTGCCACTGCTCTCAATTGCTGTGAAGCCAAAGAAGCCAGCCTTGGACAGGCTTCCTATGGAGTCAGCTCTCTTAAAAGCACGGAGGGAAGAGACCTATTTTGGTGGCCAAGAACACCCAGAATCAATCCCTCCTTGATTATGTCTCAGTTTTGGCCCAACCTAATTTTTGAGGTTTCACTCCCTCTTTTTAAGAAATCAAATACTCAGGTTGTTTGTCCCCACATGGGGACGTTCAGTTTCCTCCTAGAACTTAGCTTAAGTTTTTCTTTTCTTCCTCCCCCTCACCTAGCCACTGCCTCCTCCAAAGACCATGGGACAACTGGAAATGAAGTCCCCACGTGGCAGATGAACCAGAGCAGGCTCAAAGCAGTGTGAAAGCAAAGAGCAAAGGTTTGTCTCCAGAAAGTTTTACTCCTGTAGGGTTATAATCAGACATCAGTACAACATTGGGCTGGTTTCCTCAGGGAGAGGTGAGCAGGTGGGGGCATTAGGTACCTGAGGTCTCAGTCCCACCACTGGCAGCACATCACAGAGAACCTCAAAATGACAAGCCAATCTGCACTGGATCACAGCTTTCACCTCTATCTTGTCTCTGACAGGGGCTGACAACCCCCAGAGAGTTTCTCCCTCGCTTCTGGCAAGCAACAGCTTCAGAACTTCCTGAGCTGGAAGCTGCATCTGGACCATCTGGTTTAACACTACTGAAATGGGGCTGGAATAGGGCTAACAAGCATCTTTGGAGCTTTTTCATCTCAGTCTGCCTCCCTGAGTTTCATTCATTGCAGCTCCAATTTCCTTCTTGAGGTGAAAGGAGACAAAGTGCCAAGGCAATCCCACCTCCTCATGCAGAGTGCTAAGCTCCAGGGAACTGAACCTCCAGCTTCTGTTGATCAAAAAACCTTCTAATTGATTACAGATGAATGCTGTACGGCAAAACTGTTGGATTTTAAGAGCACAGAGAGCACTTTTGTAAAATGTCATATGCATATTGGGATTCTTCTTTCCTGGTTTTAATGACAAAGTGCAAATTTGGGGGTTGGGGGGGAGAAAAGACAGGAGAAAGAGTAACAGATGTGAGGAGATGAAAAATGTTCCTAAAGAACAAATCACCCATTTCTTCCTCCAGATCTCCCAGCACATCATATGTAAGACTGTACACTCTCAAGATTTGTTCACACTAATTCTCACATGTGTTACAGAGTAAATGACCAGTATCAGTCAGGACCCATGGATTCAAGTGGCCTGCACATTTTTACACAGCAGAGACACCTCCTCTGGTCTCAGGAAGGACTCGTATCTATGAGAATGTTGTGCCAATTGAGCTAAATCCACTACAAAATGGAGCAGTTGGTATCCCACTCGTACAGGTTATGGTGGAATTCACACACTATCACTGAAGGCCTAAACCAGCGGACAAGGCTCCTCTAACATCAACTGCGAGAAAATCATCTACATACCCCAAAGGACTGGTCCGGGCAGCACCAGTGTCTCCAGTGACTATCAGAGATCTTGGAGGACTATACTAACAAAGACACACAACTTTTAGACAGCAGACAGCAGGCAGGAGTCCCTCTCAAACAGCATGTGCTTGGGTAATAGAAGCAATTTTCCCCCTGGATTTACCTTCCAAATGTGGGAATCAGCCAGTAAGCACATCAAAAGTTCACTGGCACCAGTGAGAGGCCCTGCTGCTCTGCTGCTGACTTGGATCCTAGACAACTTGCCCCTAGCTGTTTTAGGAGCAGATACCATACTCCTTCGATTAGAAGCAAGAGTCTGCACCAAATCTCTTCCAAAACTTTGCCCAGTTCCTCAGCTTTGACTGAATTCAGGACTTCTTCTGCTGCATTAACAGTTGGGCAGAAAGTCTCTGAGGATACAGGAATCTGGCTGCCGCTCACCTTCCTTGCACAGGGAAGCAGTTTAGAGGAAGACTGTTTCCAAGAACTATTTCCATGTCCTTTGACATGATTTTCAGCCTGTCCTCCACAGAGAGACACAGCTGAAGGACTCAGTCACTGCTTTACTAAGTCTTTTCAGGTCCTTTTTCAAATCAGGCTAAACAATAGGGGTCCACCACAAAGCTGGGCAGTACGGGACATGGGAGGATCCCATCCATGGGGTCATGGGAGGATTCCCCATCCCTGGGAGTATCAAAGGCCAGGCTGGATGGGACTTTGAGCAGCCTGGTCTAGTGGAAGGTGTCCCTACCCACGGCAGGGGGGTTGGAACAAGACGATCTTTAACATCCCTTCCAACCGAAACCATTCTATGATTCAGAAAGGACAAACAGCCCGTACAAGCCGACATCTCCAGCCAAATCCTGCTATTGAAAACTGGATGCAGTCAAGCAGAGAGATTTAATGGCCTGGGCTCTGCCCTCACCTCCTGACAGCTACTTCAGCAGGTGGTGAGTACCTCATGTTTCAAAGGAATGCCAGATTTCACCCAGGGGCATCTCCAGGAACACTTCCAGCTAACTAGCCCTTTGGGAGCTCACAGTTGCCAATTCAGTGCTACAGAAACGCTGGTGGCCAGACTCATCTGCTTTCCTGCGTGTCAGAATTACACGAACCATTGACTCATCTCACTGCTTCCACCTTCTCAGAGACCTTGTGGCACCATGAACACCTGCTCAGGGTCACCAGGATTCAAACTTCCAATCACACTCATCAACTTCTATCAACATCAGCTGTATTTTAAACTATTTTGAAGCAATAGTGGTGAACGTAAAACACAACCTAAATACAGATTATATGACAGAACGTAGCCCTGGTGTGAGCTGCCTTTGACCAGCACAGCTCCATGCACCCCCCACCATAGGGAATCACACTTTGCCCAAGTGACTTGCAACTGCTGCTGTCCATCTGAGCGCCCTTAAAAGAGATCTGCTTTACAGAAAAGGATGAACACCCTCCTGCTGAAGTCTGGGCCTCTTCAAGATGTCTCAAGTCAGACGTTCAACACTTAATTGCTTTTGAAGACCAAAGAGCGTCTCTTCATTCTCCTCCCATGTGTTTATCTTCTGCAGAAGTCAGCTGCTGAGTTTGCAGGAGAAAGATCAAATAACAACTAAAAGAAGTTTTAAGATGCACACCCACTGCCATTAATCATATTTGTTATATCTTTCTTCCCTCATTGCCTTAAAAATGCTTATTTCCAGACCCTGGTCAGCCTACTCCCTAGAAACACAAGCATGGTGCCCATCAGAGAAACAGCTTCTGTGGCTAGAACATGCTGCCAGGTGTGAGAAAGTATTTCCTTACTCAACACATCCACTGATGCTGGGCAAAGGTGCCAGCAGGAAACCAGGAGGACAAGGAGGGTCGATCTTGTCCAAAGTAGCTCCAACGCTGGAAGGGAAAGGAGTGTGAGAGCCTCCTCTAGCCCTTGGGAAGTATCTGTGGGAGGAAGCTGGCTCCTCTGGCAATGCCGGCACTCCTTTGGAGACCTGGTCCTGGAGCCTGAGCTCACACTGCAAGAACTTGCTGAGATTTTGGGATCATTCATGTCCAGAGGCAGCTGCGTTTAGACAGAGCTTCCCCGCTTTAAAAGACAACAGATCCTTTAAGCCACTTCAAAAAGGACACATCTGCCCAACAGTTGTCTTTTTACCAGCTGTCCCATGGTCCAAAAAATCCATCACCTTCCCACACATTGCCGTACACCACACATAGACTGAGACATCCCAAACACCCTCCAGATCCTGCCATAAAACTAGTGCATCAAAACCTGTTCACATCGGAGTCAAGATCGGAGGGGAGCCTGATCTCCTCCAGCTCTTCCACCATGCCCAAACTGGCCTCCCAGTACCCACTTGCTCCCAGGGATTTTCAAGCTATAACTCATCTTTGCTCCCAGTTCAGGGTGCCAGGCAAGGCTGGGGTGGCAGCCCAAGGCTCACACACAATGAAGGAGAGCAGAAAAGCAGAGCTCAGAAACCCATGCCAAGGACGTTTGCTCTCCAGCAAGACCAGAAACATCAAGCCAGCACCACAGCATTGCTCAACACAATCTGGATGGAGACAGGGGGCCCCTGTCTGTTACTCACCATCAGGATGGGGGTAAACAACACAGCAGGCCCCCAGGATCCTGGCTCCTCATGGAGAACGTGGCACTCAGACTCCCATCCCAAACCACTCCTGCTTCGAACCCTGGCAAAATCCAGTCAAAAACATTTGCCCCTCCCCAAGAGCCCACTGTCATGCTGGACAAGGACACTGCTCTCGAGCTGGACTCCCTTTCAGCATCTCTAACTTGATACAGCTGTTCACTTCAACTGCTAAAAGCCAGCGTAAGCTGATTTTGCAGAGAGCCTGTCTATGTAAACTGCGCCGCTCCTCCAACATAAATAGTATGATCCTGGCTTATAATTTCAGCAACTTGATGTTTTCTTGGCCAAGAGTGAGTCCAAGGAACTGGAGATGGAAACAGCTTCAGAGAGTGTGGCCAACCGCACAAGACAGTCTGAAAAGGTCCCAAAGAGGACCTTGCTCACAGCCACGTGGCTGAACACCCCATCACTGCAGCTCACACCCACATGCCCCACAGGCAGGTGAGTGCTTTGAACTGAGACGCTGCACCCCACAATGTGCTCCTACGAGCCATGGGGTATCAAGGGAGACACACAGCAAAGCTGGCAGAGAATCAAACCAAATGCAAAAACCACTTAGGAGTCAAAAACATCCCAAATCTAATCCTGTTCCTTGGAAAACCAGGTCCTGAAGTCTGGATTTTTAGGATAAAATATTCTTCCTGCTATAACACCTGGGAAAGAGAGATGAGAGAGGTCTACAGCCTCCATTACTACCACCCTATTTCCTCTTCCTCCTGTCTCAGTCCCAAGCAGCCAGGATAGCTTGGTGACAGCCAGTGGTGGTCCTGACCTCACCTGGATGAAGCTCAAGATGCTGCAAGCTCTATTTACACAGAACCCATGTCACACATGGCATGTGCTGAAGGACACAGGGACCTGCACGCCCTCAAAACCACGTCAAGGCTCTGCCATGCTGTGTGCATGAAGTCTTTTACGTGTGTATACAGTCACACACTGTATGTAAAGTAGTCTTAACATCCATGTAGCATCCTACTGAAGTAATGCTTCTTCTTTGTTCCCTGGTGCAGAAAGCATCCTTTGAGCTAAGAAGATTTCAAAGCTCTCCACTCCTCACTGCAGCCAGAGATAAATACATCAGGATGCAAGGAATTAATAACTTAAGACAACAATTCTGAGTTTAATAGAAAATGTTCCTCCCACCCTTCTCTCTGAAGAGGAGGATGGCTGTTAAACCTGTGCAAAACTTGCATTAATTCACCAACTGTTTCCATGGCAGAAACGGGTGATGCAGTGAAGTCGGTGACTTCATTTCCTGAGGACATCAGATCTTGCTCTATGCTAAAAATAGAGATTTGTATTTTAGGTTTGCAAAGGGATGCTGATTTTTAAGCTTCCTTGGAAATATCTGTGAAGGCACATACCTGAGCAGGAACCAGGAGAGCAAACCCTGTGATGGATTGGCAGGTTAGTCCCCACCCTGGCATAAGTACCTAGCATGATTGGCTGCTTGGAGACAGCAAGACCAAAGTAGTTTGTGAGGAAAACCATCTCCTTGCTTCCTTCATTGCCCATCAGAAAAATATGATGCCCACATTGGCTGCTCATGGTTTGACACCAAAAAGCAAGGAGATGCTCATGCAGCTCAGAGAGGAGATGGGCCGAAGTCTCAGGAGATTAATCTGCCAGACATGGAAAGTAACTGTCAGCATGAGGCTGAGGAGACGACACAGACGTTAAACACAAGCGAGAAATCCACGGTGTTATTTCCTGGGCAGTCAGCAGTGAGATGGTGGAGCCATTTCACACACCTGAGAGATTTTCAGCAGCCTGCTGACACTCACCTCCCTCCCCTCCCCTCCCAACTGCGCAATTTGTTTTCATAGTTAATTACAAAGAGAGATCAACATCGACCTGCAGAAATCCGGCAGCACCTCCGCTATTTTTGGAACAAAAAGCACAAGACAGAAGGTGATCTCCTTTGATGAGCAGAGGATATACCCAAAATAAATCTTTTATGTTTCTCTATAATTTTTTTCCCTTTTGTTTTCATTTAACATCTTTGATCATTTTAAAACAAGACCCACTCTCATGAATTCTCTCCTAATTAAATGTTCTAATTAAAATGCACCACACTCCATAAATTCACGCTCATTTCCAAAGCTAGGTTTTAATCTGGAGGGCAAATAACTCTGATCTCAAAGTTGAAAGGGGAAAAAAAAACAAACCACCCCACATTTAACTGATTCAACAACATTTAAAAAAGAAATCTACCCCAAGACCTTGAGGGTAAATAGGAACATTTGCACCCACTTAACGTTGCCAAGATGACACTGGCAGGCTACATGTCTCTTCCTGAGTCTGTACATCAGCTGGCATAATGGTAGGGTCTATCCTAACACAAATATTTACTCTGATTTCTATTTACGTAAATACCTGGAAGGCAAGGTGATATTTACAGATCACTACGATCAATTTAACCACTGTCCTACCTGTCCTGCTTAGCACTTAGACGTCTCTAGTCTCTGTGCTGAAAATCCTCGTAAACCCAGAGAATTCAGGCATCTACTTGAGGAACAAATGGAAGGTACAATCAAGTAAAATTCTTTTTAAAAGCAAAGGCTCCAACAAGAACAAAGTCCCTGCAGCCACCAAACATGAGTTTACCTGTTATTGGGATAAGTATCCCACATTCTCCTCAAGAGACAGGAAGGATGAGTCTTAGTACTGTGTATTTTCCCCTGGTTATCAAGCAGGACACCTTACACAACCATGTTGTATGCTGGACAGATGCTAAGTGTCAAATGTGCAAACTTAAGATGCAGTCCATTGTTCATAAGCTCTTCTCCTGCTTGGAACAAGAACTCTGCAAAAACCCACTTCCTCCACTCGCAGTTGATATGTGCTTCTGTTTAGTTTTCTGGAAAGAAAAAGGATCAAACAGGCCAGTTTGTGACATGAGCAGATTTGTGCACGTGTGATGACATCCTAACAGTGCAAAATGGCATGGACTCACTCTTCAACTGGAATTCCTCCCTCTTTGCCCATATACCTCTACGTATTTTATAGCAGTTTCACATCACACGCAGCCAAGGGTTCTCCACCCAAGGGTTTTCCATTCCAGCATTTAATTGGTTTGTCTTCTTTCCCAGTCATTTGGTCCTTGTGAGGGCATCAGCTGAGTATTTTAACACTCAATCTACATCTCTGCAGGAGAAGAGCATACTTTCTCACAGCCCAAAATAGCTCAAAAATTGGTTTTGTTTGGATGGGCTTCAAACAAAAGAAATTATTTATACACAACCAAGCTTTTTTTCAACCCAAAGCATCTTTTGTTCCCCCCACTTCCAGAACATTACGGTCATGTAATATAAACATTACCAAGGGCACTGATGGTGAGGTAGGTATGGGGTGGCAAACACGCACAAATAATTCCTGCTTCCGGATACAAGGGTTGCTATGAATCTTGCACCTATTCAACACTTCACCACAGCTTCACCAGCAGATAAAAATGGGGTTTTAGGGAAAAAAGCCTTACTTTAATCACTGATCTTCAAGATGACAGCTACACTGCAAAAATAAAACACATTCATGAAGCCCTACAGAAAAGATCAATGGTTTTAGTTTCAGGGAGATTAGACTGTATATTTTTAAAGTTCAGCAATATGAATTTGGTTTAGACAAAAAGAAGAAAGTGGAGGAGAAGTGTAATCTATAACAGTTGTTCGTTCCGAGTTTCAAAGCCATTCATTATTTTGGAGACACTACTGCATCACAATTCCCAAGCGACCAAGAATGCGATTTTTACAGCAGGATTAACCATCACAAGCAGAACGCCAAGCTCCTGGCATCCTGAGGAGAACTGGAACCACCTGGTACTGGTATGCTTGAAAAGGAGGAGCTGATATCTTAACACTTCATTCCTGTTATGGGCTTTGCCACCAGCTTTGTCAAAGTGGCCATCATGAGCTTCAAACTGACTCACAAAGGCTCTCCACACACTGCCCAGGAGTATTTGTCATCTTCTAAGCTTCTCCATCTTAAAGAACATATTGGTCCAGTACTTGGTTCAAGCACAGTGATTTCAGGAAAAAAAAATCCTTGCTACATTTCGTATGTGCTGGATACTTTTCATCCTCTGCGCTCCTTCAGGAGGGCTATGTCCTTCCCATTTTTCAACAGGGGTATTCCCTGCACTACCCCGCTGGATTGGTCACCATGGGAAGCCAAAGAGACAGGAGCACAACATCTTCAACCCTTTTATGTTTGCAGATCCCTACATGTTCTCCCCATGGAGATGCAGCCTCACAGCATGAACATCAGCCTCCTGAAAGCAGGCTGGGTTTACTTCTGCAGATCCTTTAGGGTAATCCTCTAATCTTCAGGCCCTCAGACCACAGCCGCTAGGACAGGACAGACAACACAAAGATGGCAAAGCTGGAAAAGGAAGGGGGGAGGGAACAAGAAATACAAATTTGAAAAAAGAATCTAAACTACCAAAACAGAAACGAATGAAGGAAGGATACTAAATCCCCACCACAAGAGCATCAGCAAAACATGTTTGTGTTCCTCTGACACCTCCTGCCACTCAACAGCTGACAGGCCAAGCTAAAAAGTACTGCAGAATGTTGATATTGGAGGCATTTGCAACTGCTTGTCTCCTAATATTCCTGCCAGGTGTAGGTTTTGTTTAAGCTAACGTGCCACAGCAGGGATGCATAATTACAGGCAAGTCCTCAAAAATAGCAGGAGACATGGTTTTCACTTTGCATTTTTACAGGCTCCCTTTCTTTGTCCAATGCCACAGAATGGAAGTCCAGACCAAAATTCATCTGCTAAAGATTGTGGGGAATGGACTGTCTCCTCCAACCTGTTTAGTCACGTGATGGGGAAGAAAGCAGCTGGGACACAAAATAGTCCCACCAGCACAAACATCCCAGCCTTGAAGGGCAAAGTCCAACTCCCTCAACTCTTTGGAGACTGCAATTAATAATACACATCAGAGCATCAAGTGAGCATTAAATCAGAAAGGAACCCAGTTTCTACAGCACCCCAAGCCCTGATATCCCCCCATGACTTTCAGTGAGGCATCCTCACAGGGCAGCATCATGCTGCTTGTAGGAGACTCACAGCAAAAGTGATAAGCAATTGGCCAGGACACCCAGAGTCTCCTGAGATGCCAGGCAAGCAGGACCATCAAAACAGATCCTCCTGCAACATGGGGTCATGACTGCAAAAGGGAGGACCCCAATATCTAAATACAGAGACACAAGGACAAACATTAAGAGTCCATTCAGAAAAAGAATGAGTTGCTCGTAGAAATCCAGGAGGAGATCTTCTAAAAAGTGAGAAAGAGAAGCCTTAGGAGAGGCAGAGGAGGGCAGTTCTCTGAAGACTCAGTGTTCCTCCTCAAGCCTTCAGTGAGGCACAGCACTGTCCCTCTGCCCACAAGCTGCAGCAGCAAGAAAAGGAGCTGGGATCTGCATCAGCCCCTAACAGCAGCTCACAGCCAGGGAAGCAAGCTCCAGGACATTTCCCCCAACACAGCAAAGACATCACCCAATGGTCAGAATGGAGAAGGACATATCCAGTTTAGCTGCTGCGAAATGTCTGCATGACAAAGATGTTTAGAGAAGGGATATCTCAGCTAGCTAGTCTGCTATTCCGTTAGCAAGGGTGAAACACCAGCTCTGCTTGGCCTCTTATTAGGTTTGCTGCCCAGGCATCATCTAATTGTCACTTCAGTTTATGAGCTGAAGATCTGTGTTAAGATAAGATTGGATGAATTTCGGCAGCATGTCCAGAGCACACAGAAGGCCCAGAACTGAAAAAAACTAATTCCATCACCTTTCTGGTCTGAAGTGCCCTTGTGCCCACCAGCAACAGCAGATCTAGAAAATCGAAATAGAGCAGCAAGGATTGTTACACGTTCAAACAGGCAATTCAACCCCAAATATCAAAAAAGCCTGCTCACTTTGAAATAAACATACTTGTTTAAAGTGCCAGGTGGACCTCACACACTGATCTCCTTTCAAAGCAGTAAAGGCTGCTTCAGCATACCGTGTATGTGAGTCTGGGGCCAACACCATGGTGAATGGTGCTCCCTTCCCACAACAAGTGGACTTCTTCCCCTACCTAAAAACATCCCCACCACACTCGAAATCACTGAGGGATCACAAGACAGAGCAGAGATGGGTCTTTGAACCCTTGTGGGTCATACAGACAGAAAAAGTCTTGCAAGATCAACCATCCCAAGCCACCTCAGTTGGGATTCATCTCGTCCTACACTGGACTAAAGCAACAAAACCCTCTGTCCTAACTGCTCATGGACCCTCCCTCTCCAGTTAGATCACCCCTAAAGTGCCCATCTCCACCCTCATCAAAGGGAACCCAGACACAGTCTCCAACCAGGCCTCACCTGGACCACAGCATGAGCCCACCGTGGACATCCCCATGCACCTCACATCCATTCCCATCACACTGACAACCTGTTCCAGACTGGCATACTGAGGGGACTCCTCCAGCTCATGGCCACCCCATAAACCAGCAAGAGGACACGACTTCCTTCCCTAAGGAAACACGCTGAACTGTTGGACCAGGTAATGCCACAGTTTAGAGAAATGACCACTTTCACTGAGTTCAGAAACAGCAAAGCCATCGGAGTTCAAATTTAAAAATCAAGCCGATCAGATTACTGCATATCTGTTTTCGCTCAAATTAGACTTCTTTCTTTAAAAAAAACCAAACCTGTGACTGTACAGTGCCCTAGCACCCCCACTCCATCCCAAACTTAGCAGGCATTTTTCTACACTACAAATTCCAAAGGCAGCTAATTAGTCAAGACTCAGCAAACTCAGGTTAAAAAAAGAAGCCGCTCCAACTCCATCAGGGAGGCAGATGGCAACGGCGTGTTTCAGACACTGCAGGCTGCATCAGCACTTTCTCCAGCCGATGGTGTCTGAACAGGGAGGGCTGCAGACTGGAGGCAGCACAGCAGTCCCTCTGCCAGAGGGCCACAAACAGGTGACTCATTGCCGTGAAGAATTCTTCCCTGGCCGGCACCATGCAGCCTGGAAAGGCACACCACTGATTTATTAACTTGTAAGAAGCGTTCACCTGCCATGGCTTGACCCTCAAGCAACAGTCGCAGCCTCACACAGACACAAGCAGTATTTACTGGGGTACACAGAGCCGGGCATTTCACCCTGCCTTTTCCCAGATCTGTTCCCACCTCACTTGCTGGGATGCAGGAAGAGACAGGGTAACTGCCAGTGGTGGGGGGCAGTGAAAATGTACCACGGGAAAACCTGTGCTGGATACAAGGAGCAGTGAGACCAGAGCCTATGCAGCCCAGCTGACTCTTCAAATAATCCCTTATGCCAGCAGGAACCAAGCCAGGTAGGCACAATTTAATTAAAATGACGTCAGTTCACATACAGGAGTCAGAGGTCCCTCTGGACATGGTGCCCAGTGGTTCAGATATTGAGCAGAGACAAGGAGAGATCAAACTTGCTTGGACTCCATCCATCCATACTCCTTGCTTTTCTTTCCTCTTGGTTTTAAACACGTCTTCACTTCAGACACCCTTCCTTGTACTCTTCCCAATGCCCTGAGCTCTCACCAACACCATAAACCATCAGGCTACATTGTGAGCATCATGTTCTGTTTGCAGCATTTCCTGTTCCTCTCAATCCTGTCCCACTCTTTCAAGACCTTGAGGCATGTCCCAGCTGAGAAGGAATGGAGAGGGCACAGCAGCAGGTGATACTTTACACCCACTGGGAATGTCAACAAAGTCTCCCTTCGACCAGCTGTAGGGAAAAAAAACTACACAGTGGAGGTGGGATGCTGCATTTCCAAGATCACTCAGCCTCTGAGCCTGAGCAGACCACAGACAACAGGAAACTGGTTTACAGGTTTTTCAGATGGCCAGTTGAGCATTTGCAGGTCTCCCACTGCCTACAGACACTGCTATGAAAACCTGTACCATCTGCAGGCTCACTGCTGCCTTAGCTCAGTTAAGGGCTGCGGGTTGCACAAAAACATCTGTCAGGAGAATACACATCACATTCTCAAAGAAGCTATGCAGAGCAATGAAGAGCAAGTGACCAGTTTCAGCTGGAGCATGACCACAAAAGACCAAGTTCTCCAGAAACACCATGGCCCAGATGCGCAGCAGCAAATGTTCTCCCTGCAGTTCTCCAGTTCACTTTGCTCTAGGGATGCAAAGAATAGCAACTCAGGGAATTCAGTGGCTAAGGACAGTCCCACTCACTTCACTAGGATACAGGATGCCTCTGCTGACACGTTCAGCAGCCCTGTGTGAGGTGAGGAGACCCTGACCGTGGGCTAAGCTACCTGTTGTGCTTCCCACTGCAGGCATGGAGGGCAACTTCCAGCTGAGAGGGCAAGGGCACCCGTGCCCAGCACACCTGACCGGGCCCTGATTTGGCAAGGACAGGGCCTGGGCTCCTTATCTGTAAGCTTCAAAAGTGTCCAAAAGATAAGGAGGGACCAGCTGCCCTGTAAGCACTATTAAATCCTCTTCAAAACATCCGGGCCGGTACTCCCAGACTGATCGATTGATAGCAATCAATTTCTGCTCACCAGTGGGATTTTGCAAGTGCCTGCTGCTCTCTGGAATGGGGCCATTAGCACCTACAGTCTCAAACTAATAGCCAGTAATGAACATCTTACCAATGCTAATAGCTGGGTGAATGATAAACAGTGATTCCTCTATCATTGTTCATGGGGTGAGCAAACCTTGCCACAGCAATGCAGAGAAGATACAGGGAAAGATGGTGCTGGCACTCTGGGAAGTTGGCTATTTAGAGGAACTGGGAAGGAACAGGTACCCAAAGAGACCAAGAAGAAGAGCCAGGAAAAAGGCATTTTCATTACATAAAAGTAAATTACTAACATGGGTGTCTCCAAGACAAAAGGACTAACTGAACACAATGTACCGACCAAACCCAAGATGAAACACATTTACCCCATCTCTTAATTTAAAAACCTGAGTATTTCCACTGGCACTACAGAAGCACAGCGCCCGGGGAACCATATCCTCACATATCCACTAATTTTGAGTAACAACAGGAGTTTTCCCCAACTGCACCATCCCCTCCCAAGTGGATACTCTGATGTGTGGTAGAAGGTCTGGGTCCACACTGATGCTCCTTCCCCTTGGAGTGCTACCAGGGACAGGTTTCTCCCCACTCCTGAGGCCATGCACCTGGTAAGAGTTAAACTTCATGGCTGGTTCCAGCTCCTCCTTTGTGGGTTTAATACACCCAGAGCTGTCACAAGGGTGTTAAACTCCCACTCTTCCAGTTCAAAGGCAGCTTTGCAGAGCTGAGCAATCTTAAAATGCGCGGCTTTTCAGAAGTGTGACCTTTTCAGGAGGTTTCCAATTCAGTAAAGGTTTGTTTCCTCCCTCTTCAAGCACGTAACTAATGGTAGTCATGAAACACCTCCTCCAACAGCAGCAGGCAGGCGGGCCAGGCTCCCCACTGGCCTCAAAATGTCATGACCGGTTGCCTTTGGTTATTGCGATGGTGCTTCTGCAAAGGCTCAAGGGCACACAAAGTCACTGCACCATCATCAGGCATCAAGCCCTTGCACACGGGGTCTTGTACACATCTGCACATCACCTCCATCCTACTGCTGCTCCCACACAGGGAGAAGTCAGTGTCGACAAGGAGGGCAGCAGGGTGATGCACCTGGACCCACCACATTCCCCTGCATAGTGCACGGTTGGTGCTGCCCCATGGACACAACCCCTATCCACCCGCAGCAGAAGGGGTCTCTCACTTTCAGAAAGCTGTTCAAATCCCTAACTGCCTTCCTCAATAAAGTCCACACATGTCTCTTTCTTGCAGATATCAACCTGAGAGACCTTTCCAGTTCTCCTCACTGCCAGATTGAGGTCACATTCACAAGTTTCACTGGCCATCTTTCTTCATTCTTGCTTGCCCCAGGGCTTCTCCAGGCAAAAGAAAAGTAAGAGGAGCATTTTTAGGCATTTGCACCAATAAATCCTACAGCACACCAGCGGGAACACCTTCTAGTGCACACCAGAAAGATACCCCAGCCCTCACCCTATGCCCACTGCCCAGTTCATGGGCTTGTCCTCTTTCCCCTCTCCACCAAGACACTTGCAGCTCCAATGTTTTCCACATGGCAATCCAAGAATAAAAGCAGCCACTGGGCAAACAAAGCAACACTTCACGCTGACAGGATGGGCTGCATTGCCACCCAAAGGGACTTCTCCGTCCTAAATGCCTACAAACCCACACCTCCCCAGAGAGCCTTGGCATGAAGCGCTGCTCCTGGCTCCACCTGCATTGCCATCCCTCTCCTTCAACCCTAAAGAAAGCTAAAGCCTCGTACACAACCTGTCTTTCCTCTTCTTCCTTCTCTGTTCATGTTGCCTGGAAACCTCTTCCCATTCCCACACAGAGAGGGACTTCTTGGGGGTAGCAGTCAGTTTTCCAACATCCAGGAAGTGCCTCCATGTGCCACCTAGCTATGCATGAAGCACAGAACCATTGTACTGCTCTGTCAGACTCCCTTTCACATCCTTTATTTCCCTGCAAATGAGCTCAACATTTCATATTTTGCCCCTTTTTTCCCTGTTTACACTGCAGGAATGGGGAAATGGGCTGTTGTCCCCTCTGAGGGCAGCAATCCAGCTCTCAAAGGCTACCAGTCCCATTGAAGATGGCACTACATACCCCCACCAAAACCAAATCTGTCCCGCAGTTTGTTGCTACATTAAAACCAAGGACCTCATCTCCAGTTACACCCTTATTCCAGGGTGTCCAAGTCCTCACCACATCAGCAAATGACCCAAATGAGTTTCTTTGGGGGGGGGGGGGGGGGGGGTCTGTAGAAATATCCACACAGTCCCTTCAGCTCAGGAGGCTTATGTTATTTTAAAATACCTGGGATTAGTAATCTAAGGCAGGTCACATGCTCTGCATGGGGTAGTGGTATAGAAACTGGCCTCAAATCCAGGCCCAGTGAAGTCCAGTGCCATTAAACTGCTGAGAGTCATCAGCACTGACATGCCAGGTATTTCTGAGCTAACTGTCCGGACACACTGCTGGTCCCAAAGTTTACAAACTCCTAATCCAAGGCATTGTCAACAACACAGCTGATGTTTGGAAGGAACACATTGTTTTTATGCTGATGAAGTTTCTCCAAATACAGGGCACAACATCACACAGACCAAGTTCAGCGTTTGGGTTATGTGCTTCCCAGCAAAACTCTGGGCCAACCAAGGGGGAACTCCAGCCTTACACCAGACTCCATAAACCTGTCACACAGTTCCAAGGCAAGCTGTGGCTAACCTGCATTTTGGCGTTTTCCCTATACACTGCCTATTTACCACATGGGTTTGTTTGGATGTGTTTTGCTCACGACTTGGCTCTTTGGAGCAACTCCAAATCTGCCTCCCTCTTAAGTTGTGCTACAGTACAGTCATTCAAACTGATTGCAAACATCAGAAGCGAGGGTTGATTTCTTCATCTGCACTAATTCTAGACTAGGTCACCAAACTATTTTCATAGTTATGTCAGCACTGTCTAGACAAACCACTAAAAACAGGATGCAATGATCATCAGAAATACAATGTCAAGTTTGTGCCCAGAGATACTGCGGGAGCCACAGGGAGAGAAGAAAGGCCAAACCTGTCCCATTTCCATAGGTTAGCCAGAGTTGGCTCAGTTGTCACTTTTTGGTTTAAGTGAAACTTTACCAGAGATCACCAGAAAAACATATATTTAACTGCAATTTAAAATAAATGAGCTGACATCAACAAGCCTGGAGAGCAGCAGGATCTTTTGAAGGACTCTCAGTGCAGTCACAAACCCATCTAAAACTGGCTCCCCTGTACCACTGGATGCCCACACTTTCCTACTAGCACTGAACCCTCACCAAACCACTACATCAGCATCCTCAGGGCACGAGGCAGAGCACCCTGTGCCATGAGTCCCAGTACGTAGAGCAGGACTTGTGGGCACTCACCCTCACCAACCTCCACCAGGCTCCCATGCCCACCACCAAACCCACAACCTCCACACCCACGAAAAGCTTCTTGCTAACATCGTGCATCGGAACGGCTGCGTCCCGTTCCTTGCCACTTCTTGGCAGGGAACTCTTCCAAACTCCAAGAACATGAGCTGTAATCTTGGCAGAAAGGGACGTGCGTATAAAAATCACCACTCTGTCAAAACAGAAAAATAATGCAGGAGCTGATCTGCACACATTAATCCGCTGCAGTCATGAGGAGACAATTTCCCTGGAGAAAGTCATACATTAAAAGGAAAAAGAAAAAAAAAAAAAGGAAGAAAAAAAGATTAATGTGACTTTGAAATATCAAAAGCACCGTTTATCTTCCTCCTACCACCACAGGTTTCTTGTCTATTTTTCTCTCTTCTTTTTTTTAATACAAAGAGCCTTAAAATTCCCTGTGAATACAGCCTTTCTGCCTCAGATGTGCAAACATAGGTGCATTACAGTATAGCAAAAATATAAATATAGTACCACCTGTTCTATCAGTTATGTTATGCTAACATTTTTAATTAATTCAATTTTAGAAAAACACTATTACTTTTCAGTGGCATAACCTCCTAATTACACTCAGAGTACATTCATGCTCCTACTTATGCTTGTAACTCAATCACACACAAAGTTCAGCCCTTGGTACTTCTGTGTCAGCATGGAAGCTGAATGCAAAACACTGCTCCCCAATATACATTTAGGCACAGATGGAGAGCTCAGGCTGTGTCATGGGCATGACCAAAAATTCAAGAATACATTCCTTTTCTAGGGCAGGACTAAAGGATTTTTCCAGCTAAAAAAATAAAAATAAATAAGGTTCAATCTATGTAACACAAAGACGACAGACATGCTTAAAACCGAGGTGAATTGCATGAACTCAGCCTTTGGCAATCCTGAAGCAAATGAGCTCACCATACCGTTTAGATTCTCATTTTCCCTTTACACATATCCCATAGATCATAAATACACATTAATAACTGTAACAGTCAAAGTTTACATTCAGCTGTAACATTTAGGATCAATACTCTTCAAATGACCTTTAGTAGTAATGAGCTGCCATAACACTGTCTTGAGGACATTAAATTTTTATTAGAAATACTTTACTACAAAGGTTCAAATCTGTCTCTATGCACTTGTGCACCCATACAAATATTCTCCTATCATATTCTTCCTTGACAAAAATAAAAAGCAGGTCTTCTGAGATTTTTGAAAAAATGTGCAGTGGGGAGGCTTTAAATATTTCACATTGTCAGATGTGGGGGGTTTCTTTTCTTGTTGTTTTTTAATCAGAACCCATGAGCCAAGGGTTGGAAAATCAACCACTTTTCAAAGTGATAAATAGGAATTGTTCCCACGTGGCTCAAACTGGACAGGACTGAGCTCCTGATTACCATAAGCCCTCAATTCCTTGGGGGTGGAGGAGGAGAGAGAAGCTGATACTCCAGCCGTGGAGGGGTGACCCAGAGCAGACCTGGACCTGGCCCTATAGATCACCCCCAGCTCCCCAGGGAAGCCATCCAGGGGCTCAGCTTTGCTCCTGCCCCTGGCTTGTGGGGATCCCGATGGGGACCCACCATCAGAACAGATCCATCTCATCCAGCTCCGGCCAACTGAAAAGCAAAAAACTGAAAGATGAGGGAAAGCATCTAGGCAAGATCCAGCCTCTCCTTTATTATTTCTTTTTAAAGACTAGTCAAGTTCAAAGTCAGATCTTTTCCACGTTTCGCTGCCAATTTTAAAAATTACAAATAATTCACAGGGTGAGGGGGCTTGTAGCAATTTATTTCTGCAGGTCCTGGACTCAAACTAGAGTGAAATCTGGTTTTAGCAGAACAATGAAACCGAGCGGATGGAGGTGAAGTCAAACAAAGGAGACACAGGGGAAAAAAAGAAAAATATTTCTTTGCATTGTTATTAGATGTCACCTCTAAGAGTTGCAAATTAAACACATTCAAGGCAGCACCATATACTGCAGTTAATGTCCTTTGAAGAACCTGCCTTGGCTCAGCACACCACCAGGATGCTACAAAGAGCCCAGACCTGGCAGGGAGGGCAGTACAAGCACATTCCCACACTTCATTGTAAATTCCTCAGGAGTCTTGACTCTTAAGAAATAGTTCCATCTTGCCTGTCTTGTTCACACTGATCTTAGTCTCCAACAAACAATTTTGAGATTTCCATACTGCTTTCTAAACAGCAGTGATCACACTGGAGGGGGGCACCCCTGTAAAATCATCAGAAAAAGGCAGAAAAGCTGATCAATCAATATTTGCATTCCCTTGCCCCATGATTTTTACGAAGATACTCCGAAATCACAGTATGTATCTTTCCATGCCTTCAGAGAGGATCCTTCTTTCCGGCGGAGGTACCAGGAGAGCCAGCAGCAAGCCTGCAGCGCACACCCTGCCCACAGCACTCTCCTCCCGTCTCAGCAGAAGGAAAACCACATCCCCCACCCTCCCAAAACCCTTATCTGGGTCATGGCAGTGGCAGCCCCTCACCACAACCCCCATTTCTCCCTCAGCTCCTGCAGCGGCTCATTAGGGTGGAGAAAGGCTCCAGCACATCATCTCTGCGGGCTTGTGGAGGGCTAATCCGCGACGGGTAATTCCCACTGCTTAATGACCTGAGACCAGCCGAGGCAGAGGCAAATGGGAAAGGGAATCTTCTCATTTGTTACCCATCCCCACATCCCGATAAAAAGAATGATTACACTTTTAAGTTCGAACAATTCCCTGCAGTTGTAGCCATGTCATATCTAGATTGTCTAATTTACATGCATATTCATAATCCCTGTGTATTTAATTAAATTCTTCAATCCCTGGAGTGTCTTTCCTAAACAATAGTAATTTATCTTGCACAGATAAGGGTGCCCTCGATTTATTCCACTCTGTAGCTAACAGCATTTCCTTCTGATCAAGGCTAGGAAGCAAACTTAAACAGAAGGAATCTTTAAATATATTTAAATCGCAAGATTAGGCTGCTTCTCTTTCTTTCTCTCTCACCCCAAGTTACCCTTTTAAAGAATAAACACTTTGTCCTGAGCTCCAAGGAAAACCTTTCACCCAACCTCCTGACAGCAGCTGCATGTTCCAAATACAATCATGCTGCCCAAAACCCACAAGGCAAAGAGATCTCACAGACTTGGTATCAGGAGCTACAGAGCAGTAGTGCTTCCATCCAAAGCACCCCATGGGACATCCTCTGGATGCATCTTTCATTGCAGGCTACAAATTCCACTCAGCCCACAGCAAGCAAGCCACACGTCCCAGAAGCTGAAGAGCTCTGCTTCTTTTCAGCAAATATCCCTACACTATTCCTCAATGGATAACCTTGGGCATCTCAGAGAGGGCCAGACATACAGCAGACACCCCGAGATGAGGCAGCCCTTCAGAGAGTTGCAGCTGCCTCCAGACCGCTAACCCTGTTCAAATATTAGCACAGGGAATTTAACTTGTCCTACAATTAGAGAAGCGCTAAAATATTTAGCAAAGTCAAACCAGCAAGAAGATTGTGATGAGAAAGGAAAAGAACAGAGTCTGGTGCTACTGCACGGGTTTTTACTACATATTCCTCACACCCTGTCAAATCCACAGCTCTTAATATCTTTGCTTCCTCTCCCAAACCTCAGCCTGCAGATCTGGGATGGCATCGAAGTGGGGTGAAGAAGTGCTGGTCTCTCCAGAAGCCCCTTCAGCCCCACCAGTGCTGCATCACAGCTGCCTCCCAGAGCAGTGCAGCAGTCCCTGCCAGGGAGGACCATCCTGATGCCCACAGCAGGGATGCTACATCCTGAGGAGACTCAGGGATAATCCCAGGGCTGCAGGAGATGTGGGGCCAGGGCTGATGTCACAAACCATCTCTTTCTGCATCCACATTGCAGCCGAGGGCCAGGGCAGCCCTTTGGCTGGAGAGACTGCTCACACCAGGGAAGCATCGCTCTGCTCCAGCCCTGCTCTTAATCTCCTCCCCAAGCATCTGCTGCTGACCACTGCCAGACACAGGGGAACCCAGCCGTTCTGTTCCCAACCAAACCCTTGAAGCCTTTAGAGATGCTGTTACTATTTATGAAAATAGGGTCAGGATCCTGCTGTCACAGCTCCTTCCTGAGCTGCAGCGTCACCCGTGCTGTTGAGGCAGCTCTGGGAAAGCCCTCAGGAATGTGACCACTGGGATTCAATGATGGACAGGCTTCGAGTCCCAGCCACTAACATAGCTCTGCAATAAAATCAACCTCCCACCACCTGGGTGTCCCCATGCCCACCTCTCTGGGCAGCCTCATCTTCCAGTTTCACACACACCACAGCCACCAGGTCTTCCTGTGGGCTGCCCCCAAAGCCACGAGACCCCTACTTCACTGTGCCACCATACCACAGCCGCAGCTGAACAACTGCAGCCAAACAACCGCAGCCCCACACAGCCATGTCTGGCTGACACCACAGCCCCCACCTTTACAGTGAGGTGCCTATCCCCTCATTCAACAACAGAAGAAGCAATGTTCAAGGAGGGCAGTGGTCTCCTTCAGCGCTGGAACTGGACTTGGCACTGTCCTGAAGAGGCAGGGGCTCATGCAGCCAAGCTGCCCCGCCAGCGCTGGGCTCCAAGCAGAGCCCACGGGACAGCGAGGTGTGTCCCCCACTCACAATGCAGAGCCTGCCCACAAGACATCCTGCCATTGCCAAATCCTCTTCCCCAGGAATTCATAACTGGATTCAGACATTCCCAGCCTGTTACTTATTTCAATACTTTCAGCTCTCTGGAGTATAGGGACATCCTGTCTTAAACCTGCTGAGCCTCATGCCAAAAGGACATCTGCTTGGAAGGCGGCCCCTCTGGCTGACCCGGCCCTGGAGGGTTGCCTTCCCGTCTCAGCAAGATCCTAAACATACCCTTGCACCCACAAAGCAGAGCCAGCTCACAGCAGAGCCAGAAGCACAAAATGTTGCTTAGGCAAACAACAGCTTCCATTCCCACTTCAGAAGCGTTGCAAGATTTTTAGGCCTTGGAAACATTTTCTTCCCACTCAGGGCATTTTTACGTTAATGGTTCATCAAACCTCACAGTCCAGGAAACCTTGGTGTGACCTACCTCTGTGCGGGTGTGGGAACGGGTGGGGGAAAAAAATGCTTTTGGGCATCAGGCCTTCCCACAGCATTTGCACCACAGGCTCTGGGCTGCGCTGGGAGCCACCAGAAACAAGCCAAAATCCAGGGAGGCAGGCAAGGGAAAACCTCACCACTGCCCGGTGCCTCCTTCAGATACAGGGAATGCATCATTCATGGAAAGCACCAATCCCCATTAAGTAATCCTTCCACATCCCTCTTTTCTATAGGGAAAGTTGAGAAGTTGAGCCATGACTAAAACAACAATTCATCTTTATCCTGTCTAGTTTTACTAAGTTTTTATGATTTTTCAGAGCCTAAGTCACAGCAAATTTTTATCACAACACAGACAGAAAGGTAACAGAGCAAAATTTCACTCTGCACCCTTTCCCAGCAAGTACAGCACCAGTTGTAAAACACCTCCAGTTCCCTTCTGCTTCTGAGATACCCCACGGGGAAGGCAGCCCACCGTGAGCCACTGGCAAATAACTTCCAGCTTAAGCAAAGCACAGCACATGGGAACTTTTCAAACCATGTCACTGCGATGAAATTTAGAGATAATGGATGCTTGAGCTGTATGAGGACTGTGACTCAAAGTGGACAGTGATGTACCTGAAGATACTCACTTTCCATATGCCCCCAACAACATGGTCAGGCCAAAATCAGCAGCCTCATAGACCACTGAACATACTCCTCAATCCCAGAAAAGCTGGTTGTTATCAAGCACTCCTGAGGAGGTTAGCCAAAGAACCTGAACGTCATGTAGTGGGATGGGTCCCTTGAAGCTAAAGCAGACTGAGTCAAACTCAAGAGAAGTAAGAGATGAAGAGAGCTCTACAAAGGGGAGACAAGATACATTTCCAGGTAATCCAGGGGTTCAGGGAAAGAAGAGGGCTAAGCTCCACTCTGCCCCATTTCAGAGGGCATAGCTTAAAAGTACTCTAAACCCCACTGCTCGTTCTTGGTCATGCTCAGAAGCACTTGCTTTGTGCCTGTTGTTGGTGAGTAATATTTTCCACAGAGGCAGCAAGTGAGCAGAAGCAGCACACCATAAGCTACTTGAGTTCAGCAACGTGCTTTGTCACACACTGGTTGCAGTTCCACTCCACCAAAACCTGCCAGAGCTTTCAAGGTCTGACCTCATCATGAGCCAAAGGGGCAGAAGAGCACACTCCATTGTCCCACTCATCATCTTTCCTAGAAGGCACCTGCTTAAAACAAGCACTTCTTCCCTCACCCATTTTCCAGTCTCCAGAAGTCATCTCCTAATGCAACAGGAGGCCAATCAAGGTCAAGCAACATGGCAGAAGCCACCAAAAGAGGAGATGGCTGGGGACAACACAGGGACTGGAGCCCTCTGAGCGCACTAAAAGCATCTGTCAGTGATGCCAGTTAACCTCAAAGACAGATAACCTACTGAGACCCTCAGCTTCTCAGTCTAAGTCTTCAGGGAGCTCAGCTGACCTCAGCAACTTCCCAAGACACCATGACAACATTTCCAAGTGGAGTTTACAGCCTGATTTTTCTACTTTCAGGCCAGATGCCCCTTGTTTTAACAAGTACCTCAAATATGGCAAGTCCACATCTTACAGATCAAATAAGGCAAGCTTAAAAGAGGGAAGACTCAAGGTGGAAAATATACTTCCCAACAGGAAAAAAAAAAGAAATAACTTTTGCCTCAAACGTACCAGACACAGGGGACAAATTAAAAAGGGAAACCATAAAATGCTTGCCCAGCTCTTTTTTTTAATCCTTACATCTGCTGCTTTACAGTAAAGTTCCATCTACTGTGTATAATTAGATACATGTTCCATGATTCTATTCTATACAGATTTCTTTGAGACTTATCTGTACAGTTTTTAACCCAAATGAAGTTTTAACTGGACCAAAAGCTGCAGTTAAAGCATTGCCTCACTCAAAAGTTCTCAGAGGTGCTGCAATGTCAACATACGAAAGTTTCAGCCCACGGTCTGCAGACTTGTGCAAGGCAAGAGGAACACACCAGGTTACTGCTGCTCACCTTCAGCTCCAGGAACATTGAAAGGCTACACAGCATCCCCTGACTACTCCCCAGAAACCACATTCAGGACCATGTTACACCACACTGAGCTCAGGGCAAAGCCCAGTAGGTTTCTCAGAACAGCCCCATGCTAATCCTGACCCAACTGCAAAACACACACCAGCCTTTTTGTTGTTTGCTCAGAAAAGCTGAAGCTTGGTTAGGTTTTCTTCATCAGTTAAAGGGTTATTTCCTTAGAGCTGGGAAACAAGACAGAGACATAGAAGGCCAGCAATTCCAGTGTCAAAAATACAGCAGGCCCAAGAGATACTGGTACTGACCTTAAGAAGCTCCAAGAGCAGCAGGTCCAGGAGATGAACATGACCCAAATACTCAAGAGCCAGACAACAACACAAGCGGGAGAAAGGGATGGGGAGACCAGGCAAGGGGGATGCTCTCAATTTGCAATCTCTGCCCCATACTAATTGCTTTGGCATACAGAAGATCTCAATCTCATGCCACCCACTTTGTAATTAAGCACATAAAGTGTGCACAAGTATGGAAGGAAACTGTCTCCACTTATAAGGGAAAGACCAACTACCCCATGCTTTACTGGGGCAGGGAAAAAAGTATTGCTACTGCAAAGCACTCAAATTCCACATCCCATTCCTCTTAGGACCAATGCTGTGGGCACTCCTGGGAGAAGCTGATCTGCCAGTGTCTCCACCAACCATGAGGAAAATCAAGGAGATAAGCAACGCTAGACATCCACCAGCTGAGCTAAGAGGATGAAGCATTTCTCTGGAAACAATCAGGTTCTCTAATAACAGGGCTGCAGCGGCGGTGTGAAAGGGAGGGAGGAGGAGCAGGCGGGGAGAAAGGGACTAGCTGGATATTTATCCCATCCTCATCTTTGTGTTATCAGTACCCCGGTATCAGCATTGTTCAAAATGGCTGCTTAGATGGTTGCCAGCAGCAACAACAGAATCGGTCCATCTGCTGGCATTCTCCTTAATCTATCTCAAACACTCGTCTTCTTTTTAAATGCACGCAGGGGAAAGAAGGGGGAAAAAAAAAGTCTGCCTTGTACAAAGAAACAGAATCCTCCTATAACAGAGCCTTTTAACTAGATTTTATGCCACCCCTGTTTCCAGGACACACAGACAAAAGTTAATTTTCCGATAAAAGAACCAGTGTAAGGTGCTTTTTTGTTATGAGATCAGAAAGCAAATGGAATTTGAATTGTCTGCAGTGGCATGTATCTGACAAAGATTAATTTAAACAGATATTGTCTCTGAAACCAAAGTCCATTGAGCGGCTTCACAGCCTATCAACCATGCGAAAGCAGCTCCTTAGCAGCACTGCTGACTCCACCACTTTCTTTAAAAATGGCTTAACCTATTTCTTGTAAGATAAAAGGTCATATATAGTTCTATTTTACAAACCCATAATAGCCAAAGCCACACCAAGCGAGGACAATCGGGAGAAAATAATAACGGGGGGGGATTTCCTCCCCCTTCACAGACAGATGCTCGACACTTGCTGGGTATTTTTCAACACACGCTGGTAGCGAGCGGCTGCAGTGCTGCCGAAATGTTTCGACGCCCTCAGAAAGAATAAAAACCATGGGGCCTCTGCAGGTCACTGGTGCAGGATGCAGGAGCCCACTCTCCGGGGTGGAGATGCTGCAGCAGGACAGCCCACCACCAACAGCACAGGATGTTTCCTTGGCTGGGATATAAAGCCACAAGGCTGCAGGGACAAGCACAGGGGTTCCAGCACCCTTGGTCATTGGGCCAAGCAGGCAAGGGGCAGGCACGAGAGGAGACCCACTGCTTCCTGGGTGCTCACTCATCCCCAACCCCTCTCTGAACACTGGGGTATTATTTCTCCTTTCAATCACAAGAAACTGATCTGTGCATGCCATCAGCGGGCTGTGTGGATGGAGACAGCTGCTCAGACTTCAATGGGGGACACACACACACACACACACACAGACACAGGAAAAAAGCTGCAGAAACCCAAATCCTGCAATTTCTTCCCTTTTTATTTCCAGTTTATACGGAGCACCGCAGGGAAAATGCTACCAGACAGTTTCAGAGCATTTGATATAGCAACGACCCAGCTTTGGGAAAAGAACGAAGGAGAAGCAAAATAAAAGATGACAGCCAAACGCACTTTTAATATAGTTTCAGTACTTTCAAGAGAAAGCTTCTGTACACAGAGCAGCCAATGAACTGTTACCAAAATAAACACAACTGGCTTTAAGAAAAAAATTAAAAATGTCTTTCTGATGATAAAGAAAATCAAAAGAGATGAGAACTAGTGAGTGAGTCAGAAAATGCATTTATTTTTCATCCTCCAGACACACTTCTTTTAATTTGGCATCCAAAGCCATTGTAGTTCATTAATGGAAATTTTATTTATCTCAGGAACCATTTGTTGCTTTGCCACTCCTTTGACAGGGCACTCATCTTCATCAAGGCAGCCACACAAGGCACAGCATGAAGTACCTCCTGCCACCCCAGCACCAGTAACAAGGAATGCCTGTGACTGGTGTCCCAAAGCAGTCACCCACATGCTGGTATCAGTCAAAGGACAGAGGCCAGGGCTATTGGTCAGCATCGAGAACGGGGGCACAGCCTGCCCTGACCTCACCAAGGTCCCAGATACCAAGCCTCCAGCATTCCCATGGGGAATCCCTCCCATGCCAGCAGCTGTGGGGCACGGGCACCGTCTCCAGGTGCAAGGACAGCAGCCAGGCAGATACCACGCCGCATCCTGCTGAGCAAACCTCAATAATGATTAGCAGTCCTGGCCAAAAGAGCTGGGTGGCAAAGGTGCAGGCAGCTCATTATGGGCATCAGCGACAAGCAGGGCATGGCAAGGGGGACACAGATCCCCCTGTCCCATTTTAACCCAGGGCAACAGCAGCAGGACATTTGCAGACAACAAGCTGGACCAATATATCTGCACGTAACCCTTCCAAGCTGGCATCCCAGCAGATCTGCTTCCTAAGCACATTCGTGTCTTTGTTTTTAATGAGAAAAAAAAAAAAGGAAAGAAAAATCCCTGGCAACACGCACCTACAATGCGACAAGTAAAAGCCCAGGGTTTTATTAATTTGTGCCTTACTTTAAATGCACCATTTTACAAGGACTAACCCCAATCCTGCACAAAATCCTAAGCCGTAAGCTTGAGACAAAAAAGCAAATGCTCTTAAAATGCAGCACTAGAAAATCCATTTGGAGAGAAATATGGTGGTGTCGTGCACAGGTGAATCCACAGCATTCAACAAAACACACCCAACCACACCAACCAAGTGGAATCTATTCATATTTAAACACCAGGATTAGAAGAAAAAAAAAAAGCCTTTGAAAAATTGAATTTTATTTCTGGGACATTTTACTGTAAAACTGTGAAGATGTTTTCCTTCCTGTATCCCCCAAGAAGGGGTTCTGAAGGACCTGTGTTCTCTCTGCGAGGTATTATCAGGACCTTTCCCAACTCCTGTTGCAAAGGCAAAAAAAAAACTTGGAGGTCAAGCCCATACATCAAACCCCTGTGAATACAGGTGAAAAATGAAATGGGCTCAGCACTTCTCTCCTGAGTGTGGAGGACAGCATCTCCAGGATGGAAGCTCTGTGAGCAGACAGGGAGAGAGCCCCACCGCCATCCCACATCCTGGCTCCAGAAGCTAGATTTGTCCTATTGAACTTACTAGCACAGCCAAGGTTTGATGTCTTTGAGTTTTTGTTTTCATCAGAAAACAGATCAATTTCTATTGATGCTGATTCCAGAGAAAGTCAAGGCTCTGCAGAGGCAGGAACCAGTTACTCAGAGTCGTCGCTTTCCTCCCCTCCTCTCATCCCCAGAAGACCAAGACTATGACAATTCCAGGACACAACCTCTTCAAGACAGCATCAAACATACAATAGGACATACCACAAGTTCATCTTTAACACCCCCAAGGTATTCCACACCTCCACCTCCTTGCAAAATAAAGTCACTGGCACCAGCCACAGATGGAGAGATTGATGGAGAAGCACAGGTTCAACCATCACCCGACTCCTGCTAAGCAAAGCCAGAGGTGATCCCAGCACTCACCTGCCCAGGTGTCCTCCACTGCCCCACCAGCAGAAACAAGCCCTGAAAAGCAAAGGCTCCTTCCCCACCACCTCACCCAGAATGCTACACGAGTTTGGCTCCTCAGAGAGCAGTCAAAGCCTCACATCCCTGAGAGAAAAAGCAAAACCTCCCCCATATCCAGAAGAAAATTCACCCACTTCAAGCACAAAGTAGCATCATGCAGCAACAAGCCTTGGCCTCACACTGAAAATCCCCAGACTTGGCTGCCTTGAGAGGGTGAAGAGATGCTGCTGCTCCCCCAAAAAACCAGGCCCAGCTCCTCACCCACATGAGCTACTCCATCCTCAAGAGCAGCAGGGGAAAACAAGCATCACTACTAAACATAGAGCTGTCCATGTCACTTAAATGCAAAACCCCTGAAAAATAAATGCAAGCACAAGGTTGGCCATGCCATTCATCTTACCTAACCCCAGAGGCGAGCAGGTCTCCCACTGAGAAAGGGGAGCAGGACATAATGCCAGAACCACCAAGGATTCCATCTCCCCCATGGACCAGGTCCTCCTACAGGGTGAAGTTCCACTATATGCCAAGGAAATACATAAGCCCACAAACTCTTCCATCCTAATACAACCAAGATTATTTTTAAACTTTTTTTTTTCCAAAGCAAATTAAAAGCTGACATACCACAAGACAATTCACAGCTGAATGTGACTTTACAGAGCTATCAGATAGACAAGCTCATTTAACTTTTCCAAAAGTCCTATCTGAGGTTTGAGGGACTAATCATAAAACATAACATCAAAGTGAGCGTCAAATAACAGCAAAGCACATTCCCTCACACAAAGCTTCAAAAACAAAGCAAGCAGGCACATGTGGTTTATGTTATTGCAGTTTTAGCACAGTTAAATATTTCCTAAAATATTCCCTCTAGATGTGAGCAAAATTAAAATCTGCTGTGAATGACACGCAACTTAGAAGCTGAGAAAGCCAGTTTCTCACCTGGGCTAAGCTTTATAAGGCACAGGTGAGCTGAGAACAAACTGCTATTGCCAGCTCAAGGCAGAAACTAGGACTCACACTCTGAAAAATGTTTCAAACCTATTTATTCTTAAAGCTGAAGCTAAATATTTCTTGCTCTTTATTTTTCAAGTCTTTGGCCTTTAAGTTAATATCATTTAATTAGCCACCTAGTTCAAAAGACATCCCAGCCTCAGAGGATCTGTTTATACTCTTCAAAAAAGACTCAAAAGCCAATAAATAAATCTGCTTAAAATAAAAGGTTAGAATTCCAGCTGTCATCCCAGCCCTCCCTGCACTACTAGCAAGAAACTCTGGTGGTTTTCATCATCTTCTATTTCAGTTTCTGTAATACATTCCAGAACAGGCTCAAGAAGTATCTCACCTATGAGGGAGCAGCAATAAACAGATCGTAAGTTCTAATGCCTAGTAATACTTTGTTTTAATTATATATGTTAAGAAAAAGATAATTAGAAACCTAAAGAGCTTAATGTATATTTAAAACGTACAAGAGTTTCCATCATGATAGTGCTAATGAACCTCTGCCAGCTCCTTTTATGTGGTTTAAAGTATTTTAATACATAGGGTAGGATTGAGTACTCTACCCGTAAAGAAAAACAAAGTAAAAATTAATTAGCAAATTGGATACATGTTGTACAACAAGCATCCCACACAAAAACTAAGAGGATACAGGAAAACTAAACGCCCTTAGCAGCATTCAGACACAGGACACCGAGATTTAACCTGAAAAAACCTTTCACATACCATGGTGTTCCTTCCAAACCTGCCTCTGCCAGATACAGCTTTAAATCCAGACCCAGGAGGAGACCAATCTTTACACAAAACAAAAGCAACCGCAATTTGCCCTAGAGAGCCCCATCAAAGTGTTTTCCCCAAAATAAACAGTTCTATAAAGCAACACACCACTGGATATAAATTTAGACTGCTCTGTACCACGTCACAGGGGCAGGAAACCATTTTTAGGGGAGAAGAAAAAAAGCAGCTTAAACCTAAATATAGTTTTGAAAAAAAAAGCTAGAAGTGGTTTCAACCACACTGGAACCCATCGGTATTTTTACCTCTGAAGCTACATTTCAACAGGCATCATTACAAACATACACCAACACAAGCTGAAAACTGTAGTGTAATAAAAAGCTTCCAAATCTGAACTCCTCCAATTAAAACGCATTTACAGATATCATTTACAGGTATCAGGTCTTGCTTAACCTCTGCCCAGTCAGAAGGCTGTTGAAGCAAGGTTAGAAAATCCCCAGCACCTGCATGTCCAGCATAGACACCAGACTAGGAAAGATGTGAAGGTACCCATGACTGACCTGCAAAGCATTAGATAAAATATCCAGAATTAATTGCAGGTTTGAAAAAAAACAGGCTCCCTCCAAGTGTTTACAAAGCCAGGGCATTTTAAAGCCCTGCTTCATTGTTATTCTAACAGCAAAAGTAAATTCTGCCTATGTACTTATGGCCGGACCGCATACCTTCCCATCGGGGCACAAAGGCTTATCTGTGGATAAGGAGCACATACCGTGTAGGTTCCTAAGTGGCTGGTTACAACCCAAAGAACAACACAAAGCTCGATGCTTCCTCTTGTAAGTAATTGCAAAACCAATGAAAAAGGAGAATTCCCCCCTAAAATTACCTAAGACACTTGCCCACCCATCAGCATCCGAGATGACTCAAGGGCAAACCATATTATACCATACTGGGGAGCGCAGGCGAGAAACATGTATTTGTTCTGCCAGATCACAGCTTACTGTCAAAATCCACCAAAGGTCTTTTCTCTCTCCAAAAACCCAAGAGATAATAGTGTAAAAACTTTTGTTCATAAATATTTATGCAAGTGAACTTGTTAAAAATTAACCGCTGTCGTTAAAGGTTTTGTATCCTTTAGGATTCCCGGCATGCAGTGCAGTTGCATGCTTTATATTAAGCCTGGCATTTCTGCATTCCTTTCCTGCATGCTTTTGTCATTTGTCTAAAAATTAAAAGAAAAAAAACCCACACACCACACACACACAAAGACGGGATCTGTACACATAATAATAAAGCAGTTTTTAAGAAGACAAAGATGCCTGTGTTCAACATCCAAGATCTTTCTTTGAGCAGGGGAAAAAAAAAAAATCAATTTAATGACTCCAGTGAGATCAGGGTCTAAGCCTCGTTTAAGTTTTACTAAGCATGAAGGAATTATTGGTTGATAATGTGGCATATATGTTTTTTTCAGACCTGCCAGCTTTGTAAGCACGAAGGAGCCAAAGCCTGAAGCACTTTGTCCCCATGAGCACAACCCTCACCCCTCCACACCATCTTCCATCGCCAGAAGGTCATTCCTCCTGGATTTTGTCTTTCAATTTTTCAAAAGGATTTTTCCAACCACACAGAGAAGGAATTTCACATCTGTACTATCCCTATTTTTTCACAGGTCTGAGTCAGAAACACAACTGTATAAACATCTGATCTTTATTAACAGCAAATCTCAACTGTGCAAACCTCAGGTCATGGCGCCGGGAGCTGGTGGTGTCCGTTAAGGGGATCCTTAGAGGGGAACAGTAGTTTTGATTTAGTGCTGGAGAGCATCAAGGAAGCCACGGTTGGAGTTTTATTTTTTTCCAAGACATAATGGTTCCCAAGTTCCTATCTTAATTGCAAACACACACATGCAGCCATAAAGTGTTTGTGTCTCTGGTGGCTGGACCTCTTCCACCTCACCTTCCAGAGGCATCCACAGGATGGATGTGGAAAGTTGGCGGAGGACATCTCAGCTATGCCTCCTGTCTATAAACACACAGCCCTTCACAGTCTTTTGTTTGATGTAAATTTTCCTGCTCCAGCTCAGGGCTGCAGGGACTGCTGTGACGTGGCTGCTCTGAGGACAAAAACAGAGGTGTCCGACCCCACGTCACCCACCCATTGCCGTGTGAAGAGGAGCCACACTACAGCCAAGACCCAAACCTTCCCACCCACCCCTCCCCCCCCCAGGCTCCAAAGGCAAATTCCCATGGCGAGCATCCCGCGTGCCCCTTTCGGGCTGTGAAAACATGAGATAAATCACCCACCGACTTTGCGGCGAGCGCTTCCAGAACATGCTGCTTCATCTAAAAAGCTGACGGCTCGGAGGACAATGAGCGCGAGCTCTGGTTTCAAAGCCGGGGAGACGGTTTAGACTCGTCAGGGGGGGACGTGAAACACCAGAGCCAGGACCATCCTCCCTGTTCTCTGGCTCGCCCAGAGCTGCAGCAAGAAGAGCAGGGAGACGGTGCAGATGGGATGCTGGATACCAGCACTGGA
Organism: Coloeus monedula; assembly: GCF_965178545.1. NCBI lineage: Eukaryota > Metazoa > Chordata > Aves > Passeriformes > Corvidae > Coloeus > Coloeus monedula. The sequence continues at coordinate 22,650,446 of NC_138789.1, forward strand.
CATCACTTTGGGATGGGACTGTTCCGCTGCGTGTCCCACATGCACCTGACCCCAGTGCTCACCCAGATCCTTCACAGAATTGGATAAAGGCTCATCAAAGCTATGTTTCAAAGACAAATAAATTTAAAAACTCATTTTAAAAGAAAATTCCTTTGTACAGAACCAGTCCTGGGTTTAGGCAACCATCACCTCTGTCTCCCACTCCCACACCAGCTCACTGCATCCACACCTTGGTGAGCAGGTCATTCAAACATCACCCTCAGCAAGCTATTATCTTCCCTCCCCCCTAATTTTAAAGTTCCTGAAGAGCTACTCCTCTCCTTCTAAAAAAATTATTTGGTTTTGATTTTCACAGTATTTTAAACAGAATAATTAATCATCTTAACACAGCCCTTACAAAATATTAATTCACACCAAAAAAAAAAAGGGTATAATCATATCCTCAGAGAAAAACCTTTTGTGCTTCAGGAATTTTCACTGCATGTCCTCAGAGGTGGGAGGAGAATTCTTCTGCTGCCTCCTATTCTCACATCTCAAATGGAAAATGTTTTGATAATGCTCTTCTGAATGTAAACTGTACCAAGTGGGATTTTTATTATTTTTTTAAGCAGCTTTTTTCCCCAAAAGGAAGAATGGCTCTTTGAATAAACAGAGCGAACTACCCATTCCTTACAACAAAAACCACCCTCCCTTCACTCATTCACGCCATACCCTGGCACAAGATGAATTTACATTTCGCATTTGCAAAACAAATTCTCGCCTAATGTCATTTTAATGGGAACGCGCATTTCAATCCCTTCCAATAACAACGAGGAGCGGCTTATTTTATGTAAAACACCCCAATTTGTTTCTCTTTAAATATATGCGGATTTCAGATGGGGACAGGGACTAGAAGGACAGAGGAAGAGGAACATTTCCTCTCCGGCAATCCCCCTCCGCCAGCGCACACAAAAGCCACCTGCCCATGGAGAGAAAACACGATGCCATTATTCCCATCATGATTCCCACGGCCCCTTCGACATCGAAGGAGCGTGAGAAGGCCGCGCGCATCCGTCCCCGACACGCGCATCACGCCAGGTCACCGGTGGTACCCGCGGGTCCACCCAACTTGTCACCCCCCACCGCCCCCTTCGCTCCCCCCGAGCCGGCCCCGCTGGACGTGCCCGTGCAGGGGCTGGGAAGAGGAAAGCGGGGGCTGATGCCACCCCTAGAGATGTTCCAAGCAGGGAAAACCCCTGATGGAGAGGACAAAGAGGAACGCTCGGAGCTGTTGGAGACATGCATTATGTTTATAAGCCTATCTCCCGGTGGAAGGGACAGGACCCCCGTGGGAGCCCGGGTGGGGGGTGCTCAGGGGTGAGAGGGGTCGCGGGGGGGCGGCAAGGCTGCGTGCCCTCCATACAACCCCCCGACGGGCACTCTGAGGGGGGGGGGAAGAGGGGTGGTCTTTATTTTCCCCCTCGGACTGGACGGACGGTGTCCAAGCCGCGGGAAGCTGCCGGTGACCCCCGGGCAGACGCACTCCCCGAGGCGGGGGGAGGTCACCCTCGCCCTCCCACCCTCTCAAACCCCAAGCCGGCATCTTCCCGGAGGAGCGCACGGCGGTCCCTGCCCCCGGGGCAGGATTTTCCTGTCAAACCACAAGCGCGCCAGACAAAAGGCTTAAGTGCAGGAGGGGATTGGGGGGGGGGGGGGGGGGGGAGGGACGGACGGACACAGACGAGCCCCCGGGGGCCCCGTCCTGGCACTCACCGACTTGCAGCACGTTGTCCACCGCGCCGGTCTCCAGCAGGCGGATGCCGCGGCGGAAGGGCAGCCCCTCGCCCTGCGGCGCGGCGGGGGCGGCGGGCGGCGGCGGGCCGGCGGCGGGGCTCTCCTCGCCGGCCGGGGCGGGGGCGGCGGCGGCCGAGGGTCCCCCCGCGGCGGCGCTGGCGGGGGAGGCGGCGGCAGCGGCGCGGCCGGGCTGGAAGCTGGAGTACATGCAGATCTGCCGCTCGCTGCGGGGGAAGCTCCAGTAGACGATGCGGCGCTGGACGGGCTCGGGGATGCGCTGGAAGCGGCCCTCCACCCGCTCGAAGGCCCAGCTCCCCGCCACCCGCTTGGCCGCCGCGTCCAGCAGCGACTCGGGCTGCAGCAGGCTGCCGGTCCCGCCGCCCCCGCCGCCGCCCCCCGGCCCCGCCGCCGCCGCCGCCGGCCCCGCCGCCCCCGCCGGCCCCGCCGCCGCCGCCGCGGGGCAGCAGCCAGGCAGCGCCGGAGGGGCCCCGCTGGCCCCCGCGCCCGGCCCCGCAGAGCCGGCCCCCGCGGCCCCGGGACGGGGGTGCACGGCCCCGGTGCCCCCCGCCGGGCAGGCCCGGGAGCACAAGCGCTTGGGGCCCGGGGCGCCGGCGGGCAGCGGCGGGCGGAGCAGCTCCTCTCCCTCTCCTCCCTCCGCCATGGCTGCGACCGACTGAGCCGGGCGAGGGGAGGAGAGACGCCGAGGAGGAGGAGGAGAGGGCGGGGACCGGGGGGGGGGTGGTCCCGCCGGCCGGGAACCGGCCCCGCCGGGGCGGGACGCTCCGCAGCCCCCCGCCCGCCCCCGCCGCCCGTCGGGGAGCTGCTGCCTGAGGCACCTGCCCGGCTCCCCCCGTGGTGAGGGCATGGCCCTGGGCACCGCCCGCTGTCTTCCTGGCCGTGTCCCCAGGCGGGAGGGGGACACGCAAGGGACGCTGTGCCCCCCGTGCTCGGAGGAGAAAGCCCCGCGGCTATGGGTCCCCACGGAGCTGGTGAGTGAGGGGCTGGCGGGCCATCCGAGCGCCAGGAGCCTAAGTTGGACCAGCAAGACAAAGGGGTACGGCGGCGCTGGAGGTGGCAGCATTGCCCCGGGGGTGTCGGCAGGATTGGCACTGCTCCTGCTGCGTGCCCGGCGGTGCCCGGCTCCAGCGCCCAGTCTGACCCACTGGTTACCCAGCCTCACCCGTAATCACCTACGACTTTACATCGAGTAACAGAGCAGACAGCAGTGCCCTGCCTCTCCATGGGAATCAGGGTTTGCTTTTTCTTTTAAAGCCCTGTAGTGAAGATGCTCGTCCCACGCATCACAGCAGGGTGCTCGGGTACAGGAACCGCCAGGTCCTGTAGCACACATGGCCTTTGGGGGAGGAGATGAAAAACATAGGTACTGCTGGCTCCCAGGAACTCTGTTGTGCTCTCAGGTGAGATTACATTAAAGGGACATAAGAATATATTCAGCACATACTGCCTGAGTTGGCACTCCAAAATCCAGGGAGCTGACTCTTTGCCAGCATCTGCTTTCAGCCAGGGGTGATGGCAGCACCCCTGGGACCGGCACAGTGCAGGGCTGATGGTGAGAGGGCTCTGGCAACTGAAGCCCACTTCTCTGGGCCTCTACACCCTGCCATCGTTTTGCTGCTGTGTCCAGCAGGACACCATTCCAAGATTTTCCCCAGAAATACATTCCTGTTTTTGTGTCCTGTCTAAATTTAAGTCACAGACCTCTGAGGAAAAGCAGAGCTCACAGGTCTCCGAGTTCAGTTTTCTTGCTATTATTCTCAGTGCTTTGAGAATCCAAGACCGATTCCTTCCTATCTGCAGTTCAGTCACATCTAAACCATTACCGGTTACTCCCTTGTTGCAGAGATCTCCTATTTATTCTTACTGACAGAGCAAGAGTACATTTCCTGGAATAACAGGGCGACGCAATTAGGGAACAGGAAATAATTATGTGCCTTCGCTCTGCCACGAGATACCTCCAAGCCCAAGGTCTCCTCCACAGGACACGGAGGGAAGGAATCAGGTCTCAGGCGGGTGGTGAGAGCAGACAGAGCTACTGCAATGAGAGATCTCCATTTTAGAGAGTAAGCCACAAGCTAATCGATGAAGGTCAGGAAGAGGTTTTCCTTGAAGGCTGAGGTGTTCCTTGCTGCCGTCGGTCTTGTTCAAAGTAATGAGTGCTAGCAGTGGCAGGGACTGGCCTGGGGCAGCAGCTGCACACAGATTTGTTTACACACAGATTTTCCCCAGGAATCACGTCCCCATTTCTTTAACCCTGAAGGCCATTTTGCTCTCTGTAAGAGTTTGTTGCGACGGGAAGCACTTGCCACAGGAGCACTGCATTTTGCCCATCACCTCTGCTTGCTGTTGTGGTGACAGGTCCTGGGGTGAGAAGAAGGGCTTTGTCCACCTCTGCCCCTCCCTGGCTGCACAGAGGGACCTCACAGGGCCATCCCAAAGCACCCTTCTGGCCCAAGGTGGAGCACACCTTCCTGGCAGAGAGCAGTCCAGCAATCTCAAGCTTTTCTGATGATGGAAGCTGTGGGCTCTGGTGTCACAGAATTTCTGCTGGCACCTGTGTCTCCCTGCAGCTTCCAGGGCTGCTCAGGCAGAGGGTGAGCCTGCATGAGAGCTGGGACACAGCAGCCCAGCTTGTCTGGTCCCTCTTTCACCAGTCGCTGCAGAGCTCACCTAGTGACAACCTTGAGTGTCCTTACTTACGTCGTCCCCAGACAGTGCCAATAAAGAGGATTTTAGACTTCAGCCCAAGCAGGGATGTTATTCATTCCCAATGAGCTGACTTTTCACTGCATAAAACATATAATCCAGACTCAAATCAAAGCAAGGTCGGTGCAGTGGCTGGCCAGCCTGTCTCTGGGGGGTTAGCATATTATTTCAAAGACAAACCAATCTATTTTTCCTCTCTCTCTTCATTCGGAACATTTGTTGCTCCCCATTCCTCCCCATCTTTCCCTGTACCTTTCATTACTGCCTTGAATTTTGCAAGGGGGAGAGCTCGTCTCCTCCTAGGGAACATGGACAGACCTCTTCTCCCTGGGGAAGGATGCAAAATGTCAGCCTCCCGCCCAGCCCCTGATGCTGCTCACTCAGAGCCTGGAACCAGGTACATCAATAATTCACTGCACGCTTTCCTGAGCCCAGCCATTTGCTGAGCCTCTACCACTGGCAGCCCTGGTTCTCCTCTTGTTTTCAAGGCTGTTTGGTCAGGGTCTGCCCATGCTGCAACCCACCAACTCCAGCCAGAGGCCTGACCACTGGTGTTATCCACCAAGTGCTGATTTCTCCTGTTGGCTTCAGGAAGTAAATTTTTTTGAGTCCCTGGCTAGAAAATTGACTGACCAAAGGGGCTGGAGCCCCCAAGGCTTTAGACCACAGTCAGGCAGCAATGCAATGCAATATCCTGCAAAATTCTTTGGGTGCCAGCTCAATCAGAAGTCCAGCTTTAAGATGCAGGTGCTGTGGAGTAAGAAAAACTGCTTTCATCTTACTAGAAACTAAATTCAAGGACCGTAAAAAGGAGAGAGGACAAGGATGCTGATGAGATGCCTCTGCAGGCTTCCTGGAACCTGTGCTTTGTTTTATGGCAGTCAAGGTAAGTGATGGCTGGTGCCACATCTCAGCCTAAGGGGATGTCACCTCCTTGGGTGCTCTCACCTGCACAGCTGCTCTTCTCTCTCCCCACTGTGCCCAAACCTCATCCTCAGCAGAAAGACTGCCTTTCCCTGGACATCTTCCCCCCTCTCTTGGATGCTCCCATGCTGCTTTGACATTGCTTTGACTCCCAACAGTCAATGCTGTGCCCTCACTAACACGAATGACACTGCCTGAGCCTTTAGAGATGACAGCAGAGCTTGGCAAGGCCCAGGGAGCACCAGGGAAGTCCTGTGGTGACAGATGAAGATATACAAGGGCAGAAGAAGCTTTATGGCCCATTAACGATGGGAAAGAAACAGGATAGTAGAGTGCAGGAAGACACCAAGTTCCTGCTCCAGCCACCCAGAGGATTTGCTGCTCTGAGGCAGCGAAAGACAGGCTTATCAGCAGCCAAGCTGCCTGCTGCAGCCTCCATCATACGGTACTCACTGGAAGTGTGGTTGCTTCTGCCTTTCCTGTGTTGTTGATGCTGTTCAGAGCAGAGGCAGAAGGGAAAGGACACAGGGAATAACTGTAGCTCCCCTGCCTTAATACATTTGGGAGCAGAGGAATCCATTGGCCAGGACTGTTATTCCTTAGCATCCTTGTAGACCCAATGTCCAGGAAGAGACAGAGAGCATTGTCTTATGAAATATTTGGCCTTGCAAGCAAGAGGAGAAACACCTTGATTTGGCTGCCCGTGGAGTTGAGCACCATTTTTAGATTTTCCAGTGCCTAGTAAGGTCTCCAACAAAGCATAGACTGGAGTTGGAGCTTTTTGCTGTCAAACCATTCAAATCCCCTGTGGATTCTCCACTGATTCATTAGCGCTGAGTTATTGCTGTGCTCTTCTTCCAGCAGGGACTCTAATAAAGTGGCTTTTTGCTAGCCAGCCAGTTATTTTATGAAACTTTCCAGAACTGACAAGCTCAAAGACCTCCTTCAGGTGTGACTGCAATTGTCTGTGTACTCAAAAGAGAAATGCAAGGACTGAAAGTACCATCTCCCCTCTCCAAGCACAGGCTGAATTCCAAGATCAAATGTAGGATGGCTGTTTTCACCCTCACATCGATCCAGGAACAGCTCTACTTGCCTGTGTGTCCCTGTGTTTGCTCAGGCTGGGATGGTGCAGACCCAGACTCCCCCTTGCACCCAGACAGAGACTTCTGGCTGTTGGAAGCTGTTGTTCCCTCTCTCCCCCACACATGACATTACGTCTCTGGCTTGCCAGGGCTGCCTTCCTCCAGGCCCTGTAAGATCAGCGAAGTGCTGAGCCTCTGTCTTGCCACGGAGATTTCAGCACCCTTCCAGCAAACGCATTTGCTGTGCAGGCAGCAATTAAGCACAGAGGAGCTGCTGGGCAAAGACCCTTGGCTTCCAGGAGGAACAGCCACCTCTCCAGCACGAAGTCTAAAAGCACAGAGTGCTCCAGAAAGTTACTCAGTCCCGCACTGGAGAGATGTCCATCCCAGCCAGGCTGGCTGTCAGGGCTGAGCTCAGCAGAAAACAGCCCTCTTGGGCCACTGCACCCCCCTTTCAGCCACTGAAGTTCCTTCCCCTTAATTAGGGATGCTAAAATAAATAGAAAATAATTTTTCAGGCTACAAGAGTATGAATAAGTGATGACAAAGCAAGGGGTAAACAATGCTTCTGGTTAGCCTTTAGCATGGGGTCTCCCCTGGCTTTGGAACACGAGTGGATCGCAGGGTCCGGCTGGGTGGGAAGTTGGAGTCAGGCATTTTGGCAGCTCTACCAAGCTGTGGTTCCTCAGGTGCCATGAGGGCCATCACTGTCACATCTGCCATCATCCCAGGCCACTCTCAACAGCAGGATTTGGGAAGCCAGCATCGCACCCAACCTCTCCCCAGGAGAGGCATGTGGAGAGAGACACAATCACCCCTCAAAACACCCCTCACATGGCAAAAAAGGATTGTCTTGCTGTCTGCTTTCCTGGCAGGAGGGGAGCCTGAATTTTAGCAAAGCTCCTACAAACACAAGGACCAGGGCAAGATCCTGTCTCAGCCCTGGGCACCTGCCCTGTGCTGCAAATCCATGCATGAGTTGGGCTGGTGAGATGTGTTTCTCCCAGAGTGTGGGTTGGGCTTTTCTGCTCACACTGGGCTCTTTCAACCCCCTGATGTAAGCTGTAAATAACAGAACCAGACTGTGCTGGATGGACAAAGAAAGGAGACGAAGCCACAGAAGGCCATGCTGGGGTGAGAGCTTTGGTATTCCATGGGGCTGGGGCTCCAGCTATGCCTCCCCCAAACCACTCTGGACCTACCAGGAGGGAGGGAAAGAGCTGGGATGGGTCTCTCATAGGTCATCAAATGGCCATGGAGTGGCTTGAAGGCCTTCGGAGGAAGGAAACAACAAGAGAGGCAAACCTGTTGTACGCAGCTTTGCTCAGAACTCAGAGAGGCACCTCCACCCTCTGTCCCTGGGGACTGCTTTGGGATGACTCTGCTCTCCCTCTGCCAGCAGACAGAAGATGGGGCATGCCAAGCAACTGGGCTTTGAAAACCCAGGGAATGGACTCTGTCCTGCTGGGGGGCCTCCTGCCCAGCCTGGTCCCATGGTTGATGCTGAAGAGGGAGATGGGAATGAACATGGCCAAAATCTGACTCACCTCTGCAGCCCCTGCATCGCTTCCATCGACCCCCCTGCACTGGTGGCCATGCAGGGACCACTAGTCACTGCTGCTGGCTCATCCCTGCTGCTGTTTCTCTGCTCTGTCCCATCTCCTTGGGCAATGCTACACCAAGATGAGTCTGGGCCTCTTCACCAGGGTCATCAGCAAGTTGGCCAAAGCCACAGATGATCTCTCCAAGCCTCATTCCCCAGCTCCTAAGCCACAATGGAGATAGATGGCTGCCATCCCCAGGCAGCAGCAGCCACCCTCACCCCATAGAAGTCAGAGGGGCCCGGCTGGGCTGGACTTGGGGGACAGAAATGCAGCCGCCTGCATTTATTTTGCCTAACAACAGTGATCCCTCTGTATATTTTCATTCTGTTTTCCTAGGCTCAGCTGCCTCCTCAATGAAATGTTTCCAAAGCAGCCTGGCTTGGCAGCACGCCAACCCCGGCTGCCAGATGAATGGGCGGAGGAGGAGGGACCCATTCCTCTTCTTGACACAGCATCGCTGCACAAGAGGCCTCTGTTGACATTAGGACTGGCTGTTCCTCCTTTCCTGAGAGGATCTGCCTGGCCCTCAGCAGGAGCAGCACATAGGGCCAAGGCTTCATGTGATGTGAAACTGGCATCTGTCCTCCTCCAGGATGGTGGCACAGACACGGGTACCAGGGCACCATGGTGCACCCTCCTCCAGGGTGGTGGCACAGCCACAGATAACAGGGTACCGAGGAATGGCACTGTCAGGACCTGAAGCCAGCCCTTGTTTCTGGCCCTTGACCCCCCAGCTGAGCCAGTCCCCCAACAGGTGAGGATTCCTTGAAGCTCTCTGACTCTGCTAACACCATCACTCTCCAAGACATCAGTGATGTAGAGAGCCTGTTTCCTCCCCCAAAACACCTCTTCTCCACTCCACCCAGAGCAAAGCTCTCCCTTAGCATCTCAGGAGTACAGACACTGACACAGGATTTGCAGAGCTACAGGTTTCTAGCAGCTTTCAGGGGTGAATGATGCCACAGGGGCCCCAAGCACGGAACCCCAAACCCTTCAAGTCTTTGGATAGCAATATGTGGAATAGCATCAGCTTCACTCTAAACCTTTGCCACTACTCAGTCATGTAGGACTTCACCCAAACGATGTCACAGCTCTTTCCCACACCTCAATGTCTCTACCCACAGCAAAATGCCCACCCAAGCTTTCAGGGCCAGAAATTTGTCTGCTGGGAGGTGATCAAATGGTAGCTGTTGCACTGGACTACACACCCAGCACCAGATGGGATCCCTCTCTCTGCCACGGCTAGTGGCAGAACTGGTCATCAGTGAGGGAGTGCAAATCCATATATGCCCCACTCATCACCTGTCACTTCCTTGGCACTCCTGCACCTCCTTTAGGAGCTGCACAAGGAAAGGATGTGGAATTTAACACAAGTGCTGATAATGCATCAGAAGGCCAAAGAAAGAGACAAAAGTCATCACCATCCTTCCAGTCTGCACCTCTTCCCCCGATTGGCTCCTTTGGCATCTCCTGCTGGTGGCCAGCACCCAGCTAAGGCAAGCCAAGGACCAGAGGCTGGAATAGAGCAGCACCCAGCAGCACACCACCGGAACACAGCCTGCTCCTACCAGCTGCAGCGGGGAGACTGCTCTGCCTGGATCTGGTGGAAAAGAGGCCAACCATGCATCGATAAGATGAATTAGTTGTCTCAGCAGCACCGGCAAAATGAGCGAGAGGAGCCGAGCCCGTGAGGCCCGGCCTGCTTTGTTTCAATTACAGCAGCTGCCAGAAGAAAAAGATAACCTCAATATTGATGGCAGGAGCAGCAGACAGAGGTGCCCTTGCAGGCTACTGGGAGCAGGTAGAGGAGGCAGGGGGAGGAGAGATGGAGGAGGGGGAGCAGGGTCTCAAGCCAGCACCCCGTGGGAGAGCCTGGCTGGTGAGAAAGACACATCTGATCCCATTGTTCTCATCCCCATGAGGAAGAGCTCCTTTTCACCCTGGTTCCTGTCCCAGTCGCGGTGCAGAGCATCCTCCAGCAGAGACAGGGTGCAGAAATCCAGCAGCAGGACACACCACCATGTAACACTGAGCAGAAAAACATCTCTTTGCTCCCCACTCAGGCAGTGGGGCCTAGAGAGGTGTTGAGTGGGGCAGTGTGGGATGATGGATGGAGCTGGAGTAAAGGGAAGAGACAGGCCTGGGGCACCCCAAGCTGCAGGCAGGCATGACTGCCTGTCAGGGAAACAGCACCCACCTGCCTGAGGGCTGGGGAAGCCCCATGATGTGCCTGCAGTGGGGACTGGTCTGGGCACTGGGGACAAGATGCCCATGGTGACTTTGGACTGCATGTGGGAACAAGCAGCAGCTTGGGGCAGGCACCCCAACATCACACCCACAAGCCAGGCATGGAGGTGCTGAGCCAAACATCCTCCAAGCAGCACAGTGTTAATGTCCTGGGCTCCCATCCTGGGAGGCAGCCAGAAGGTAGGAAGAGATGGGGTCTCTTCGGTTTTCAACCCCTTTGCCTCCAGCTCCTGCTCAGGGGATGTAAATCATCACCAGCTGCTGCACCATGGGGTCTACATCCAGCCCTGTGTCCCTCCCTGTGCCCAGAGCACAGACCAGTGCTGAGCAAGACCCCCGCCCTCTCTGGGCCCAGCAGAGGCCAGACTGAGCAGTGATCACTTCACAGAGGTTTTATTCGTACTCCGGATATCCACACTGCCCTCCTACCTCGCTTACCCTCAGGAGAGACCTCCGGATCCTCACCCTGTCCTCCTCGGGCTGTGCCCATTGGATACAGCCCCTGGGTCTCCAAGAGGGGACAAGGCCACCATCTTGCGGCCACCCACCACCACTGCACATACCCGTGTGCACGGTCTGGGGGGTGCCCAGGATGTGACAGCTGTGGGGATACAGGGTTTGGACCATGGGGAGCTGCAACATGCCACTGCTCCTCGTGCCCTCAGTCCCCTGGGACCACGTCCTGCGGGGCACACACTGTCCTTCCCCTCGCTCACTGGCCAGGACACCCAGGCATTCCAGGACATCCGTGGGTGTCTAGCTGGGCAGAGGGTGCCGGCAGTGCTGCTCCCATCCCAGCTCTGGCCCCTCCACCCCCGCCCTGCTGCTCTGTGCAGTGTCAGCCAGCAGTGACCAGAGACCTCCTGGTTTGCACAGCAGGCTTCATTGAGCACAGAAAGGCAGGCAGTGGCAGAGGAAGGCTCAGAACTGAGCCATGGGGCTGAAAATGCAGCACTGAGCAGGGTCCAAGGGGAATTTCCATCCCTATCACAGCGTAGGAGTGCAACCCACACGAGGGATGTTAAACCAGCGCTGCTGGTGACCAGCAGCCCAAAGCAAGTCCTTCCATGCCTCTGTGAAGTGAGTTGGGGTGGTCTGCACACTACTGGGTTCTGCGAGGCTGCCCAGCCTGGTTTAATGCTCATCCCCCTCCTTTTGCTTCTTCCCCTTGTGATGGAGCTGGCCATGGTCTCCATGGTGGTGGTGAGCATGGGTAGCAGGTTTGTGGTCCTCAGTTGGGTTTGTGTCTCTCTCGCTGCTGACCTTGTCATGGTGGTGAGGATGGAGGGGCTTGTGCTGGTGGATGGGGGTCTCTGACTCCATCCCCTCGTGTTCAGGAGGTGAGCTCGGGGTTGCATGACCCACTGTGGTACTGTTAGCCTGAGGAAAGTAACACAAGGAAGGACTGGTGTGGTATGCGAATGCCCACAGAGCCCTGCAGAAAGCCTGGGAGCACAGCTCTGAGCTGGGAAGAAGGCAGACCAGCATCCATCATACAGAAAACTGTGGGTCAGAGCAAAGGCTCTCCAGCCCTGACCCAGGGCACAGGGAGCAGAGGAGAGGCTGGAGCACACAGGGCACAAGCCTCTACACCAGCGTCCCTTGGCTCAAGCTGTCTATGGTCCAGAAAAGTGACTTTGCATTTAGTATTTCTGGATGTATTTTTCTCCTGGGAAGTGACTAATCACCTTCCAAGCTCAGAGCTACACCCTTTTCTCTGCTCTGAGCTTGCCACCTCTGCATCCACTGCCTGCCCCTTTCTTATATCAGAACAGTCCTAGTTAGCATTCCCAGACCTGGTATATGACCCCTTTAGTCAATTCCTTTTCAACTGGAAAGCTCTGACCTATTTACGTGCCCTTATTCCAGACCTTTCATCACCTTCCCTCTCAAACACAGCTGAGGGCAGCTGCCAATCTGGAACCCCTCCCCAACACGGAGATAAGATTGTTTTTGCTGATGTGTAGTGCCGGAGGACAGAATGCATCCCGGCTCCAGCGAGCATTCCAGCTCTTACCTCCTGGGTAGTGTTGGGGTAGAGGGAGCAGTTGCCACAGAAGTCCTTGATGTGGCTGGAGCGGATGGCTGCCTCCACATAGGGGAAGTGGAGGAAGCTGAAGGGCAACTGGATGTGGAAAGCCAGGCGGCCACACCTGAGGGGAGAAGCCATGGCCTGGCTCAAGATGGGGGACTGGAGTCCCCACAGCCCAGCCATGAGGGGAGATTTTGGAAGCCCATCAAACGCTCTGTAATGCCCAGAAAAGCCTCAGGCGAGTCGGGGGACACTCACCGGTCATAAACAAGGAAGTCGTCCTTGTCACCCCTCAGGACCTGCCAGACGTCAGGGTCCTCCTGCTCCGGCTGGAAGACGGGGACGCCGGGCGGGGCATGGCGCTCCAGCTCCGGCAGCATGGCGCGGGACAGCGGCGCCTTCTCGTTGACGATCATGTAGCGCACATCGGCCATGCCCTGCCGGGCCAGCCGCTCCCGCAGGCCCCCGAGGCTGCGGGAAGGAGGCGCTGGGAGGGGCTCCCGGCGCAGGGGGCTGCCATGCGCTCCCGAGGCGGCGGGGATTGTTCTGGGGAGGGGGAGCGGGGCTCACCTGTGGGCCTGCCTCAGGCAGAACTGTCAGCTGGCCTTCAGCAGGGCCACCACCGTCACCTGCCCTGCCTCCCCCTCCATGGGGCTCGAGCCATTGATGGTCCATGCCGGTGCCTCCTGGCAGATCCGGCTGCTGTCGGCTGCCTCCTCGGAGGCCGAGGCCAGCCCCAGCCAGGTGGCCAGGGCCAGCACCAGCAGCCCCCCCATCCTGGACCCCGGCCCTGGCAGGGGGACATTGGGTGTTATTCTCCTCCCAGATCCACTGCAACCCCAAACTGTCTCCCTGCACCCTGCTCCAGGGCACACAAGGACTGGTGGGCAGTGTTGGCCTGGTCCTGGCACTGGGAGCCAGGACCCCCACCCCAGAGGGCAAGGAAAGGGGGATGAGGTGGGGAATTGGAGCACCCAGCTCCTTGCTACCATCTTTTGTGGACACCCAGTGCCACAGCATCCTGTTCTCTCCTGGCAGTGAACACCCACTCCATACATCAAGAGATGAAAGTGCTCCTCCTCCTATGGGCCTTCTCCACTTCTCTGATCCCACAAAACAAACCCAGCCCTAGACAGAGGGCTGTCTTTACCCCAGAAGGGAGCAGGGATACAGCCCTCGTCATCTCAGCCACCAGTGAGCAGTTACACGGACAGAGATGGTTTCACCTTCAGGTCACCTTGAGAGTCCTTGATGCCCCACAATGTGCTTTGGGGGTACACAGAGCCTTTAAAGCCCTTGAGTCCCAACATCTGTCTGAAGCCCCTTCCTCTCACAGCCCCCTAACCCTGCCCACCCCAAGATATTCCCCATTCCTCTAGTATCCAGCACATTTAATGGGCAAGGGGGAGGATATGGGTCTGGGAGGGATGATCTGGGGAAGGAGCAGGGAGATGCAGGATCTGGTCAAGGTGGATGTGCCCTCAATTCCCGGCCCTCTACCCCGCGAGAACGAGCCCTCGATACCGCACTTCTCTTTGCTGCCGTCCTCCCTTGCTCCCGGCTCCAGCAGCTTTCAGCAGCTTCCAGCTGGCCCTGGTCCCCCTTTTATCTCTTGTCCACTCTCCCCGCCCAGGAGGGAGGAGAAGAGCCCGGCTGGAGCGGGGACTGCGCCCCGGCCGCCACCGCCTGCCTCGAGGGGACAGCAACAAGGCAGGCACTGTCCCCGTCGGTGCCATGTGGCCTCGGGGTGCTGCTGCCACAGCCCGGCCCAAGCCGTGCTGGGGCAAGGCGGTGCCTGGTGCCGGGGTGACGCCGGAGGGTGACAGGCGGTGCTGCAGGGAAGAGACGGACACAGCCGCTCCACACCTCCCAGGCACAGGAGGGCTGGGGGCATTGCCAAGCATTGCTTACACCAAAGGCTTGCAGAACTGTGGGGTGACCTCGAACAGCGCCACCCATGCACAAGGTCCCACAGGAGCCACCAGTGCAGCCTCTGTCACCCTGCAGCCAAAAAGATGGTGCCTCCCTCACATCCTAGGGTGCTGGAGCTCCCTGCCCTGTGGGGTGTCACCCCAAAGGCCGTGCTGTTCTGTTGTGCCCATGGCCACTCTCAGGCCAAGCTTGGCTCCACAGCAACCCCCCAGTGTCCGGTCCTATGCCTCTTGTCCGGCCCCATACTGGGGCTGTGGTGGTGTCGGTGTTCCCTTGGGAAATCACAGCAACACTGGATTCCACCCCCCAACCAAACAAGAGGAGCTCACCACTCTGGCAGCACAAGGACATCTCTGCAAATATTTGAGCAGTTTATTGTACCTGGGATCTGTACAAAAACATGATAAGGCAGGGAAGGGCAGCAGGCACAGTCACAGCGGGGGCAGAACATGATCCCAGCCACACAGAGGGGGGATTCGTCTGAAAAGAGCAGGTGGAGAGGGGATCGCTGCTGGGGGGCCAGAGGGTCTCAGAGGTGTCTGCAAGGATGTGGGGCCGTGGGCTGGATTGGTGAGCAGCCCCATCTCATGACTGACACCGGACCTTCCCCAGAGCTGTCAGCCCCCTCCCCCCTCTCCCGGACGCTGCCCCCCCCACGTCCCCACCGGGTACTCCGGACACCGTGAAGCTCCCAGCACTGAGCAGGGACACGTTTCCCCAGTACATGTCCTGGGACTCGGGCTGACGGGAATGACCCTGCAGACATGAGCTGTGTCCCAGGGAGCCCCAGCCACCGCATGGCAGGCGCTCTCCTCCTCCCTTGGCTCATCCCGAGCCGCGGTGCCTGCGGTTTTCAGCCTGGGCAGCTTTTCGTCGCGCAAACGCAGCCCGGCACCGCCAGGCTCGGTACGAACCACGGCACCCGCAGCGGGCAGCGCGTTCTCCGTGTGCCGGCCCAGTCCCTGGCCGGGCGAGCCCCCCGATCCCCCGCCGGCTGCGCTCCCGCGGCCGCCCCGCCGCCCCCGGGCAGTGCCGGCGCCGTGCCCGGCCCGCCGTGCCTGGTGCATGCCGGGGAGGAGCGAACTGAACCTCCCCCGGGCCCGCCCCGCCCGGCGTCCCCTTCGCCCGCAGCCTTGACCCCGGTGAGCCGCAGCCCGAGGGCGAGCGGGGCCCCGCGGGCACGGGGGTGGCGGGGCGGGCGCGGGGAGCGGGGGCGGCGGGAGCGGAGCGGGGATGGTGCCGGTGCCGCGGTGCGCAGCGGGAAGCAGGGCCGGGAGGAAGGAATGCTGTCCCGTGCCCATGTGCGCACCGCGGCCCCACGCGGTCCCTCCGCCCTGGGCTGGTGGGAAGGAGCGGGGAGAGCTCTGTGCACACGCCTTCCAGGGGGCAGGTGAAAAGGAATATTTCAGCAGGTGTGTGGCCCCCAGCCCACTGCACGCCTGTGGGGCCTGGCCAGGGCGGCTCGTGCATGCCATGGAGTCGGGAAGCCTCAGTGGGATGCCCTGGAGAGGTGATGCCGATTGGGGTTTTGGACAGATCTTTTTTTCCCCCTTGAGTGTCACAGCTATTTGGATGGCTGGGGAGGAAGGTCCCTTGGCCGAAGTGTCCTTCCTCTGTGCCCCTAGGGCAAGGTCATTGTTCCCAGCCTGTTGCAAAGAGCATGGTGGCTCCATGGCCTTGTTGGGGAGGGGAAGGGCACATCAGCCTGTCGAGACCCCACTGCTCCCCTCCATTCATGGGACACACGTGACAGGCGCTGGGGCAGCACAGGAACATTTTAGGTGTAACCAGTGTGTTGCTCCATGTTTACCAGTCCAACCTCCATGTTCCTGGTACAGGACATTCCCACCACAACCCTTGTCCCCATAATCTTGCTTACACATGCAGCACAACTCCTGCACCGGGAATCCCTGCTGACCTCCCTGTGGCACTCCCAAAGGACACAGGGCTCCAGAGGGGACCCTCTGGGCTGCAGCCAGGGCTTGAGGCTTTCCTCCTCCGGAACCTCAGGCATAGGGCAGCAGAGCAAAGGGCTGGTAGGATGGCTTGGCATCCTTGGGCAGAGACACACTTTTTAAAAATACTCACAATTAAAAGGTGTGAGTTTACACACATTTGCATCTGTGCTTGCAAACACAGGTGGGCTCTGTGCAAGGTGTGGGAATGGCTTCTCCCCTGGGCCAGCAGCCCCCCTGACCCCCTGCATCCTCCCCACAGCCTGCTCAGCCATGGCAGCCTCACTGAGCCGCCCGTGCTTCATCTCCCTCCACCTGCCCTACAGGCAGGGCTGGGCCCAGCACCTGGCCAACACCTTTCGCTTCCAGCCAGTGGCCATGCGGGAGACATCGTGTGTCCGGCAGCTGGCCTTGCGACGGGAATCTGCCATCTTCCTCGTCAACGAGCGCCTGGCACCTGCCAGCACCTCATCCCGGGATTTCCTCTATGACATAGACCCCCAGCCCGCCTTGGGCACGGCCTCCAACGTCTGCTTCGAGGTGGATGATGTGCCAGGGCTCTGCAAGCAGCTGCAGAGCCAGGGATGCTCCTTGCTGGTGCCCCCCACTGAGCTAAGCGATGACGGTGGTTCTGTCACCTACGGGGTGGTGAGCTCAGTCGTGGGCAATATCAGTCACACCCTTTTGGACCGATCCTGTTATCGGGGACACTTCCTGCCCGGCTTCCAGCCCATCGAAGGAGCCCCCTCAGCCACAGGGGATGGGATCAAGATCACACACTTTGACCACATCACGTACGTCTGTCCCCGGGGCGGTGCCCGGGCAGCTCTGGACTGGTACCAGCGCTGCTTTGGCTTCCACCGCTTCCATCTGAATCCCCAGGAGAGGCCAGCTGAGGGGTACGTGCTGGGGGGGCAGGGGGTGGGCATGCTGCTCCTTGCATTGCAGAGCACCCAGGGCACCCCAGCACGTGGCTGCAAGCTGGTCTTTGCCGAGTCCCTCTCCCAGAATGGCACCAACCAGGTTGACATGTTCCTGGAGCAGCACGGCGGGGCTGGGATCCAGCACGTCGGCCTCTGCACCACCGACATTGTCAGCACGACCAGGGCTCTGCAGCAGCGGGGGGCACGGTTCTTCACACCCCCCACCACCTATTACAGCCAGGGGGGCAAAGCAGAGGAGATCCAGAGGGCCGGGCAGGATCCCCACATGCTGGCAGAGCTTGGCATCCTCCTCGACACCACAGTGCCTGGGGACAAGGGCCAGCCGGGCACTGATGCCACGGAGAGCCCCGCTCAGGAATATTTGATGCAGATCTTCACCCATCCCATCTTCTCTGAGGAGACCTTCTTCCTGGAGCTCATTGACCGTCGGGGCGCGCCGGGCTTCGGGGAAGGCAATATCCGGGCACTGTGGAAAGCTGTGCAGGTCTACAGGGACCAGCAACAGTAGTGCAACACTGCAGTCCTCCTCCCTCAGCTCCCCATCCTCTCCAGTCCAACCCTGGGGCAAGGACCATAGAGATCCCAGTGGGGGCCCGTGACATGGCCCAGGTGGGCAGGGACCAAGGGATGGCTCCAGGTCAATCTAGAGCCAACTCAGTGTGGGAGCAAGACACTCAGGGGAGCATGCCCCAGGATGGGCGTGATTCTCTCCTGCCCTGGGTTCACAGTGTTTATCGGCCACGTGTGAAGAACTTTCTGCCTTAGTTTCTTAGTTTTTCATAGTTTCTTAGTTTCGAGTCCCAATTTATTGAGACTTGAGCCTGCAGCATGGCCAAGAGCAGTGCTGGTTCCCCAGACGTGGAAGGAAGAGGGGCTGCCCGAGGGGAGTGGATAATCTGAAGGCCATAGATTTGGCCTCTCACTGGCAGTGACCACCCACAGCATGACCAGCCGTGGGGGGCGAGTGGTGGCCTCTTGCTCCTCTCAATTAAAGAATTAACAAGCACTGCTTTGGGTTTTTAATCCTCATATTTAAGATGTGCTGACTGCCAGGCAAGGATGAAAAGGCCATTTCCATTGCTCAAGGTGGGCTTGTCCCTAAAATTGAGGTTATTGCCCCTTGCACCCCGCCAGGACTGTCCCCTGTCCCTGCCAGCCCCCAGCATTGTGCCTTTGCAAGGGTGCACCACAGTCAGCATGAACAGTGCTGAGCAGCCTAACAAAGAAATGTAAAAGGAGGATAAAACCCTACAAAAAGCCCTGGGAGCAGTTGTTCAGCCCCAGGGAGGAGCAGCCCATGGACAGGAGCTGCACACCCCTTGGGGGCTGATGCCTGCCCTTACAGGAAGGCTGCTCTGGGTGCCTTATTTGCTGGTGCAGGTAATGCTCAGCCAAGGGGCTCTTGGGTGCATTCATGAAGAAATCCATGCTCTCCCCATTCCAGATGTAAGGAGCCTGTTGGCTATCTTCATGTTCCACCCCAGGCTGCCCAAAACCCCCAGCCTAGCACAGTGCAAGAGAGACAGAAAGTCACTTAAAAAACCCCACATACTCGAGATTTATTTTCAGGTCCAGTAAAAACAAGGGAGGGTAGAGCAGCATCCCCAGTCACTGGCTGGTGGATGAAATGCAGGCAAGGGGACAGGGCTGCAGGAGCAATGTGGCCACAGCCATCCCACCACTGGAGAGAAACCCCTGCTGCCCTGAGTCCACGGTGCCAAAGTGGTGCCAGTACATGGCTGAATAGCCCCAGGAGGGCTTCGGCCAAGGAGGGAGAACAAGTCTGGCTCCAGGATTAATCCAGAACTAGTGGCCACATCCAGGTACAACTCCCATGGGGGAGGCAGGGGAAAGGAAGAGTGGGAGACCATTACAGTGCTGTGTCCTGGGCTTGCTGCAGCACAGGGACACCATTGCCATGCCACGGGCAGGACTCAGCCCAGCGTGGGGCTCTGGTGTGTCACAGGAGGAAGGTGCCTTCAGGGGGCAGTTGGTGCCCGGAGAAAGGCGTGGAGGGAGAGCTGTGTCCCAGGGCAGGTGCTGCCTGCTCCCTGTGCCTTTGCCCCGCGCTTCCGCTTGGAGCCCTGCAGGAGACACAGCAGGGCTAAACCAGACCCCAAGGGCCCCCACGGTCTCCAGGGATTCCCCCTGAGTACTAGGGACACCCAGGGGCAGTGCCAGTCAGGCAAGTTCCCCTGCCACGGGCTGGGGATGCTCCTTGGCCTGATCCCAAAGCCCAGGGGGGTTCAGTGTGGCACACCAGAAGCTGTCCCACAGTACTGGGGCCCCAGGCACCCTGGAGCACTGCTCACCTTGACAGGGCTGCTCTCCTGCCTGCGCTGCTTCTCGTGAACTTTCAGCACCTGAAGGAAGAACAAGAGAACCCAGAGCTGAACAGCAGCAGGGTCCTGGAGCTGGGACATGGATTCCATGGAGCTGGAGGAGATTCCAGGGATTTTCTCAAGATAACTGAGGGAAGGGGGAAAGGCCCAGGTGCCCCCCATACCTTCTTCATGGCTGTGGACACAGCCGAGGCATGGAACTCATTCTCTGTCACCCAGCGGGATGGGGACAAGGCAAGGTCCAGGGTCACATCCCCATCCAGGGGCAGGGAGTAGACCACATACGTCTGGTGGATGTGGGAGAAGATGTGAATGACCTGTGAGGAGATGGAAAGACACGTGAGATGGGCAGCTGGCAGGCAGTGGGGGATGCAAAGTGCACTGAGTCTGCCAGGGCTCTGAGGAGTGGGGTAGAGCTTGGGAGGGGTGACAGTGGGGAAGGGAGACCCTTATCTTGTGTGATACATCCCCCAGGGCTGAGCACAGAGGGCTCACACTGCAACCCTCCAGCTCCAGGCTCACCTCTCCGATAAACCGCAGGCCTTTGGCTGCCACGGGCCGCCCCATCCACGCCTGAAGGTGATCAGCCAGCTCCTCCCTCTCCCTCTCCTTCTGCAGATCTTGAGCCAACGGGAGACTTGGGAACTCCCAGAGTCCAGCCAGGAGACCTGGGAAGGAGGCATGACAAAAATGTGAGACAGCAAGGGACGCATCCAGGGACACTGAGCCTCATCACAGCCCCAAGGGGCTCCTTTCCCCACCCCAGCAGCCAGTGCCTCTCCCTCTATCCCTCATGCAGGTGGGAAGGGGCTGTGGTGCTTTTATCTCCCTCCTGCCCAGCCCCATTACCTGAGCTTGGTCTCTGCACAATGAGGTATTCTGGGGCGCCGTGGCAGCCCCTCCGTTCCAGCACACATGTGGCCGTTCGCATCGCCCGTGGTGGCTTTTTCGCTGCTTTCCGGGGAAAGTTGGTCACCCCCAGGCTGCTGTCCCATGGCTCTGTGGCTGGGGGGCACAGGGGACAGTCCCCAACACCTGCAAATAGCAATGTAACAGTTGTTGCAGGGCCCAGACCTGGAGCTACAAGAGAGATCTTCCCACGTGCTTACCACAGTCCTCAACATCAGGCACTTTGGGGGGGTTTCCAAACAGCTTCTGCGAGGTGAAGGCCAGCTCCTTCTCCACCTGCAAGGGGGGACAGAAGTGAGGACAGGCTCATCCACCTTGTCCCCAGGTATGGCAAACCCTCAGGGCCACGTTGTGGGGTCACACTTACCCTGCGCCACGCTTGGCAGTGCTGCTTCACCGGGCACTCCCCGCACAGCGGGGCCTTGGGCACACACACAGTTGCCCCCAGCTCCATCAAGGCTTGGTTAAAATCCCCTGGGCGACTCTTGTCCACCAGGACATTGGCCATGTCCCTGGAGAAATGGCAGTGAGAGGCACAGGGATCTGTGGGGAGAGCATCCCAGGAGCTTTGCCTGCTTCCTGCCTGTCAGGGGAGATGCTCCTAGGTAGGCACAGGCAACAGAGCTCCTTTCACCACCTCTCCCAGCAGCACCAACTTCCCAAGAGTTCCCATATCCCATGCCTGTTTCCCTTCACAGGCTCAGCTCCCCGAGGCTCCTGAGTGATCCTGCCCTTGGCCATGACTACCACAGCTCCAAACAGAGAGAGAGCATTCCCCTTACCAGAGCTGGTCGATGACAGCTGGGCTGCTGGAGTCGGCACCGATGCATCGCAGGCGGCACAGGACCCGGATCACATTCCCATCCACGACACCAGTAGCCTGGGACCCAGAGCTGGGGTTACCATACTGGGATATGCTCCAGACAAAGAAGGGAGCTGGGGTGCTCCCAGGGTGGAGAGGGACACACACGAGGCCAACCCACGTGCCAAGCTGGGTGGGAGTTGAGATGCATCCCAAAGTGGGGAGAGAGCCAAGCACAACCCTGGGGAGCCCTTGGCTTGTGAGACCCAGCAGCAGGACCCTGCCAGGAGTGGGGCTGGGTAGCAGAGGAGGAGACGTGTCCACTGATGCCCAGCTCTCACCTGTCCGTACGAGATGGACGCGATGGCTCCCGCCGTGTATCGGCCCACGCCCGGCAGCAGCTTCTGCAGGTCCTCAGCTGTCCTGGGCATCCGGCCAGCCAGCTCGGACACCACCTGGTAGGGAAGGGGCTGAGCTCAGGGAAGCAGCTGGGGTGGGTGTGTGCAGGTAACCCATTTTGCCCATGGGAAGATGGGATCCCAGCCTCTACAGCCTCCTGCCAGCAGCACAGCCCCAGCCAGGCAGGGCAGACGTGAGCCAGCACCAGCCATAGAGGGGTTTAGAAATGCCCCTTCTCCCCCACTCCAGCACCTTCCTTGCTGCCTCCTGCAGACGCTTCCCTCTGGAGTAGTAGCCAAGGCCAGCCCACAGCTCATTCACCTCCTGCTCCAAGAGACACAGCAGGGTGTTAATGGAGAACCACAGGGCAAGGAGAGCATCTGGTCCCAGCAATGCTCACCTCCAGGGATGCCTGTGCCAGAGCCTGCAGAGTTGGCCACTTCTGCGGGACAGAGGCAAAGGGACAAGTCAAAGACAAGCAGAGTTGTGCTCTGCCACTGGGGATCTGCCACAGGCAGTGGACAAGCTCTCCAAAAGGGGCAGCCTGTGGGCACAGGACTCTGTAAGGAGCAGTCACCTGCATCCAGCGGTTGTAGTAGTCGATCACTGTAGCCACCTGTGTCTGCTGGAGCATGATCTCGGATACCCACACTGCAGGGAACAGGGTGGGGTTCAGAGCAGAGGCTCCAACGCCACCCACACTTCGTGCTGTGGCCACGTTAGCACTGGCTACAAGCACTGTACAGCATCCAGCTCATGGGACTCCCTCCCATCCCTCACCTTCCCCACATGCTGCCCCACAGGAGTTCCCCCAGGCCCAAGGTGGTTCTCCAACCCCCCAGAGCCTTGTGAGGGGAATCAGTGGCTCTTATGGCCACTTCAAGCAGTTTATTCCAAGTATGGCACCCAAAGCCACACCTCACAATGCCAGTCCCTACATATCCCTCACCTGCATATCCCCGTCTGTCGGCATCCGGCTCCATCACTGCCTGGAAGGGGAAGAAGATGAAGTGTGAGAAACAAGGTGACGCAGGACCCCACCACAGAGGGGACCTGCATGTAAAATAAAACAATCCATGGTGTGTTTTGAACACTGCAATAGAATCTGAAATAGAAGAAATGTTTCCCCCAAGCGCTCAGAAGTTCTGGGGGTAATCAAGTGACAGCCAAAGCACCATCTTGCTGATGAAATCCCACATGGAGACTTATTTATGAGGTTCAAAATCCCATAGAGAACTGTCCTACACCTGAGCCCACCTGCACAGGAAGCAATTGGAGGCAGATGCAAATCCCACAGAGGGGCTGTGCAGTTCCCACCATTCAGACAGATGCTGTAAAGCTGATGCCCACCCTCAGCACCACAATCACCCTCAAGCCACTGCTGCCAGGCTGAACACAGGCCAGGCAGGAGCTCTAAAAAAACATCCAACAGGCTTAAAACAAATATATGGGAAGCCTTCTCCATGCAGCACTCACTGCTACAGGGTTTCATAGAGGCAGGAACAAAACAGGATTAAAAGACAGCTAGACTAACCTTGCCAGAAATAAATAGTCCTCTTGAAGGTTGTTTGAGAAGCGTGCCCTGCTTTTACTCTTTATACCTGGGGACTGGCTCCAGACCACCCACCACAAAACAGCCAGGACTACCTGGGAGCACTTCCATGCAGGTAGGGATGCATTACATAGGGAAAAATACCGTGGTCGCTTCAGCCAGGCTCCCTTAGGGTAGAGTGAGTAGCTCCCCACCCCCGCTTCCCACAGTCTCCCCTTACCAGTGCCCTCCAGGGAAGGTCCCGCTTGCATCGGTCGTACCAGGCGAGCAGGTTGCCGCGCAGGGCCTCGACCTCAGCCGGGTCGCTGAAGAAATGCCGGGCGGGCGGCGGAGCGGGCGCTGCAGCCAAGAGAGCGGCGCGGGGTCAGCGCATGGTGGGAGACGGCGAAGGGCTGCGGGGTTCGACCGAGCCGCTGCTGCGCGGACGCCCACCGAGTACCGGGATTTACGAGAACCCAGCAAGCACCGGAGACTGCCCGGGCTGGCGGCCTCTGCCCCGGAGAGAACATCCCCCGCTCCCCCAGCCCTCCCGCTACCGGGCACCTCCGCGGGGCGCCGCGCGGTTCCTGCTCCGCCCCTGGGGCGGGGCCGCGCTCCCGCCGCTCCGCCGGAGCGCCCCGGCCGCCGCCGCTGCCCGGGCCCGCGCGGGGCTCATGGCGGGGCCGCTCCCGCCGCCGCTCCCGCCGCCGCCGCGCGCTTTCCCGGGAAAAGCTCTCCCGCCCCACCCCCGCGCGAGGGCCAATCAGAGCGGGAGGCCCCGCCCACTGCCCGCCCGCCAGCCAATCGAAGGGAGGCGCGCGGAGAGGGCTCGTACCCACCGCCCTCCCTCGGAACTCAGGGGCGAGGGGCGGGGCCTCCCGGCGCGCTGGAGCCAATCAGCAAGCCAGAAACAAGAGGAGCCCGCCCCTTCTCCCGCCGGTCCAAGCGGCCGCTTGGGAAGGACCCAAAGGAGCTGTCTGAGCTAAACGCCCGTTGACTTAACTCCAAATTTCGGTTGAGAACGGATTTTGAGAACGGTAAAAACCCCCACCGGGGCCGGCAGAAACCGGGCGGCCGCGAGGGCGGGCGGCGCTGGGCGCGGGGCGGCCAAGGCGTGCGAGGCCCGCGGTGGGCAGGCGGCGGGCAGGCGGCGGGCAGGCGCTGCGGCGGAGGCCCCGCGCGGGCGCGGCCATGGCGGCCCCGGCGCGTGTGCCGGTGGTGGACGTGCAGAGCGACAACCTGGCGGAGCTGTGGCCGTCCATGGTGCTGGCGCTGCGCTCCGCTACCTTCGTGGCCGTGGACACGGTGAGCCGGGGTGGGGGCGGCGGCGGCGCGGGGCGCGGCCGGTCCCGAGGGGCCACTGACGGTGTCTTGTCTCCCCGCAGGAGCTGAGCGGCCTCGGCACCAGAAAGTCGTTGCTGAGCCCGTGAGTGCCCGGTGGGGCGGGAGGGGGGGTGCGTCTCTCGGTACTGGCGGTCCGGTGCCGTCTGCCCGGGGTATGCGGAGGCCGGAGCCGTCATGGCCCGTTCTTCCGCCGCCAGGTGCATCGAGGAGCGGTACAAGGCCGTCTGCAGCGCCGCCAGGACACGCTCTGTCCTGTCGCTCGGCGTCGCCTGTTTCAAGCAGCTCCCGGAGAAGGTGCGTGCACGAACCGTAGTGCGGCCGTGTTCTCTTGGTCCTTCCCGGGGAACGGGGAGCATCGGGACGCGCTGGGAGATGGAATTCCCCCGTGGAATTGCCCCGGCTGTTTCGGCAGCTCCCTCTGACAGGTGTTCCTGCGTTCTTTGCACACTCTCCTTGTGCAGTCCGAGAACACGTACCTGTGCCAGATCTACAACCTCACGCTGCTCTGCACCGAGGATTATGTGGTTGAGCCCCAGTCCGTGCAGTTCCTAGTACAGCACGGTTTCGACTTCAACAAGCAGTATTCTCAGGGGATCCCTTACCACAAGGGCAACGACAAGGTACAAACCCACTCCCTTTCAGACACCTGAGCCTGCTCTGCTCCAGGTTTCTGGGAGTAGGGTGGCTTCCCCTGCTCCCGCATGAAGGTGGGCTCACACAGGGCTCTTGAGTGCAGCATTATCCCTTCCAGCTCCCTGCTGCTTGAAACCCACTTGTTGCAGTTGCTTTTCCAAATATTTGTGTCTCTGTTCAGAGCAAGTCATAGCTGTGGGCAGCATCCTGCTGCCACAGGCTCTGAGGGCTCCCTAGAGTGACAGCAAGTCAGGGTGCCAAGGCGTGCTGACTGATCCTTCCTCGTGCAGGGCAATGAAAGCCAGACCCTGAGCGTTCGGACACTTTTCCTGGAGCTCATCCGGGCAAAGAAGCCACTCATTCTCCATAATGGCCTGATCGACCTGGTCTTCCTGTACCAGTGTTTCTATGCTCACCTCCCGGAGAGCCTCGGCACCTTCACCGCCGACCTCTCAGAGATGTTCCCAGCAGGAATATACGACACCAAATATGCCTCGGAGTTTGAGACTCGCTTTGTGGCTTCCTACTTGGAGTACGCCTACAAGAAGTGGTGAGCAGCGCTCTGGTACTTCGAGCTTACAGGAGGAAAGGCAAAGGGGAAGTCAGTGTGTGTTTGTTTTTCCAGGCAAGGGGGCTGTTTCCTTTCACTGTCCCACTGACTGTAGAGCGGTGCTTTTCAGGTGACTCTGCCCTGTGCTTTTTCTGTTTCTAGAATGAGTTTGGTTTTTAATGGGCCTTATCTGTTCAGTGGGCAGCAGCTGAAAGAGAACTTCAAAACCGGTGCCAGCAGAAGACTGACCACAGTGACCTGATCTGAGATCTGACTGGGTCACTGCCTGGCTTTGGTCCAGCAGTGCCACAGGGTCATGGCAGGAACTCACACAGAAAAAACACCAGGGCTGTCCTGCATGGTTTGCTCATTATAATTCTGTTTTGTAAGGGACACTGCAGTTAAAGGGTGGGTGCTCCCTGCACTCCTTGACACTGACCAGCTCTGTCACACATCCTGCATACTGAGATGCCTGTGGCCCACTCTGACTCCCATCACTTCCTTCCAGGCAAGGGCTTTGCTCTTGTTCAGGACACACGTCTGTGCTTTGCAGTCTGGCCCCACATTCTGCAGGCCCCACACAATCTAAAACTAAGCCCTTGGCAGTGATACAACCCCTGGGATCTCCATAAAGCTCAAGTCATGCTCTCTTTTGAGGAGAAAAGGTATTTTTAGTGACTGTTTTATCTCAGGAAATGCCACTTTGACAGGTCCAAAAACATTCAAGATGGCTGTTCTCAAAATATGAGTGTGCTTTGTTTTGACAAGATAAAAAAAAAACTTTTTAAACTGACATCTTAAAAGTTTTAACCCACAATTTTCATTAGGTAGAGCCTTCCAAAGGTTTTGGGGCTTTTAATCAGATCTTGGGACAAAACAGAGATCAGATTTTTTTCTCATGAAATGAAAACCATTTCCTTGTTGCTTGCATTGCCCAGGTTCAACCTGCCTGGGTGGTGACTGCTTGATGGTCTACATAGTATCTCATTTTTGGGTGTTTTTTCCTTGTGCATTAACATGATGAAGACAAACACATATTTTAGTGCTCCTTATAGTTAAAAAACCAAACTATGCATCCCCTTCTCCCATAACTTCACCAGAGATGCTGCTTTCCCTTCCTGTACGCCAGCATAAGCAAAAACAACCTTTGAATTAGCATGGAAGCAACTATTTACTAAAGCTGCTCTCCTGGGATTGAATTTCTTTCCAGCAAGCTGTCTGGGACTTGAGCTCAAGAGCAGGAAACTCACGGAGTTGAGAGCTGATGAAGAGCAGTGTTAGCTCTGTGCCCTGGTCCCGTCCCACAGTAACTGTGTGCTCCTCTTGTTCCAGCAAGCGAGAGAACTGCAAGCTGAGGGACTCCAGCGGGCAGCACCTCGCTGTGGAGTTCTGCCATTACCCTGCCAACATGGCCCGGTACATCGATTACCGCTACTGCTCTCTGGAAGAAGAAAGCCACAATGCTGGAGGGGGGAATAAGGTGCCTGTCTGTGAGAAATTTTCGGTAAGTAACGTGAATCCCCACTCCCTTCCTGGCTCCATGGAAAGGGGCACATGTGGCATGAGCCAGAACTGGTGGGAAAGCACCTGGGAACTTCTCCTCGCCTGCTTCACAGTACAAGGAACATTTTCAAGCTTCAGGTGGCTTCATGACAGACAATAGAGTGCTCTGCTTGGAGGTGGGGAATCCTACAGGCTTCATTAGGAAAATTCCAAAAGAGAGTCTATGGCCCTAAACAGTGGGATAGTGTGAGTTACAGTATCCATTGCTCTCTTGGGGGGGGAGGGCGCTGCAAGTTCTGTGTTAGTTTGGCTTATCCTACAATAAAGAAATGCCACCTCTACCCTTCCCTGATCTTCGTTAGATATAAAAAATTATTACCTGTCTGCAGCATGTGGCACTGTAGCACAGGGTGATCCACAACAGCTTGTCCTGGTGCAGCTACAGCAGCAAAGAGCCCATCTGATCAGATCATAACTGGCTTCAGGTGCTTCATGGAGAAAAGGAGCTCTTCCAGATGTTGCACATTCTGTCACAGACCATAGGTTGGGGAAATCTCTGGAAGTTTCTCATCCAGCCACCACCTCAGTGTTGCTCAGAGCTTGTTTGGTAACTTTAGAAACTGTATAAGGACAGAGATTACAAAACAACTCCAGGCCCCTGTTCCAGTACTTGATCATTATGTGAAAAACACTTTCTTATATGTCTAGTCATAGTTTACCCTGACTGTTACCAAGTCCCCTCTCCCTGTGCTCTCTAACTAGAGTTTAGCTCCATCTTCTCCATAACCTCTGCTGTAGGTACCTGTAGACACCAGCTAGATATCTCCCTCCTCTTAGTCTTGTCTTCTCCAGGCAGAACAAACCTACCTTCCTTGGCTTCTCCTCATATGCTGTGTGCTGCACCTTGACAGCTCCCTGGTGCACCCACTGCAGCGTGCCAGCACCTTTCCTGTGTGCTGTGGGGCTGTAACTGGACATTGTTCCTGACCCAGCCTCACAAGCCCTCAGTGGAAGGGAATAATTAGCTCCACTCCATGTTAAGATGATTGCTGTTCTAACCAGGAAGATGGAGGCTACAGACCCATCTCTCTCTCTCTCTTCCTAGGCCTATGGCTGGTGTCCAAAAGGGTTGAAGTGTCCACAGTCTCACAACATTGACCTCATCATTGACGAGGACGACAAGCTTTGGGAGAAGCGAAAGAAACGGAAGCACAAATGGAAGCATCGTAAGAACATGGAAGTGCCTGCAAATGCATTCCAGCAGGAAAGCTCAGGGGAAAAAACAGAGCAAGCTCAGAATGGGGAGGAGGGACCACCATGTAAACAGAGCTGCTATGAGCCTCCAGCTGCTACAGAGCTGGCAGAGGTCGCACCCAGTGGAGAGGGCAGGCCACTGGAGGAAATCTCCATGGACGTGGAAACAGAGGTCAGCTCAGATGCCAGCACACAATGGGAAGAGAATCTGGGGAGCACTGAAAGAACTGCTGCCCAGGGAGCAGCTGCCCTGAGCCCTTGTGCCAAGGGAAATGCCTCTGACAGTGACCAAGTGGAGAGGAAGTCGAAGTTTCCTGCTGGGTTGGACTCAGCCAGTCACCCAGCCATCTCTGAGACTGAAGCAGCAGGTGCTGCAGGAAAGGAAAAGGAAACTCAGGGCCCTCCTTCACAGGGGGGCACACACCGAGCTGGCTTCGACGCGTTCATGACCGGCTATATCATGGCTTATGTCTGGATGCTCAAGAAAGGGAAAAACACAGACGCTGCTGCAGGGCCCTGGTTACCAGACTGCCATAATAAACTGTACCTCAGTGGGAAATCAGTGCCACTGCAAATAGTGAAGAGCTTGTTTTCTAAATCTTCCAAAGCTCACAGCGAGAAGATAAAGTTGGCCTGGGACAGTGCATAGAGCTACAGAACTCCTCACTAAACTGGGCTTTTTTTTTTTCCTCCAGGTTTTGGAGTTCTTTCTTCCATCAAGAACTCTCCAAAAAGGGAACAGGGTTCATATTCTTGTTTCTGTTTTAACATCTGACTGATTAAATTGCTCTCAGTTGGAGTTGCCCATGTTCCTTAGTGGCATGCTGGGATGTGAAGGAAGGGATCAGGCTGAAGTGGGAGAAATGCACCTTTGGTTAGAGCATGCACAGATGAGACCTTTGTTCTTACAGGAGAGAAGGGAAGGAGAAAGTTCGTCCCAAATGTGCCAGCTGATTCTAGTGCAGGGTAATTGCATGCAGAACCAAGCCATAGCAGGTCTTCAGACTTGTTCCAAGGGGAGAGGCAGTGGGGCTGAAAGCCAGATACGTGATCCTGAGAAACTGCACAGCTTCCTGTGCTACTGAAGCTATTTAGGGCTAGAACAGAGCAGCTACCATGGCAAGTGCCCTGCAGGCTGCTATCAAAAGCCATCTTATCTGGTAGGTCAGAAGCTAGGGCCTACTCTTCAGACCACTATAACACTGAGCAGAAAAAAAAAAAAATTCTTGAGTCTCATGGATTTAATAGTGGAACACTTCAACAAGATGCAGGAGAGAAATAACACTTACTGAGGATGACAGTTTTCCGTGTGTATAACTCAGCACTGAGTAACAGCAAACACAATCTCAAGCCAGATATTAATGGCATTTGTAGCTTAAGTAAGCATTTGAGCCAGCTTTTTAAACTTGGAGTTGTCCTCTTAATCACAAGACTCAGGCCTTGATTTCATTTTTATTTTGAAAGCAAGTTGGGAAAGTTTACAAAACCTGACCAAGAAAAAAATTATGAAAATATTTAAGTGGATTCATCTTTGGTTACTTCTTATTGCAGTTCCAATAAAACATAGACCATTTCTATAGTTCAAAAAAGTCAGAAGGTCAATCAACATAAAAACAAGACGTGCTTTCTTTACATATTCATAAATATTTGCAATATTAGAAAAGTTGTTTCGCAAAGATTTTTTTCTGGCAGTGTTAACTTACTATTATACACAGGCTACAAACTTCTTCCTAAACCTTTAATTACAAGTTCAGCTATTTACAGACTGCAAAATATTAAGACATAAAACTCCTTCATAAATACGAAAATAGATCATCTCGCAAAGATCTTTATACTTAATCAAATATCTGGCTGCCCCTCCTCCCAAAAAAAAGGTTATTTGTTTTGCATAGAAATGTAGTGACATGCAATATAAACAATAGCATTAAGTGCAAACAGGAATTATTCAAGTGTCTTTAGTTGTACTGGCAAAAATACCAATGTTCTGTTACAAATAATACATCAATGCCTCTCCAACAAGTACAAGTCTGCTACAGCCCCTCGGCTGTGCTGCTTTTGAAGGGCAGCAATTCACATGCATTCTCTTGGTTGCATTTTATCAACCTGCAACCACAACAAAAATAGCTTATAACAGACATTTAAATGAACTCAACATAGATTTAAAGTGAATTAAAAACATCTTTGATTTCTTCAGGGAGATGTGTAGCAATGTGTAGAAAGTACTTTAAAAGAGCAAGAACTGCTCCTGTAAAGTCAAAATCACGGTAAAATCCAATCACAATAAAATTTGTCACATCACTATAAAACAAGGGGTTTGCTGACCACATGTTCAAATTCATGTTTATCAGTAGCTGTCAGAAGATGGCCCTCTGTAGAAAAGCAACCCCAGTAGGCAGAAAACCTAGGAGTTACTAGGTGCAGCCTAGATTCAGCCTTATGCAACCAAAGGGACAAGATGTAGTGACGTACAACTGCATCCAGACTCTTGAAAACACTGGGTTTCAGCAACCACTTTGCAATTTTTAAAACGATCTTTTACTCCAGTTTCATACACATGCCTCTTCCCATGCAGAGCAATCTAGGAAAGGTCTGAGCTGCCAGTCCTTGGCCTTTCTATTTCTGACATCTCCACTTCAGTACAAAGAACCAGAAAAGCTGATAGTTGTGCCCAATGCACGTCAACTGGTTGTGCTTAGAGCGGACATTTAAGAAAATAAAATTTTAGCTGTGCTGCTTTGTAAGAGCTATTCAGGCCAGGGAAACATTGTAAAGACAGCGGTGTAAGAGAACAGATGAGGTCACTGCAATGGGTGCCCTGGAGATACTCCAAGCCTGACTGCTCAAGCTTTGCAGTCAGTGTCAGAGAGGGCAGCAGTCTTCATGATGAGGTGACAGCACTGACAGCCAGGGCTCACTCACGTGAGCCCCAGGGCAGCCAGAGTTGTGCGTGTGCTCTCTGGTCAGGCTGCTGGAGGGTGCCGGACAGCTTCCCTCAGCGTGGTGATCCGAAAGTAAACTACTCATTATTGCTTGTTTGTCTGAAGTCACACACCTAAATGCATCTTGTGACAACAGAAGCTGGTGCTGATGGTTTCCCTCCCAGAAGATACAATTGTAGCAAAGATAAAAAGATGGAAAAAAAAAAAAAAAAAGCAAAAGCAAGCAGGCACCAGGCAGGCAACTCACTGGCAATTGAGTTTTGATGTTTCTCTGTCCTCGAAGTTACACACACACGCTGGCAGCTATACAAGCTGCTCTGCACTCTGCAGACATGATACAGAAGACAGAGACTACTCTACAGATCAGCACCTTCAAGAGGCAGAGAGGTGTGGGCCAAAAGGGGTGATCTTAGCACAGGCATTTTCTCTTTGAAAGTGCCAACAGCTGCCTAATCTGGCATGGACTGTATTTAATGACTCAGCAACAGCAGGTTTCTCATTTCATTCATGGCAGCCACTGCAAAGGGAGAACTGCTGCTCAGGTTAACACATACTTCACTAGAGGAAGTCACAGCTGTAACTCAAAGAATAGCCTCCTACACCTCTGGAGAAATACACACCCCAGCCAAGAAAGAACTATGGCTTTCTTCATCCTTTCTTTGAGATGGAAGAGGAGTAGAAATAGACTGGCTTCCATCAGAGACTAGCTTACAGTATCCAGCCTTACAAGAAAGCAGGAAGACTGTAACAGGCTACCTGGATGAATTCTGGATTCTGCGGCATCACCATCTGCTCAGCAGGTGTGCAATGTTTACCTCACTTAGGAATTATAATATAGGTTAAAAAACCCCATAAAATAAAACTTTTAAATCCCATGTTTTTGGGATGATGATAGTGGAAAAGGGCAGGATCTTGCACAAATGTCACAGAACAAGCTTTCCCATACACTGCATCCCAGAGCAGGGATCACTGGTGCTGGTTCCAGCAAGCAGCAATAAAGCTCATGTTGCTGCTTCTTTCACAGGTACCTGCTGGTGGAGGGAAGTAAAAAAAAAAAAAAAAATTTAAAAAAAGATTATCTTATTCGATGACAGGAGAAACCAATAAAGACAGCAGCTTCTTTCTGTAGAGGAAACAAAAAGTAAATTGGGGACAAGCTAATTTTCTTCAGTTTGACAATTCAAAGCCCTCTTGTGAGTTGTCCTCTCCAAGAGCACTTATGGGGTACAACACCACTGGCAACTTCCCCTGAGCAGGAGATCCCTGTCCTCTGTCAAGCAGTCTGGTGAGGAGCCATCATTACTGCAGTGAAATCAGTGAGATGGGATGTTGTACCAGAGAGGAAGGTGAATGTGACCCTTCTAGTTTAGTGCTAATAGTCAACTGTGATGTAGCTACTGTATTTAATTATTCTGTGGAAACAGATTATGATGTCCACTCAGCTCTTCAGAGATAAGAGGCCACCCCCTGCCAAAAGCTCAGTACAGCTGGTACTTTCAGGAGCAGTTTCTTCAGAAGCCCAGAAATGGCAATGCCTGGAATATGCCTCTCTGTGCCCTGGGCAAATCTTCCTCCACATTTGGGCTGAGGTACATAAAGAGCTTTACAAGGAAGAGAGCTTCCCTGCACAAATGTATTAAACATCATTACTAAATCCCAAGGGAAAATGAAACACCAGGGAACAGATTCTTCTTGTTAATTGCAAAGTATTTGTCATGTGACTCAGCCTGCAGATTGTGACCAGCATGAGCGGTTTTGTTTTTGCTGCTTTTGAAAGAAGAGCTTGTTTAATGCTACAACAGCATTCAAAGCAGCTCTGGGACCAGAGAGCATTCCTATCTGCTCAACATAGCTCGGAAAGACTTCTGTGCCTGTTTCTAAAACAGGGACTCCAACTCACGTGCACTGATGCAGAATGTTAATGACTAATCTGCAGTGGCGTAGAGCAGCTGGTTAGTCAGAGGAAGAGGGAAAAATCTAAGGGTCATTCTTTCTACTCTACATGGAGCTTAAGACCTTAAAATGCCCTGTGCTGGAAATCCAGGTCAAACTGTTTACATAGTGCCTGCTCTGGCTGCTGCCTCTTGGAAGGGCTGTAGGACCCACATGGCCATTCTGGCTGGAGTAGTTCCCCCTCCGAACACAAATCAGGAAAGGGAATAAGCACAATTTGAATTAGAGTTTTATAAAATAATCAGTCTCTTCAGACACTGTCTGCAGCTATCTGTCTGACAGCCGGCTTCCACCATCCGTTGAGTCTCTTTCAAATGTGAAGCCCAGCACTGCAGGAAAACAGTTTAAGCAACTGGGAACAACTGTTCTCTTAAGGACACATTCAGTTTGAGCCCTCTCTTCATATGTCACAAGTTGACTTTGTGCTGCCACTTGCTGAGATGTTGGAGGAGGTCTGAGACAACAGGGCAGGACTGTCCCCATCTTGCTCCCTGAAGGGCCATGCCTCTCTCTTCAGCTCCGTGGAAGGACTAACACTGAACAGAGGCTTTGTAGACTCTAACAGAGTAATTTTCAATAGATCATCTTCTACCTCCATCTCTTCAGAAGGGAGACAACCTGAAAACATTTGTGGGGAACCACGTCCCTCAGAGTTCACTGAATTCTCAGCTGGGAGCTTTTTGTAAGATAGTGGCCCAGACTGGGCCAGCACTAATGGCTGATCACACACTGGATCTCCACATGTGTTCTCAACAGGGCAAAACCCATTTTCCTCCTGGGCCACTGGCCCATCTGAACAGTCCATATCCTCCTCCTGTCCTGGTGCAAGAAGAAACTCTGGCCTGTGAGGCTTGGCGTGAAAGGGGGGAATCTCTGACACACCGTATTTTGTGCTACTCAAGAGTTTTTGCCGAACTTCTGCACCTAACTGGGCTGGGTCACACCTGCCAACAGTTGAAGACAGTCCTCCAAACAGGCCATATTCCTTGTGTGGTAATTCAGGAGAAAGTGGAAGTGATCTGCATCTCCTCCCAGGAAGAAGGGAAAGTTCTTGCCAGTCTGTGCTGTATGCCTGCCGGAACTGGGACTGGCTGGCTTTCAGGCCTCCACCTGCCTCTGGAGAATGCAAGTCAAACACGAGTGAAATCACAGACTTGCTTGGCATGTCAAAGAATTTGATTTTTCCGCCCTTGAGGTCCTCCCGGGCACTAAAGGGATTAACTTTCCGGCCTAACCCTTTGCTTGGTGTGTAGTAGGGGTCCTGCACATTTATCTTCCTGCAAGGCTTGCGGGAGAAGATATCTGACTGGCTGCGTGACAACCAGATATTCCGACGCGGACGGGGTGACTTGGGTGGGATCTTATCATCCAAGGAACTCAAGCGTTTTACTCCTGGTCCTTTGTCAATTGATCCTGAGTAGAAAAAGAGAAATACTCTTAGCTTAAAGAAGCTCTATATAGCTGTATGTCTGCTCACTCTCAGAGCCTTCATGACAACTGTAAAGAAAAGAGCTGCATTTCTGATATTCCAAACTATGTTCCATAAGCACAAGTCTGCTCCTTCCTTTTAAGTTCCTGCACAAACACAAGTACACCATTCTCTTCTCAGTGTATTTTAGAGCCCCTTCAAACCTCCTTGCTGCCAGTACACTGCCACAGCAGAGATGGCACAGGGTGGTGTTGGAGAAAAGCAATTTGCATGTTTCTGGATTTATCATCCTGGCTTCCAGCAGAGGTTGCCCACGGTCTGTTGGTGCTACTGACCACAAAAGAGAACCAGTACAAAACACAGCTGCCAAAGAAATTGGGACTTTTTCACCCTGATGGGAAATGTCTAAGACCAAAATAAATGTTCCTCCTTGTACCATGCAGATTTTAAATCATTCTATCCCAGCCTTCTTTCAGTACATTATCCAGTATAAAACTAGGGATATATGAGAGTCTGACCCTAATGAATAGGAGTTTAAAAGTTGTACATATGCCTGTGTATTTGCACCTATTGCACACATATTTATAAATAAAAGCTGTATCACTAGACTAGGATGAGAAAATGGTAGATGTTAACTCCTTGAATATTTGGAATCTGTATCTGGCAGGGCTCTCAAGGAACCTCTGAAAAGCCATGTTAGAGTGATAACAAATGGGTATAAAGAAGTGATATCTCCTTTTGATTACCATTTCCAGAATAAGCACATATGGATTTTCACTTTTCCCTTTAAATATTGCCACGGTTTAGACTACAGTCATTCCATGTAGGAAACACTATGCAAGTCAAAGAACAGCATGTAACACTTATTTGAGAAGTACTTGTTTTGTACATGTACTCCAAAGGGAGAATGCCAGAAAAATGAAAAGGAAAAAAAAAAACCCAAACCCCAAAACAAAAAACCCAACCCAAACAAAAAACCCTAAACAAACAAAACAAATTTCCTTTTTAACTCACACCTCTTTTAGATGCTTTCCAGGTGTGGGAGAATTACCACATGCATTAACTCTATGTGGTTTGAAGTAGAGAATAATTATTTCAATCTACAACTATATTACAGATTGACAGGTATGTCCATATGTTGCACATTTGTATAGCCACATAATATGAGAAACTATTTTTAATGTACTCTTAAATTTCTAATGCCAGAAGTGTACTAACAGAAAACACCCAAGTCAGAATACGGCCCAGGCTACAAGAGTTTGCTCCCCACACCAGGTGGCACCAGACAGCTTTAGAGAAAACCTTTCAAGGCAAACATTCCCAAGCAGACCTGGGACTCATCTTTTCTCGTCTTTCAGAGTATTTCTAGGTACTTTATAATACTCTTGCATCTTCTGCGCTCTTCCTCCTGAAGGAATTTAAGAAGCCTCTAAATGTTACATGTAACATACACCAAAGAAATGATGTATATGTACTAAGTATGGCAGTGATAAATAAAAAGTTGATGGATTTTCGTATACTATTAGCAACTTACAAAACCATTCCCAAATGAACTCTAGATTTCCTCTCAAGAGCTTGGGGACAGAATCTTATCAGGCACTTTAAGAAACAGCTGGGGTTTTTTTTCACCAGAAGACATTCTGCAATGCAAAGTATAGAGCATTGCTCCAGAATAATTTTCAGTGTTTGAGTAAAGTCTTTCACAAACTAAATAACACCATATATAGCCAAAATACCGGTTTTCAAAATATGAAGCTTCGTCTCCTCTTTATAAGCACGAAGCAATGTTTGTACAATACAGACACTTACCTTTTGGTTTTCTTT
Organism: Coloeus monedula; assembly: GCF_965178545.1. Lineage (NCBI taxonomy): Eukaryota > Metazoa > Chordata > Aves > Passeriformes > Corvidae > Coloeus > Coloeus monedula. Next base: position 22,687,078 of record NC_138789.1, read on the forward strand.
CACTGTTGTCAAGGTTCAAGAACTTTCTGTCTCTCTCTGAGTCCTCATTCCTCAGGCGGTTTAACATTTCCTCCAGTGTGTTGACAATATCAGCAAATGAAGGACGCAACTTTGGATCCATCTGTGAATGCACACAAACCAAATAAGTCCCTGTGGGCTTGTCCATGCTATTCTGCTTACAGGGTGGACAGAAAGAGGGACAATCTGAGGAAACTGAGGAAATTCGAGACAGTTTTAAGTGTGTTGTCATTACAAAAAATCCTACGTAAAGAAGGGGAAAAGCAGTATTCTATTACACCTCTCACATTTAGTTAGCAACTTGTAAATATTCTATGAAGAGGATAAATTTTAAATTGAAAAGGTGGGAAACTGTCAGATTCATGCTTTGTGAGGGGGGTTGGTTGGTTTGCTTGAAACAGCTTGCATAGGACAGGATTTCTTTCTGGACTCTGGTTATCAAACAGATTATACACCAATGTTATTTCAAAAGGATTGCACAAAACAACACAGCTATGTCAGCCTTTAAAAGATTGTAATTCTTCCATCATCTCCTTGTGGCTTTAATTAAAACAGACCTAAATGGCACTGCTGATTTTAAAGCCAAAAATGTTGTATTTTTCCATCTGTTAATTAGCCATACTATTTGGTATACTGGTCTATCGTGTAAAGAAGCAAGGGTGGTTATATAATTTGACAAAATTATAAATTAGGAAAAGGAAAAATCTCCCAGGTAAAATATTCCCCCTACTCATCAATATGCATTAGTCTGTATTTCTCAGTGTGTATTTATTTATTCATGCTAGCAGATACAGATCTCTAAACAAAGTCCAACACTAAAATTGTACCACAGGGCAAGCAGCTTCATTTAAGCAGTAACTTTGAAGGCATTTCATCATTTTGAGCATTGACCCTGTATATATGTCATAGGCTTCACTACTGTAGGTAGCAACATCTAATTCAGCAGCCGAAAGTTCACTTCATTCCAGTAATAAAAAAGATTCCGCTTGACCTGATTGCTGTTTCCAGCCTTCTAAAGGCTTTTTCAGAATGGACAAGCCCAGACAGATCTCACCTCTACAATGGGAACAGTAGTGCTTTCTACACAACAAACCCCAAAGACCTCCCTGATACTGCCCTGCAGCTTGTTTGAGATGGATTTTTCTGAAGAGAACTGGTATGATCAGCAATGCCAGAACACCTTCTGGCAACAAGGGGTAAAAGGCTAAAAATTCATATGTACAGTAACAAAACCAAACAAAGAAACCACACTTGAAGAGCTCAAGAGCAGCAAGAAAATTGTTCTAAAGCAGCAGCTGGAATTTCCTGGCATTGGAAAACATATTTTTCTGCATTCCCTATTTCACTGAAAGAGTAGGGCAGGGGCAGCACTGAAGCACACACTGTACTCTGACAAACTTACTAATTTGGGAATCTCAGGGAGCTGTTGCAAGCTACAGGAAGTTACAGGAAGTAAAAAGAGCTCTCTGGCTATTTTAATTTGTGCTAGGTAAGTTCCAAGACAAGAGCAGCAATGGAAAAGTTACTCAGAGCAGTATTTGTCTCTTCCATCCCTGAGAAATCCAGATTCTGATCAAATGGAAGAGAAGGTTCCTTCTCAAAGCAGCAGTTGCCCACAGCTTAGCTCATCCTGGTAAGCTTTTTGCATGATAATTTATGATTATATTTATTAAATATTCCCACATGTATGCTTAAAATTGTTGGGGAGCCTTCCTTGCAGGTGCTTATTTACAAATCCTCACACTTTGTAACAGTAAATTAAATTTTAATCCACTACTCATACATGTCAGTTATTGCTGGTTTTCTTAGTGTGCCTTAAAACACATTTGCTGGCTGTAGAAAATCTTAGGGCTTTGCACATTAGTTCAGCTGGGCTATACAGTTCACACCTTGTTGACCTATTAAATAATAAAAAGCTATATAAATGTCCATGTCTCAGAGCAAATTACCACAGCAATCACCTCTTACTGAAGAACAGCATGTTTAGGAAGATATGAGAAAGCTTTATCTGTTTACTCCATTTTCCTTCTCCTAGGTGAGTGGTATATGAATTCCAGCATGCCCCACACTGAAATCAGCATATTAATGGCTGGATCACAAGACAGTAATTTCCATTTCAATTCAGTGAAGGGACATTTATTATACAGGAAGTTGCATTTGACAGTAATGAGTAGGAGAAAACCGTTTTTTTTCTGAGCACACCAAATTCTTACATGAGAATATAAGGTTACTGCCCCTTCCTTCATGAACAGTTTTACTCTGATTTTCAGAGTTGAAAAATTGCTTTGAATCATGCACCATGTGCTTGGATGCAGTACCATTTCTGGAGTCTGCAGCTGGGAGTTGAGATTTCCAAAGTCAAATCCTACCTCTAACCAAACCCTTTAGTGCTCATGTAATCAAAGCACTTCATAAACATGAGTCAGATGTACCACTGTCCAGGTGAAGTAAGCTCTGCTGTACTAAGGTGAAACAAGAGGAGCTACATAGCTCATCCACAGTAAGTTCCACAAACACTTTTAGAATTAAATTATGCTATGTGGTGCCAAAAGCAGCAGTCAGTCATTGCCCCCATTCTCACCTTTATACTGCTCTCTCCTTGAGCATGGGCTTTTGAACTAATACAAAGTAAAGAGAGAGGTTGGGTCAAAAATAACCATCAAAAGCACAAAGAGATGAGACTTCTTCAAAGCACTCACTTGGACACAGTGCTGGCATCGGTTCCAGCGCAGCCTGGTTGTGAATCCAGGGCCAAGTTTTGTGCAGTAAAATTTTTAAAAGCTGCCTCTACTTAAGTTGAGTAAACTGGACATTCCCAACTTCAGTTGAATGTGGTGGAAGCTCAGGTTCTCTTATTTTATATAAATTGGTTTACTGTACGTTGGTACTAGCAACTCTGTTACAGGATAACCAGCAGAAGAGATCTACTTCCCTGGAGTTTTCACAATAAGGAGCCAGGAAGGTATCCAGCCCTATCACAATTTTACTTGAATAATTGCCAGAAAATTCTCTCCATACAGCACATGGCCTATAGCCTTACAGATATTAAATCATTTCGGTCCAAGTTTGGATTTTATGACACAGGCTAAGGATTTGGATGTCAAAGCCCTTTTCCAAAAGGCATCATATAGACACTTTAGAGTAGTTTAATGCCTGCTCTTGATTTGTTTGTCCCCTCTGTTTGTAAGAGCAACTCAGTCCTTCCTTCGTAACTCAGCAGGTCTGCACACAACAACAGCTGGATTTTGTCAGCCCGAGGGTTAGCCAGTGTCAATGGCATCCAACTGGTTATGATCAGCCTGAGCAGCCTGCAAGAAGCTGTTCAGTGTGCCAGACCTATTTGTTTGGCATGACAGAACACAGAATTGCAAAAACACAAGGCAAACCTTTTAGCAAGGGGAAGGGAAGGATTATAAAAACTGAAAGGGACTTCTGGGTACATTGCTTCTATAGGTGAGCTCTTCAAGTCTCTTCTGTAAATGCTCTAAGTTTTATCTTCAAAAGCCAGAGGGATTTAGAGAACTCCAGTTTAGATCTCTCCCCCTGAAGTAAGATACTCACGTTACAGCAGTTGAAGGCCAGCTGGAGGAAGTCAGGAGGACAGTCTCCCACCATGTGCTGGAAAGAATCATAATCTAATCCAAAATTCTGTACAAACGACAACAAAGCATAGAGAAACAAATTAGGTCTTCCATCTCGCTCAAAGCATCATTTTTTTAGGGGGTCCCTATGTGAAATCATCAGGAATAACCATGAACACCTTCTCAGCAACCACAATTACAGAGGAGTTTGAGAAAACTCCATGCACACTCCGAACTGCAGCGTTCCCAGTGTGGATTACTGATACAGGATAGCTGTAAGACAATGGGCTGACACCAAAGCCCATCCTTCTTCCTGGATTCAAATGCAGTCCACTGCATTTGAAATGTTGCCCATGTGGATTTGGAAACAATACCTTATACTATGATGTTTCACTATAGTGACTTTCACAGTGCAAATTAACAGCCTACTCTAAAACCAGAGGTTTTGCTATGGTGGAAATGTTATCAGTTAAAATGGCTAACTTCTCAGTGGATGGTACTGGTAATACAAATTATCCAGTTCCTTATGTGCATGTCTATAAAATCTGAAGGGCAGACTAAAAAAGGATCTCTTATTTACTGCAGTTTGAGACCTAAACAATTTTCCATTTTCAGAAATGGAGGGGGATAGACAATTTGGAATAACCCCCACCGAGGGTCAAAAGCTGCCCTGCAGATGGGATGAATAAAGAAAAGAAGTGTCTTTAATTAGTCAATTATAACTCAGATCCACAGTGCTTAGTAGAGTCCACACAAAATAAGGGTGAATTTATTTTAGCTGCTGTTAACAGAGCCCCTGCCCCTTTCACAAGGGGGGGCGGCTTAGTGCGTGCAGTGTGCCTAAAGTGCCCCGTTTTGAACCTGGCAAGAAGTCCACATGAGCTATCGCTCCACAAAAGGAAGAGTTTGCATTGCAGTGCTCTCGATGTACTGCCAGTTAGGGGCAGAAAGGATTCCCATGAGAATTGCAGCAGCACAAACTCTCTGAGAAAGTGTCTTCAATGGAGCTTCCTACAATAACAGCATAAAGAGCAACAGCCTTTTACAGGCTATTTTTAATGTCCCACCTATTCATCCTATCTTTGGCAGCAGTGGCAGAAGTTCTAAAGGCTGAGCCGTTATCATGGCAGACTCGCCACCTCCCACCAATGTTGTAAACACAACCACTCACCTCTGTGCGAGGCAGATAGTCCGGGTCTGCCTGTATTCTTGCTATAATCTCACACAGAATTATGCCATAGGAGAACACATCTGCCTGAGAGAAAAAATGAATAGACACATGGTTCAGCTATGAATACTCAGCGTTCTTATCTGCCACTGAGTTTCTCCTTACCCCAAATGGCTATCATGAAACAACAACACCACAGCCTTACAACACTGAGCAACAGCATTAGAGCTAACATTTTCTGTGTGAAGAAATACATACTCACAGAAAGCATTCTTGTTGCACAAAAGCAATAACTTTAAAATTCTTTCAAGAAAAAAAAAAAGAAAAAACCCACCAAATCACTCTTAATTCAGCAGTGTAAAAATTTAAAAAATAAAAAAATCCTTCCTTGCACAAAGAATAGTGAAGTTCCATTTGATATCTTACACATGGGAATAATTAAAAACACAGCCAAAACATGACATGCCTATATATCACTGTAGTTAGAAAAACAGGTTTAGAATACACATGATCACAGCCTAGCCAGAACATTAATGCTGCTGTTAAGAAAAATTACATCTTCCTCTTCTCAGTTCAGTACCTCTGGAAAAAACAGTCCTCCCAAAGCTTGAGATATCTAGCAGCACTGCGTATCAGTGCTCAATTTCCATGACGTTTAGTAACCACTTATCTGACTACCTCTGGAGCTGCACAGTTCCTCAGGTTTCCACCCACCTGAATTTTTCGGGTAAGAGAATTTAAGAAAACATGGAATACAAGTCTGCAGATCAGAAGCTTGCATCCCTCATCCCTTATGTATCAGACTGGCTTATATGTCACCTTTCATGCTGCTTCCTCTTTAGTCTTCCCCTTGGTAGGGTTAATAAAGAATGTGGCACCATAGATTTGGGTACTTTATTATTAATTTAGGTCACTTAAAACTCCTTAAAAGCTTTGAAATGGTAATTATTACTTTCGTTACTGAGGTAGTTACTGCTTTCCTGCAAGTTAAAAGTACCACAAATTAAACAGATTATTGACTTCTAGATATAGAGAGGTACAGGATATGGGCTTTATCACAGAAAAGCTACACTCGCAGGGCTGAAGTAATGGACAGAAAATCCTGTGTAAAGAAAAGATTGATTGAAAACACCATTTCTAAAAACCAGTGTGATCTCATCCTCCTCTGAAAGAAACATTTCCTGAGGACACGAACAGAAAGACGTAGGAATACCTTTGGAGAACATTTTGTCTCATCAAGGCATTGATGGACAACATTTTCTCTCATCTTAAGACATGCTGCTTTATATTTCATATTTATACACACATATATATACTCATCCATCCATATATATATACACACACAGAATCATGCAAATTTACACACAGACCTTTTACTTCTACCCAGATTTCACTAGTGTACAGTCAGGGAAGCAACTTTGCTTCATTTCTTGTGAGATTTGGTTAAATTAAATTGTGTTACATCAACAAAACATTACTATATTTCAGTATGTGGGGAGTTTCAGAATGGAAATAGCATAACAGAGAACAATCCTAAAGCCAATTCTATCTCCATATAAGATTACACACCATGAATTAAAAACATTAGCTATTTAACTCTCACTCTCCTTCAGTCTGAATGATCTATTAAGTACAGAAACACCACAAGTGAAAATAACAATAGTTTTAATATTATGGAAATTCTAAATCTTGCATACCACTACAGAAGAGAAACATTTGACAGCTAACTGCATTTATATCATGTACCTACCTTCTCATTGTAGGGCTCATCTCTGAGAACTTCTGGTGCCATCCAGAAGGGTGAGCCCACAACTGGTAACTTCTCACTATATAGATGTGGGATAGATATGGATAGGAGGTGGTGGGAGAGAAGGAAGAACCATTAATTAAATGCTCAAGCATTGCTACTAACTTTCCCAATCAATTACTCATATTTTATTTCTAGTTTTTAAGTACCCAGCCACTTTAAAAGAATGTTTTATTTTAAGATCACGGCTGTTCAATAGTTTTTATTGCCAAACTCTTGGCAGAGTTGGTTCCTTCATCTACACATAAAAAGGCTTGTGGTCATCAGTTTTGGGCTAGATGCCAAGCTCTCCATTCACCCAGCAAGACATGCAAGTATCATCCCTACATGTATATGCAGCTCTGAATGAAGTCAAACTGTATTTAAAATAATAAAGATCTACTAACTGTATTTAAAAAAAAACCCTAAAAATCAAGATTGACCAGATGAATCCTTTAATATGGAAAAACTAAAAGTAATCAGAATAGACCCAATTTGAAAAACCTGGAGTTTCCATAAGGCCGAATAGTGGGGCCTTAAAAAAGGCCTCCAGCCTTACACCTAGCTGACCTTGAGGGAATACCTATTTAAAAAAGAAAAGGACTCTGAAGGCCTCAAAGTAGCATGGCTTGTTACCAGCCAACTGGAAAGAACAAAGCTGCATTTGAAAATGGAGGTAAAGCTAGATAAAAACAAAATAGTGGGTAATGTTGCTTGTTTTAGTCTCAAGCTACCTTAACTGTAATCTCAGTTTTCGGGGCATCTCAAAGCTGGGTATTAAGGACACATTAAGGCACCTGTAGTGCCTTCCTGATTTTGTGATGGGTTCATCTGAACACAGCTGAAGCTTTCAGCACTTCACTGGGTACTCCACAGCAGCTACAAGATAAACATTGGCTGTACTTATCAGTAGTTTGGAAATTAAGATGTTCACTTTAAGCTTTAAGATCCAAAATTTCACCAATATTCATGCAAGCCTTCAGACCTCTCAAGATATGGTTTTTGGATATGTGCAGTTTAAGAACTGTGCATAGCTGAGATCAACTTTTATTGTTTTCTATGCAGTCAAAAGTGCTGGAAGGCTTTTTATTTATTTTACGCAGAAACACACACTGGAGAAAATCTGACAGCACATTTCACAGTCAGAATACTTTGAAATACACAAGTCAATATACAGAGAGAACAATGAAATCCTTGTCCTTGATCTCTCTAATGGAGGGATGACAAAAGGACTATTTTCAATTGTGACAATAGCTTGTGACAGTCCCCTGTGCATTCCTCAAATGAGTTAAGATTATAATTTCATCCTAGGGAAAGTAAAATGGTAAGATAATGTTAGACAGTAATTTTATAATTAATTTTATTTTGCTCTGTTATAAACCTGGATCTTAAAAACTAACCCAGAGGTTAAACAAGAATAATGCTGGAATGCCACTGAATATTGTTTATGAAAGAGGAAAGATGATAAAGTTGCTTAAAATCAACAAATGACATTTATTACAAAATCATCCCAATCCAGAATGTTGGACAGTATTTTTGTGTTTGTGTTTTGGTTTTTTTTAAACCCAAAATTCCCAAATACCAGCTTAAAAGATCTACTGAAAAGCTGAAGCAAATCCTCTAGTGATTGGAAACTTTTTGAAGAATAAATGTCACCAGTAAATATCAAAATGGACAGTAATTAAGGCTGGAACATCTTGGCTATCCAGCCTGCAGTTCCAGACTGAAGACTGAGGGTATGTTTTGCAAATTCTGTACCAGAGTGCAAAAACAGCCCCAGGGATCTGGCTCACTAGAGCTTCTGACCTGCAGTTGTCCTGCAATTCTCACTCCATTTAGATTAGCTCGCATACCTGTGATCAGGAATTTTCTCTGCTAAACCAAAGTCTCCAACTATTGCTGAGTATCCATTCTCATCATGTTTTATTAAGCAGTTCTGGAAAAACAAAACGAAAACCAAACAGAAGAGTTATTGTCTGGGCATGAAACCTCTATAACATTCCAGATTAAAAATAGATAAAAAAGACTACAAAATACAGTTTGGAAGATATTAATCTATGAGAAGCTTTTGTCTGAGAGCAACAACACTTTTCCCCTACCATCCCCCTGCACAATCACGTCTGTCAAACTTAAGATGCTGCAAACAGCCTTCCACTTACCTAATAATCCACTTAAAAACTTGCTGAGAAGGCAGGCAGCCACAGGCAGCACATACCCTGCTAAGTTTTCACAAGAATTAAGATGATTTAGCTCCCTTATGCTCAAATATACAATACATGCTGTTCATTATGACACCTTATATTTTCTCTTTACAATTTGCCTGCACCTGACCAGAATACAAGATCAGAGCAGACTTTAAATGCCTTTATATATTTTGTTACATTAGCTATTGAAAAGGAACTCGTTGCTTTGCAGTAAACTTACATCAGAAAATGTAAGATATAACCAAGTTATATGTGCTTTTAGGGTCTCAAAATTTTTTATTTTACAGTATATCATAAGACATGATTTAAGAGAAAAGTCTAATAGGGAAATGCTGTCAGTCTTCTCCTTTCACTGCCCTCCAGTGTCAGGACGGAGTGCAACTTAAGGACACATAGAGATAACTGTGCTCTAACAGCATCACATCACACACAGGGTATTATTGATTTCTTTTTGTCATTTATTTACAACTCTGAGAAATATGCTTTTACCATTCCAGTACCACATCTTTTCCCATTTCACCAAATGAATCGATAGCTGATTCCCTGCATTTTGTTCTATCCTGCAATAGGTGGAACAAGACAGAGAATTCTTTCCTTTCCCACATGCCTTGTCCCGTATCCTCCTGCGGGCAGTACAATAGCAGTGACAGGCAGCAAACCTACTGCCGACTCCTACCGAGTGGTACCCTGCATTAATTAGCTAAACAGCAGGAAACACTTTCTGGCTTTATTGTGCTTGGATATACAAAAGCCCCTTGCTGACCCCAGAGCATTAGCTTGTCTGTATAATGCAACTACCAAGAAAAGTGAGTCCCTTGTCTAAAAGATCAAGTTCAGGTCATCACTGTTTATATTATTCAGATACGATTGTGGCCCAGGCCATGAAGAGAGTTTTCTTCCTGCCAATTAAAAGGTTAAGCAAGCCACTCCTGTGATCATGTAAGGAAAATGCATGTCAGCCTCTTGAAACACATGCCAGGCTTCTGAGATGCAAAGCTTTATTTATTTAGCATGACTCAAGTATAACAACTACAGTTAGTTTGGGGATTCATAAACACGTACCACGTTAAATCAACTGTGCTTGCCCAAAGAGCAGCAAAGCTTCTCAGTTGCGGGCTTTGTTATCTTTTATCAAAGAGTGCATTCATTCAGCTCGCCTCTCTTTAAACATTTGGTCACTGTAAGTGGACTTAAAACTGAGAAGGATAAAACTTAACTGAAAAATCTTACTCCAAGGATTCAGACAAGTGGAATTTCATTGCATACCACACAGAAACAAGTCCATGAGGACACCAAAGATTTTGCAGTGTTCGAGAAGGCTCATACTATTTTATGCAGAAAAAAATTCAGGTTACTTTTCAGCCACAGATTGTTCAGCCACTGAAGATGATTCTTAATTCAACTTTTTTTAAAAAAAACTCTATAATTCATAAACACTAGTTTTAAAATATAGATTTCCTTCTTGCATTATACCATGACTATTTACATTTTGTTCATTTTGAGAAGCAAGACTCCAGTACTTAATTTTACCTTCTGGATTTTATGGATTATTGCTATTCTCCAATAACCCCCAATCTCCAAAATTTCGGGGGAACATTTACATCCCGACTAAGAACTATTTTCAACATAACTAAAAATCTGTCTGCTCAAGATCCACAATAATTTACAAGGCTGCTTTGATACCAAAAGGAAGCTTAAATGAAACATCATCCTGACAGCAAATATTCCTTCAGCTTCTTACCAGTATCTAATCACATCCTGTTAGACAGTGATACATCACCAACTGAAGCTGAACAATTCTGCCCCCCAAGCCCCAGGCAGTCTCAGCTTTCAGGTACAGTACTGAACTATTATACAAGTAGGTTATTCCTAGATAAATCATACATTAAACCAACGCTGCCTGACAGCTCTGAGCCCCTTCCCCGATGAGCAGGATTTGCCTGCAGCAGAGCCAGGCTGCCTTTCAGTGCAAATGCTTGGAGAGACCCAACAGCACAGACACCCCACTGCTGTGGGGTCCACAGGTCCTGCAGGAGAGGCCACTAACACCAGGAGAAGGCACTGGGGGAAAGCCTTGGGCAACATTCCTGCTGTAGAGTACTGATGAGCTCTTCTGCTGTGGTGGGCTGCACAATGTTAAATTACATAAAGAAGGAAGCTAAACTGTTCTCTCTCATTAGTGGATGCTTGTCTTTTGTTTGCACATGAAGAAATGATGAGTGTGAATTTAAATTCATTAGGATACGTATTCCAGTACAGGAGTGACTTTTGTATTCCTAGTTAAATCAGCCACAGGCAGGTGACATGCACCATACAATAAAATTCCAGTGTCACTACAAATGCTCACTGTGGTGAAACTAAACTGATTTAATTCATCTGGGGCAAATTTTTACATAGCTAAGCACCAATTTCCTGGAACACAGAAAGAATGAAAGCCCATTCCTAGCAAAATCAGTAGTAAGCCCTTTCTACATACACTAGCATGGTCAGATGTCACTTTTCCAGCCTGTGCTGCTCATTCAGGGCAAGGTTGTGCAGATGGTAAAGCTGCATTCTGTGCTGCAATTCTCCAAGCAGTCAAGGCCAACCCTCAGCACCATTATACTCCTTCTCCACACTTCCCATCTTAGTAATGCCATTACACGACACTGTGCCAAACCCACAACACAAATAATGGAGTTACCAGATTTAAGATGCAATTCATAAATAGGTAACATAACACAGCCCACTGTGGTTCATGTGCACCCAATGGAAGACAAAGAATTCACATTCTACCAACAAAATAAATCAAGATTGAAAAGGGACAAAACTTCATTAGAGACGAAAAGGTTGAAAAGAGCTTTTGAATTTAATCTAGAGGTAGTATCTTAGTAGGAAAGGTACAATAGTACAAACTGCACTGTTTATTCCAACAAAGTGATATTCTCAGTTTCTATTAAAAAAATAATGTTTCAATGCAGCATGAAGTAGTTTCATTAATGGATTTTGGCTCAGAGATGCAAGAGTTCAAACCCCTCACTAGTGCAAAGAGCCTCTCAACCACCGCCTATGAAATGAAACGCCAAGCAGCTTCACAACATGAGCTTTGAGAAAGCACTTTTGACTTACTATTGCACTATTTGTATAAGCTGCAAGGCAATAAAACTTGGTGACCTTTTCAGGCTTTCTTTTTGGACCTCTACATACAGGGATGTTCTTTTCTTTGGCAGCTCACACAGTCAAAGAGGACAGTATTTGACTTCAGCTGAGTTTTTGAGGGTTTTTTCCTCCCAAAATAGGGACCTCATCAGTCCTTCCTGAGGCAGTCTCTTAATAGAAGCAAGGAGCTCTGCACATGAGTCCTAAAGAGTTAACAGAGCTGTTTATGCAGACAGATGTGAAAGAACATAAAGCCCCCTTTGTGTTACAGGAGCTTAACATCTGCTTTGCACAGCATAATCCTACTAAGACGAATGCAATATTCTACTCTTCCTTTTACATAAACAGAAATGAAAATAGACTCAAGAGTTAAAATTAAGTTGCTTAGATGAAGAAACACCATCGTTTTATTTTATATTACATATAAGCTAAACTGCTCAGAGATTTTACTGCACTCCAGAAAACACAGAAATGCTACTGCAGTGTCATTTGCAACCTTCTGATGACTGTTACCGAATTAAAATAATTAAAGGCCAACTGAGATGTATCAGCTGTTTTAAAAGTGCTATCCCCTAGGAGAAACCCCACTGAGAATTAAATGTGTAACAGGAAGTTTACAGTACTAGATAGACTTTTGAAATTATTATGCTTAAGGGAGAGGTTCCATTTGGTTCCCAAAGTATCAGTAGAAGTTTAGTATTGAGACTATCATTAGAAATAGCCATCTGTAACAGCTATTTTTTTCAGTGCAAGCCCTCCCTTGCAGTGCAAAATATCCAGACAAGAGCTTATTCCAGCACAAAGGGGACCTTGCAACTGCCACAGCAACTATGAAACTCATCAGACAAAGGTGCTGTTCACGGCCTGGGGTTTATTTGGTTTTAAAGAAGAAAACAGCATACAAGGTAGGAAGTCAGGGCATGTCACTTTCAAGCCCAAAGGCAGTGAATTCATGTTACATCAGATAATCCACAGTAATTGGTTACATACATGATTCTGTCCCATAGTAACTGAGACTGCTCCTCTCTCAATGAGAGAAGGCTGAGCCATTACACACTGTGAAGTGAAAGCAGATGTCGGCAGGAATACACACACATACACATGCCTAGAGACTACAATTTCTTCATAGATTTTATCATCAATGGAGCTCACAAGGTTCCCTAAAACTGCTCACAACCTACTATTAATTATAAAACCTTGTTTTCAATTATACATAATTCTGCAAAACTAAAAGGCATTTGTTTGGAGGTTTGCCTGTTTGTTTTTAACCAACAGTTTTGATAGAGGATTTTTAGGGAGGGGGTGTAAACCATCAAAATATCAGCCTATGGTATCATACCAAATTTGGCATGTTCACAACTTGAAATGTGAAGAGACCTCTGTATAAGATGCTCCTGTTGCCACCTCTGCAAAGAGTAGACAGGGATAGAGTAGAACGGTATATGCTGCGTGAGGAATTTGAGAGCACAACTAAGGTGACAAGACAAGAGGATAAGCTCAAGCCAGGGACTGGCAGGGACCAAGACCAGGGTCCTGAGCCAGGGAAAAAAAAAACCCACATACTATTACAAGGACAGAAGAACTGCAAATACAGCAAACAGGCTGGGATCAGAACTAACCTGGAGCAGCAGAACCTGGGGAGAGCTAGAAATGGCTAAACATACTAAAGACCAAAACACAAAGAGACTGAATAAAGCATCGAGCAGGAGTATTAGGAAGAGAGTAAATGAAGTCAGCCAGACAAATTGTTTGACCAATAAGGTTGGTGGGGCAGGAACTGGGAACAAAAAAGAAAAGAAAAAGAACCCTTATGTACAAGGATGAAATGCTTGACCAGAGACTGGCATCGTACACTAGCAGAAAGTATTGGATAGTAACAGACTAGGTGTGATTGGTCTTGGAAAAACGGGCAGACTCCTGGATGTTCACTTCTCACTGCCAAGGAGTCTTGTTCCCCTCCCTATTCCTCTTCCATAGCAAAACCACACAATGTGTTTCAGCAATACTAATTAACAGTAGCAACAAATACAAATTAAAAATACTTCATGTATTAGTTACTGTATTAACTAAAGCAACAGACACCCCTACCATGAATCTCAAGCTTCCAACTCTAAAATGAAGTGCATAATGCCATTTTTTCCAAAACTGATAGGAAGTTGTATACAACAGACACTACATCATAAAATAATATTACATAAAAGATGGGATGTAAAACCTCTGCAACAATTTTCCTTTTTCCCCGTATGCATACACATTAAGGTAACATCCTTAATTACATGACAGTTTTTCACCTGGCATCCATATGTTTTAGAGCACACAATGGATTCATGCTGGTGGTGAATTGGGGCTGTACATAAAATACTTGGACCACTATTTCCAGGACTCTGACCACTCTTCCCACAGAAACAGTAGGGTGGCAGAAAGGCTGGGAAGAGATGAAAAGGAAAGCCTGGACTGCAAATGAAGCTCTTCTGTCTTGTGGTTAAGACTACTGCAGTGATGCCCTGGGATCTGGATTCTGGCCTTCCTCAGCATCACAGAAGAATTCTGTAACAAGGAAGCTACTTCAGCAAAATCTTCCACATATTGTTACTAATCTTGTGCTTTCTCTGCCTCCAGGGGTCAAACCTGACTATTTTATAAGTGCTGTAATGCTTCCAACTGCCTCTGAAGTCAGTGAGCATATTGCTTTGAACTTAAACATGTAAAATGCAAATACTCCAAAAAAAGTCTTACAGCATATACCCAATATTCACCAATATTCTTGCTTTTAATCTGTTGTAATACGGATGATCTTATTCATCTCCCTCATCTCAGGAATACTGTAAGAATAATTTCACTGGTATTAGGGCAGTCATTGGCATAAGCTGACAAGGAAATCAACAGTGCTTCCAGAGCAGGGTTTGAATGCAGTGCAAGTACAGTGCAAACAAGGTGTTGAAGAAACTACTGTGTAGCAGTAAGACAGTTATTTTGAGGGGTGAGGTAAAAAGGGATTTTGCTGTAATTTTTTTGCAGGCTGGATACTTCTTCCCTGTGCTTTCCTAAACATGGCTGTTTCAATTTTAAGTTACAACAGCTAGAATGTTGTAAAACCAAGTCAGATTGAGAAAAAACTCTATCATAATTCAGTGGCTTCTGTTGAAACACTTCCACAGTACAATTTCTGTTTTAATGATTGCATCTTCTATGACTAAGATTTTCAGAGTTAAAATTCATAACCAGAGCTCCTTGACAGTCACTGAAAGATAAAGAAAATTCCTGTGATTCCAGAATGCAAATTCTTCTTCTGCACACTCAACAAGGCCCAAATGAAAAACAATTCATAGGGCTTGTGGTGATATAGATAGGGGACAAGGAATAAGTCAACAAGGCTGGCTGTCAGAACCCATCTATGACTTCATTTCCACATGAACCTTTACATGACAAGTCAAAAGTGCAGACACCACATTTCTTGGCCTATAAAAAGTTCAAGTCACCCTGCCCACACCCCTACTCTGTGCAGGCTGCAAATGGCCAGTCTGATGCTATCAACCAGGGCAGCTCAGCCTGATCAGCTACAGCAGCCCAAGCCCAGAGCCCAGACACTGAGCTGTTCATGACATGGGGAAGCACCGGCTGTCAGGGCAGCATATCCCTTCTAACAAGCACTGCCTCTCTCTTTGACAGAAGGACATTGGGAGGGGCACCAGTGGGATATGAGGGTTGACATCCCCATGGGCTGTCATATCGACTATAATGACCTACATCTACTCTGCTAAACCATTCTTCCCTCTGGCGTCCTGCGGTACCAATGCCATTCTGCTCCTCTCCACATGGTGCAATTAGGGGGAGAGACCACTCTGCTGTACACTAATGGCCCAACCCACTTATTTTCCAATCTCAGATTGGCAGGGGACAAGAACTTTTCTTTCTTTAAATTGTTAGGTATCAAATATATTGACACATATAATGCTAAGAGCAAGACAACTCTGCTGCCATAACTGACGCGGTAAAATTTATGTATCACACCATCCACTCCAGGAAGCTGTAGGAATTAGAGGTTTGCCAGAAATAGAAAGGTAGAAGTACGGGTCTAAATTAATTACAAATGATTTTTAAGTAGAATTCATATTAGAGAGACAGTCTGAAGTGGGCTATTGTCTTAAGTGTAACAGGTAAAGCACAGAGACATTCCTGCACGGAAAGGCTCCGTTTCATTCTGTTCACACTTCAGTCAAGGCCAGCAAGTTTCATAGAAAAATGCTCCACTCTCCGACTCAGCAAACTCAGTCTGTTCTGACTTTTGACAACGTCTAAACCCTTGTCTTTGCCTTCATTTGAATAATAAAGCCATCCCATCAATTACTGAAGTTTACTGAAGAAAGGAGGACAATACAGAACAGTATTGAATTTGCCCTTATTCAATCCAATTTCTCTCCCAAGGAAAGAGTCCATCACATCTTCCTTCAGCTTGCTCACACACTGACTGTTTACTAGTAAGAATGAAGACAACTCATCCTATCACCAGTACAAGCCCGGTAAAAGCCAAGGCATCTTCTCAATCAGTAGCCAAAAGCCATAGTCTGAGAATGGAAAATCTGATGACAGGTTTTTCCTATGGTTATCTTCATTGTTTTGCTTTGGAACAAAGTGACTTTTTTAAAACTTAGCCAGCCAGCAGGGCAAACATTTGCCCGAAAGGGAAGTTGTTTGCCCAATAGATTTAAAGTTTATTTCATCAATACCTTAATACACTAATAAAATCCGTGAGTTGTTTAAGGTGAGTGTTTAAGGCCAGGTGTTTCATCTACTTCCTTCCCAAACAGAACAAGGAAAATACATAGATCATGTAAAAAAAAAACCCAAACAAAATAAACAAACAAAACCAAAAAAACCCACCAACCCAAAAATCCCCAAGAAATTTAAAAATACAGACTATAGCTGTCATCAATTAAATTCTGTATTATTCTTGAAGCTGACAGCTTCCAGTATGACCTACACAGATACTAGAACTTTAATGCTAAGAACCGTCCAAACATAGCATAACTGCTAGTATATTCTTAGGGTTTGATTTGTCATTCATTTGTTTTTGAATAACCTTAACTACTTCCCGTGGCCTCTGATGAGTTTGCTCTTGCCGGGACATCCCGAACCCCTCCCAGCGGGTGCAGTTTCCTAAACAACTGGCATTCAACAATAGATAACATTGAAGCATTGGCAGGGCAGCTCCAGAGAATGACATACAGTTATGTAAAGCTTGGAACAAAGGCATTCACAGGGATCCCAGGAAATGGATTTTCATATGACTGACCATCACAGAACGTGTTACGACAAATGCTGCAGGCATTGAGTTCTCCTTAGTTACTTTGGTTCCTTGCAGTAACTCTACTCTTAAGTGCATTAAAATACATCCTGAGCTGAAAAAGAAAGGGGAACACCAAGCTGTCTTTTCAGGTATTTTTATGCATCTCTTATCTGCACATTCCAAGGTGACTGAAATGGAGCTTTCTGAGTGTATCATGTCAAAGTAACATGACTCCAAGGCTGGGCATTTTTCATAAATTTGATATTCTTCCGTACAGAATTCAGTGCCTTTCACTTGAAAGAACAGCCAAGGAAATATTCTATGACTTCACCAAAATACTTTCATCTACCAGTTGAACTTTTTTTTTTCCACCTTGACTAAATGCACATTCTACATCTGTTTAACACTGCACTAAGGAAGCTTTAAAAAACCCCCTAAACTGGATGAAGGTCTAGTAGCCTTACTGGCAAACACATTCTGTTGTGGTTTTGTTCTTAAAAACTGTTTCTAATCCTAAGAAATAATTCCTTTCAGATTAAGATAACATTCTGCTGGATGCTTTTGATTGAAGTGACATGATGAAGACTTCTCAAGAACAGTTTTGAAAGACTTTCATGTTGCAGGTCCCCAGTGAGCTTAAACCAGCTCATTAGCACCAGACAACAGGACAGACAGGACAGCAAAGCCCTCAGCACAGGCTACAATGGGTGGTAAGAGCCAGTGTGAATACTGGGACAATCTGCTCACACATCTTAGTGCTCCTATGTCAATATTTCTAGCTGAGCTTGAATTATCCAGTTACTTCAGCCAACTAAATTCATGCAAATTGTCACCAAAACAACTGAAAAAAAAAAAAATTTATGCCCATTGAAAACTCTGCCACTGATATATTATTCTGGAAGAAATTTCAAAATTTGAAAATTTTAGGCAAGCTATTTTGATCTTACTGACTTTAAAAATGAAAACAAACCAGGATTGTACACAACACTTAATGCAGAATTAGTAATAAAAGGTCACTCTTCCCACAGAAGAAAATTTTTGAAATACACGGGGAAACAAAAACAACAAGGAGATTTTAAAGTATGTTTGTAATAATCTCCTCAATTTGGGTTCTTTATATGATTATCCTGTTCCAAATGTTAGATTGTTGTGCTTAATTACCCAAGGATTTAAATACTTTACTGAACCACAATTCAGAACTAAAAAAACTCTGCAGCTGCTTTATGAGAAATCCTAATCTGAACTCATTTAAGGGATGACCTTCCTTCAGGATAATAATTTCTCCTGTTTCCATACAAACTATGAACACATTGTCAGTAAAGTTTTAATTCTATAAACTGCATTTCAATTTGTTTCTCAAAATGTCTTAGATCACAACTTATAAAATAGCAATTCTCTGCATGGAATGGAGAAAGGGAGAAAACCCAAGAATCAGTTACAGTACCTTCATTAAGAAGTTCCCTTAATTTTATAAGCAGTACCTTGGATGTAAGGTCTCGGTGGAAAATGCCTTTATAGTGAAGATAACTGATTCCCATAGCAATGTCATATGCCAGTTTCACCCTCACCGTCCAGGGCAGATGTTGGTTACCATCTAGTAGCTGTTCCAGGTTACCACAGTTGATATACTGAAAAGACAAAGCAACATTTGTATTTAATTATTTAACTTAATACTTAACATTTTGTCAGGAATGTAAAATTCATCATTACAACAGGTGACCTCAGCTCAGTTACACAGTAAAACCTTTTTTTCATATGAGTTTGGCAGGCACAATGTTTGCAGATCAAGAGAAGCTGAAAATATCTCCCTTTACCACCTGCACCAATGCCCTTATGTTAAAGATGCAACAGTCACCACTGTATTAACTCTATGGTATTTAAACAGACCCTTTGGAAATACCTACAATATCATATCACCCTCTCATTTCAGCTTGAAGAAAATTAGGGCAAAAACAATGAAAAGCTGGCTTTCATATAGTATTAATCAACAAAGAGAGAGCTAAGTATCCAAGTGTAGGTCATGGAGCCTGATCAAGTTCCCAGTTTCCTTAAACTGAAACAGCATCAAAGAAGAATATTACAATGTGTTGCTGTAAGTTCTGTTTTTTCACTGCTGTATCTATGAGTTCTAATCAGCAATCTGATTCCCAGTGTGTTCAGTACTACATCAACCCCATCAAATGGTAGCCCTCATGAAAAGGAAAGCACATTAAGTAAAAAAGATAAATGCTACAACAGGCAGTGAAACAAAGCAGCACCTAAATGATACTAAGTAATATAACCCAGGTTAAGACATGATGATCCCAGCACTTGAATAATCATTACAGCAACATGGCTTATGCTTTATGTATAGACCCTTTATACCAGCAGCTACGTAGTGTTTAAGCAGCTTCCTGTTTCACTCCGAGACCTCCTCCAGTGACCAAGCAAAGAGAGTAGCTTGCTCCAGAAGGAAAACCTGGCAGCAATGCAGTGACTTCTGTCAAGGAAACCCAAGTGAAGCAGACAGGACAATTTGCTCCTGAGCCTGGCCCACGCATGTATCCCTGTGTCAGACTGCACCAACTTCACTTCTCTGTGCCACACAGGTCTCCAACTCTCTCTCAAATGACCTTCCTGTGTCATTCACTCAGATAAAGCATGTGGCACCATCATCACATTAAAACAAAAATCTTAATTGCAGCTCTTGTTGCTTCAGAAACTTGGAACCTGCTTGTATTTTGTTGCTCTTCTTTGTGTCTTGGAGCCTGGGACACAAGGCAAACGTGAGCCATACACGAGCCGTACACCCTGCAGTGTGGGTGGATATAGCTGATGTCCTGAGGCTGTGCTACAGCAAGGAAAGGACACACACAAGCTGGATTCTACTGGTAAGTCTGGGGGTCACAGGTCACCTCCTGGACAGTCTACAAGAAACAGCTTCTTCCTTACAGCTTGGGCCTACCTGTTGCTGATCTCAGCAGTGAATTTCGAAAACCCTTTCAGCAGATACACAAGTTCCACAAGTAACATTCGAGGAGGCAAAATTGTCGGGGCAGAGGAGGCACAAAGCGATTTTAACTGGCACAGAGCCCACCGGGAGGGGGCGTCACAAAGCAGCCGGGGGCTCCGCTGCGCATCCCTCGGGAACGGGGCTCATCCCAGCCCGTGCACAGCAGCGCGTTTCACCGGCACTCCAGGGCACGACCCTCCTCTCGCCAAAACAACCTGTTCCTCATGCTGAGAGCTCCTGTGCCAGGAGAGCAGAGCAGCTCTGCAACAGGTCACTCTGAGGCTATGCAATCTCCATCCTTGGAGATTTTCAAGGCCAACTAGAGCTGCAGCCAACCTGGTTCAATGTTGGAAACAATGCTGCTTTCAGCTTTTCCAGCTTTCATCTTTCTCATTTCTTTTATCTGAACCCCTAAGGGAGGTAGATGACCTTATAGAGCACACAAGGAAAAAAAATAACCATGCTCAATAAAATTAGATTTTTTTTTTAATCATAAGTTGTTATCGTGCTTAAGGAAAAAAAGGTGACTAAGATTTCGACAGTAACATCTTATATATTCCCAGCCTCCTTGAAACAGTGCAAACAGCACTTCTCATCCAGTTATGTTCAAATCAGAACAATACTGACCAACCTGGAACAGAAAACACCAAAGCACCTGGCTGAATAACCCAACAATAATATGTCACTAAGCAATTATCCCAAACTATTTCACCTTTCTGGCAGGCCAGTAACAGACCATCCATATAGCACCACCACACTTGAATTCACTGGAAAGACAATGCAAGGGGGGAGGGAATCACTGACCTGCCTTCCATTTTCTGTTCTCTGAACTGTGCCATTCCATGACACAAATTGCTCCAGAAATGCTAATAAACACGCAGCCCCTAAGAGTATTGACACACACAATGAAATGGGACAATAGCTAGCTACTGTATCGAGCATGCTCTTGCTTTGCTTTTCAATATAGCAGCCTACTGATTTGATCCATTGTTGCCATATTAGTTAAGTGCATCCAATATATCTATTCCTGCAGCACTCTTCCAGTCAAACTGGCTTGCAGGGTCATTCACCCGTCTTAACAGCAAGGACTAGATCCCAGCATGGACTGGGCAATAGCTGACAGAAACATTGGACACAGCATTCATGAGCTACAAAAGCAAGACTCAAACCTGTTTCCAGCACATCTACAAAACCTACCAGGCCACCTTTCCAAAACTGCCACCCAGCAAATGCACAGCCTTCATTTATTAGAGATGTGAGTTCTGACTTTGGCTCTAATTTCTAGTATATGCCTATGAAGCACAGGAGGCTAATCATCATGTGAACAACTGAACTAAGATCTTCCTAGACATCTTTAAGACTTTATCTCAGGTTTTAGCTGGCCAGAAGGTAATACTTGTATGCAGAGACCTGAATTGTTCCTAAGGCAAGCACTGCACTGTGCTCCCTCAGTGTCATGTAAGTAATCCAATTCTTCAGTCATTCAGGCTGATAATGCAAACAGCCAGCCTGATGGCCTATTTTTTCAGAGCACTTCAACAATGCCTTTTCAGGACAGACACAAAACTATGTACATTACTTCCTAATTGCCAGTGCAACTGAAAGAGAAAAATACTTGTTCTCAATCTCTTACTGGCAGAAACCAGCTCTGTGTGGTAAGAATATCCTGAAGGATAGTAAATGCACCTCTCCCAAAGAGAAAACTGGATTTTATTTTGTCCCTGACACAGTACTGGTACAGCAAGGCTACAGCACACGCATTATCTCAAAGCATTATTCTACTACTACAACAACAACAACAGCCATCACAAGTGTACAAGCAACTGGAGCAGAGATGTGACTGGGCTATGACAATGAAAGCAAAGGGCACTACATTTCTTAGAGACATCACAGCTAAATGGAGCAGTGTTCAGACCTTTTTAAACCCTGTATCATCAGGTTGCAGTGAAACAGGTACCCATTATTCCTCATGCTACCTTTCTGCCATGTAACTGGACACCAACAGCCAGTTTAGCTGGTTACCAGTCTGAAAGCAACAGCTATAGGTTATTTTTGCATTTACCACAACTTAACACAGCAAGTTGAATGCTGGTTTAAAAGACCTTGGCATCTTAGCCCAAAAAAATATTGTTTCTTAAAAAATCCAAGGTAAGAGCTCATACCTTTGTTGTGAGAATGAAAGTTCAGCAAAACTGTATTTCTGGTACTTCTCCCAAACTTTATAATGAAAGAGGGCAGTATCTTCTTTGAAGGACAAGTTACTCAGAAGCTCAGCCAAGCACACATGATATCTGGATCAAAGGACCTTGAAGAAGCTTCTGATGTTATAGTTTACTGCTATGAAATGCAGAAGCTGCAGTGTATAACTCATCCCCATACAACAGTCAGGGGACAGGGAATCATGCCACTTTAACCTAAAACCAGCATAACAGGACTGCTGCCTTGTAACACAATTGCAGTCACATCATCAGACTCAAGCATACGAAATGAAGAATGGATAGAAATTCAGCATATAGCCGTACTTAAGCACAGCATTATATGCTTCATTTCAAGAGACTAATACTGAACTTCAGCTGTCAGATAATACCCAACTTCAGCTGTCAGATTTTAGCTTCAAAATTCAAAATAGAAGTTTAAACACTAATATGAGAACTAGAAGCTTATAAAGAAAAGGCACATCAGACTCGCACAATTCTAGCAGTTATTTCTCAAAAACAAAGACTCCAAATATTGCCAGGTCTGAGGGGGAAGACTGATGGGAATTACAAAGAGTTTTCAATGCTATTTTGAAAACCAATGGTGTTTCAGTGTGTAGGTCTGATATAAATAAGCCAACGGATACTGCACAGGAAAGCCAGAAAAAAAGAAGTTGGCCTGCTATTTAGATGACTTTAAATGTCACTGCCTGCCATTTAAAAAGTAACAAATAATCACAAGACACCCCTGTACTGTAGGCCAAATGTTGCCAAAGACAAGGCATTAAGTGGTTAAGAAAAGTAGGTGTGGAGAGTGCATTTAAGGTGACAAACCAACTGAAGCAAGTAAAGAGTAAGAGCTCCAGGGACCCAGAACACTACAAGACAAACACTGAGATAGCAACAAGTGAATATACTACAAAAGCCCATTGAAGAAACAGGTAGAGATGCAGGAGAGAAGAGAAACTAGAATTGTGGCAGCAGCACCTTCAGTGTGGAGAAGCAAGACAGATGTCAGAGCAAAAGCCAGAGCAAGAAGCTGTACTCTGAAGGGAGGCCTGGAAAGCAAAATAAAGTATTGCAGACACTACTGACAAATGCATTGAAGAGTGTCAAAACAGACAGAGCTTGCACATTTGTATCATTTCTAATGCTGCAAGTAAGAAGGTAACACTCATGCCTAAAGTGAGAAGGTTGAGAGCTTTTCACTAAGCTTGCTGCAGAAGTTTAAAATCAGTTTTAAACCACCTGTCTTAAGGAGGACACAACCTCATCTTCAGTTCTCATGTTTAACAGTCATCTGTCACACCGTGCAGTCTCTAAGTGACTGCTCTGAAGACTTCTGGCTTTTGTATGAGCCAATGCACCCTTCTGTGACAACTGGCATAATTAGCTACAGTGGAAGGACTGGAAGTTTTCTTGTTCCCTCAACCTGTTTTCATTAGCTTCAGCTGTGTAGAACTGGAAAAGAGTATCAGTATGTTCAAAACTACAATATGAGATACTAAAAGATGATACACTGAGTTTGACTATGAGATTAAACATTTTTTAAATTTGAAGTTGTTCATAAACCTCCACTTGTTAAAAATCCCACAATTTAAAAATCTACAAAACCATCTGACCCAAGTACCTCTAAGCAGTAATCTTCCATTTCCATTAAATATCTAATGCATTGATTGCATAAAACAAAATAAATTAATCATTGAAACAGAACAAGTTGAATATTGAATTTGGGCTGTGCAAGTACACTTTTGGTCAGCAGGTCAACCAATGTTGCCAGGGAGAAACGCACAAGCACTGCAAGGGAACACAGGTGAAGTGAACACGTTTCAGACCAAAGCTCAAACTTTTTCATGAGGGATCAGAAGGGCACAAGTGGCTTGGAAAAAACAGCCTGACTGAAAGACCAGAAGCAAAGCCAAAAGTCTTCATCTAAAGGCCGCTTTACTTTCCTGCTTCTCAGTTCCTGAAAACCAAAGGAAAATAATCTGTAACCTAAAATCAATTTCTCTTCTGCTTTTCAACCAATACAAACAATCCTGTCCTTTAATAAAAAATTATGTATTTTCTTTAAAGGTGTTAACCATTACAGGATTAAAATAAACTTTAAAAGGGCCAGCTATTCACAGAGGAGAGGGTCAGCTTTGTCAACTGCCATAGCCTGGTTACTCATCAGAACTCAGAACCAAAAGCCAAGAAATGCAACAGATCTACCTCTTTCTTCTTCTGTGTCAGTTGTGGCATTGATTAATTCATTGGCTCCTCCTTCTGAAAAGGCATGTACAGGCACAGCATCTTTTATAAGGGCAAACAAGAATTAACATGCACTAGCTCAGGAAGGAGCTGTAATGAAAACCATTTGTTGCATTCCAAACATTCAAGCGTTGGCATGGAAAAGAATACAGCAAGATTTGTCTCCCTTTAATTCTCTAATTCCAACAGCTCTTATGGTCAGTATGCTGAATTTAGTCCTTTTCTGTCATTTCGTTCAATCAAAATGTAATGTTCACTTGGTTGCCTGCTGCTACAGATTCTTGTTGGTAAGGCTTTAGCTGAGACACATAGCAACAATGCACTGCTGCAACCCATATGGCTGAAGGAAATTTTATGGACGCTCACTCACACTCAGGTTTAAAATGCTGCAGGAAATAAGCTTATTTTGTTGGAACCGGAAAACACTCCCAGTATGTCTATACAAACTAACCTTGATAACCATTTTTCCTGTAATTCTATTAGTAGAAAAAAAAAACAGAAAGCAAAGAAGGCCTAACAAAAACCCCTGCATTTATAATCTGAAGTCACAATCATTTGGATTTTAAGTGGAGCCCAGTCTCAGAGCAGATAAGAATCTGGGATATGGCATAAATTAGCACACAGGCATAGAAGAGAAAGTACCTTGTTGCTGACACAGGCAAGAGAAACAGCATCTCTACAATAACACTTCTGTTAAGAGCAGAAGGCTCTATCCACACTGACAGCATTTTGAACATACTAGATTCAGTTCTGCCGAGAAGCTGCAATCCCTGACAAGAAGCCTCTTATTTAAATAAGGTCTTTCTCACCTTCCCCACAAAAATACCAGCAGCAGCAGCCCACAGATTATATGCCTGCAAAATGGCAGAAAAATAACCCCTTTGCTTCACTTTTTGAAGTCTGTGAAACAGATACAAGGATCTACTGAGAGCAAAGCTTATAGCACATGAACACCTCTCATAGTACAAACTTTGTTTAAATTCTGCACAAGGAATACTCTTTTTGAGCTGTTTCAGAGTGTATCTCCAAGCTTCAACACACCCACGTCCGCTCAACACATCCACTGCTTGAGGGTGCTCAAATTATAGAAGGCACCAAGATCCTCTATTAATAGTGTGTGCAAAAGCAAACATTAAAGGAATTTTCTTGTACAACTCAGTTTCTGAATGTTTTGGATGGCTGATAAGTAAAGCAAAATGAGGAAGTGAAACTACAGAAACACTTGTTAATTCTAGAGCATGTTTCCTGGGATCCAGGCTGAAGAGTGGGGAAGGAAAAGAAAGCACTAAAACTGAATTTACTGAAAATATGTAAGAAAATTCCAATTCTAAAAAGGAGGAAGAGGTTAGTGCCAGCAAGATATTTAGCAAGCCTTCCTCAGAACACAACATATTTAGATGTACCTATCTCAAATAAAATAATGAATAAAAGTTGCTTGTGCACTATTACAGGCTCTGAAGTGGCCAGCATCACAGTACCTATCTGGACTGCATCTCTTCATATACAGAAGTAACAGGAAAATCTAGCACTCAAGACAGTATTCAGTTCTCCTCCCCTCTCTCCCCCTCATACTGTGATAGCTGAGAAGTTTACATCTCACTCTTGTTAACCCAGCCACCAATAAAAGAATTTAGAGGTTGAAATTCAAAAATGTTTTACTTTTTTGCTTGAGGCAATGGTAAATGGTCCAGTAGGCTTACTGTGAGTGTCAAAACAGAGATATTAAAAACCCATCTCCATAAAAACCCACACACAGAGCACCCACCCACCTGTGTGTGCCTCACACAAGGGGGGAAGGGAGAGAAGGAATGAGACAATGGAACTTGCTGTTTGCA
Organism: Coloeus monedula; assembly: GCF_965178545.1. Taxonomy (NCBI): domain Eukaryota; kingdom Metazoa; phylum Chordata; class Aves; order Passeriformes; family Corvidae; genus Coloeus; species Coloeus monedula. The sequence goes on from NC_138789.1 coordinate 22,713,535, forward strand.
GTAGAATATTTATCTGCCTCTTATCTTTCCTCTATCCTTGAGACATTCTAAAAAGGAGGAAGAGCTTAGTACTAGCAAGATATTTAGCAAGCCTTCCTCAGAACACATTTAGATGCACCTATCACAAATAAAATAATGAATAAAAGTTGCCTGTGCACTATTACAGGCTCTGAAGTCATAAAACAAGTCAATCATCCTCCTATGAGAGAGGAGGGGAAAATAATTAAAGCCAATGTATAGCCTGCAGAGCCAAGATTTAATTTTTAAAAATAAAGGGGAGGAGGGAAGGGAGAAAAGGAGGTTTAACTATGAGCTCTTAAGCTCATATGCAAGCATTTAAGAAAGACTAGAATTGCAGAGCTTGCACGTCCAGAAGTTCTCGCTGAAATAACTGGTTGCTCATCACTTCTGATCTAGCACCTGCATGCATAATATAGACTGTGCACCTCAAGTTAGACTCTTAGTTTTAAAGCCCTGGTTTCTGCCTTTACATGAGGACTTCTTTAGTGTCTTTGATTATAGTTCCTTTCACATCTGAACTTTCTTTTTGTGAGAACCCACTCTTCTCGCCTAACCACACAGTGCAGATGCATCTGAGCAGCTTCCCACTGCCTCCAGCACAACGCAGGGCTCACAGAGCTTTCACTGCTTATCTGCTTTTGGTAAAAGCACAGACTTTGTCTGGAGAGTTGCTCTCTGTGTGCTTAATTTACCTGATCACCACCAGCCCACAATAGGTTTTTCCTTTAACTGACTTGCCAACACTTCCCACTTCAACGACTGCCGGTAAGGCCAGCTTGTGTCCTCCAGAAGCAAATATTTTTGTCAGCTTTTTTCTATCTGTAACTGAGCTTTTTACTGCAACTTCTTGAGAATTGATTCCACCTTTCTGTCCTCAGAACAAGTGTCATGACCAGGTACAGCAGCATGAATTTCCTACCAAAATGAAGGCCCCTGAATTCTGTGTGACTAGGTACAACCTGCCCAAATAGATTTTTTTTTAAATGCTCTGTTAAGTGTTTTTCTGGAAACCCAGGTCTTTGATCACTGCAATCAGACAAAATGGTTAGCTTTCATTCATTAAAAAAAAAGTAAGCATCAGATGTAGGGGAAAAAAATTTGAACTATCACCTAACTTAAATAAGGTCCTTTACATGCTTTCCAAAAACCTGACTTTTGATATTTAAGCACTCAAAACTGCAAAGCTACAAATCAGAGAGACTTAGCTGAAACTCCTGTGGAGAAATGTATCATTTTTGCTGGAGAGAGAACCAAAGGGTCAAGCACACCACATATGCCACAACATGAAGCTGGCAAGAGTATGAACTGAGATGGAATTTCAGTCAGAACACTAAATTTCCTGCCTCCTGTCATCAAAAGCCAGGCCCCCTTGTGTGATTTTAAATGGACTTTTTTGGTATGTGCATCACATCAAGCTGTGCTTGGGACTGAAATGTTTTTCCTTTTTAACAAATCCACAAAAATATTGGGTTCCAAGGAAAATCATATACACAAAGTAAAGAATATGTACTTTGTTTAAACTTCTGTGAAATAACTTCACTCTTAGACACACCGTGCTTTTTTTTTGTTACAAAATAATACATGAAGCCTTAAAGTTATAACAAGGTTTAAACGGTGTGACATTCCCCAAATACCACCAACCCAACTCCCTTTTCTACAAGCTTTTTAAACTCTACTTACTTTGAACAGCCTAATTTACTTACTACATGTACCATGTTTAGATGTGATTTTGCATCCACTGCTGCATACAAATGTCAGGTTAACACCTACCTTTACTCAGCCTGACTCAGATCTCATAACAAGGTAGAGATGGGCATCAGAGTCTGCAACTCTTCAGCTGTTGGAACAAGCTGAGTCCAAGTGTTTACAGAATTATTTCAACAAAAATCAAACATCTTTAGCTGATAAAACAGATGAAGGTGCTCACATTCTTCTGACCCTCACTCAGCTTTCTCAGAGTTGATAACCTATATTGAACTGTCACTGAAAATAGAATTTTAATTTTTGTTGCTTTCTCCCGCACTCCTTCAAAAAATATAGTTTGGGCAGACACCCCTCCCACTAAGCCAGTACAGCTGGTTTAGTCTAGCACTCTCCAGTTAATCAGGGCATGGCTGCTTCTAGAGGTACCTGTGCTTCTTGACAGGATCAAGGGGACAGGAATGCTCTCTTCAGTTTTGCAAGCTGGTATGCGTCTTTCATATGGGGATCTCTCAGGGTGAAGAGAGACATGCTGTACTCCCCTGAATAAATAAAACCAGAGGAAAAAGGACACTGCTTTGAAGATGAAACAATATGATGCCTTGCATAGCACAGAGAAAGGATGAAGTAGAGCTGGCTGTCAAGCCACAAACTACATTTGCTGAGACTGCATTCAGCCACTTTTTATAAATTAAACTGGGAACCTAAGAGAACTGTTCCAGCAAAACTGAAACTGACAGTCCATATGCTGTGAAGAGCGCAAAAATAAGACCAAATACAGCTCGAGTGTTGACAAGTATTTTTTAAATTCTATTATGAACAATCAAGAGATGAAGGGAAGTGTCTGCACTGAACCAAGTTTATAAAAAGAATTATAACTGCATTTCAAAATGATCAAAGATGTAGTAGAAATCATTTTGCAACCCACAGAAACAAGTAAGCCCAAGGTCTACATGTAGTACCAAACAAATAACTTGTCAGATACATAAAAAAATACATGTACTTAATATTCAAATTTATAGATCTCTCTTTTTGTCACAATAATTTAAGCAAAAGCTAAAAATTAAACTTTGATATAAGAAATCTGAAGCACATCCCAAAGCTTTTCACTTTAAAGAATCAGGGGTTTTATAATTGCTTTGAGCAACCTGGCCTATTCAAAGGTGTCCGTGTCCATGGCAGGGGAGTTTGAACCAGATGATCTTTAAAGGTGCCTTTCAACCCAAAACATTCTGTGATTCTATGACAAGGACCTTGGCAACCAGACCTAACCAGCCCCAGGTGGCCCTGCTTGAGCAGGGGGGTTGGACCAGGTGATCTCCAGAGGTCCCTTCCAGCCTCAACCATTCTGTGAAAATACTATACAGAGAGCAAACAGCCCTGAGAGATCTCATGATCCATTCATTCTAACTCGGCGCTGGAAAAAACAGTGCCAATGAAATGGAATGATTTCTCACCTTTTACATTTCAGAGTAGCCTAGTCTTATTAACACCTGAGCTATTTCCCCAGTCTGTCCTAAACTCTACTTCTGCTGCCATAACCTTGCTCTTCTCAGGTCCTACAGTGAATCCTAACACAGTCATTAATGGGGAGTGTAACTACTGCTGCTGCACCAGACAAGGTTACCATTACTCTTCTCTAGAGGTCAAATCCCTGGGCTCTGAGTCAATGGTGCTCTCTTCACCCTGAGGCAAGTATATGCAAGGTCTAACTCTTAATGACTCCTGTAAGGGAAAAGCTAAACAACCCAAACAACCAAATTAACAGAGGAAATAACATGGATATGTACTGGCTGGACTTCCAGTCTTATGACAGAAGCAGCAAAAAAAGCAAGCAAATAATAGCAATAGATACTTCTAGTTGTATACCACATAACCATTCTTGTCATCAGAGCATATATTCCTGGAACCAAATACATCCAGGTCTAAAACTCAAGTTCATTCCAGAAAAGATACAAACTAACCATAGTTTAGCAGAGGACTCAATGCCTCTGACATACTTTCAATAGGGCTAAACTTACTCTTCTGCAGCTTGGGTTTTGTACCTGTGAATTGCCTCTGCGTGTTACTTTCCACCACTAGTACAGCACCACTGAAAGAACTCTTCTTTCCTGAAGAGCAGCTGTAGTTCCAATTAATGCTACAAAAAGTATCCGAACTATGGACAAAAAAGATAGAGCCTGCAAGTAGAGGTTTATTACAGTATTAATCCACAGGTCATGTTATTAATTGGCTGAGAGATCACAAGGACCAATTTAATCTGCAGAATTCTACACATACTTAGAGTTCTTATAAAGTTGAAACCACAGTCCTTCTGCTGCATCCTACAGCCGGAGGCATTTAAAAATTCTGGCCGTCAGTTGTTGAAAGTCATCCGAAAGATCTTTTGTCATCATCTCATGATAACCTTTTTTTAAAAGTTACTCCAAAGTAAATGCCCTTTTTTTTTTTCTTTTACACTATTCTGTATCAAGACTCATTCCCCCAAAGCAAAGACATTTAGAATTAACAAGTACATTCTGTATCTTCAGAGCTGTCAACAGAAACATCCAAGAGAACGCTTGCACCGTTGTTCATTTTGTTCCTCCAGAAAGTCAAAGCAGTGACCAGTGCCACAAAGCCATAAACCAAATAACTTTACATACTGCCCAAGACCTCTAATAGATTCAAGGAAGATGCTTTATGTATGTAAATGAGACCAAATTGGAGCAGAATTAGGTCCCAAATCTGAGGGGAGATAAAGGACAAAATTACCTTTAGAGTTCTCACACCCCTCTGCTTTTTTGCTCCTACTTTTGAGTTTTCTTTTTTCAATGCTTCAGTCAGAAGGACTATATAAAGTGTCTAAGAAAGATTTAAATGAGCATGGGGAGGTAATGCACAAGCATTAGCTAAGTACATGATATTAAGGAATACAAATGGATCTCAGAGCCTCTACTCAGTATGGCTTCACTGAACACATTAGGTAGTACCTAAACCTTTCATCTTACATGAATTCGAGGGCTTCTCTAACAATTCTCTGAATTGTTGGGGTTTCTTGCTAGAAATTGGACAGTAGTATCCAGCAAATAAGTAATATTTTCTAACAGGATGAAAAAGAATCCTTTAATTTCTATTCATTTTCTACTTAGTGCCACCTTAAACACAACTGTAACTGTCTCTTCAGTTGTCTCCCAGTTCAGGCTTATCAACTTCACACTACAGCTATTCTCTCTTTTTTTTTTTTTTTGGGAGAAACAACCACCAGAGCCAACTTACCCAGGAACTAAATGTCAGCTGGTAAACAGGTAATACCTAAGGCAGGAACAATTCCTTTGCTGCATGAAGTATTTGCAGAATGACTGACAATAGGAACTACAGTTCCAAAGACACCAAGTTCTCTAGAACTGACAGCCTACTGCCATCACCAAAGCCGGGTTAAATATTTACAGTGCTACATGAGTAAAACTAAAGTTGTTCAAACAATATGAATCACACTGGGGGAACAAAAGCAGAGATTAGGGAGTCTTACAGGAGATGAGGAAAGGAGGGAGCAGGAAAGGAATGGTATTTCAGGGCTTTTTAAAACTCTCACAAGTGTGCAATTGCCATGTGGAAGGCAATGTATGACTACAATTTTAGCTGTAGCATAAAGCTTCAGAAGGGGAGAGCTAAGTGATGTCTGTATGGTTTTCTCCATTCTAGGGTCAAAGGCTCTCCACAGAAAGATAACCAAGAACTGAGGGAAGGAAAAAAGAAAGAAGAATGAAATACTTTTAATGATATATTCTGCTTGTGAAAGCTGTATTTCAGAAGAACGTTCTTGCTTTAAGAACTTACTTTCTATTCCTTGTAAAAGGGGAACTCAGCACAACTGAAACAATTCTGAGATTTTTAAGCTTTTAATATTTTTTCTTTCTAATCAGTGTTATCTCCAAAAGTAAAAATGAAAAAATGCTAAAAGAGGAAGGTCTCCAAAAACCCAAAACTCCACTAATTGCATTTACAGTTTACTTACACGATTGCTGTTGGGAGGGAAAGCAGAGAAGGGAAGTTTCCAGTTATCACAGAAGAACTTACTGAAAAGAACCCTCTCTCTTCAAAGGAGAGTGCATTCCATCTTCAAATGGGCATTTCATTAAGATGAGCTTCAGCACTTGTCCCACTGACACATACAGCACCTGAAAACCATGGCTGCCCAACTACACTCAGTCCTTCTGATTCCACCCCACATATCTGGTGTGGTATTACATGTTCCACGAGTCTGACACTGCAATTCACCAGCAAGGACCAAACCTGAGAGACTTCAGGAGACCATGCCAGGCAGACAGCAGATCCAGGTGCTGGCTGAAATAATACTGTCCTACCCCTCCATCACCTACCACATGGCTCCTATCACACTGCAACAGCCCTGCTCTCTACCTGAGAAAGCTCCAATGAATGTCAGGTCCCACACTGAGCAATCAGATGGTGGCAGCAGGGCATTTGCACACATTTTTACTATCATCCAGTATGAATTAACAGCCATAAAACTTCAGTGTCAACAATTAACTATTGTCCCTGAAGCACTGCAATTTCAAGATATCCCAATCAACACATAATAACTTTCCATTCCTCATCTTCTATACACACAACTGCCAAGGCTTTCCCTTCCTTCAAGAAGGAATTACCAAGGTATGACGACTCATTCTGTGCATATATAAATATACACCTAATTATAACAAGATTTTAGCCTGACCTGTCTGTCAGAAATTCAGATAAACCTGTTTAACTGAATTCAACAAACAATTCAAGATCTGCAAGAAGATATTAAGTGTTTTTATATGCTAGATTTCATGCTGCTGTGTTATCTACTTCAGTATAATAGCACAGGCCTATAAAATCTCCAACACACAAATAAATTTGTTTGCCTCCCATCTAAAATGGATGTTTGCTCAAGCAGCCATTCCATGGTACATGTGTATGGGATAAAATCATACACAACTGCTATTGAGCCATGGCTGTTCCCCACTGGCTCAGGCTCCATGTCCCCTGAGCACACCCTGTCTGGCTGCTCGCCTGGCAGCAGCTCCAATCCGGCCTCTCAATGCTCAGCAGCATCTCATGCTGATACCAGACACTCCACTACTGTGCAAGTTTCTCCAAGACTTAGGATGCTGCTGTGTGCCAGGAAATGGAAGTGAAGAGAGTTGTCAGATTAGGAAAGTGTCTGGAAAACACAGAGAGGCTTGAGGGAAAGGCTGAAATTAGTTTGGAAAGGCATGTGAGTACAGCAGGAAGCACAGCAGATTCCTGTAGCTAAAGAAACAAACCAGCAGCTTCGGATTAGAGCTGAATGCTGAGAAAGGAATACCCAGTTTCTGGTTTTAGAGAAAACAAGCATGGCAAATCTGTGCTCATGAGCTCAACATTAGTGAGGCAGTCTAACGCCTGCCAGCTCTTCTGGGTGATACACCTATTAAAGCCTTTACTTTGCTTTCCTTAAATGTTTCTTAACTTAGTGCTTGCAGGGATAGAGGTCCTTGACAGTCTAAGCTATTCTGTCAATCTAAGGATATTGAATTACTTCAGAAGAGGCATATGCCATAGCTTCTGGCTTGAGAACTTCAAAAACAATCTTGGATTATCAAAACTGATAAGACTGTGGATTCAGAATAAGGCCAAAGTCCTAGTGCAGTCTATAATTAAACAATTCCATTCTTATTTTGAAAAAACCAAACCAAAACAAACAGAAACTGCCTCTTGCTCAAGAGTTTTAAAAACAAAAGCCACTTGAGAGGGGAAAATTAAAACAACGCAAAATGCTGCCAAAAGGGAAAATCCCAAGGCATACACAGGATCAACACCTTCCTCAAGCAAAAAACCTGTTCTGCACGATCCACTCCTGTGTTTAAGCCTCCTGTGTCTGTAAACATGCAAGAAAAGAAATCTGTAATGCTTCAAACTCTGCCTTCCAACAACAAAGTGCTGCATATTACTAATATAGCCCCTTAACAGGCTTACAAAATCCTCAAGGCTCCTCTAACAACATTTGTGGTTGCCTTGCCTGTTAATAGTACAAGTTGTCTAAATCTAGTCACCAAAACATTTGGCACACGTTTTCAACTTCTTCTGTTATGGAAACATATATATATATATATATATAAAATAAACATGATTTCCCATCATGCTGCCCTCAGACATAAGCTCTAAGTGATGCTGCATCCCTTTTACATGGGCATATCATCAACTGTACTCTCAAAACACAAGAGGGGATAGACAATTAAGCTCCTTACAGAACAAGTCCAGCACAGGCAAGCATGAGAGGATTCTCCCTGCAGTGACTCAGACACCTATTGACCAACGGGTCTCTGAATCAACAGTTTCATCTCCAAAGAACTGAAACCCTGGCAGAAGTTCTGAGCACTTGTAGGGCCAGGCTGGTGTCAATTATGCTGAGCACTGGAAGCAAGGAGGCCACCTTTCTCGACCACAAGCTGAAAAAAGCGACACGACAGTGGCTGATTTGTTTATCCTCCTGGGCTATATTTGAGTTGGTGATTCACCCTGCCTGTCTTACTAATAACTCCTTCAGCTCATAATTTCAGCCCCCTTCTCCAACCTCCAGAAGTCTTCAGAATTCAACTATTACTCTACACACACTTGAAGATGAAAAGTGTCACTACTGTTGCTAGAAAAGACAATTAATTCTGCCACTTGGAACATAAATAATTTTTAACTTCGAAAAGCTCTCAAAAAACAAAATAGTTATGGCACTGGGCAAAATTGTGTGTGGATTCCCTACAACATCAATTTCTGTCATAGATTTTCCTATTGAAGGCATTAAATGCCTACCTTTGTCCACAGAAGAAAAGCAGTAATTACTAATTATACTTTTATAATATGTCACTAAAGCTAGTCTGTTTTTCAAAATGTTGCAGCAAACTTCTTCAGTGTAAAACTTTTCCTTTTTGGTCTCAAGATGGTTCAAGAATCTCTTCTGCTATTCTGAATTATAATTATAAAAAGTTATTCTTTGAAGTCTTTCTTAGATTTATTTGCTTGCCAAGAACTCAAAAATAGCTGCACAAAGCAGCAGCTACAAAGTTAGCTCACTATGAGGAAGCATCTGTGCTGTTTTCATTTTCTTGGCTTTTTGGGTGGGGAGGGTTATTTAAATGGTAAGCAACTGCTGTGAAGGAAGGGAAAAAAACAACCAAACAAAAAAAAACCACATTGAGCAAAATCTTCCAATTTTTGGTACGATAAAGCATTATGAAGCTCCACCTCTTCTATGATAATGTTTAGTGAGTGGAATGGCCCAAAACCTCCCTGTTTTAATTGATCGAATATTCGAAAGAAATTAGCAATAATGTTAGCAAAGCCTGCCTGAAGAACTTGATCAGCCATTTTAGAAGTATTTCCTCTACTGAGCACAGGGAGAGGGGGAAAAAAAAAAGTTGAGAAAAAAAAATCAAATAAACTGTCCCTGTCTTAGCAAAGTGCTCAAGCATGCTGTATGTTGACATTTCTGGAAGTGTCTTTACCTTTGCTCCACTAGAAATACAGACACTGAACCAGAGTGCATCACTCCAACAGCAGCTAGAATGAGAACTGCAAAATTGTCACCCCAGAAGGTGAAGAAATTCACTGCCCACATATGTGCCTCTCTGCCTCAGAGTTGCATACGTAAGTTACAGAAAGTGATGGTGACACATATCCTGCTAATTGGCATACAGCTCCCCGGTCTCCTCATTTTACAGTAGTTCTTGGCAAGCACACCATACCAGGAACCTGCTTAAATTGCTAATTAATAACAGACTTGTCTTTGGCAGGGTGGGAAAGGGTAATCTTTTAATTGAGCAGTTCTTACAACACAGAAGAAAATAAGAAACATTAACGTTACAAACCATGAGTTTTCTTTCAGTCTGTACTCAAACCAATATAATGGGCAAAGCATTCTATTGATTTTGACTCAAAACAGGCAACACTATTCCTAACAAGAGAATACTCTCTTCTTGTTTTTCCTGAGCAGTTTACAGGGGGATTAAACACACAACTCAATAAAGCTGGGTGGGAATTCATATGAATGGAAACTTCAGCTTCCTATTTGATACCTAGATCTTCGCCAGGGTACCTGGGCAATGGAATAATTCCTTCTTATGGTACCCAGACTAACCTGTAATATGAAAATGGTAGGGGCTGAATACAATATGACCCAGCTGAAATGTTATAGATTCACTTGCAAAATGTAAAACTGCAGTATAAATAAGACTTAAATACAATGCAATGCCACTGAAACAATATTATGGGGCAGCTCAGTGGTAGTGCACATCTCTCATTTAGAACATTATCAGTGAAGTTTTATGTTCTTACTGTGATTTTTCTTCCACCTCAATAAGTGCTTATGAGGAAAAAAGACATACAAGGGCTGTGAGTGGAGTTCTGAGGACTGATTCTGCAGTCTTCCCTTAGCATAGGAAATAGTGAGTGGTTAACTCACCAGTCACCATAAAAGAAACTTCACTCAAGGTGAATGGCAATTGCAGAATCTCTCCCGAGAACTGAGTATTTCATATTCAGTATGTATATTTTGAAATAGCCTTACCTCAGTAAGAGCGTGCAGCTGTCCTTTATGCACACAGACACCCATAAACCTACAAGAAACAAGAAAAGAAAAGTGGTTTGGGCTTTTTTTCCCCCCCTCTTTTTTGTTCTTTAAAGAAACTAATATAAGATACACCAGAAAAGTAGAAAAGAGAAAAAATTCAGCCTCACAGACACTGCATACCTCACCATTGATTATTTAAACATCTCAGCACAAAACAAAACCATGTATCTACACTACAATATAATTTGAATTAGCAGTTCCAAGAGAGCACAAGAGACAGCTCAACCTCAAAATGGAAAGTTACTAGTTTGACTATAAGCAAAGGCCAGCATATAATGATTTATGCAGAGAGGAGCAGTCTCCGAATTCTGTTTTAAGGAAGTTTAAGCCAAGTAAACCACTGCTGGTCTGCATAAACAGAAAATTACTTCCCTTTGCATTTTGCTGTTCAAGCATAAAGATGTTTCTTCCTATCCTATTCTTAACCACTCAGGAATATGAGGGCACATATGCAATGTATACTTCCCCTTCCCAAACTCCTCTTTCCAACACTTGGATTGAAGCAAGTTTCAATAGTATCCAGCATTCCACAAATGTTACCTACACTGCACAATTTTCAGACTCCCGCTGTGAACAGTAATGATTGCCACCCTTGGGTTTGTCTGGAAAGCAACAGAATGTGCCATAAACAACTGAAAGCTCATTTTTACCACCATACAAGCTGAACTTAAAAGTGACAAAATGCAAAATAATACTACTAGTAAACATCTCCCACGAGAAAGTTCAGTAAAGCTGAAATTTTAAACATTTTAGAGCCTTTCCTGCAGAGTACAAGTGTTTATTCTTTATAGATTACCTAATTCTCAGTTTTAGCATTTAGATTTTGGTCTTGGCAAGCAAAAACAAATTGTCTGTCATTTCCATAATGTTCAGAAATTTCCATTTTGCAAGTAAGAGGTAGACATGTATGATCTCATTAAATGTGACAGGAATCTCGTGGACAACAACTCAAAGGAAAAGGACCTTTTATATCCTGAAACACTTCCGAATTTAAAAACAAAATGATGAAAGACACGTAGTGCTAGTTCAGCTAAGCTGCTTTTGAAGAAATGAATGATCCTCACTGTTCTCTTGTCTAACAGCTGACTGGTAAATTACAAGCAGCCAAAGAAAAATAATATAGGTAAGGTCCTTTGCATAAGCTGAGCTGTGGAAATCTGTTTTTATAACCAGAGAAGCAGCAAGACTTGTGTTAGAACATCTACTGCCTGCTCTCACCTCAAACAATATTCCCTGAATATAGGAATTTTCATTAGAGACACTGAAAATCCAATTCCTCTTGTTTAATGTAGAATCATAAGGCATGATCAGGTACTCAGAGGAAAGAGAAGCAGCTTCTTTTAGATACACCATCTACGCAAAACATTGCTGTTCCTGAGTTTCACTTCATACAGCAATGAACAATTTTGTAAAGAAGTTGACAAATTAAGCTTCCTGAGATGATGAAACCCAGACTTCTACAGAGCAGACATCTATTTCTTAGTGCATTCTGAAAGTCTCCAGAGCTATCAGGCATGGTGTTAATGGCTTTATTCACAAGCAAAAGTGGAAAGCACACCAATCCAATATTTAATTCCTCTATAAGACAACTTTTTAAAGTATTATTTTCTGTATTATTTTCTCTATCAATTACACAAAGTTAACCTGCTATGGCAATATTTTCATTCAACAAAAACTGAGATTAAGTAATTTAAAAGAATAATGTTTTCATCTATAGATCAATTCTTCCTTTGTAACAGTGTTTCACACTACTTACAAATTAAGAATTCATTGTATTTCACTTAATTCTAAAATACACTTAAGAATTTATCAAAATTTTGGAAAAACTTAATTTCTTGTCTCATCTTTACCAAACAGGAAAAACATCACTGTCACTTAAAGACTGGTAGAATTTAACGTTTTCTGCCAACCTGTTTCGGTCAAGCGAAGTCTCAACGGAAACATATTCATTACCTTTGTGAACCTATGCTTAAGGCAGCCAAGACATATTGAATCAAGTTACCAAGAGTTTAAAAATTCTTAAATGCTTAGGATTTCTACTAAGAAATAGACATACATTTCTAACTTTAAGTCAAAAACAAAGCTCCATATCATGATCTCATGGAAAAAAATCTGGACATAAAGACACATTTATAAACCCCACATATTTAGAAACTATTACCCAGGAAAAGAGAAACCAGATACACTGATAAAGACAGAATTACTGAGTTTACAAGCAACATACTGAAGCCATTTAAACTTTGTGTGAATGAATCTCAGTTTTCAGGCTCTGGAAAATAGATTGATAGAACAGACCTGTAGTGATCCAAATTCCTGGAAAACTTCTGCTTAGCTGTTTTATCAAGCAATAATAAGCCACTTGGTTAAGCCAAGAACTGCTACAAAACATTGTCAGAAAGGATTTTCACTAAAAGATAATACACCCAGCTGCTACCAGGAAATACAATTACCAAGCAAGATTTAACATGGTTTCAATTTCTGAGATTGTCCCAGATGAGATTCCAAGTTCTGTGGATAGGAAGCTGACATGCTGGTCCAGCACAGCTGAGATTATTCCTGTTGGCTAGACACATTGTCTCTTGAGCCAAAATGTGCTTGTAGGTGAACTTCAGCAGAATGTCTTGTCAGCCAAAGGTTACACTTCCTATAAGCATTTCTAGTTGGAAGGAGCTCAAATAAGCCAGTCATCCACAAAATAGGAGACTATTTGCAGATTTAAGGAAGTTTCTTTTCAAGACAGTGTATCTGGCCTTATCAGCAAACACTTCCAAAATCTGGTTGGGAGAGTTTTCCTAGAAGCTGAAAATAGGAAGGATGATACTCGAGTCCACCCAACTAAATACAGCGCAGCACATTTCCACCACCTAATGCTTTCTAAATGTCAGCAATCTATACAGCTGTTAGAAATCTCATTTATAAACAATCAATCTGGAAAACCTGTCCTCCTAAACAAGACCAAGAGAAGTCTGGATATTTCTTAGCCCCTCACAGCAGTTACACAAACTACTTCCAGTTCACTCAGATGGCAAGGGAGAAAATCCTGGACAGAAAATGGGAGACTAAATACTGTAGCCTCAGTCTGCAATCTTTGCCTTAATTTATCAAACAAAACTAATATCCAGATCATATAGCCTCTGTGAATATCCAGACACTGAACACATGCTTCCAGTTAAAAGAACTTCACTGGGACACATTCCTGTTCTGTGGATAAACCCAGAGAGCTACAGTTCAACAAAAGAAATTGATGCCCTCAAAAATTTACTGCTTGTATGAGAAAATGCAGCATTTTGATAACATTAAACAAAAGAAACAAACCAAACACACCAATGCAAAAGTCTATAGTACAAGCTCAGTAACAGAGACAAAAGGTCAGAAGACATATGCTTATTTCATTGCACTGACTGTTGGAAGAGGGTGACTAAAAGTATCAAGCCTGCATTAAGGTCCTCCTATATGGTTTAGGCACCATGCTAGATTAAAAACGCATTTTAAGTTTTCTACACTTGCATTTTGATTCTAGACAGAGGTAATGCATTTAATCTATCATTTCTGCAACATATTATACACAACACATACAGCCTCTTCTGCTGCCTTGTACACTGTATTTCTAAAACACTCCTTTTTGATAACCACGTTACACCAAGAGAAGCAAAAGCTATTTTCTTTCCTGTTAAAGCACTGTTCAGTACAGGATGCTAAAAGACAAAGTCCATCCTTCTGGCTATTGTAACAAAGTCCATCACAAGCAATTTCACGAATAGGAAGGTTTGAACAGATAAAACTACACAGACAAAAAATCTCTGGTATTGTGTTCCCAGGGTGATAGATTTGTCTCAAAGGAGATGAAATAAAATTCTCCTTGAAAGGAGTTCATGGAATATGCACACAGTGTGCTTATTTGTGTGCCTGCACACACAAGAAGGTGGATTTAATCAATGAGTCAATCTGTCTGCACACTCACAGCCAAACACACAGCAATACCTCCAAGTGCTCCCATGAGAACACTTAAGACATGAGCTAAGACTTTCTGTGTACAGAATGTTTTAAATTAAGTCCCCAAGGTACAGATCAAATAAAGAAATACTTTTTCATGCAAACAATAGTGATACTAAAGACTGAAATTCTACCTCAAAATTGAAGATACACTAATTTAAGAGACAGCACAAGAGATGGAGAATCTCTGGTAGCACACCGCTTCATTTGTATGAGAAAAACACACCTGTAAGATATTACCAAAAAGAAAAGGTATCAGGTCTGTCAGGCTGCAGCCTGAAGGCTCCCAAGCTCAGGACACAAGGATGGAGATTTGAGTCCTTTCCAGACCTATTTTCTTACTTTGATTTAGGTAAAAACTCATGGCTACAGCAGTACATCAGCATTCAGAGAAGTAGCAAAATGGTAAAACACATTTACAAGCATAAACCAGACCTTTCATAACCACGGTACCTGATCTAACCCAATCCTTGAACAGCACTGCACTTTAAATAGGACACAAGCTAATAAGGAAGTAGATAAATGCTCCAAACCCCTGCTTTCCCTAACCCCAGCAATTACAGTCTTGCCATGTATCAGCTAACCTATATTAAAGTGGCTATAGTAAACATCACATGGTACAAACCCCAGCCTCAGCTCACTTTTCCACACCTCCTCTCACCATCTGTCTGAGGGAAGATGTGATAAAACCAGCACATCCCACATCCAAGGCAGGAAGAAATGTAGATCAGTGGTAGAAAAGCATTTTAGTTCTCCATGTTTAACTTGTGTGCAGGAGAGAGATGGAGACAGGAGATGAGGTTGATGGAAGAAACAGAATAAAACACTTCTTGAACACCATTCGTCTGCTTCTGCCCTGCCCACTCCTAAAATGTCCCTAACCTGGACCCTGGGGAAAAAAACAGCAAACCAAAAAGATAAGCAGCTCTCATACATAGTTTGTTACGAACACCAGACAGTGACTGAACGAAAAGTTACTATATTGTAATTAAAACCTCCTCTGCCTCTAGAATCACATCTGCTAGCTGAAATAGGAATCAAGGGGAAGGGAGACAAAAAAACTCCCAAATCCCCTTATTTTTTACCATCATGCCTGTGTAGCCGCAAGAGCTGGAGTCTTCTATTCTAAAATATCCTTAGCAGACTGAAAAGAAGTTCCATTTTGCCAAAATAAATCCTCTGATAGAGGGCAGTCTCTCATTTTCTTCATGGAAAACACATTAGAAACTTATTTGACCACTGGAATCTTTATGATCCTACCATGGGGATGGTAGACCTACTGGGGACTTGGTAAGTGAAAACTAAGCTCTTCGCTTACATCTCTCTTCTAATCAAGATGGATTTATATAGCTGGCCAAGAGCAGAATTTGAGTGCAGAAATACTGAAATGAGTATGGAGATTTAAAGTTAGGCTTTCACTCCATGGTGAATAAAGCATGTTGCTTTTAAAGCCTAAATACCCAGATCAGTACTTCACCAAGTAAAACAAACTCACCAAGAGAAACTGAAACACCTTGACCCAATTCCATCTCCTCAAGATGTACAAAAGTGTCAGTAAGGTAAAAACACAGACCCGCCTGTAGGTAACCTCTACCAAGCTAAGGAATGGAAGGAAGTCAGCAACTACTGACAAACTCACACGCCAGAAAAGTGACCAGAGCCTGGAAAAAAACCTCAAGAGGCATCTGTAACTCTGAAAAGGAGTTGATACGCACAGCACAAAAGCAAAAGCAGTTTCAAACAGTCAGCAATATTTATTAGTCACATCAGTGCAATCAATGGCAAAAATACCAAATTCTTTGCAATAACATCTTGAAATTAACTGTGGGCACATTGGAATTGACAACTTGTAAAAAGTTGCTATATATTTTAGAGCACTGGCAAAGGGATGGGTTTTTTAATCACCCAAAGGATAATGATGATCCTGGGCTGCCAAACACACTACGAGGAAGATAAACTTCTCCCTTCCTTAACACTTAACTATATAAACCACAGAAGCTTTTGGACAAAAACACTGATTCAATAACAAATTTGAGGTATTATGCATCAAGATGTCCAAAAACACAATCATGCTCCCAGCTTAAGGAAGTTTTTAGGGTACTAAACTAAATGCCTCATTGATGAGCATGACATTTGCTTTCTAGAACATTAACTTGCTATGTTGCACATGTTGAAATGGTTTGAGAGCAAATTTTGGAGGCTGTGAAGCCAGTATCTACCCAATTTCATAGTTTTACAAGCCGTTTGATAGCAGAGCACCTCACAGCCCTCAGCTGCTGTAACAGCTGCACAACATGATCTCAACATTTCAGCCTAAGAACCCATTATTATCCTTACTAGCTAACAACAGGAAGGAAAGAAACTTGTTCATAGTGTAAGTTAACGCAGGTAGTCCCAGAGCTCAGAGGAGATTAAGAAGCTCAGAGATATATTACATAAAAATCAGAGAA
Source organism: Coloeus monedula (assembly GCF_965178545.1). Lineage (NCBI taxonomy): Eukaryota > Metazoa > Chordata > Aves > Passeriformes > Corvidae > Coloeus > Coloeus monedula. The sequence goes on from NC_138789.1 coordinate 22,730,329, forward strand.
CATCTTCAAGGCATGCGGAGGAGATCCAGTGACTAATCAATAGAGAAGTGAACTTGATGCTGGTGACAAAACACCTTATTCAGTAATACAGAAGAACTTCAAAGGAAAGAAATTAAATGAAGAAAATATTTAACAGCAAACTGAGATAGCTCATAGCCCCTGGAAAAGTTATATATTAGAACTTCTTGGAAGAGGATGTTCCCTTTAAATACTAATACAAGCTTGGAACTTCCAAAAATAATCCCAGAAAATGTTTCAGTGGGAATATGTTGCTGCAGAAGATTTTCCTAAAGACAATACAACTCCAGCTGCTCTTATCTGACAGCACAATGTTGTCAAACAAGCAACACAACCTCACCACTTTAAGCACAAACTACTATTCATAGTTATTTTTAATGTGTTTCTAAATTGGGAAACAGGTTGTTTTACATGACTAGTAAAAGCACCAATGATTTACACATTTATGAAAGCTAAATAGAGATACTTGCGTGTGTGTGTTTATATACAGGTATATACAGACACACAGGCAGGTAACATTTAAGAGGGGCAAAATCTTCTCCCAGACATAAAGGGATTGGAAACACTGCAGTAAAATTTAGACAAAAACTTAAATGACACATAATTAACACACAAAACCATCAAGCTATCTGCTACACAGAAAAGTAATAGTTTTTACTGTGTATTACAATTGAATAAAAGAACAACTAAAACTAAATACTGTTCTATCATTTGCATTTCCTGTAGGAATATCTTTGCCCCCTGTAACAAGGGGACTTACCTAACCAATAAGAAAAAGGCAGTATTTTTTACCAGAGAGCCTACTTTTGAGGAAGCCTCAAATCAAGCAATTCATAAATCAAATGCAGTTTATTCTTCTAACCAAACTGTGCAAAGATAGACCATTTCTATTTAAGTAATTTATTTCTGATGTATTCACTCATAACTGCTTATTTGAGCACACACAAAAAAGATTTCTCTGTCAATCCTGGGTAATAACTGGAAGAACAAATGAAATTCCTTTTCTGCTTCATACATAAATCAATACATTATTGTTCTTCCTTCAGGACCATCTGTGTAACACTGCTGACTTCCAATTATTCATAGGCTCTAGGGCCAGAGGGGACCAGTACATCACAAATATGATCTCTTTTATATCACAAGACACCTAAATTTCAGCAATTACTCAGGACTAAGCACAATAATTTCTGTTCTCAGCAACACCTCTGTAATTCCATTCAAGAGGGGGCAGGGTTACATTAAGGTACAACGAAATGCTTTTGGCCTGTCAAGATATCCCTCTCCTACTTTCCCTCATCACAACCCCAATTAAATTCTTCATTTTGAACAGAGCTGTAGAGCTAGATTTTTTTTTTTAAAGTAAGATTTACCAAGAACACAAAGTTGATAAAGAAACTGATAAAGCATACTGAGTTGATGATTCTGACAATGCCAATCTTACTTTGGAAAGTTACTCTTTCTACAAAGTGTACTAAAAAAGCAGCTTTATCAGTCCCCAGGGTCATATGCTACTTATCAAAGGATTCAGAAAAAAAGGAAATGAGGGAAAAGACATGGGAGATAGATGTAAGAAACAATTCATGATCCTGAAACCTAAATAATCAGACAGATGATATAATTCTAATTTTAAAAAAAAAAAGAACAACAACAAACAAACAGAAGGAGGAGTTGCTTGGAATGCACCTCACTTTGCAGCAGAGAAAACAGGCTAAGAATTGTAATTAGGGACAGCTTACTACAACGTGTGAATAAATATATTGTGATAAAACCAACACAGTTTACTACAAGTAAGAATTCTTTAATTTAATAGGTTCTTGTGGTTTTAAGAAAAAGAATAATAGAAAACAGATGTCAATTAACGGAATGCTCCCTAAAGGTATTTCAAATGCTTCTGACGTAGATACTGAAGGAAACAAACATGATAATATTGTTACAAATCAGTTGATGAAGACTGAGATAGGATTTCAAGGATCAGAAAAGTTGGTTATAAAGGATTTTAGGAATGTCTGTACTATGTAACAGAATGATGAAGAAAAGGAAATTAAGTAGCAGACCTCACTGTGTCTCCAAAACTTCAAAAAGAGCTGAGATCAGAAACGGATCCCAGGTATGCAACAGCAGCTTAGGAGAACTGGTCATTTGGTGCACTGTCATCACATCTTTAAATTTCATAATGTTATGGCTTCAGCCAATTATGTTAATTGCTTGTCACATCACCATAGAAGAGAAATCAAGAGTAAAATGGTTCAAGAAATAACAAGACACACATTGGAACACTTTGGATTTGCATGCAGTAACCTAATGCAAAGGAAAAATTACCCTTTTCCTTTCAGGAGCATAAAAATTAGATTAGTTCAACGCTAGCTTCTTTTCTTTAGTCCCTCTTATCCCACCTTGCAATACTGCAATAAGAAAATGCTAAAAACTAGGAGGCAGACCTAAGAATAGGAAACACCTATGGCACTTTACATTGTTTAAGATTAGTAACCATAAGTTAGTTGAATAGTGTTAAATTTGCAATAATTTAAATTCACAATAAGAAGCCAAATTTCACTCTTTGTATCACTTTATTGATTCATCAGAAATTTCAAATGTGAGCATTTGTTTTACTCTTACATAACTTACTCATTACTGGCAAACTCCAGATACCAAAATCATGTCCATGTTTGGTTTTTTTCTCTTAAGTCTTTTCTTCCTCCCATTCACCTATTAAATTAGCAACTGATCCTAACACATTCACAACAGATAAATCTACAACAAAAAATAAGGAACAATTGGAAAGAGGAGAGCTCTACTAAAGACAACCTATATGATTCAGAAAAAAGCCAGTGTACCTTAAGATGTTTGGATGTGAGAGTCTATTCATAAGTTGAACCTCTTTCAGCATGTTTGCTCTGTTGCTGTTCAGTGTGTTCATCTTCAAAGCCATTACCTGGTCTGAAGTTCTGTGCCTTACCTATTGGATAGAAGCAAAAGAATGGTAAGGATATGAAAAGAAAGAGTGAAGAACCAGTATTGTTGTAGTGCAATGCAGAGATCCTTCATGACAAAAGTGATCTATACACCAGTTTCTGTAATCTTTATCAGAGAGATGACTTTCTATAAGCATACTATGCAAATGTGAAATGACATTTTGCTCTTCTCTTGCAACTCATGATGACAGAAAGCTTGAGAAGTTGAAAAAAACTCAACTATCAGCTTCTTAGTACAAGTTAAGGAAGCCATCTGTTTGTCCACAGAGAAAAAGTTTCCCACTCCAAGACCTATGAAATTCATCTTTATTCCACTCATATCCTTCTTCTCCCCCTGCAGTGGTTGCCGTCACTGTTCACAGAATGTGTTATATGTTGCTTACAGCTACAGGGAAGATTTCGGACGTACTCAGTGTTTACTTCTGAAAATAAACAATGATCCAGCTTCCACACTGAGGGGACAGAAAGAATTCCTGCCAACCCCTGCTGCAAAGCAGAGAGGTTCCTGCACATGGGATCACCTCTCCCAGGGTGTCAGTAGTGGCTGCAGAGTGTCAGCAGGAACAAGAGGATTCTCTGGCAACTGCGCTGCACCAGCACCTCATTCAGAGTGACTTTCCCTGGTCAGAAATGCAGGACTGTGGCCATTTTTAACTTGGTACTCAAATTAGCCCATCTGTCAAGTGTTATGTAGATGTGTGCTACTATTAGAAAGGAGCTGTCACAATAGCATAAGTCTTGCCAACCCTTTGAATTTCCTTGCAGTTGGGCATTCCCACACATGTACTGGTAGTATTCCTGGAAATTATGTTCCCATCGTCTTCCTACATCAGTATCTGCAGCTCATAAATAGACAACAAGTACTTCCCAAAACACTGAATTACCCCATGGCAAATTCATTCACGTTTATGGAGATTAGCTCAGGAAAGTCTGTGTTCCAGGAATTTAAGACTCATCAGCTTTCTAATTTAAAACTGAAATCAAGATTATGACATAGGTACATACAAACTACCTACATTTTAAACAACGGCAGCTCATCTGTCTTTATTCCAGAAGACTATTCATTTTTTCCAGTAAGAGGCTCCTTTAGCTGTGATATGTTAATTACAGAAAGAACAACTGAACCCATGATAAGCAGATGCAAGAAGAAAATAGGGTATGGGTTCTGAAGGTAAGGCTGCCTGGTAGCTCTGAGGCAGCACGTGATACCTATTTTCAAGTTTTATTTGCACACCACTATCTGCAAGAACAAGGGGCATATTTCAGCTAAACATTCTCATCTGGACACAAAGCCCATGAATTCAGTACCGGGATGTACTGGGAGGAAAGGGTGTCATGTTTCAGGCGTGTGTCTGGTTTAATGCTTCTAAGTTGCCTCTTCCCGCCCTAGTTTCAAGTATAGGGTAGCAATGGAAACATTACAGGTGAGTGTGGTAAACAAGATCGAGGGACTGAGTAGAAAAATAGCTCTCATGCTTTTCCTCCTGCTTCCCCCCTGCTTATGTACACGAGCTCCTCAGATGCCTCACCTACAGTCACCCAGTAATCCCAGTGCAAGAAGGATCAGGGAAAGGGGGTGGAGAAGGATATAGAAATCAGCACCGAGTAGAAACCAACAGCAAGTTCACAAGCATGGGACTCCTCCTTTCCATGGTAATATTGGTTTTAAAATAAAACTGGTCAAACTACAGCTTTAGTGCATTACAACAAGATAATCTAGAATCATTCTCAACACAACCTGTCTTGCCTGTTTGGCATGCTTATGGGTTTTAAGCAGGATGATTGCATGTTAAGTTGATGAGGTTTATTGTTACTTGCCAGGTTTCTTGTGTCTGTTGTGTACTTTCATTAATTTTTAATTTTATGCAGCTTTTGCATACCCAGCCAACTTGAATGAACCAACTAAGTTGGACAGGTCAATGTCTATATACAGACTTTAAAAACATATTTTAGTTATACATTAGTTTTACTAGGAGCAATGCCTTGGGTGAGGGGAAAAAACTTTAAAATGCTTTCACAGACTTACGAATAGAAAACTTCAACAATGTAAATTTAAATTAAGAAAAAAGGACTATGCTTTGAATCTATACACAGCAGCAGCTAAATTAACACATTTCCTCTGAGAGGAAAATTAGGAATCTTGGGTGTTGTGGTGAAGTAATTTGGGGTTTTCAGGGAACAGGAAAGAATTTGAAGTAACTTAATTCCTACAGTCAGAGATGCTCTCAACAGAACTTCCTCAGAAACGAGCTTTCCACCAACACAGAAGCTTCAAGGTCTGCCAAAAGGGAATGAATAGAGGTAGAAGGTGAGCAGGAACTCAGATGGAACGTGGTCTTAAACGGTATTTTCCCTTCTCATTAACTCTGCCAGCTACCTCTTAATTTCTTGCCCATTTCTATAATTCACTCAGTTTCATGCCAAAATTTCCTGCTCTTCTGCCTCAACTCTGAGGTAAAAGTAGAATTTATCATAGGGCCTTTCTCCTTGTTCAGACTGCTCTTCTTAAGCTAAGGAAACCTCAGAAAAGAAGGTGGGTAATTTTCTGGGTCACTGTGTCCTGCATGCTTCCTGGATATTCACGTCTGATATGCAACAAGAAGTGGTCAACAACTGCTTCTCAAAGGTCTGACTCTCCACATCCAGAGAAAATTGAGCTGCTTTTGCAAAGACAAAACTTTTCGTCCTCTGTTTTAGGCTATCCTGCAGTCTTTTCAATCTTGATAGACTGAACGAGGTTCAGTCGCAAGGTCAGCATGTTTTTCTTTTGTTTGCTTTATAAAATCACTCTTCCCATGCTTGGAAATTTCTCGAGTTTCTTACACATAGAGCAGCATATTCTGTCCAATTAACTGGTCTCTAAAACAGTACCCTACATCACACTATGTTTTGTTTCACTTAAGGAGACACCGGTAAGATAACATCAGCAATTCTATTTGAAGTTCTGCCAAGATCTGACACAACAGCAAAATTCCTAATCAAACCAAAGGAGAGATGGGGAAAAAAGGGACTCTTCCTTTCTTGCTAGCTATCCTTTAAAAGCTAGGAGGAAGAAGCAGAACTGGAGGTGAGAGGACATCTTTTTCAAGAGGACAATACTCAATATTATGAATAAAATCAAGTATTAGCTTATAAATTATAGAGCACAACGTTAATCACTTGGAATATACTCAAGACTAACCATGTGTCTCTTGTGAAGCACAACTGGCAAACAGCATTTCTATGGCAAGAACAAATTGACAACAAGGAACTGACAGGTTCTGTCTTTAAGGTCTCGGTCAAACTCTGAATCATCAAGGTGGAAGGAGCTGTCAGCTCTGCCCTCCGCCTACTTACCCATCAGTCACACCCTAGACAAAATTAGGGTCTATCCTGGCATCCCTTGCCAAAGCCCTGCCAAGCTATTTAGGTTTTTAATCCTTCATCCCCTTTCAGGCCTGCTCTGTGCCATAAAAACACAAGTGATGTTTCAACCACCTGACCACTCCAGAAGGAAAATGAGTAAATAATTTGGCAATACTGCTGATCCAATTTAACATTTGTTTAAAAGCCAGTTTGCCTCAGGCATATCCCTGTATACTCAACATAAACAGGGATGCACTCATGCAATTCAAACCTCTCACTGATGCAACTTGCTGATTGCTGTGAAGCTTTTAAAGCTGTTGACATTATTAATTAGGGCCCCTTGCATATCAGACCAAATAAGCTTTCAGGAATGTCTGGATCATGGCGCCTCTGCTTAGAAACATTCTGACAATCCTACAACTGCCTTGCACATGCTTCCAGCTTCTCAGTCTGCTTACCTATGTGTGTGACTCCATCTCCAAGGTCACAGTAACCAGATATTGCCTCCCTGTTTTATTGCTGACAGGCAGTTAAACTGTCCCTTTGCACTCTGATTCTCCCAGGACTAAAGTACTTTGTACCTTGACCTGGCTATGGTTACCTGCATGGCCTGTCTGCTCACATCAGACCACGTTCTGATCCTTACCCCTTTCTTTAGAAGAAAGTGGGAAGCAGAACTCATGGATACAGGTAAAGAAATAGCAATGTATTTACAGAATATCTAATAATAATGATTGAGCAGGGCTCACATTCCAGAGAAGTAGTCACTACATAAAGTTTATGAGGATTATCATGCAAAAATTGGTGGGTTTAATGTTCAGCTTGTTGCTTAGCTGTAAAGTTTTTTATTATTAAAAAAATTAAATATAATTTAGATTATTATTTATTTATTATGTCTTACAGGTCTGTCATGGCTCTCTGAAAATCCAAACATTTATACTACTTCCACTTTCTGCTGGACTGAAGGGGAGGTATTTTTAAGCAATAGCTGAAATCTAGCCTGATTTCATCTTTCACAAGGACTTTTTGATCTGTATTCACCATACCTTTCCAGGTGGCCCTGGAAAAAACATCTGAAGAACATTTCCTAATACTGATATTATAAATCTGCCAACACAGCTTTCAGCTGTTCTCCTAGTTTTTCACTGCATTTTCATTATTTTCCAAATCATCATTATAGAGCTGGTAGTATTTTGTCACAGTTCTCTTCCAAAACTTCATTTAACTGCTTTCCAGTTTTTCCTTACCTTCCCCTCTTCTGGCATCCAGCCTCACTGCTTAAATACATTTACAGATCTTTACTTACACAACCTACTCCATAAAATCATGTTGCTGCTCTAGCACACACAATTTTTTGTTCATTCTTTTACACACCTTGGTCTTCATCTGGCCATTTCACCTTCACCTTTGCTGCCATGTGTCCAAAGCACCATTTTAAAAGCAGTCCCATCTGGTCCAAATATTTGACCTTCCCTGAGTTTGCATATCTCTCTTCATCTTCATTTACAAGTATTTTCCTTTTGATGACAACAGATGAAGACATTCCCTTAGCTACCATTCTAGGCCATTTGCACTAAATGTTACACAGTTTAATTCTGATTGACTGAGTTAATAAAGCTTGTGAGGCACAAGAGAGGATAGAAGTAATCACTGTAAAAGAGAAAAGGCTTCATCATAAGAGTGCCTACTAAATGACAGGGGAAAAGTCTTTCATAGGGAAGCAGACCAGCAATTTGGCTCTGATACAAAACTTCTCTCAAAAACTGACTACTTCCTTGCTGTGACAGCAGAAGAAATCTTAAAAAAAAAAAATAGGGTCAGCTGTATTTTATCCAAGTCTCTCAGTCAAGCCACTAAGTCATCACATTTAGAGGGACATATATTCATGCCTCAAGGATGAATGTGTTAGAAGAACACTTTAACTCTATGGTTGATTGAAAAGAGCTCCCTTCAGCAAGGAAGACAAACCTGTTCTTCAGATCACACTGCTTGTAAGTCTGTAATCTGAAATGTTTTTCTCAACATTAAAACATACCCACTGTCAGATACACGTATTCATAGTAGTGGTGCCTATGTCAAGTCAAAAATTTCATATCACTAGGAAAACTTGCAATGACAAATAGAAGCTGAAAGAAACACATCAGTCCAAATAGTACTAAGCTGCTGTGTTGATGCCAGAGAGTCACATAGGTTGTGGCTGTTTTCAGAGTAGTAATACTCAGTGTTGCTATACTCTAACTTCTTGCAGCAAGAAAGAGACCTGCCAAATGCAACAAAACTTTGCCAAACAAAACTAGTCAGCATGTGTTACAAGAGCTTTAGCACAGGTTCAGAAGATCTACAGAAACTAGGCACAAAATAAACCCCAAAACCTTTCAAACACCAGACAGTAATTGTGACTACTAATTTCTACTACTAAAAAGAGTTGAGAGAAATACACAGAAAAAGCTGGAGAGTTTACTGTTCTCCCTTTAGTACAAAAGCTCAGTATTAGTAAAACAAAGGTCCTAATTTGATAACTTGAGTAACTTCTAGCATTGCCAATTCAGCGAAGAAATAAGTTCAGTTACTAGAGAATATTCCACATCTACAGTCAAATTAATTCTTCAAATTTTTTTTTCCAAATTAAGTGAATTTCTAATTAGTAAGACATCAGTACCATTGATACTTTGTAAATCCACTTGTGTGCCAAAAACCCCTCAATTTTTCTTTTGTATTTTGTTTTTCTTCATTGGCCACTGAAATGTAGAACCAGGACCCAAAATAGAGCACCCTTTTATTTTAAACAAACCATTTATTGATAGCAATCTGTGCACATATCTCTGCCATTAACTTGATTTCAATCAAGCCATAAAGGCAAAAAAAGACTACAGTCTTATTTTGAGAGAAAGCACAAATTCATCAGAGGACTGTTGTTCCACAGTTTGAGATGAGATATAAACAGGCACAGCCCAGGGTGGGGAAGCTGACTGATTTTAGCCAGTTCAGCAGAACGTAACCATATAAATTTTTCTCTGCAATCCAGGACATGGAACATGGACACTGGGTGAGCACTGTTTTACCACAACCTCAGTAAACAGCTCAGCCATGTACTTTATACCTGAGTAGTACCATAGTCAGGAAAGAAAAAGAAATATTGAGTTTGAAGTACAGAACTGGGAGCTTGTTCTTAATTTCCAATGTTAGCTATCCTCAGCTCACTAAGCAGCCCTGAGCATGCTACTACTTTTCTTTTCTTACCTCTCTAACTGTTCTATAAAATTGAGGTGGTATTATCTACCTGTCAGAAAACTGGAAGATTTACATCTGCGAATGACTGCTGTAACATCCAAAGATAATACATAATCAGATACTGTATCTGTGTTCCTATTTTCCCATTTAATTTTTAATACTTAGGATCAAGTATTTCCCATGTTACTAAGGGTTTATCCTGTATGAAAGATAATTATACTTACATAATCTGCAGATGTTTTCGAAGCAAAACAATACTTTGGACTGAATTTTCTTGACACAGAAATTGTATCTTCTATCTTTTACAGTATAAGAACAGTTTGGCACTGAGCACACAATCCCCCCACTACACCAATAACGTCATCATTGGTATTCAAACACATTTGTTGGGTTTGTTTTCAAAATCTGTATGGGAGACTTGACAGAAAGTTCTGTTTGGGGCAGAAATAGTTTCCTTAGATTCCCTTTATAAATCTTTCAAATAAACATTACTATGCATGAGTAAGGAAGTCTGTCTCACCTTTCAGAACAGAGCCCACTGACATACAACTATTACTATTATAATCACAGCACTTAGAACTTGACCACAACCACAAATAAAAAGAGAGCAGGAAGAAGCCACATTTTGCTTACTTGAAGATAATTCAGCTTTTATAAATTGATACAGTTAATAACTTTCAGGTTACAGCCAAAACCAAAAATTCCAAGTCATTTCTTGTTATTTATGCCTTCATGAAGCTGCTCTTCTTGAGAATTAGGTTCCCCTTCTTACACAAGTAGCTAATTAAATATGCCATACAATTTCTTATTTCTCATCATCTCCTATAAAGGCTAGGAAACACAAGAATTAGATTTGCAGGACTTAATTGCAGCAGCTCACGTGAAAGTTACGAAGAGACACCAGTGAGTCAGTGTTAGACACATTGTCAGCTCCGGATTAGTTAACAAAGCAACGCTGTCTCGGTATCGATCACTCCAGCGGATGTTTCGGACCTCTGTCCTCCCCTCAACCCCTAATGCCACCAGACCATCCAACAGAGAGCCCCCACCTTGCAGAGCTGCTGCCAGCACAAAGGGCCCTGCAGCCACCTGAAAGCATTCCCAGGCTGTGCCAAGCACAGCGAGGGGCGACAGCTGCGGCGACTCCCAGACACAGGAAGGACAGGGATGGGGGAAGACATTCCTACAGTTTGGATACGGCCTCAGATTCTACTGGGAAGAGGAGTTCTGGATCACTTGCATACAGAATACCAACAACTGGAGCAGGAAAGATTAACAGAAGCCCTGCCATACAGGCTTTGGAGTTCCTTTCTCTAATCACTTCCAATGCTGTTAAGGAGCTAAGGAGAAGCGTTCCCTATAGATCTGCAACTGTAAGCATCTCTTTTCTGTTAGTGCCATCAATAATAGTTTTCAGTTCTCATTTTTACATTTCATATTAGGCAGTAACACATATGCATTTGTGTGCATTAACATCACAGACACTCCCCAGGCACAGGCAGTGAAATCCATGACTGAAATATATTTAATTTTCCCCTGCTGCCAATACCAGTAAATAAGCATTCAGAGAGGTGCCTCAGAGGTGTCTCACAAAGATTTTGAGTGATGCACTCTTGTTCTCTAGGCACAGTCATGTTAATACTGGACATATGCCAGCACAGTTATTTGAAGAACAGTAAATCAGCACCTGTCTCTCAGTATCAGCTATGAATGAGCTTACACAAATGTGCATGTTTGCCAGCTGGCAAAACACAGAAAATCCCAGAGCTGCCAACCCAGCACATCTCCATCCAGAACAGAAAACTAAACAGATCTCATTTAACCGTGCTTGAGAAATTATTATGGAAAACAAGACAAAAAGCACACAAACATTTCAGTGCCAAGGGAAACTTGCCACCTGTTTTGCCCTGGGAAAACTGCACAATGATACTCAGATTGGCACAACTTTTCCTAGAGAAGAAAATCAAAGGCCCAAAGGACTCTGAACTACAGCAGTCACTGTACTAAACACAAAATGCAACCAGGGGTTATCTCCTATTGCAAGGTGCTTGTTACAGTATCAAAGTGTCTTTCTTACTGTTGACAGAATTTGTAAGCGTTCTCTCTATTTGCGAGGACAGCAAAGATTTACCTCGGACATTCTACGTATCAGATGTTCAGCAAGGCTGAGAAGAGGCCAAGTTTCCAAACAGGTGAAATATACATTTCAAAATGGATAATTTTACATTAAACTATGTTCCTTTTTTTTGACTGAGTATTCTTTTAACATTTAAGTTTATTTCAGTGATTTTTGTTCTGGCTTTTTAGTCATCAAACAAATCCTTCATTTTACGGGTAGTTCTATCATACTTTCTAAATATTTCTTTCTTCAGCAGAGAAGCTGTCTGACCCAAACAGAGAAAGTGAAACATTGTGTAAGAAGTGTTTCACCCTGTTTTAATTTGTGTTACTCAGTAGAGTTCTAGACTTTACTGTAGTGATGCCAAGCAGGATTGTAGGAAGAAGCATAATGGAAGTACAGTTTCGAAAATTTTCTTAAAGTATTTCAACACCACTACAAAACACAAGGCTTTCATTAAATCTGCTGCCTGGTGATGGCTTTTTATTTAATCCCAGTGTTTCCTCAGATGATGTTTTAAGATTATTATAACACACATATCTTAAGACTTCTACCCAGAAAATAAATCAATAAATACCAGAACTTGTTTCAGGTAACAAATATTAATTAGCCCTCTGTTCTACCTTGCATTTCAAAGCATTTTCAGTTCTGCTAAAAGTAAGAGTGCTCTACACCTCAAATATATGCAAATATCATTAAAATTCAGAATTGCCTAAGTGGGGAGGAAGTGTTTTGACCCAATGGTGCAATCTGTAAAGACTAACAACACAGATGAGGTTTTTAATTCCTATATTATGATCTGTTGGAGTATTGCCTATTTATTACTACTTCTCACTGTAGCCTATGCCCTACAAAAGCATTTGCTAATTAAGTGACAAGGACTAGGATGACAACAGCTTGGCACCTCAATAGCAAAAAAAACCATTAGCAAGACAACTGCCTGGTTAAGTGGTTACCATACAAATCATCTTAGCAGTTGGAAGAAGGGCTCCAAAAGGCTTATACTTCACACAGCGTAAGAAAAATCAAACTCACAAGAGTTCTACTTTGACTAAGAAAGCACCAGCATCCTCAGGATTTATGCCTCATCTCAATCCTGCAATGGTGCCTCTTCCTACTCCTGACAAGAACCAGAATAGAAAGAAACAGATCAGAATCACCTCTCTGATACAACTCCAGAGCTTGAAGTGAAGTTTCAGAGTTATTCTAGCCTCCTTGGCTAGATTACATAATACAGTGACTGTGTTCCCAAACAATTAGTAGTTTGTTTTAACATTGTAACTTCACAGAAGAGACCTTTGGCCTCCAATACCTTGTTTCTGTCACCTTGAGCAAGGTGAGTTTCCTTCACTAGTCAAAAGGAAAAGATTTTCAGCTTAAAATTTAATCCTATAAAAAATCAGGCCAAAAGGCATACATGGACAAGAAGACTTGCTGTCTGTTTTTCTAACAGGCATCTTATCACACAGGGAGAGCAGGGACAAGTCCAATGGCTCTACACTTGAGTGAGGGAAGATATGCCCTGGTCAAATGGGTGCCACTTTTCAGTCACAAAGCATATACCCTGTGCCTACAAGATCAAATATTATATCTGCATAACCAAAACGTAGGATAATCCACTTAACTCATTCCCTACTCCTTTTCCACCTAAAAGGATGGCTTCTACCACTATTTGTCATAAGCAGATCTTGAAGTATCTCATTTCACCTGATGTAACTACAGCAGTTTCAAGAGGAAAAAAATACACACATCAGTTAAAAAAAAAATTCTAATTGTCCAGACCACTGCTTTCCAGAATTGGTGGTCTTAAATTGCTGGAAGCTCTAAATTTCTCAACACTTTGCCAAGCTTAATCAAGAACATTATTAAAAAAATAAAGATGGCCACAAATATCACAAATAAAGCAACAGGAGAGAGAACATTTTTGGTTGGTAAGGCAGGTCCCATAGACGCTTAATTTTCTAAAAAAAGCACAATTCTTATCACAGCTTGTAGCCATAGGGCTTTATCCTGCCTTTCTCATTACACTGAAGAGCACCTTCAAACAACTATTTCCTTACTGTAAGACTGTTTATGCACTGTAATGACAATTTTTGTACAGCAAACACATTAAGACTGAAGTCATCCACTGAATCACTTCTCTAGTAAAACAATTTTTATTGGTTTTTTTGTCCTCATGTGTTAACACCAAGTGTTACAGATCTCCAACTTCAGACAAGTCAAATATCCAATGTTGAAAAAGTATTTAAAGCCTACAACTTGAAAGTTTCCTACAAATATTTCATAGAATAACTAAAATGAAGTATCTTTTAAGCCTATCAAATAGTACCACAAATATAATGGATATTGTGTGATCTCACCTCTAATGTTTTACAGTTTTTGAAGAACACTTACATGTTCAGTCTGATCAGGCTCCTAATTCCAGAGGCAAATAAGATCCTTTTCCAGTGCAAACCTTTCATTAAATGTTCAGAGCAACACATGACAAAGTGAGAGAACTTTGAAACTGAAGCCATAAGGACAAAGAAAAAGCATGAGAAAGATTTGAGATTTCCAGTGAAATTTTACATTATCAGTGCTGCTCTCAGAATATTTTTAACCTGAATACCAGAAAATCTGTGTTATACAGAAAGATGTTTTTGTTGTGTTTCAAATTTCTAAATTGACTGTTACTATTTTGTTCCTTAAGACAAAGTGACAATCATTCTAGATAGAGAACGCATGAGGAAAGCATTTATTGATGATGGAAAACAATTCTTCCAGATGCTTTCTCAATTCCTCAGTAAATTTGTACCATCCCTTTTCCAGGAGCTTCTGCCCTTCCACCTCAACCAGGTGAAGGGACTAACCATGCACATCATCTTCACAGGAAGTCAGAGCAGCCTGATCTACTGTTGGAGACTTTTCAGTCCAGTGTGGTTATGATGCAACTACTCCTCTCTTGCTCAATAAAATTGATTCTTCAGAGATACTAACTCCTGGGTACCTCCCACTGCAGTCATCTCTACTATTAGCTTTAAACACTAAGTTAAGGAGTTGTCCACACAGAATGACATAAAGCTGCTCTTGCCCTGTGACAAAAGGATTAAGAGCAAGATGACAAGAAGCCTTTTCCCACTCTCCATGCTTTTTGACTCCATAAATCTATAAAGCCAAGAAAAACATAGGTTTAAAGTGAGGCAAGAAGGCCTAGACAGCAATAAAAACACCAAACCTTGTTGTTAAGCAAAACTTACAGAAAGCAATTATGCCTACTGGGAAAGAATTAGTTTTCAGGGGGAAGAAAAAAAAAAATCAGTGTGATTATCTGCAATACAATACTAATGACAAGAGGAGAACTCTTGTTACTGCCTTATAAGTCTGGGGACATGATACACACACAGTGCTAACCAAGCTATGGTTCCAGCAACTCTCAGTCTCATGGACAACAGTTACCATAAAGAAAAACAGCTACACACAGTCAGCCTTCCTATCTTCCTCTACACAAACATTCCCCCCAATTAAGTCACTTTATGGTGATATTAACATCACCTTGAAGAATGTCATGTTGGCCTAAAGTCTGGCGACAAAGCAGTGAAACTGTTCATAAGCAAAAGCCAGAGATGTACTGAATCAAATTTATCTCTTAGTTTGGTATTAACAAAAAAATAAACTTCTTCCTGTTGTCAGTGTTTATGTTGGGAGTTTTGAAATAATAATCAAAAGGGTATGATAGAATTGAGAAAAGTTTGCCTCCAGTTGAAATACCCAGATTCGCCTTGATTTATGCTGACAATTAACCCCTTCCTCCTCAAAAGAATTCAGCAGGGAAGGTACTGGCTTGACAGTCTTGAAGACTGACATCCCATTTATGCAGCAAACAGGCACACAGAGCAGAGTAAGAACTTGCTTGTAGAGCCCTGGGAGAGTGCTGAGGCCCTGTCCTGCAGGTGGGAGCTCCAAACCAATTCTGTTCTTGGCCATCCTGCAAAGATCAGCAGTAACACACAGACTCAGATTTAAAACACACTGACAGCTCAAATATTGCAGTGCCTGTCCATCTGATAAAACCCAAGTTAAAAAAGATTCCAGTCCAGGAAAGTGCTGTCTGCAAACTCTGAGACACTGTTTCCAACACCTTCTCCAGTGGGATTTTGCTGAGTGTGGGCTGAAAAGCAAGCAGCAGGTCCCTTGCCCTTTTCCCTGTACCTTTTCCATGTCCTTTTTGCAGTCATACTCTCCTTTTAATATGAACTTGCATTCCCTTCCTTGCACGTTCATTTTTATAACTACTCAAATATCTGCTTCCCTCCTTCCACATACTCGCAGACGTGTTACTCTTCTGACTAAATGCCACAGGAAAATGGAACCCTCTGTCAGTAATGAGTTGCTAGTAGAGTCAATAAGCAAATAGGAAGGACCAGCTGTAGAAACAACTCAAACTGGGAGGTTCTATCTATAGAAGGATCATTTAAAAATAATAAATTACAGCCTGGATACACCAAAGGAGGCTGTAGAATCTTTTATAATTGAAGTTTACAGGACAAGCCAAAAGTAGCTGGCAAGAACAGAGCAGAAATACTTATGCCTGGCTTACCTAAGGATACTGTAGTAATTCTCACAAGACCCCTACCTAGATTTACATTAATTGTCAATTTAGGTGATAAGATTGATTAAGCAAAATGTATACATGTTTTGAAATAGCAACATACATAGACTTCTGTAAGGCATCTGACTCCATGCCACAACCAACTACCACCAGGTTAGGGCCTGGCCTCTGACAGCTGAAGATACCCTGCTTGGTCATATCCAAGTGTAAGACAGGGGAGTCTCCTCATGGAGCTTCCTGAAGAACCAAGCAAGGGCTCCTCTCACCCAGTATTCTGCATTGCCTTCCTCCTGATGGAAGCTGCCACTCAGACAATCTGAAACTTCTAAGTTTGGAGCATTCAAACCTATACCCTGTTCATGTTATTTCACTAAATAGTGAAGGCTACTTCATATCTTAAATCTATCTGAGCAAAAATCAACATATCCAAATGAAAACTTTCATTACAAACAAGGACTGAAGGCTACAGAACAGGAGCTCCACACCCATTAAACATAAGGCACTAATGTGCCATGATAGCAACAAGTGATGGGCATTATAAGAGTGTGACACAAAGCTGAAGGATGGTTTTTACATGCCATTGTTGAGAAAACTAGGGCATGGTATTGTTTTTGAGATCTTCAATTCAGAACTGAATTAAAAAACCAGCAAGGGAGGTATACCTGTTCTGTATGTGGTGTCAATATACACTCTAGACAAAGTTCCAGTTGCTGGTAAAATTTAAAGACCTCAGATGATGTGGCTGCATGTAGATGACCCAGTAAATCTTCCAAACCGTAACTGTTTGAGAAGTTCATAATGCCTTTATTTTTTATATATACAGTTCAACTGTAAGACATAACAGGCAAAGTATAACATGATAGAGATATTCATGCCCACCAAGACGGATACTCTTTTTTTTGGTCAAGTAACCTCTCATAACTTTTGGGTCTGAAATCTCGTGAGTTAATCCCTCACTTACTGTACTATTCAGTTCCTACTCTGCACTGTTATTCTAGTAAGCAAGTCCTGTCATACCGAGGTCAGAGGCAACAGAAGAAAGTGACATCAAACATTTCTGCACTAGACTCCTCAAGGCCTGCAAAATTACAGACAGAGAGAAGTGTTAATCCGAATGGAAATGAAGTCATAAAGTACAAAAAAACCCCAAACTTCCCATTGAGTCACTTTGGGAAAGCCAGATCAGTAATCTCTCCAATCTCCCACAGTCTAGAACAAGATGTTCCAGAGATCAAGCCCACCAGCATGACAATGCACCCATGAGACATAATATCACAAATTATACACTATCTAGTATCATTTATGATTTGTATGTTAGAGGCAACAGAACTACCAGTTTTACCAGAAGTGCATTACAAGTACGTGATAAAAAGAATTATATATGTGTTCTTCACAGTACCTCTGAGCACAGCTCCAGCCCCATTTCTCCTTTCACATTAGACAGTTGGATGCTGCTTATCTTTAAACACCTCAAAGACATTAAATAAATACAAGAAACGGGATCCTAGCCTCAGGTACAAGGTACATATTTGGACAGGCACACCTTTCCTGATCAGTCAGCACTTTTGAAACTCAGAGAACATAAATTTGACCACACAAATAAAGACTAGCAACTAATTGATGAGGACCATCACTCCAGGGTATTCAAACAGGAGGCCTCACAGTACAAGCCCATACAGCACAAATACCCTGAGGATACAGACCCTTTTGCACCCACCACCCATCTTAAGTCATCCAAAAGTATGATGCCCTCTCTTTGTATTTATACTTGGCCTTGCATTCTCGTAGTGCCAGTTTCGTTATGTGTGGAGTCCATACATCATCAAATAGCACTAACATTTTGCCAGCATTTGTTTCCAAGTCATATCAGCACTAAGATTCACTGTATCTTATTTCTCATATGGCTTCAATGTACCTCTCTAGACATTTTCATAAATAAGTGAGACAAATGTGATCTAAAAGGAAATACTATAAAGTAGCAACGTAAAATCATAATCAAAAAAGTAGCTTGTGGATCACAGGTAAACTTCAAGATTATCAAGACTGAAGGAATCTCTTGAAAATTTTAGAAATGCTTGAATGGGAAGCAATACCAAAAAAAGGGCAATCTGCTGCACAAGTGCAAAACCAAGAAAACCATGTAGCCAGAAGTTCTACAGAAAGGATCTCAAGTTATAGGGGATCATAAACTGAGTGCTTAGCATATGGTGCTGTCAGTAAATATGCTGAAATAGGAGGGCTGATTTTCATCTCAAAATTTTTCTATGGAGACACCCACACAGCTGCTTAGTGCTTCTGTTCTAAAAGGCATTTGTTCTGCACTGTGTCTTGTACATCTTATATTCACCTTTGCCCATCTATCATAAAACAACCATCTCATTAACTGTTTTTTAAAGTATTACACCCCTTTTTCACTGCTCACATAAATAACCTCCCCAGGTGTACACTCAAGATACAAACTCTACTGATACACTGCTTCCCGGCTGTCCAAAGACTTCATCGTTCCTCAACAGCCTAAACGCGCAAACTCCCCAGTGACCAACCTGTACAGCAACACAACTTCCCTACAAACAAACGCACAGGACTCCAAATCTGTACAATTCTATATTGGATCAATGACTCCTGTTCTCATGTATACCAAATAACAAACTGCAAAAGTCCATTTTTAATGCTGGAATGTCACAAGTATTTCCAGTCTCTCTCAAAAGTTCAGCTACAGAATGAGGAGTCAACAAGAACACCTGAAGGAAATTTACAGCAACTTGAATATTTAGTACTGACTTTGAACCTGAAGGTAAATTTGAATAGAAGATCATCCTGGATTTTAGTCTGACTGCTGTTACAAAACACACATTTTATAATCAATAGTATCTATTTCCTAATACAATACTTCATTTCAGTATGATGCCTGAATGCCCCCACAATTCCTTACACCTTCATCAGCCATTACTGGTTTTCCCAACTAGGAGTTTAAGGGTTTCGGATCATGGGCACTGTTCATTTATACAAACAGTCTCTGCCTAGCTTGATCTTAAAAGCAAACCTCAGGGTGCTGCACTTGCCATTGAAATTTAGAACAGGTATTAGTCAGTCAGCTGTTTCAAACTAGATTGCTGGTATTTTGACAAAGTTCAGTTTTTCTAAATTAGTTTCTATAACATCTAGTATTCAGTGAACACGAAGTGTTGTAGTGATGGCTCACCAAGTCAAAATGCTAGTTTAATACTCTGTTCTGAATAAACCACAAATTTTAATATATTTATGAATAAACAAGAACTAGAAATGTTAAAAGATCTTTCATAGCACATATGACCATTAACATACAGATCTGAGCTGTAACATACTCCTATTCCCAAGTTAAGAGAAAGCAACTTCTATCCACCACAATAGACTATATTTTAAAAGAAAGTTCCACAGAAAAGGATGGAGGGGAAGAAATCACTGAAAAAAACCTGTCAGCTACATAGCAAAACAAAAATCCCAAATCCTCAAACTGTCCAAGCATTTTTTGCTAAATCACTTGAGTGAACCCAACATATGACACAAAACAATAGACAAATACATTACTGGAAAAGCTCTGGGGACATGGTGGGTTTTGAGACACCTTTGATGATTTAAAGGGAAAGCTTTGTTGCTCTTGTAAAATTATTTACACAGTAAGTCTAGAACTATCCTGGATTCTTCTCAACTTCAATCATTTACCTGTGAGCCTGCAGATCAAACTGAAATTTAACTGTGGCAAGCCACAAGGCTCTCCTTACTGGAAGCACATCAAGGTTCTCACATGAAATCTGATCATCAGCACAGTAGGATTAATGACAGAGGTGGTCAGGCTGATAAAGCAGCAGAACAGAAACCTGCTTAAATGAGTTTGGAACTGCATCTATGATAAGGTCGTAATGCATTCTCACCCCTTCGCGCCAGAACTGCGGAGAGACTCTGGTTGAAACTGATGCGAAAGAAAAGACTTTATCACTCAGTGTCTGCCTGCAGGAGGACTGTGGTTGTTTCTGGGAAAACAGACACCAGATACTCAGACTATCACCATCACTCCCCCAGTAATGCCACCAACTCTATCCAACACCTTGGGATGCCTAGTTTAGCTCACTGCAAAGGAGAATAGCAGGGGAAGGTTTTTAAAGAATTAGAGGACTTGTTTATGCACACAAAAATAAACTGGATATCAGGGATTTCTCTCAGTCAATAAATTCTCAAATTAATCAATTACTATGAATGCTGGAAATTCACCTTTACTTTTAGATACTTTTTTCCCTCCACCTGAATTCTGAAATTCACACAAAAATAAACCTAGTTACTTAGGCACGACCCAAGTCTATGGGTACCTTTATACATGTCACAGCACCTTCGCCACAGAAGCTGCAAAGATAAATTCCAGGAACACAGAACTTTAAAATTCAATTCGTTTAACATTAGGAAATGTCTCAGTACGAGACCAGTTGCTACAAAATGCATTACAGAAAGTTTTCCAAACACGGAAATAAGAAAAAAAAACAACCTACCAAAAACCACCAAACAAACCCTTGTTTTCAACTGTTACAGAAGCTGGCTTTATAAACAAATATCCTGTACCAAGTCTCCTACACACTCCAAATAAAGTTCTTCATGTCTACCCATGTGAAAGAATTTAAAACTTGTGTTAGTGAAAACTAAAATTTCATATATCTAGCTAAACAGAATAACTTTTGTGGAGTGACTTGCCTTTACACAAGGGGAGATGTATACACGGAGATCTGAATGCCTTTGGGTATTAAAGCAATACAAAAATAATTTCCATTTTCTAATGCAGGTATCTATTTACAGCAATAAAACTGGATAAAGGGTTTTTTGGTTTAACTTCAAGAAAAAAAATACATGAATTGTCACGGAATGGACATAATATACTGTAAGATAGTCTTCTGGCATTTCACTGAAATGGAAGTAACGTGGAGGGTAACTTCATGTAAAGCCAGGAACTAGAACAAGGAAACAAATTATTTTTTCAATGCCTGAAAGTCAACTCAATGTCCTGCTCCTCTACAATAAACTTTACCAGAACAGTTAGAGCAGCAGAAACACTATAAAAGTGGTTTGACAAGTTGCTTTAAGAAGATCTTTTCCATATCCGACATTCACAGCAGCAAGCCACTGACAACATCAGATTTTCTCATTCATATTATTTACTTCAAACCAATCTCTGACTCTTCAAGTTAGAAGTGTGGCATTAGTAGCAAAAGAAACAGAGAAGAGCAGTTAATTGTACTGCAATTTCAGTGCAATAAAATCTGTGGTTCCAAATTCAGCAACCATGTATGGAATTCCTTAACACATGCATCTAAGTGTTGTGAGGCAAAGACTACCAAACAAATGTGTACCATCCCACAAAACCAATAAACGAGCTAAATTAAAGACGTTTACACTTACATATGGGAGAACCAACAGCCATCAGTGTTTAACACTCCATGAATGCAAAAATACATGGCAGAGGTCAAAAAATAAAATGAATTATTTTTAGCTGTTTCTGTTTCTCCCAAATAGCTCTTCAATTCCTCAAATAAATTATAAGTGACAAAAAAACAGTTGGAAGAGTGATAGGAGAAGTATTTGGAGCCTGAAAGTTCTTCACCACTCACTCATCCTGAGTGAAGCAAATACAAGGACTACCATTTGACTTCAGTGGAGAGCACTTTGGCTGACACTCTCGTACATTCTCATCATAAAACAGGAAGCAATCAACATTGAGAGGAAAAAACTAAACACACACCTTGAACACCTCAGAGAAGAAACCAGAGCCAATTTTCTCACATGTGAAGTCATCAAGACGAGTAAGTCTGGAAAAGGCACTTATCAGGGCTCTGTATGAAGAGGTACAAACTCTTCCCATCTGGGATGCAGTCCCTTCTCCAGTGCCACCATCAAAGTCTTCAGCGCGCTCCAGGCGTGGTGGAAATCCTGCTATTGAGTTCCGCTTACTTCGGTCCATCTTGAAAACAAGACTTTATTTCACTACGGGAGGACTTCTCACATCTTAGACAATTTGCTGTCTTCTCTACTCTTGTGGGATCCTAAAATACAAGAAATTGAGATTGCCATTATTGTGAAGATACCTAGTAAGTTTGATAGGACTCCAACACCCAGCTTACACCAGTTTAAGAGAGTAAGAAAAGAAAGAAGATATCCAAGCAGTGGCACAAAAAATAAAGAAATATAACAAACCACCACATAACATCAACAGTAAAGACAGCAATCTAATAAACTTTTCCTTTAGATTAATGGAAATACCCTGTGCTCTGGCTGTTCTGAAACAAATAGGCTTGGAACTCAAAATTTAGCTGGTAACAACTCTCATTCCCTTCCCGTCAAACCCATTCTTTTTTTTACTTAAGTTCTGGTTGCTAAAGCAAGCAACCAAGCAGGAGGAAACCCACAAAATGTAACAGTCTATTCTACTTCAGTTGCAGTTGGTGGCCAATCTACAACAGCAAGAAACAATTTCACTTTCGTGAGTGAACAAGGGATCCCAAATTATAAAAAAAAAAAAGATCAACTTTCAATTGACATAAAGAAAGTTATTAGCTTGAAGTATCAAAACCTTGTTTTTAAAGTTTCCACTTATAAGTATTCCAAGACCAATTCCTTACCTGTTAGGAACACAAGTTTATATCCACTGAACACGTAGCCCCAAAATTTATAAAAACACCTACAATCCTGCTACAAAAAGAAAGTATTCTTATAACAATCTGCCAGACAAATTTTCCCCACAAAGCTACTTTTCAAAACTATATTAATTTCAGTTCAACTGAAAACACAGGAAACAAGCTACATTTGCCAAGTAGGAGAAAAGGGGGAAAAAAGGGAGGGGGACCAACAATTTTTTTTCTTTTTAAGAGGATGATGAAGTAATCAGGATGACTCTGGAGCCCATCAAATTCAGCTTGGACCGGCAAACTTGACAGGTGGCCTGCTTTTATTTTTTCTTTAAACCTTAGACTTAGGAGGTTATTCATCTTTTCCAAACTTCACTGTTCATTTACAGCACTTTGTTGAGCACCTACAAAGCCTGAACAAAGTGAACAGTCACAAAGAGGATACATTTCTTTTTTTTTTTTCCCCTGAGGGTAAATAAAAAGCTAGAGGGAGGGGAAGGAAACAATAAAATAATTTTTTAAAAAGGTGGGCAAAATAACCACAGAGCAGGCAATTACACTTCTATTTACAAAGATGTACAGAACCTGAACAATACACTAAATTTGAAAAGCATCTCAAAACCAGAGGCACACCAGCTGTCCTCTGAAAATACAGCAGTGCTGCTATACCCATGTTTTGTATGCAGTGTATCTTTTAGAGATGCTCTGTGCCAACACATCAGGCAAACACATAGTCCTTCCCTGCTTTCAGAAATAAGCTCTGTTGAACTGTCTGGAATTAATTTGAGGTTGTCCGCTCCAAAAAAGAAGGGTGTTTATTTCAAACATCTTAACACCTCTCTAAATGGATGCCAGTGGGTATAAGAGACTCTTACCAAGGCCTGATTACAAAAATTTAATCTCTATCAAATCCCACATCATGGTTTTCCTACAGAATTTTATATGGAAACTCCCATATGCCTGATCTTACTGCACTTTTCAGATGATGGTGGCCAACTGCCACACAGGAGATCAGGATCCAGTTTCTGATCTCATATTCTTGACTCAGGAGCCTTGAGGGTCTGGAAAAGGCACAGAAGCACCACAGGAAGATAAAGCCCATTACATGTCCTCAATGGAGAAAAACAGCCCAGGGAACTTCTTCAGCTACGGACAAGATGCCTCAGAATTTTCAAGGCCCACTTAAATAATTCCTTTTGATCTGAAAAAGACAAGCTATCTTTTGGTTACTTTTCAAGGAGATAAAGAAAGAACTGTCTATGGAAGGAGGACAGACAGAGGAAATCATAGTATTAACAATTTGTTTTTTGGATCAGGAGATGCTATTTTTGAAGACTGACCAGAAAACCTACTGCAACTGAATAAACAACTTTTTAGAACTTATTTCCATCAGAGTAGCACCCACATGCACCAGACACTTCCCTTGGAAGGAGGCAAGCATTTGCCCCTGGAAGGGCACAGTGTGACAATCCAGTATCACAGGATACCATAGGATCACCACTCCACAGAAAGTGGAGCTTGCAGAACCCCCCAATAAATCCAGTGAAACAACACATCCACACCGAAACCCAGCAAACTAAAGACCAAAAGTTCTCAGGCAAAGCAAGATTAAAAAAACAAAAAAACAAAATAGGAAAGACTGCTATTGTTTTAACTAGAGGAAGATACCAAGTTAGATAAGTAATATTAAACAGGAGGAAAAGACTAACTCTCTTAAGTACCAGATGCCATTAACAAAAGATGGCCGCAACACAGTTTCCACATCTATTTAATAAAGCAAAAAATCTCCTTCACACATATACACATCCTTTTGATTGAAATCACATGGTGAACTTTGCAAAACTATACAAATTCCACAGTGAAAGAAGAGATTCTATGTACTTCACACAAAATAAACCCCAAAAGGTTTTGCCATCTGGATTCCCAAGTAAACCATTCCTTCATTTTTGCCTGCTAGAGTTTACCTTTCCAGACAGCTACGCAAAATCCTTGGAAATTATTAGGATACAGCTCCATTATCTTGCCCAGGATTGCATACACAGAATCAGAGGAAAATTTCAAGTGGGCCTAATTCCAAGTGGGCCTCCTGTCATTTTGGCCAATTACACTAATGATCACATTCTCAATGAAATCAACCAAGGTTTAATTGACTGTCAAGTCAGCCTGAGGTACTTTAATTTACTACCTTGTATGGTTAATTAAAGTGCACTGAACAGAATCCAAGACTATCCTGCAAATCCTGTAACCAACTAAAAGGTTGTTGGGTGATTTTTTTCATATTAAGGTTCAGCTCAAAAACTCTTAAGTTGTGCTCAACAGACACACTACACACTAGAAAAAACATTTCCTAATAAATTCTCACCTTTCAGAACAATTTTTCTGACACCCTTACGTAAGAAAAATGCAGCCCCACTCTGCCAAGACCAAAATAATTCTGAAATTCACCTCTCAAAATGCACATCTGCCCCATTCAGCCATTTCTTACATTTCTAAAAAGCACAATTTCAGAATGTTTCATGCCCTACCACATTTTAACTTCTTGGCTTACCAAAAAACACCTTGAAGAAAAAAAGCCATATTAATATTATATTAAGATGAGGTTCTTCACTGCATGAATGCATTAATTTTTTAATTGTAGAAATTACTATAAATACAACTATCAGCATTAATTTGGTTAATTAGAGATTTACCTTTCAAAACCAGTGCCTGAGCCTGTAATTATTTAAAGATGGAAACCCCACAACAGCACATCAAGTTATACACTAAACATCAGTGTCAAACTAACAGGTGGCATATATTAGCCAGTAATTAACATTTTATACATCACAGATATAAAAATGGGTAAGGCTCCTCAACTTCAGCAGCATCCCTTTAATGCCCCAGAGTATAAAACAAGATCCTTCCAAAAAACTTTTCAACTCATTACTAAGAGGTTTTCTGTCCCCAGTATCTTTATAAATACGTGCATATTTGCACTCAAATGTCAAACTCAGTTTCCTAAAAGATGGCCCTAATAACAACAACCATTTTTAGACACACAGACAGTCGCTAGGCGTTCAGCCTGGAAAGCAATAAATCTGGTGGACGCATGTTACTAATTTGAAAAGGTTTTCTGAAGAACAAGATGCCAAAGCTTTGACAAAAGTCATTTGCCAAGAGTTAACTATTTAAACTTGTAGACTGATGCAGCTCCAACAGCCAGCACTACAAAAACATAAAGGAATTAAAGGAATTATGCTGGCAAGTGTCACTCAACAAAATAACTTGAGGGGGAAGAAGACTTCACTGTAGTACTGTGCAAATTTCAGAAGGATTTCAAAGAAATGTAAGGAACAAAATTTTCCAAAGACTGAATTGACTGAGGTCCTTAGCCTGGAGGAAAAAAAAATAAAAACAAGGAAAAAAGGCTTAAAAATTAAACACAAGAATTTAAACTCAACAATTTTGTTCTCAGCTGCTGTCATCTGCTTCCCTAGCAGAGGAAAGTTCCTTGGTTTGTCCATAACTTAGCTTCTTGTCGTTGAGAGGAAGACAATATGAAATATTTACAGATGAGGTAGCTACAAATACCAGAGCTTGGGCTATGTTTGGCCCAGCTCATCCTGAACTTGAAGCCTTTTTTGACTACTTTATGGGACAAGTCTTTAGGTTTAGTTTATAGTCTTAGTTACAACACTGCATTTGAACACGAAAATCCCAATATTTTCTATTCTCACTTACATAACATTTTGCTTTCATTTCATCTCCCCCATACAGAATAATTCGCAGTTCTAGCGAGTACTGTCATAGCACAACCTTCCTGCAAATTAGGACTGACATTCGTCAGAAGAGACCTGCATTAGCCCTACTACACCACTCCAGAAACTGGAAGTCTGCTGAACTGCATCATGGTTTTATAATGCAAACAGACCTCCACGAGAGGCTAAGCTGAAACAAACAGTTCATTTATTTTGTGACTGTAGCCAAGTTTAAAATGAGTAAGAGAGACCAGCTATTACTGCAGAGCTCAGGATTCAGGGCCAAGGTTGTAGGTTTAAAAATATTTTCATCATGCATAGGCATAAATTCTAGCACATATTTAGAAGGCAAATGTAACTGAGGGAGAATATTAAAAACTAAGAAATCCTTATGCCCACAGTGTAATTGCCAGCATTTTCTAGGGTCCAGTTACAATACAAGGAACCTTGCAACAATCCATTCCTCCCCTAGCCTGGTTTCAGTCACTCCAATCCACAGTGCAGACAGGCTCTAGCCTAGTTACAGAGCATCGCTAGAGTTAAATAACCACTCAAGTTGATCATGTGCAAGACACAGCTGCTGCTTTAAATGGATAATTTTAATACATTGTGTTTGCTTAACAAAACAGAGCTCAGTAGAGACACTGAGAAGCTGTTCATGCCTTCCAGGTGTCAGCAGGCTGACATTTGCTGAGCTCTTAACAAAAAGAAAGGGAATCAAAGCCTTCTAATACCAACAGGTATTGTAACATCTCAATCTAGGAATTTCCTCCCCAGTCTCTCCGCTGGGTTTTGGATGAGGGCTGACAGCTCTATTAGCACTGGGGGTTTCACATGAGACTGGAAGCAACTTTTGTTGTTTCAATGCAGCCAGTGAGACAATCCAGCACAGCAAAGCAAAGGGAAGAGAACATGAATGCCTGAAAGAGGGATGAAGGCAAAGTAAACAGGCTGAATTTCATACCTGACTGACATCTCTTGGACACAATCTTATATTTATGCACAAGGCAGTCAATATTTGTATTTTCCAGCTAAAAGTATCATCTCAACAAATATTTAAGACACATTCTGTAGTGTACCCTTACTAAGCACAAGCCTGTGTTACTGGTTTCACCTTACAGTGAAACACCAAGTACCTTGTTTACTGCAGGTAGCGGCTGCACAAATGGAACAGTAACACAACCTTCACTAATTTATGAATTTTTGAAGTGAGAACAGGGCTTCCCAAATACATTGTTCTTAAGGCACTGCAGACACTGAAGTCTGCTGGTATTTACAAACCAGTCTGAAGCTCCCTGTACAATGGAAAATGCCTAACTCATAGTTTGAGAGCCATGGACCTGGAGTGTACAAGGTCATCCTTCAAAAGCAAAGTTATCTCAACCAACCCCACTCCTGGCTGCGAAAGCTGTTACATTTCTCCAATGCAACCAACAGGACAATCACACCAGAAAGTGGCTTAGCCACTACCAGCAATGTGTTCAACTTAACAAAAAGTGACAGGATCATATGAAAAGAAGCTTACAATCTAAGTCAGAAAGAAGACTTGGCAACAGACAACAGATGGAGCCAGTGTGATACAGTTGCTGATTATTAGATGGACTTACTGATGAATACACCACTCCAAATGAATATATTAGTGAACTAACAAGCAAGAAAAGGGCTTTAAGAAAAAATTATTAACATTGACCTTTTTTTGATCTTGCCTAGCAGAGCTCTTATTTTTGTGCCAGTTTGCAAGATGCCACTCTGCAAGGACACAATAAAGAGCTTTGCCATTGTGCAAATGCATGGTTGTCTGCTACAGGAAGAATACAGAAAAGGAACCTATGATGCAAGTGAACCACAAGCTTCATTCTTTTCTGCAGCAAACACAGAAGCAACAGTCCCCTCCTTTAACCCTGTATTTCTTTCATGAGTCTGTGAAACCATTTGCATAAAGGATTACAATGGCAAAAGCAAATATCTGGAATTAGAGGGTGTAACTAGGTTAAAGGAGGCCTGTGCCACCAGAGCTGGTCTTTTGAACTAACTGTGTCCTTCCACAGTCACAAAAATATTAAGAACTGAAGCAAGGATTGCTCTGTAGGCCCTAATTTGTGCTCGGCCCCACTGCCAGCTGTTCATCCCAATGAAAAGCCACAAAATAAATCAAAGCAAAAAACAGGAGAGCAAACACTTGCCACCAGGTACAGCAAACACACCTCTGCCTTCAGTTTAAACTATTCGTTTTGCATGAAAAGTTTTACACAAACCAAAACGGACAATGGAATTACTCAGCCATGTCTACAGCTGAACACTGCAAGAATCAGAAAATGACATTTTTATTGGCATGCAACAATAATTTCCAAGGATGATGACTAAATGGAAAGGTTTATGACTAGTCCACAGGGCATGTCAGAGTTTCTCATAAAAATTCTTATCTTAGGTTGCAAATTCCACTGCCTAATTAAGTCCATGGAACTGTAAGTCTGTTGATTTTGCAGACAGTAAAATATGCTAGAACTCTGATCTCTATTTAAAAAAAAAAAAAAATCAGTTGAAGCACAAAGGCTTCTCATAAACTAGCCTAAATGTTAGCTGTTGCTTTTTTTAGAGGGGCAAACAAAAAGTTTTAAATAAAATTGAACTCCGTAGTCTTCAAATTCAATTCATTACTCTTGAAATTGTAGCTTTCAACTACTGCAGCACCGCTTACAGGAACACCAAAGTGGAAAGTCCCCCGCACTTGAAGCAAAAACCCTTCCGACCCTCCAAGGAATACAACATTAAGAGTGACCACGTACATTTATACAGCGCGTCTCACCTGAAGGCCATAAAGCAAGCATATATGCACATACACTTGAACACTCGAGCCTGTCATTAACGCGTGATTCACGTATTCTTACAGGGTAGCACTTAAACAGCAAAACCTGAGCCAAGCCCTCACACCTCTTGGCAAAGCGAACATTTCCAAGGCAATCCTGGCCGGGCAAAGACCCGCGCCGGGCGCTCCCAGACCCCTGCCCCTGGAGCAGAGCGCGGCTTTCCCGCGGCGCCCGCCACCCCTCACCTGCCGCCGCCGGGGCGGACACGGCCCCTCCGCGCACCTGCTCCCGGGAACGCCCCGCTCACCTCACCGCAGGGAGACCCCTCCGCTAGCGGAGAGCCCCTTCCCCAGGGCGGCCCCGCTCCCCGCCGCCGACCCGCCCGGACCTGCCCCGCGCCGCCCCCGCGCCGGCCGTTACCTGAGCGGCGGCGCCTGCAGGGCCCGCGGGCGGCGCGGGCTTTCATGGCCGCATCCCCCACCCGCGGCCCCTCAGCACCCCAGCGCGGGTCCGCCCCGCCGCTGCGGCCGGCGCGGGGGGCCCATGTGAGGCGGGAGCCCGGCTGCGGGACCCGGGGACGCGACCGCCGGCTCCGCCTCCTCCTCCTCCTCCTCCACACGAGCGCCACCGCCCACAGCGCCGGGCTGCGGGAACCGCCCCTCCCCAGCAGCTAATCGGCGCCAGGCGCAGCGTGATGGACAGTGCCTCTCGGCCAATGGAGAAAGGAAACCGGGCGGAGGGATTCGCAGGTAGTCCACGTGAGTGCCCCTTTCCAATTGGTCGTGGGCCGTTTGAGCGACAGACAGTCTGACCAATCACAGGAGCGACAACAACTCCCGGGAGACACGCGGGAGGCAGCGGCAGGAAAGAGAGGGGGCGTTGCTAGGGGCGCCTCGCTCTCATTGGTCAGCCCCTGAGGGCGGGTTATAAATAAGAGAATTAGCCAGTAGGAGAGCGGGGTAGGCGGTGATGGACGGGCAGGGCAGCCAATCATCGCGTGTTTATAGCGGCCGTGGCTGAAGCTGTCAGCGGGGCGGGTGCTTGGACGTCCCGAACTCGCGGCCGGTCCCGGTCCCGGTCCCGGTCCCGGTCCCGGTCCCGGTCCCCGGTCCCCGGTCCCCGGTCCCCGGTCCCCGTCCCCGTCCCGGTCCCGGTCCCGGTCCCGGTCCCCGTCCCCAGCCCACCCCAGCCCACCCCTGACCCCTTCGCACGCAGCTCTCGGTGACCGCAGCTGGGCTCCGTGATTGTAACGCTGCTGTTACTGCCTAATTACCCGTCCCCTGCTCTGTTGCCCACAGGATTCATCTCTTTCTCTGGTCTCCTCTTCTCTCAAGGACTTGAAACTTCAGCGTTTACTCTTCCCGTTCTTCCCATCTGCCTGCACCCTGCTCCTGGTGTCGGTCACACGGCTCGGCCCTCCTGGTCCCTGCCTGGAGCCTGCTTAATCCAGCTCAGATATTCTGAGGGTTCGGCTGCCAAGATGAAATAAGCCTGGGGTTTTTCACGTACAAACTGTTATTTTTCAAATTATCACTTATCCACATGTAGGCAGCCTGTAACAGGTATGGAAAAAGATACCTTTCTTCCTGCTGCGACGCACTGCTTGATTCCAAGTATCCATTCCAAAGCACGGCAGGACTAGAACATCTCATTAAACAGTTGTGAGGGGGGTTTGGTTTTGTTTTACATTGGCGAGAGGCTGATTTTTTCCCTGACCTCATCTTTGGCAGAGGCTGAGCTATTTTTACTGAAGCTCTTCAACAAACAAAGTTCATATACTGTACAGTCTTGGATACAATAACCAAATCCCGAACAGTTAAAAACCAGAGGAGTTGTAACTAAAAAGGGTCTTGGACAAGAATGTTTGCCATACCATATTTGTAATAAGTTTTCTCATTATCGTTAGTCATTAATTTTATATCTAGTGTTGTCAGCATGATCCAAAATGTGCTTGAGGGAGTTCAATGCTGGAAATATTAGCACCCACTCTAAATACTGAACAGAGACTTATTCTTACAGTTGGATTAAAATCTCTCTACTCTGCAATGTCTTGATTAAATTTAGTCTCAGAATTTCAATCGAGTCTACAGTGAAACTTTCTCTGTATGTTTAACTACAAAAAATACAATAATTTTTTTTGCACAGGTAACAGATTAAAAGTACTTTGTGTGTGGGCAAAAAATGTCTTGTTTTCTTAATTTCCTCCTGGCTTTCCTTCACAGGAAATTTTCCCACACTCACAAATGGTAAATATCAACCACATGCAAACATCTATTCTAATGACAGCTCAAACACAGGGTGCAGCAATGCTTTAGTAATTAAGCCATTAAAAAATTATTATTATAGCCATCATATTTTAATGAGTGACAAAGCAGATGGAACTACCCAGATCCATCAGTGTCTTCTCTCTATACTCAAGCAGAACTGAGTCTCAGAATGGGGATTTTTAGCAAGTTTTTTTTTAGAACTTATTATTTTTAAGTCAAATTTCAATGCTTTACATTTTGCTGGGATTTATCCCAGCAAGACTTTACAAAGCCAGCTCTGGAACCTCTACGTGGTCCTTCACCATGTCAGGGTCCAGTGATTTCTGCGACTTTGTACCCCGTTAAAAAACCCCAGTATCTCCCTACTCCCCAGTATCCTCGTCCCTGCTGGTTTGGGAGTTATTAGTTGGCTTTAAGATGACATCTGGTGGTAGGTTTTTATTACTGCTCGTTTTAGGAAATGATCCCAGAACTACGCAAATGAATTGTCTTTGTCCTGTTCCCCATCATAAATTTTTTCTCTTTTTTTTTTTCCCAAAGCAAGATATGTGTAGTCCCCGCTTTTGGCCGGCAATTGTCTTACTGGTAATATCCAGGAATAAGCACTTATCCCACGGGCTGGTGCGAAGTAACATCATTAAAATACACCAGAGCGATCCAGCAAAGCTGAATCTCAGTTGGAAACACTCACATTGTGTTTCATGTAACACTGCATGAGGTCCTGCGACTCGTTGACATTATTGAGCCCTGTTTTGAGAGGGAAATAAAACCATCTTACGAGCCCTCCCATGGCTGTATCTGAAAGGCAACTCCTACGTTTTGAAAGCAGAAAAAAATGTACATCACAGCAGAACTTTGTCTCACAAAGCTCCCGTCCCCCCTCGCAGCTGGCAGAAGCACCGAGGCAAATCTGCAGCCTTGAAATGTGCGGAAGACGAGTGACTTTTGTAGTCTCCCTCTGTTTCCCGGAGAGAGGAAAATGAACATCGCATTAGAAGACTCATCAAAGAGACTCATCAAAGGCAAAGTCTCGCAGATGTCACAGCGCTCTCGGTTCTGCCGATCTCCTCTCGCATCCCAGAAGGGTCCCGCAGCCTGTAAATGCCTGTGCTCGCGGCGGGTATTCCTCTCTCCTCCGGATGCCCCCAGGCTGCTCCATGCAAAGATCGGCCGCTCCAAAAAGCAGCTCTGTGGCTTTGCGGTTTGCTCCTCTCTGCTCTCGGACTGACTCTCTCGTCCAGACGGATCACTTTGGCTTTTTAAATGTAACCGGTTTGGCAAAGGAGCAGCGGACCGTTCACTCACGGTTGGACAAAAAAATAGAGATGAGAAGGTGGGTGAGAGCAGGCAGAAGGGGGAATTCCCTTCCTCCCGGCTTTGGAGATGCCCCGGAGGAGAGAAGTTTGGGAGATTTCTCCTTCCCAAGATGAAAGCTGATGCAATGTATCCATGCAAATTTGCCTTCACTGCAGCAGAGCAGGTGTTTCCCCCGGCAGAGGTTCTGTGGGCTCCAAAATTTAAAAAGTGTCACACGGCAGGGACAGGGACTGTCTCTCTCCCCTCCCAAGGGATCAAGACAGTGGTTGGACCTCACAGTATTGTGAAGAGATTGGATGTTTTAGTGATTTAACCCATTAAATACTTTATGTAATGAAACCTATCAAGAAAAACCATCTTTGGATAGGATTGGTCAAATTCTCCTCTGATTTACTCCCGTGGATATCTGAAGTCATGTCACAGGAGTTGGAAGAGAGGGTCCCCATGGGAATGCCACGAATTTGCTCTTGACTAATGTCAGCATAGGCCTTTTTCCAGCCCCTGTCCTAGGTGGACATTTAACAGAACAGACATGAAAAAATGATCCCTTTAGGTTTTCAGTCACACACCAAACCCCTAGATTTTGAAAACCATCTTAATGGGTTCCGTGGGAGGAACATTCTCCCACCTGCGCCTCCCTCAGCCAGCCTTGCAGGTGGCCTTTGTAGAACACCGACAAGTTTGCTCATGGGTAAGAGGGCATTTGCAGCTGCTCTGAGCAGGGGAAGGGAGAAGGCACAGCTGAGGCTGTGCTCTGATACCCTGCCCCTTGTTGTGTCCTGCCCATGCTCCTGGCAGCAAGGAGGGCTCTGTGAGGGCAGCCTGCACGCTGTCCTCTGGACAAGGATGTACCTGCCTGATGACAAACTGGGTTAACAATTCTGTCTGCACCACTGGTGCAGACGAGGTGGCCAGCATGTCCTTGTGCTCAAAGCCGTGTTGCCATGTCAGCCCAAACCCAACACCCCATGCCCCTGCACAAGACCTGGCAACATAGGAATGTCAGAGCATCTTCCACGTTATTCTTCCAGGAGGCTGGGCAGAGCCCAAGCAGGAGGCTGGCACAGCACCAGACACCCTGCCTTGGGAACTGGAAAGGGATTGTTCTAGGGCAGATGGATATGCCCAAATTGACAGCTCCTCGGTGCCACATTCTTGTGCTCCCCTGCCTGCTCATCATGGCCATCT
This sequence comes from Coloeus monedula, assembly GCF_965178545.1. Classification (NCBI taxonomy): domain Eukaryota; kingdom Metazoa; phylum Chordata; class Aves; order Passeriformes; family Corvidae; genus Coloeus; species Coloeus monedula. The sequence continues at coordinate 22,764,562 of NC_138789.1, forward strand.
GCTGCATTGGCTACAATTTGGAGCCTGTCCACCCTGCTACAGTGCTGTGGCATGGCTACAACTAAGCTCCTGGCGGTACCATGGGCATGGAGTGGCACTGAGCTGGCTGGCTTGCTCCAGCCTGCTCTGAGGTGCTCCCAGCCATGAGGCTGTGCAAACACTGGGACAATGAGCCAGGACTGACCCTGTGTCACTGTGCCTTGCTTCAGCCCTGGGCAGAGCCTATCACACCATGCTCCAGCCCTTGGGAGCCGAGGAGCAAAGGGTGAGACCCCAGTACTCAGGGCAGGCCTGGGGCATGGCTTCTCTCAGCAGCCCCTGAATTTCTGAGATGTCTGAATACCAATTTTGTAGGGGAAAACCTTAAACATCTGACAAAGCTGTATTCACTTCATATTCACCCACCAAAGTGCAGAAATACAGTTTTGCACTATCTTGGTCCATGGTGGATGCCCAAAGGGGCCACACAGTCCAATGAAGATCGAGGCCAACAGCACACATGGACATCAGTCCCACCTCTCCTGCCCCATCTCGAGGCACAAAAGGGTTTCTGCATTGCCTGGTGCACTGTTCTCACTCCCCAGCTAAGACAGATCATCTCTGGGATAAAAGCACAGCTTTTTGTGTCCTTAGGCTGCACAGCAGCCTCTCCACCTCTGGTTATGCTCCTCACACTTGCACTCACTCTTTACCTCTGCAGTTAGAACAGTGCAGAGACTTGTCCCTTTTGTGGCACTGAAATTGGAGACTTCTGCCACTGCAGGGCTCTTCAGCTTGTCCCCCCCCCAGCCACCACAGGCTTGGGCAGCTCCAGCTCTGCCCCTGCTTTGTCCAGCCCCTTTTGCAGATCTTCAAGACCTACAAGTATCCAGATGCTATCAGATCCCTGCTCAGCTCTCCAAGTGATCCCAGCCTCTGATCAGCCTGCCCCCTGATATACTTAGGTCTCCCAGACCCTTAATTTTCCCTGGCTCCCTGAGCCAGTGAAGTCCCAATGTTTACTGTAGCTTGCCCAGAATGATTCTCTAACTCTGATGCTTTGCTGTCTGATCCACTTTTTTTTTTTTTTTTTTTCAGTTTTGTTCTTCCTTTCTTTCTTTGCTGGGTTACAAAGTTGTGGAGAGCTCTTGGAACAGAAGATGAGTCAGGACAGATATGCAGAGGGAAGAAGATGATATTCCAGCCTTGAAGTCAGGTTCACTCCCTGTGTCATTGTTATTAAAAATGAATGGCAGTGCTCTTTGCATTGGAAGAGAGACAGGAGATGTAATATCCTGGGCTGCTGAGCAAATGCTCCCTCTGTCTGCCTGCAAGTCCCCCAGTGGCATCTCTTGCTCTTTGATAAATTCTCTTTTCTTGGCTCTGACTTGTGGGATTTAATTTGCCTTTCTTAAAAAAACCTGGTTTAATGTTTCAACTTCGGGAGGCAGAATGACTCACTCAATGATTAGCTCTTCTGCTCCAGTCAGTTGACTTCCAGCTTCCCTGAGAATTGAAAACCCCTACAAGTGCCAAGATGTCTCCCTTTGAGAGCAGCCTCTCTCCTCATTCTGCACTGAAGAGCTTCTGGAGGATGAGAGCAACTGTTTGGGGATGATACCTGGGCCTGTCTACCCCAAGACCAATCATGCCCAATCCTCATGAAAAAGCAGGTTTGCAAGGGGACAGGGGGCAGGCTGGGATCTGCTTGGCTCTGCAAGGCCAGGCTGAGACATGCACCAGCCATGCTCCCAGTGCCCCTGGAAAAGGGCAGAGGGGAGAGAGGCCAAAGCACAAGAAATGGGATGATTTACATGAGCCCAGGCAAACTGCCCACGTGCCCAGAGCCATCCCTCTACTCAGGGCTCCCACTGCTGCAATTACCCACCTCTGGGCTGGTGAAACAGGTGATCACTCTTCAGATTGTGCAGGGCTGGAGATTATGGTGGCAGCGAGGCCAAAGCTGCACCTCTGCTCTGCTCACTCGGGGGACACTCAGCCCATGTCATACCCTGGGCTGGGGGCACAGCCCAAGAACTGAAGTTACTTATCTTTCCCAGGGCCAACACCTCCCTCCCTCCTACCCTTCAGCTCTTTTGCTGACACTATTTTCTATTTACTTATTTTCTATGATCTGCTTCTTCCTATTAAATTAATATAATCATAATTATCATCTCTGCTCTGCTCCATGACTTGGCTGGCAGCCAGAAGAAAATGGATGGGAGCTGAATAGAGTCACTGCAAGAGGGAGGTGTGACAGTGGCAGAAGTTGATATTGTGTTTTTTGAGCACAAAACTTTATTTCAGAAGTTATTCTAAGTCCTCAGCTCTCAGTGCTACCCAGACCTGTCTGATCTAGATGCTGCTGGGGTTTGCAAGGGTGTTTTCAGTCCTTCTCAAGAACAAGTCAAGAGCCTACACAGACATGGGGGGCTGCTGCCTGCTGTCTAAGGGGAATGGTTTTGCTTAATTCCATGAGCAAGTGGCTGTGTACCAGTGGGATGTTAAAGTTCCCCTTGTTTTTGCTCCCTTCTCCAAGGTGGGACATCGGCAGTATCATCTTAAAGACATTGTCACACAGATGCAGTCACTTTTCTTGCTCCCAATTGCTCCTTCCTTGCTATGCGGGGCCGAAGGTACCTCATTAGTGTGTTAATAATAATCCTAATGAGTGCGGAGATCGGCTAAGTAATAGCGGTGACCTGCAGGGGGGCTCATCTGCCCAGATTTATGGTGCTGCTCACCAACGCCTCGGGGTATGCCAGTCCCCCTTCCTCCTTGTCCCCGGCTGTTGAAAATACCCCGTGCAGTGTCTATGTGCTTAATTAAACCAGAGGGACCGGTAACCTTGACGACTGCGAGCCACCCTCTCTACGGCAGCTGAGATGGATATCATTTTGGCGTCTCCAGGGACAGGCCAGAGCAGAGCAGTGAGTCAAGCACGCAGGCGTTGGATGCGCTCATGAACTGTGGGGACAGCCAGCAGCGCCGATGTCCCCTAGAGCTTGTGCCCTCCCCAGGGCTGGGTGCCTGGAGAGATGCCCTGGTCCCTCACTGGTAAGACGTGGCAGGCTCCTGGGCCGGGTGATGCACACTGCAGCACTGAGAGGTCAACCCTGTCTGCAGCAAAGGAGGCTTTGCTCTGTTGGGTAGCCCTGCAGCTTCTGTGGGTAGCAGAAGACTCCTATAACTTACTAAGTAGTTGTAAATATGTTTTAAATAATTCCCCTTAGAACTGGGACATTTGTACAAGCACAGTTACCTCTGCCAGGAAATGGTACAGCTAGTTTTCGTGGCAGTAAGTAGCAAGCCACTAGAAACACATTTCCCATGAGGGGCTGACATTTAATTTTACTTTTTCTTATAAAGCCGGTAAAAGGTGTGATCAGTTCTGTATCAGATCAACTCTCTTCTACCTCACAGCTGAAGGCAGGAGCTTCCAAGGAGCCCCATATTGAAAAAGGCAGGCAAAACCTCTTGGGGAACAAAAATACCCATTTCTACTTTCCTCCTCTGTCCCCTGGTGCTGCAGACATGGGTATCTGATGGAGAAGGGGGACACACAGTCCCACCTCTGCCAAAATAGCCTGAGACAGTATCAGCACAGACCATGTCATGCCATGGGGCCCTCTTCTTCAGAAATGCTGGCCAGAAGACAGCAGTCAGACTTCCTGAAGGATGGCTCAGCCTGCACAGTGCCTGGATGAGGCTGGAAGGAATGTGAAGACAAAGGATGTCCCAGCGGCTGCGGGATGCCCTGCGAAACCAGCTGTGGCACATTGAGCATCCGCATGAGCCCTGGCCAGGGCAGATATCCAGGGTGCTTGGAGCAGCTCTGCACCCGGCTGTGCCCGCAGATCCAGGTACCTTGAAACTGTAGAGAGGCCCAAGGATGATGACCCACGTTGGGCACATCTGCTGTCTCCATCCCTGCATGGGGCAGAAGTGGGGGTGTCAGGTTCAGCTGGGGGTGGCAAGGGCAGATTAGGGGATGGTGAGATCCTGGACTGGGGTCTCTTGAACCAGTCAATGGGGTGATGAGGTGGTGCAAACCTGGGCTAGGGTTTCCCAGAACAGAGAAGGACGGGACCGGGGGTGTCCTGTCCAAATCAGGAGTGACTGCTCTGATGACGCCGAGGCCAGTGTCGGAGTGGACCAAGGGTGTCCTGCCCGAACCCAGAGTGCCGGTGATGCTGGGGGCAGAGCGAAGCAAACCGAGGGTGCTAGGGACCGAATCGGGACTGGACCGAGAGCGCGCTATCCCACACGGAGATGTGGGGTACCGGGCCGGCACTGTGCGGGCCGGCAGCGGCCCCCGCCCCGCTCCTCCGGGGTCGGGGATGGACCACGTGCCGCCCGCCCCGCCCCGGCCGCCGGCCCGCCCCGGCGCCGCCCCGGTGCCGCCGGCGGAGCCAGCGCGGATCGGCCCAGCATGGAGGGGACGCGGCGTGCCCTGCTCCGCCTCGCCGCCGCCTGCTGCCTGCTCTGCGCCCTGCCAGGTACCGGGACGGCCGCCGAGGGGTGCCGGGGCGGGGGGAGCTGCCCGGGGGATCCCGCCGGTCTCGCCGCGGCGGGGAGCGCAGCGCCGGGACAGCCGTCGGGGCAGCGCCGGGGCCCCGGCTCCTCCGCCCGCTGGTGGGGCTGCGGGAGAAGGGTCTGGAGAGCCCTCCCCAGGGACGGAACCCTCCGGGGAGCAGCGCCCCGGGCCTGCGCCCGAACTCGGGCGAGATGCCCCCGGCCCCGGGCGCCGTCGCCCCGGCGGACGCGCAGATGAGGTGGCCCAAAGATGTTCGAGGGGGTCCCGCGTGAGTCCCGCGCTCGGGGCAGCAGCGCGGCCGCCGGCCCCGGCCTTGCCCATTCGAGGCAGCTGCCGGCAGCGCTGCTCCCGCCGGCGGAGCCGCCCGGGCTCACCTCCCACCCGGCGCCCGGCGGGATCCCGAGGGGATGCGCGGGGAGGGGAGCAACGATCCTGGAGGCGCTCGCCCTCCGGCATCCAGCCCTGAGAGCCTCTTGCCTCCCGCCCTGCAGCTCTCGGCTGCCTACGAGCGGCTGCTGAGCTTCCCCCGGAGGGAACCCCGGACAAAGCCCGAACTCTGCCGCCTCCCGCAGCACGACGGGACGAGGGCCCCGTGCCTGCGGGGAGAGGGGCAGGACGGATGGAGCGTTACGGGACGGAGCAGGAGCAAGACCCTGGTCCCAGGCAGACCCTCCCGGGCTGTATTTCGGCTCTGCTCCACGATCAACGCGTCCTCACGCGGGCAGGCGCAATCTGCACAGTGGCGCTGACAGCCCCGTCCACTGACACCATCGAACTCTGCCGCGTGGCTGGAGTGTGCCCCGAGTCGGGAGGCTGTCACCTTCCCCGTGACCCTGGCAGTGACAAAGGCTCTGTAGCATTTAGGGACTTGCCCAAGACTCAAGAAGCAAAACGTGTTTCTTCTTCTTTGTGGTTGAGAAAAACCCTTGGCCAGACCCTGGTCAGATCCCAGCACTGTGACGGCAGCAATAGAGACCAAGGGGTGACACACAGAAACTCAGTTTCTAATAACTAATTAGGGCTGGTAAAACCCTAGAATAGATGCCTGTGGGGCTGAGCCTCAGCAGTGAGATTAGCACTCAGGATGAGGTTTTGGGTGCCGGATGCGGTTTAGCTGGGTTTGAGGCTGAGCACTGGGAGCAGTCCCAAACCAGCGCCCTTTATGTGGGCAAAGCTGCACTCCCCACACAAGAGTGGCTGTGCTGTGATGGGGTGTGGGGAGGTGACCAGCCACTGGCAAAGGAAGGACTCAGGATTTCCACCGCTGAGAGGAGGAGGAGCTCAGCTGCCTGGGGCTATTCTGGCCCTGTGTCTCACACTCTGGGCACACTGGGAAACCTCAGGGAACCCCTTGCCCCAGCTGGCTCATAGGAACCCTCTTGCTGCAAAGTCCAAGATTCAAACTGCCAGAATGTACCAGAAATTAAGATTGCACTGAGTTTTTCCTGGGATCTTTGTTGCTTAGTGTCCCAATCCAAGATTCTTCACAGTCTCAGGAAATGGTACCCATGCATCTGACTTGGCCCTTGTCCTCATAGCTGTTATATTTGCTAGCTAAGCCCAATTGTGGTTAAAAGAGCAACTGTTTTGTGAAAATAGATGGAAGAGATACCCCCAATAATAAAATGCCCCATAGCAAGCACAACCCATAATGAGACACCAGAAAATCTTAGCAGGATAGTGGTGTGGGAAAGGAAAGGTTTGCCCAGCGATTGGCCCTATAGTCTGCAGTCCCCAGACAGATCTGTCCAAAACTGGGCTTGTCCTAGCTGCATGAGCTGCTCTCTGCACTGCTCCCAGCACAGATTCCCTTTGCTCTCGCTGTCCGGCAGTGCTGCTCCCACCCTCTGTCTGAGTTTGCAGGAGGGCCACAGAGGAGCTCAGGCTGCTGTGTCTCCTGTGCACTGCCCACCCTGGCCTCTCAATGCAGCCTTTCTTCACTGCCTGCGGAAATCCACTTCCTCCAGCATCATTAGCCTTACAAATAAAACCCTGAGTAATTTTGGTCTGGGCATTTTTCTGCCTCTCCCTCCCGTGCTGAGCTGCCCTGCAAGCAGTGAGAACGGCGCAGGGCTGGGAGAAGCACAAGCACATAAAGCCCCGTCTGTGGCACCACCGGGGCCACACACACAGGTGGGCAATGTGTCCACTTCAAGGTCCCACTGCCAATTTGCTGTGATTCTTTTCCCTTTGTTTGCCCAGGGCAAGGAGGAGTGGATGGACTCTACCCCACCCTGACAGGACAGCTCCAGCTCTTCTGCACCCAGAATTGAGCCACAGCTTGGTCCTCTCCTCAGAGTGGTACCTCCAGCTGTGTGACCCTGCACCCCCAGCCCAGCCTTTCATGTCATGCCATCAGTCTTTGATGCCATTTCTACATGTGCTCTTCCCTCAGCCCCAGGGTCAGGGTGGACCCTGGCTCCCTGCTGCCCTTCCAAAACCTGACCTGCTGGGCAGGGGCAAAGCACTCACTTCCTTCAGCTCCTTTGGCCCCATCCCTCCAAACAAAGGGGAGCAGGGACAATCCAAAGCACAGAGGCCCCTGTCCCTCCTTCCTTTCTACCAAGACCCTCTGGGTGGGCACACACAATTTTTGCTGCAGGGCTTTCCATAGGTCTGCAATCATCCCCACAATGCTCTATGGGGCAGCTTTCATAAGGCTCAGCACCACTGACATCTGGGGTCACATCCTGAGCCCTGTAGGGCTGCCCAGGGTAGGGTCAGGGCAGGATGCATCCTTCAAGCCCATGGAACCAGCAGTTACACAGTTAGAAGGACCTGGGAGCTGCTCAGGGCTGGGCAGGCTCCTGATGTCCAAACTTCCCCCAGCTCATGCCACGCTGCACTAGAGAGCAGGCTCCCTGCTGACATGGGGCTGCTATTAAGGCAACTGGCTAATTAGTTTCTCCTAATGACGTGAATGCTTCCTCCGCTGCAGCTGTGACTCCTGAGGTAAGCAGGGCTGGGCTGAATGATGCCCGAGCTCCCTGCTGTTGTTGTGTTACTGGGGTTACACAACCCCAGAGAAGGGCAGGCTTCCCAGGCTGTGCATGTTGGTGTGCCCAGCAGCCTCTGGGCAAAGGGGTCTTCACCCCAGCTCAGTCCCCTACTGAGGAACAAAACCAAGCAGCATGGGAGCCTCCCAGGCACCTTCCTGCCAAGCAAGGTGTTCCATAGCTGCACGTGGCCACTGGAAAATAACTCTGCTCTGACAGTGGTAGCTGAGCAAGGCAGCCTGCTCTCTCTTTTCCCTGCCACCGGAACTTGGGGTAAGCCCCCTCACCTCTAAATGGGGGATCAGTGAGAGAGCTTCACGCAAACTTGTGGGAAAGAAGTTTTTTGCATCTCTCTCTCCCCTGGTTGGGTGAGGAGGGTCTCACATGGCAGGGCCAGGCAGAACGTGACACTCTGGGGTGCTGTGTCCTGCAGGCAGCGATTGGGCTGGTGCTGCCCCACCACTGTGTGTTTTGGGCATGCTTGTGCTGTTTAATGGGTATTCCTAGTACTGAAGTACCTGTCCTTGGCATTCATGGTGCTTTTCCAGGGCTGCTCATCCTGCAACTCTTGCTCTGCCCTGCTCTACTATGCCACCGTTGGCAGGTTGTCCTGGTCCCCAATGCAGTGCCATCTGTCGAGGTGGTAGCACTGCGTTCCCTTTTTGTTCCCCGGGATTCAAGCCTGTGGCTGAGTATCCACAGATGCCCTGAGGCAGCATCTTCCTGCCTGCCTGGGCAGGTTGGGTGCTGGGCTGTCCCTCCCCAGCACACACTCACTCAGCACCCCGTATCTAATCTGCCCCCGTCTCGTGCTCTGCTCGTGGCCACCTGCCTTCTCTGTCAGGAGACCTGGTTTCTATTCCTGTCCCTTACCTCAGCCCTTGTTTTGCAGCATGCCTGGCCTGGCAGGTCTCCAGGGCTGGACTGGGTGCTCAGCACCCCTAGTTCTGTACCCCAAGTTTTGCTGCTTGCACAGCAGCTCGCAGAGGCCACGAGGGGTACAATGAATTAAACTGCTGCCATGAAGAGCTTCACTGTGGTCCCGAAGCAGGCTGCAAGGTTGGATCCGTGCTTACACCTCCTGCCTGGACTCTTCACAGCAGACGGGGTCTGTTCAGCCTCTCTCAGCCAGGATGGGCATGGGGACAGTCTGGGCATCAGCCCTAGCAGGGAGAGCACTGGAGCCTGAGGCAAGTGCAGCCCTCTGGCATCCTGCTTCCATCGAGGTCCTGCAAGGTATCCAACTGGAGCTGAGTTTACAAAGCAGTTGCCCCTTGTACCTGATCCTGTCTCTAAGCCTCTCATCATCACAGTGAGGGTGTTTGCTCTACAGGATCTCTGGCTGCATCTGGCTCCTTCCTGATGGGCTCCAGAAATTTCTTCTGCCACTTGTTTTTTTTTTTAATTCCAGGAAAAGAGATCAGGCTCAGCTAGTATCTAATCAGCAGCTATTCCAGTTCTGCTTTTAAACGAAATGAGGAGCCTTGGTTTTAATCTCACTATATGGTTTTATTTGCATTTATACACAAGCTCTTTTTCCTTGAAGAGATTGTCTAATTACCGTTGGTTGGCAACCATAAATGTAATAACTGGTAACAAAAGATAATTTCAACATTTAATAAAGTAGTTTGCTAAGCAATAAGATATAACTGCTTTGATACATACAGGTTACAGTTTATGCTGTTACTTTTTAAACATTTTATTTTTCCATTTTACTAGGTTGTTTGCAAATTGAGCTGTTACACTTAAATGGAAATTGAATTCATTTAGTGCACCAAAATAGCATTGTAGAAGGGTTTGGGTGCCTTTTTGATGAATCAGAGCAGTGGTTTGACTTGCATTCTTTAGGAAGCTGATTTAAGTGAGGTGCTAGCCTCAGACAGTGAGGATACATCCACACCAGGGAGTCCGGCTCCCACGGGCACTTTCTCTGAAATCGTGGGTGAATCCTTCTCATCTTTATACTTAGCTCTCACCTGGGACTCTGCACCTTTTCCAGGGGTGGCTGCACCCTGCACCCTGCTGCCCTGCTCTCCTTCAGTCCCCAGCAGACAGCCTGCCATGGGCTTCCTCACCTTATATGGCTCTCCTGCATCTCATCCTAAGAGGGATTTCAAAAACAATGTTCAGGTCTATGGACTGGAGCTGGGTTGGTGTGGACCTTTGGGGAGCTCAGGCTGCTGATTCTGTCAGACAGGAAGGAGGATGCAGAGGATTCTGCTGAGAGTGGCAGGAGGGTTGTGGCAGAAGCTCATTGATGGGCTTGTCCAGCTGAGGCCCTGCTCTCTGTCATTGTTTTATTCTGAGAAACAAATAGATGGTGGGGTGGCTGCTGTGGCAGAGGATGGAGACCACGGTACCCACTCTGCGTGACTACCCTGGCACAGCAGTGACTGTGCTGCTTGTGCACACCTTCCTCAGCCCCTCGCTTGGCCCCAGTTCTGAATCTTGGGCAGGGAGTGCAAGACAGGAATGGCCCCATCTCCCGCAGAGCTGGCTTCCTTCACTCCTCTCTGTTACAGCATCATTTTACCATGTCTGTTCTGGAGCTGGTGGGAGCTTGGGTTGATATGTGGAGGTCCCTCAGTGTTGTCAGACAGTGCTGGAGAGGGGTCGAAGCTGTGGGCTGATGTTCAAAGCCCTCCCTCCCCTCAAGGAGCTGGGAGTTTTTCCCACCCTTGTCCAAGGCAGGGGCTGCTTCTTGGTTGGCTGCATCCCTCCTCCCCTGGGACCAAGCTCTTCCTTTGCCCCTCTTGTTTCCCAGACAGAGGTCACTGCAGTCAGCACAGTCTGATGGGAGCTGCTGCTCCAAATCCACCAGCCCTGCCCTAATGTGGTCTGGGATCTCTGGTTCTCACCACGCACAGGCTGAGCCTGGAGGTTAGCACAGACATGGGGCAGGAGTGGGGCTGTAGCCAGGGGACCAGCTCTGCTTCAGCAGGCACCTCAGTGTAACCAAAGCAAGCCCACCCTTGGCTCCCTGTCAGGGAAACAGAAATACTCTTATGGTCAGAGGTCTTGCTTACAGATCCTGGTACAGTTGTAGGTGCCTTATTATGGATCCAAGGGCGAGTGCACCTTTGCCAGCTGTCCTGGGGTGCTGCAACCACTGTGAGGTCTTGGAGAATCACAGAAAAGGTGAAGCATCCACACTAACTCCTACCATTTGCATCTGAAAGGACATGGTTCCCTCTTGTCTCCTGAAGCTGATGAAGACGATGCCCTAGGCAGTACAGCCATGGCTTTCCTGGCATGTGATACAGGAAGCAGAGCTTCTCCAGGAAGACGCCAGAGGAACGAGCTCTGACCTGCGTCTCTATAGGTAACCGATAAACAGCTAAAACCATCATCACCCAGTGACTGGAGCAGCAACAGCGCCGGAGCTGGGGATTTTCCGACCTGTTGGGTACCAAGCTCCAGAGCAGACCAGGAGCTGGACCCCTGAGGATCCCAGCCCGTGAGGGGTTTGCTGGGTCTCCCCCAGCACAGGCAGCTGCAGCAGCGCTCTGCTCTCCCCTCTGTACCTCAGGATTTGAACCGGGTTTCGTTTGCGTGGCAGTAGGTTGCCCTTTTGGATGGATGATAAAGCTGGCAAACAAAGCTGTGGCAATGCAGCAAGGCCCTTTGGAGGAGTGGGTTTTTTTTAAACTAAAACTGAAGTAGAACTCAGCGCTTGTACCTTTAACACCTACAGCTCACAAGCACCAAGCAAAGCACGTCTGGGGGATTTTCCTAGGTGCTTTGCTTGGTGGCTGTGTGCTGGCTTTGGATGTGCCCTTACCCCTCAGGAGCTGACAGACGGGTGATGGGAATCTTTTGTCTGCCTGTCCCCGGGTGATCAGGATTTACTCAGTCCTTTGTTTCCTTGGCCATTTTAAGGCTCTTGCCTTCTCAATCTTCCCACCATCATCTCTTAACGTCTTGAATCCTTGTGTTAGTCTGGATTAGGCTCTCCTTTTTTTCAGGCTCTCCTTTGTTTCCTGAGCTGGGTGTGCTGTGATGTGCTGGTCTGGATGACTTGCTAATTGAGGTGCCATCAACACTTGCCATACTCAAAGCGAGTCCCTCGTTCTTCACTTGCCAATTTAAAATCTCTTCTGCAATTCTCTACAAACCAGATTTTATACACCACAGTGCTGTGTTACACCAGAGCCAGAGAGGCCCGTCCACCCGGGAACCATTTTCTTTGGCAGTGATGGACACCAGATAATTTTATGGGAAGAAGCCAAGTGGCTTCTTGGAGAGAAGATCTTAGGGAAATGCTAATCCCACTAGCTCTCCCTCTTGCAGACAGCAGGAAGCCGTGCAGCGGGGTGGGGGGAGCTGCTTGCCCCCACAAACCCTCCTGTCCCACAGCACCTCGTGGCAGGGGTGTAGGTTCCTGGCATGTGGGGAGGTGTCCTGGTGTGTAGGGCCCAGATTCATCTGCCCTCCCTCTGACTTTCCTTTTGTGCGTAAAATCATCAATTTTCCCCCAAAGTTCAGAAGTTCAAGCTATCTGGGTTCTGCGGATCCACTAGAAGTTCAGACTGTCTGGGCTCTGCAATAGACTTGCACGGACCCATTTGTCTCTTACCCTGAAGTTCAGGAGTTCAAACTGCAGTCAAACTGTCTGGGGTCTGTAACGAACTTTGCCGCTTGAGGTTGGTAGAGCCATTAAGACCCATTTCTCCTAAAGACCCACATCCATCGAGTTGCTTGTAAAGACACTAGCACCTATCTTGCCTATCACTTTTCTAGCCAGAAACTGGCATGATGGTTTCAGAGTTGCTCAGGCCTTTGTGCAAGGCAGCTCTCCACAAATCTTTCCTCTGCATGACTCAAGTCATGACTTGCCGACCCCGTGAGAGGCTGTCTCAGGCACAGGCCAGCTATTCAGAGCAGCACATAGCCAGGCTTAACACTGGCTGGGTACCTGGCCACCACCTTTCCTGTTTACCCCACGGTGACAGCACGCCTCTGTGTCTCTGGCTGCGTAGGAGCAGGTAGCTGGGCGTTTATTGAGCAAGCATCTGCCAGTGTCCAGCCAGCATCCGGAGCTGGTGGGATCCCACCCCGTGCTGAATAGCAGTGCTGGGTTTGGGGCTGGAAATTGTCACATGAAGAGCTGTTCCTTTTGGTGCCTGATCCCAGGAAACGCAGCGCTCAGCTCTTTTCCTTCCAGGTGTTACTGGTGTAAGCGTACCCTACGCCTGAGCTCCATGGCAGAGCTCACTTTATTTGGAGGCACCTTCTGGCCACACAGAGCTGGATCCAGGCAAGGCCAAAGGGAGCATCACTTAGGCCTTTGGTCTTCATGTTTAAGTTGCCCCAGCTGGGGCTCCCTGTGAAAGCTTTTTCGCTGAATGTGCCGAGCAGGGTTGTGCATCCCTGCGGGAGCCCTCCTGGGACTGGGGCCCCGGGCTGGGGAAGCACAGCTTCCTCAGGCTGCGCCAGGGTTTTGAATTCTCCAGCTGGTCAGGGTACTGCAAAGGTCTTGAGAGAGCAATGTATTGTGTCTTTTCTTAGGGCCTGTTGAGTGCTGTAGCTGGAGAGGAGCTCTGATAATTGTATCTGTTCGGAAGAGCTTTAAAAAACTGCTGAAATTTCCCCGAACACTATAAGAATGGGCTGTTTTGCTGATGGATGAATGTTTCTTGTTGACAACATCCACTTTGGATGCTTCTTCCCTGTGGAGAGAAGGGGCATCATGATGGATTTGCTTCAGTACCTTTATTTTTTTCTGTAATTAGCTCATCAGTCCTCTGTGGCTTGGGTAGGAACTTAAACAGAAATTGTAAAAATACTGACTACGAGATGTTTTTAAATTGGAGAGTCCATCCTGATGTGGCTACATTTCTCTGTTTTCTTCCTGTTTGTGCCCTGAAAAACCGTCACAGGATCTGTGTTTATGAAAGGGCAGTGTAAGAGCCTTGTGGTTTTCCTCCTCCCGTATGCTGTCACACTGTCTAGCAGCTGTGGATCTGGGGGGATCCTTGCTTGCTGCAGGTTCCCTTCAGGGAAGCTGGCCCATTTTGCTGTAGTGCGAGGCTGAGTAGCCGCCCATTTCTATGACAACAGCTGTACTTCATGGTGGTCATATGTTCATAAATAGCTCATGAAGGCAGCTGCCAAAGCGCACCGCCAGCCCTGTTAGCTGTAGCGCTCTCTTGCTACCTATTTCACCTTTCCCTCCAGCAGAATCCCACACTACTACTAAGGTGACTCACAAGATATGCTTTGCCATGCACAGCCTTTTTAAATATCACTTTTCTCCACTTCGTTGGGCCAGGGGATCTAGAGAGTCATCCACATTTCCCTCATTTGTGTTTTTTCAGCACCACTTTTGACTCTTTCTCAATGAACCGAAGAAGACTTATTTAAATTTCTTATGGAATCAGGTCTCAGGTGATACTTTTAATAAACCCAAATCCTCAAAAAAAGTTTAAAAGTTGCTCCAGGATAGAGGGATTGGTGATGCTCACCCTACAGAACAACAGCACAGGAGTTGAGGAAGAGGAGGGTAAAGGAAAAGTCCCCTAGAACAGGTCCCTGCCTCAGACAGGCCAGGAGGGACAGGGGAGCTGTTTGAATCCCTTTCCCAAGTGTGAACCTGTGCTGGATTTTGAGTTAAGGGGATAAAGAGGTTCCGTTTCTGTCCTTCCCCTCTGTTTCTCCTCTCAGTGTGGGATCTCTGACAAACTTCTCTGTTCCATAGGAGGGGGTCAGAAGACAGGAGAGGACTTGGTGGCACCACCATCTTTTCCTAGCACAGCGCTAACCTCACATCAGCCAAGGGAAGCCTCTGACTTCAGTCCAGTGACTACTGCCATTCCTCAGACAAGCCTGAAGAAAAACTTGACTGCTGCAACACTCAGTGCCACTGGGGCCCATACTACAGAGGTGGAGGATGCCTTCATCCCTACCACCCCCATGGCAGGCTCGAAGGCAGAGACACTGCAGGCTTCTACCACTGCCAGTCCTGGGGACATCACAGTTACACATCCCGAGCATGACAATGTGAGCTTGTCAGTCAACAGCAGCACTGAAATCCTCTCCCCTATCTTGACTGCCAGCACTCTAGAAGAAAACCAGCCCAGCCATGAAGCCACAGAGCCTTTCAGCCCAACTGAAGAAACAGCTGATGCCAGCAGTGCAACCCCCACGCTTCCTCTGAATACTATGCCAGGTGAGGTTTTGCCTTTACTGCCTGGCACAAAGTCCTGCCTCAATGATGCACAACCTGGAAACGTGTGAGCACTCTCCTGGTAACTGGAGAGAGAGAGAAGAAGGGGATGAGACACTAAGCAGAGCCAGCTCAGTGCAACTTGTTTGCAGAGGTGTTAGTTCAGCATCCTCTTTGCAAGCCCCATTAATTTTGGTATTAATTGTGCTGGCTGCTTTCTGATGAGGACATTGATTGTGTGCAGGGACATCCTTTATATATCTAATCTGAAACAATATGCCTTAGCTGTGCTGCTCAGCTGTGCCTTTCTGGCACCAGGGCTAGGGGCTCAGTGGGAGCCTTCCTGGGGAAGCACACTCACTGTTAACACAAAACATGGAGATGGGCAAGCACAAGTGACAGCTCATCCGTCCCTGGGCAGCCCCCTTTGTGCTCCCTGTAAGGACGGATGAGAGGCTTTTCCCAGTGTCTTGCTGAGGGATGATCCCCAGTTGCGTGTAGAGTTCTTCAAGCTTGTCTGCTTGTCCTTCGTCCCCAAGGACAGGCCTTGTGGGCCCAGCAGAGGTTGGCTGACATTGCAGATTGGTACATATGAAAACTGAGAGGACTTTCTAAGCACTGTGGCTTATAGTGTGGCTCAACTGTGGCTGCGCTAAAGGTTCTGCTTGTTTTCCAAAGGATTGACAATAAGCTGCTGTTACTGTAGTCCTTACAGTCTTGCTTCCATATTGTCTAGTCCCACAGACCAGTGTGGTTGCACTGGATCCTTTGAAATAACTGCTTGTTCCTATTTTGCAGCAACAACTAACAGCACTCAGCCAGGGCTTTTTGGCGGGCAGACCCTGGGGCCCACAGCAGCAAGGTCTGAAACCAAGCCAGGAACGAGCCCTGTGGGTGCCACAGAGGAGAGCACTGTGGAGCCCAGAAATTCCTCTGCTCCCATCTCCACTGTACAGAGCACGTCCTTTGCTGCTGCCTTCAGCACTGTGACGGTGAGACCCCTCGTGACCAGCCCCATGTCTGCCAGCACAGCTGCCGTCCCCACCAGCACACCTACATTGGCACAGTCATTGGAGCCTAGGCATGAGAAGGCTTCTGTGGTGGATGTTGGTGATGATGACAATTCAGGTAAATGCTCTGCTTTTAATGGGCTGCCCAGGGAGGTGGTGAAGTCACCATCCCTGGAGATGTTTAAGGAAAGACTGGACATGGCACTCAGTGCCATCGTCTAATTGACCTGGCGGTGTTTGGTCATAGATTGGACTTGATAATCTTGAAGGTCTTTTCCAACCTAATAGATGTAATTGTTTTTGCCCTGTTCTCACACAACATGGCAAAGGGCTGGGGCTGTCTCAGATTGGCTCTTGGTTGTGCTGAGCAGAACCAGAAAAGACAAAACTTTGCTGTTCCAGCCCTTGAAGGCTCCCCTTTGGCCTCATTCCCTTGGTCTCCTTGCAGAGCTACCCAATGTGGCTGGTACAACGAGGGCTGATCCCTTGGTAATCACTGTGATCTCCGTCTTCATTGTCATGGTGGGCATGCTGGGCCTGGTGGGCTTCTTGAGATACCGCCAGCACAACAACCGCATGGAGTTCCGCCGCCTGCAGGACCTGCCCATGGTGAGTCACACCTTCAGCCCAGCCTGATGTGGGCTGGCTTGCCACTGACTGCTTTGCAGTTCTCCTTCTACTACATTAGCTGCTAGGTACTTGCAGCAGCACCAATGCTGATCACACACTCCTGTTCCTTCTTAGGTCCCTCTCCTTCCATCCAGGGTTTGAATCAAGACAGCAAGTCTCAAGGCTGGGCACTAAAGGAGCTCTCTGCCTTCCCCTCACTCTGCAGGGGAATGCTGAGAGGTTAAATAGAGAGAGAAAGGAGAGCTCCATCCAAACTTGTCCTGAAATGACACCTTCCTAACCTCTCCTCCTGTTTTCTTATATTTGCTTTGTGACTATGACAAAGCAGATTCTATGCTCTGTCCCAGGGAGGTTGTCTGTCTGTCTGTCTGTCTGTGTTTGACCCTTTGGGAATATAAAAATATACGAGGATTTCAGAGGCTGGACTAGCTCTGGGGAAGCTGCAAATAACTACGTGTGCTTTCTGAGACAGAGGAGTACACAGCTAGCAAGCAAGCTGATGCTGTCTCAAGCAAGCTGATGCTGTTGCAAGCTGAGTGGAGTTTTCAACAGCCAGGGTTTTGCACGTCCCTGCAGGAACTGCCTGCCTGCACACACCTCTTCTCTCCAAATGCTGCAGCAGGAGGGAGACTGACAGTCCAAAGATCCAGGAACTGCACAGTGACAGCATTTAGGTGGATGGCTGGGCAGATGGCCACACTGTGACCATGTGGCTGAGAAGGCTGTGCTGCCTGCACAGTAGTCTCCCAGGCTGGGACCATGATGCCACTGTGCAGACATCTCATTAAAGCACCCTCTTCTCTGCTTCTAGGATGACATGATGGAGGACACCCCTCTCTCCCTCTACAGCTACTAGGCAACCAGGCTATCCACTGCCCAGAGGAAAAGGCCTTGAGGACTTGGTCCCAGACGATCTGCTGAGGAATGAGGGGCTGTGATTTGCACACAACTGAAAGATCCTTTTCAGATGGTTTTTGGTTTTAGACATTTTACATAGCTCAGTGTTGAAGTTTCTATGCTGCGAATCAGAGCCCAAGTCTGTCCCTTTTCTCCAGGCTCTCCTCAAAACAATGCCCTGAAGAGGTGTCTCCTCCTTTTAGTGTGGCAACCAATTAGCCAAGACAACCTTTGCCATGGTGTTCTGCATGGATCTCTTCTGTTCGTCTTGGTGGCTGCTGCTTTCAAAGGAGGTGGGCAAGTGATCCCGACAAGGGCTCTTAACACTGGTGGTGTCAGCACAGTGCTAGCAAAGGAGACTGCTGTTTTCTGAGGGAGCCAAGGATGTGGAAATCACTTCTCTTGGGCTCCCTCTTGTTCTGTATTTTTAAGGTTGTTTGTTTTGGGGGTTCTCTTGCACTTTTTTTGTTCCTGTTTCAGCTTTAGTCCCAGGATTGGCATTGCCCATCCTTAAACACCTACCAGGAGGATAAAAGACTACTCTGCTTCCTTCCTACATGCATACCTTTTCTCTTTAACCAGGGAAAACAGTTTTGTGGCCACTGGAGAAGTGCCCCTGCTACTTGATGTTGCTTTGAAGTTGCTGGGAGGAAAATGAACATAATGTTAGCTTAACAGAGCTTGATAGGACTCAGTCTATTGCCAATTAGACACACTAATTTGGTCTCACCAAAATTAGGAAACCGTGTCTCCTACACTTGATGCTTTTGGCATATGTGTAAACTCCTTTCCCAGGCTCAGTAAATGCTTTTAGTCCATTTCCTTGCCTGGACTCTAACACAAACCTTTCCTCAGGTACCTCCCATTTTGCTTCTAGCATCTCGTTGCTGGAAGCTGTTGTACAAAACTGGTACTTCACTCTCCCTTCTGTGCTATGCAAGGTCAAAGCTCCTCTACTTTCTGATGTTGGTCTTTTGAGCCAGTTGGTGTCTTGTCATGAGGACAGATCCTGGATGTAGGTGCCTTCCTCCCCTTCCCTTTCTTGGTGTTAGGCTGATTGGATTCTGCACTTTTGCCTGAAAATATCACTGCTGTAGACTGCATCCAAGGCTCTTGAGGCCTCTCAAGGAAACCCACAGACCAGAGCCTCTGAGTGTAAGTCAGAGGATCTTTTGGTGCCCTTGCCTCAGAAAGACCAGAGTGTGTGTGTGTCATGTCAGTCTTCATGTAATTACACGTGCTCCTGTTTTCTAACTCACATTCGACTGCAGGTAAATGGAAACACATGCCTTCTCTAGAGTGATTTCTGACTAAGCCAGTTGCTCCCTCAGGATACAGCAAGGGCTAGAGATTATCTGCCACATTCCTCTTACAAGCCTCAGTTTCTCCTCTCCTTTCAGCAGCAACATCACTGAACCCCACAAAGGACAGATACCAGGCCTCACTTGCAAAAGTACCTTTTTTTCGCAGTGCTGTTATTGGTAGCAGGGAAAGGGGAATTTCCCAATCAGCTGAGCTCTGGAAAGCCCAAAGATGGAGCAGAACCAGTGTGGGCCAAATAGATGAACTGGGTAAGGCAGCAGTTCCTCCTCCCTGTGTTGCTGCTTCCAGAGTGGCTGACAAATGGCTGCAGTGCAGTTGGGGTTCGGCTGTTGGCTTTGGCCTTCCATCTGTGTATTGTAAGGATGCCCAGTAAAATAGGGAAGAAGGGTTGGTTCTCTCCTATGATTGCATGAGAACTAAAGAGCAATTGTCACAACTCCAAAGCTTTTGTATCGAGCATTGTCTGCACACAGCAGTCTCCCTAGCTACAGACTTGTTTCCCCTGCCGGAGGGCAGGGTGCTACTGGTTCTCGGCACAAAGTTGGCAAGTTAGTGGTGGAAAATAGAACTCCATCCTGGCTGGAACTGGTGCAGGCTGGCATATCTGGGAAGTGTCTCTGCACACAATCAAAAGGGCAGGGGCTGGTTGTTCTGGTTTCCCGTGCATCGCTGTCCAGGGGAAAGGGGTGAGGAAGAAAACTCACCCAACACCAAAGTGCAACTTTCTTTGTAAAATATGTTGATAGTGGATTTTTTTTTCTGCAATAAAGTTACAAATGCCAAAAGTGTCTCGGTCCTCATATTTTCATTGCAAACATCTAACTGAAAAGCTTTAATAGATCACAATGAATCCTGTGATAGATAAACAGCAGCAGTTTGGGGCACAAAGACTCACAGAGCTGATAACTAGAAAATGCCAGACAGCTATGAACCATAGCTCTGACAGTTCAGAAGGACACCACCCCCTGCCTGTGTTCCTTCTCATCAGGGTCATTCCTGGTCTGGGTTGACTGAGATTAATTTCTGTACAATTAAATCAGATGAAATCTGTCTTAGAGAACCACACTAGACCAAATAATATAATCTACATCCTTAGACTCCTTTCCTTTGCCTCTGATTGAAGATATTCTTGTGTTGTCAACTGTAACCCCAAACCGTATTTACAGAAATATCCTGAAACCCAGCCTAATCCAAACCTAAGTAGCATCATCTGTCATGCTTTTTTCTATAGTACAGCAGACAAAGCAAATTGAAAGGCACATACTTCTTTTTGTTTAGCTTTATAGCTGTTTTGAGCTCTTCCCTTCAGAGCTCAGACCTGCAGAGAAGTAAGTGCTCAAAAGCCCAGCTTCTGCTACAGACCTGGTAAAAGTCTCTCCTGAACAAATAGTCTCTCATAGCTGTTAGAATACTTTGGCAAAATCAATCAGCTCATGTCAAAGACTTTGTGTTAAAGATTTTCTGTTGCAAAAGCAAAATGTGGTGAGTGAAACTACTTGGTAATTTGGCTTATGCTGTTTTCTGAAGCGTTCCCACAACAAATCTAGACAAGCAAATCCTTGGAAGACCTAGAGCAAGGGGAGAGCAAACAAAGACTTGGTAGTCTAGCAAAGTGCTTGCTGAGTAATCTGAAGACATGAGCGTGAACTCTAAACCCTGCAGAGATTTCAGTCCTGTCCGAACATACTGTCAGGAAAATCCACCAGTGCCAGAGGGTTATGTCCAAAAAGGAGACAGAGGGGTCCTTCAGCTTTATTCTGATAAAGGGAGAGAGTCCACCAGGGCACATGCCCGAGGGATTTTCTCTCTCAAGGTTTTGGAGGGCACAGCCTCCCTTTTATCCTAACCCCCGGCCGCATGTTGCCCTCTTCCTTTCCCTACTGGCTGAGGTACCAGGAAGGTACAGCCTTCCCAAACCACCTACCCCATATCCCCCCTTGAACCTACTGTTTTACCCCAAGGTTCAGAAGTTCAGGCTTGTGCAGACCCGTATCTATTTCAGGAACCAAACTGTCTGGGCCTGGTAATGAACCTGCTGCTCAAAGTCAGTAGAAGCATTAAGACCCATTTCAAAGATGTTAACACCCATCAAATTGTTTATAAAGACGTTGGGCACACATCTTTCCTCTCAATACAACCATACAAAACAGAATAACTAAGTAACAGAACAAACATGCCACAACTAAGCCAGTCTTCTCAGGTCTAAAGTCAGCATTACTCTGGTGGTTTATGTTGGAGTTTTCTCTGTTCTGCCTTTTTACCACCAAACCCACTCGGAGCTGATTCATTCTCTGCTGAACAAACTGAACTGCCTTGTTGGAGAGGTAGCACAGAGCCAGGGCTGTGCTAGCTGGAGAGGCAGCAGCAGGACAGGCTTGTGCAGGCAGCCACCCCTGGGACACACAAAGTTTTGTGCCTTTGCCCAGCCGAGTTCCAACCTTCCAGCCAGATGCTACAACCTCTTAGGTGGTCAAGTTTGGAGATGGACCATGGGCCAGTTGCGTGGGCTTCATCCTTCCTGTGCAGCAAAGAGAACTGACAAAACCAGAAACCAACTGTTGCCAACTTCTGCATTTCTCCTTGAACATAGCTGTTGCCTCTGATGGGGTTTGGTTTTAATGCCTCCTAGGCTAAGGCACAATTATATTATTAAGTAGCAAGGGACCAAGAATCAACGGAATCATTTAGGTTTAAAGTTAAATAGAATGGAAAGAAACCCAGGCAAAAGAAAAGCAGAGTTTAAGACATATCTGCCTCCTCAGCCCTCCCCTCATCCTCTCTCCAGACCCACGTTTTGAAGGGAAGTGGATTTGAGAAGCTGAAAAGTGACAGTCCTAGAGCTGCTGTGCCATGGGTGGGGCTACCTGGTTTTCATCCATTTCTCTGCCCACTCAGTTGTCCTTCATGGCTCAGTGTCTGTATTTCAGCATCACTGTGTATTTATCCATCATGTCACACTGTAAGTCTGTAAATAAGGCTTCAGAGGGTGTTCAGGGACAGAAAAACTGCCATGAGGAGCACTGGAGTGGACAAGGCAGTGTGTGGGTCTTGTAAGACTAACCATCCCATAAGGCTTTCCCATGGATAAGTCTCCTGTGCTTGCTACCACTTAAAGCAGAATGAAAAAGGCATTCCACTGATCCAAGGAGCAGGAGTGCAGAAGCAAGCCAGGGAGGCAGAGCAGTAAATTTTCAGTAATGAAGGCTATGAAATGACAAAGAACCTGGAAGCTTTTACTAGCCACTGTTCTTATAGCCAGGGGAGAGCAGAAATGCCTACTGTCATTTCCCAGACACCTGTGAAGGAAACAGCAGGCTGCACACCTCCTCATGACTTATACTTAATTTTCTATAACTACATCAAATCAGTATAAATGTGGATTTGCCATGGGGGGAAGGGGGCAGTTTTTCTAAGTGTACCTCCTGAGCCTCTGCCTGTGATGTTCCCATGTACTTGCTACCTCTGCTTTGCTGCACAGCAGAAGTGAGACAAGAATTTTATTTCCAATATTGCCTTCCATCCCCCACAAAGAAAACAGAAATCATGCACTTACTGTCCATAAAACAGCCAAATTTTCAGTCCTACTGATACATACCTAAGTGATAAGCAAAGCTGGAAGACCGTGACTGCAAATATAAAAGTCTCCCAGCAGTTTCCCAAAATAGTTTGTGGTTTAGTTTATTTTAATCTTCCAGAACTTTGTAACATAACAGTGGACTTCAAACTTCCCCACCCAAACACATTTGAATGAAGACTCTTCCTCACTTTAAAGCTACTGGGGTCATGTTTCCTCACAGATCTGAGAAAAATCAACCTTCATCCAGAGCACAACTTCAAAACAATCTCAAAAGATAAAGCATTTAGAACCTCCCAGAAGAGGACCTTCTAATTGTGCCTGGTGATATGGAGCTTGTGAACTAGATCCCCCACCACAGTTAATTCTGCAGCATTGGCAAGATTTTATAAGAAATCATTAACTATTACACGAAGGAAGCATAGATAGGTTGTACATTTTTAAAGACAAAGGGATTGATTTATTCATCTGCTTGACAGCCTGCACAGTCTTCCTTGTGCTAGTTCCCACTTCCTGTCCAATAAGTATACTTGAAAGACACACTCAACACAGGTCTGCTTCACATGCCCCAGCAGTTCAACAATTAAACAGTTAAAGCCTCAGTTCCTCTGTAATATTTTTTCTATTCAATGACCCATCAGCCAAATAACCCCCTGCACCACAAAACCAGCTTGATCTTGATCAGACTGACAGTGGTCACAGCTGCAAGTAAACAAGTACATGTTTGTTCCTACTGTTCAGCTCCCTCTCTGCTTACAGGTAGACCAGATTCCCCACCCACAGTTCAAATAAAGAGCTACCTAAGTTACCAGAGGTATCCTCCCAGTCATAAAACAGGTCTCCCTGTGATGAACTGCCCAGAATTAATATATCCCTGCAGCAGAAGCCTTTTGCTAGCTCTCTTTGAACTACAATGGAACATCTGTTGACAATCTCCCGCAGGGTAATTTCTCTCCTCCCCTGTTTTAATCCTCTCTCTCTTTCAGAAGTACACATCAGTTGCCACAGGACGACTCTCACAAGCATTAGAGCGTTTCCTTTCACTGCTCTCTCTTGGGACGAGTAGGAAGAGGGATGATGAGTCAGCCCTGTATTTTAAGTATTTTCTTAAAAATTTGCTGTTATCCAGACTCCTGAAGCTTTCAATGCTCAATTACAGGTTCTGCTTGGGACAAGACAAGATTCATGGGCTCTTGAACATGACTTTCAGCTAGATTTAGACACCCATTTGATTCTGACTGAGAAGAGTTTTACTGGGGACAACTGCAAAATTAGCAAAATGTTTCTTTGTGCTAATCCTGGCTGTGCCTTCTGATCACACAGACAAATAAACACGCTAACATGATCATTGCTTCAATTTCCCTTCTGAAAAGTTTAGGGGCAGGATGAGAAATTTTGCCCACTTTTTCAAAAGGATCTCCATATTTTTAGGCGGAAGGTAACTGTGGACAATACTATTTGTGGCTATCAAGCAGAAAGGGAACCTGTTTCCACAAAGGGCTTAGAGAAGCACTGGGAAAAGACCTCCCTTTATTTTACAGAGTCTAAGCTGGTGTCATTCATTCACCTCTTCCCTTCTCCTTCACCAGACAGCAATTCTAAAATTAAGTTATCTCAGAGGGAAATGGAATAAAAAAATTTAAACCACATAAGGAAATTTCACAGGGCCCTTTTTTTTGCCATTGTGGCACTCTGTTCTCATAAAACAAACCAGCAACCTCCCCTTTATGGGCGTCATGGAATTTTCTGTTCAAATAACAAGATTTCTCCACCTGTTTTGTGCCACACAAGAGGAAGCAATTTACCAGCACTTGTCAAGTCAGCTGCTCCATATTGGGTTTTGACAGGGTAAATCTATGGTCATTCTATATCTGTTCTGTTCTTGCTGTGCATAGTCTCCCTAAAAGGAAAAATCCAAGCCCAGCACTACATCCCAGAGCTTTAGATAGCCAACAGTTTAAGCACAATCCAACATAACTCAAAACTTACAGTATAACTGGGAGAAAAAAACTAAACATTTGAAGGCATTAGTAGAGAAAACACACTAAATTCTCTCAATTTGTTCTGGTCCACCAAGTGAGAGCTCAGAGGACAGGATCACACATCCCATCCCGTGGGAGAGGGCTGAAGCAGAGGACTGCAGTGGGAATTCTTTGACCTTGGAGGAACAGCCCCATTGCAGCTAAGCACCACAGCATCTCTCCCTCTGCAAGACAGCTGACAGCTGCCAAAGCTGACTGACAAAGCACAAATCAGGCCCTGCACCAGTGTCTGCCTCCTGCAGAGAAAGAGCAGAACACACAGCATGGTGTTGAAAGGGTAGAAGGGGCAGGTCTGAGCAAGGGGGCATGAGATGGCAAACAACAGCTCAGGTCTCTGGCAGAGTGTGGGACTGGGCAGGTCTGTGAATGATTTATCAAAATGGCTGTTTCCCTTCCTGGAGGTGCCTCCCTTGGGTCAGCCCCACAGCTCACAGCTTCCACTTGTGGAAAATGCAGGGAACAAACAAGTCAAGAAGAGTTTGCCTGCCCAGGGAAGCCAATATCCTTTCTGTCTTTAGTTGTTCCCGACAGTAAAGAGTGCATCTTTTAGTTAACATTAAAGGTCATGCAGCTCTAG
Source organism: Coloeus monedula (assembly GCF_965178545.1). Taxonomy (NCBI): domain Eukaryota; kingdom Metazoa; phylum Chordata; class Aves; order Passeriformes; family Corvidae; genus Coloeus; species Coloeus monedula. The sequence continues at coordinate 22,789,292 of NC_138789.1, forward strand.
CCCAGGCAGGTCACTGCTGAGATCATCACTCCAGCTGTTTCTAGCCACTTCTCCAGCACTGCTTTCTGCCAGCTCAAAACACAGCCTGGAGGTATGTGTACAATCTACACCAAAAGACCAAAGAATTATCCTTCCCCAGCCTTCTTACCCCATATGCCAGACCTGAGAACAACAGCAGTCTATATCTATTCCCTCCAGCACTGCTGGTCCAGTGTGGTCTGCAATCGTTTCAAACCCTATTAAAAACATCCTCATTTATCTCCTACTGAAACAGAAATACCAACAAGCATCCTCACAAGCTATGTAAGCTCAAATAAAAACAGGTGCTCATGGTTCCAAGTGTCCTACACTAACAAGCTGCCAACAGAGCTACTGGGTACCCCTGCCATAATAACCCCTGCAGGGTTTCTGATGTTACTGTGATATAAATATTTACTACTAATACTGCAGGTAATAGTACAGCAACAGGTAACTAGCTGCTTATTATTAAATGAGGGGGTTTGCTTGAACATTTGATCAGTGAAACTCTATTTAAGAGTCCCCACCTAGCATGTGCCTCAGAATAAAGGCTAGAGAAAATCTTAACCCTTTGATGGGACCTGCAGGCTCCTCAGGCATTGCCCTAACAGCAACCTGACATGTTACAACTGCATCTACAAAGCAGTTAATTGTAGCAGGTTTGCTAGTAAAGTCTGAATCAGCAGGATTAGTAAATTGGAAAAACAGCACACGGGCAGTTTAACATGCCTCACAGCCTCCATTCACAAGAATCTTAAGCATCTTACTAAAGTAGGGCATGAATTTTTTTCTTTTAAAGAAACATTAGCCCTTTGTTCCTGATTTATTTTAATGCTAAGTGTTAATGCAAACACAAGGAGGTTTAATATCCAAAAAGCAAGGCATAAATCCTAAAGGATGAAGAGGCTGAGGCAAACCTTCTTGAATGAGCAATTTTCACCTTCTCACTGGCTGTGTGTCAGCACCAAAACAAAAATCGAGCCACATTAAAAAGTGGTATCTTGGCACCGTCAGAGGAAGTGATAAGTATCATAATTGGCCCTCACATGCAGCTTTTCATTACCCTGACACTACATGGGGAGGGAGGATGAAAGAACAGACAGGCACACACATGTTACCTCTGTTCTGGCATAGCAATACTGCTCTCAGAACTAAGTCTGGCCCAAGTGCTAGGCCACTACTCCAAACTGTACTGTTTTTCTGCCTTTAGATGCCTAATACTCAGCCCTACCAGTAAAATTGGGCCCAGCAAGAGCCTCTCATCCGTATGACCTCTGGAATGCCCTGAACAGTAGAGCTTTGTCATTCACATGACAGAGGGAAACCCTTCCAGGTTCTTAAGATCCTGAGGGTGAAGGATCGAGCCTCACTTACCTTCAGGCACCTCAATCTCCACAGCACTAGAAAGCTCATTGGAGCTGAAATGTCTGGGGTGGGAACCTCAGCCAAAGATGGAGAAAACCACTCTGCCTCTCTCAGCAAGTTCTTGCTTCTCTCTAAAAGAAATGAAAAAAGCAGCAGATTAGGCCAAAAGTTCAGGGATAAACTTGCTGAGTCTAAGTGTCCTCTGTCTACCTTTTGTGACACCTGTTACACGTGGAGAAACTGCTGTTATTCTGATTTAATACCATTTTCTTATTCTTTTATTGGTGCAAGCAGTGGCACAAAGCAACAGGAAACAGGTTCCATGACAGGCAAGAAAACATATTGGCAAAAATGTTCAGGCACTGGATTTCACCTTTTTGTGGCACCAACAGCTCCAGCCAGCTCCACATCATTCAGGTTTAAAACACAAAGAATCAGCCACCTCATTTCTGCTCAAAGCCACGGTCACAATGCCAAACCCTTCCCATACAGGGGTCAGTTTGTGTTGGAAAGGGACAACAGGACACCTGACCTGACCATGAGATCTCCAAACCAGAGGCTGGAAAACTACATCCCAGACTGTTAGTAATGGAGTAAGTGTGAAATCGTTCCTATGATCTCTTCTTTCCCTGCAGGTGCCATGGATGCTACTTCTGTCTGGAAGAGACTTTTCGCTTGATCTTTCAGATCAAAGACTGTAGATCTGATTGAAAGATAACACTGACAGTCCCTTCCGCTTAGCAATGCCTACTGGAACAGTTACCGGGGGTGGGGATGGGGTGGGCACCATTCTGATGGGGTTTCCAGCAGTCACGCCTCATGCAGCAGAAGGCAGCTCTGCTGAGCAATTCAGTCGTGTTTTCAGAGATGAACGGTCTGGCAGTAGAACCTCTGCCTCCCCACCTAGCCCTGATCACATTGTTCTCTCCGTTGTGCCAGCATGACTTTTTCCTGCTGCAGCACTGTGAACCACACCACTTCAGGGGGAAAAAAAACCCAACAACAAAAAAGCCCAAACAATGACGCACTTGTTAGAACCAGCTCGGCTCCCTGATCGGATTTACAGCACACCAACCACTGCAGCGGCAGAAATTCAGGAGGCAATGTGCTGTGAGGCCAGGGCAGGAAAATGCAGAGAGATGGGAACATTTTAAGCTGATGTTGACAGCACAGAAAATATATCATGGAATCAGAGCTTAACAGGTGGGAGAGTGACATAATAAGGGAAGGCATTAGGCTTTGATAGAAAGAAATAGGGAACCAATATTTAATTACAGGAAAACTGCAAAGAAGTTCCATTATTGAAAACATCTCACCAAGTTAATACTATATTTTTTATCAGAGAAAACCTAATCATGAATCTACATTGACCTCCAGACTCAGTGTTCACCAATACTTCCCCACCAATAAAAATAGACATTTATATGCTTATGGTCAAGAGCTAGAAAGATCAGAAAAACAGACAAGAAATTAAGATGTCCTTTAACTCCATTACAGTTACCAAATTGCCCTGAGTGTTCAAACAATTTGTGTGAGTCTCTCTCTCTCACATTAGGTTCCTACCTAATGCAGAGCAATCGTTCTTTACCAGGGTCAGAAAAAGGTTTCAAGAGCTGTGGATGGAAAGCAGAAGGAAAATCCCTTCTGTTACATTCAGGACAACATTGTGTCATTGTCATTTACTGTTGTGGAGAACAATGAGAACTAATGACCCTTTTTGTATAAATACTTCATGATGACACCAAATCACACTGTATCCCACGTGACATCAGCATTAGCCTGAGGGGGATGAATTAGAGTGCTGTGTTTTTCCTAATAATAGTAAAAACCACAAAACCATACCTGGGACACAGACACCTCACAGAGACGCTGCTGCCTTCCCCCAGGGAAGTGATACATATTCTCTGGATGCTGTTTTACTGTAGCACAAAGCTGTTGGGGGGAGAGAATGCTGGAAACAGTGACATTAATTGTCAGCCAGACCTGTGACAGTTCGGACATCTGGCAGCTGTCCGAGGGCAGCTGGGGTTGGACAGAGGATAACAATGAAACAGAGCCAAAAAGATCTAAGGATCCTCAACAAGGAAGCTGAGATGTCACTCATTTCTCTCCAGGGAGCCGGTCACAGCCCTTGGGTAGGGGTTGGGGAGAGCAAGGGCCATGCTAGCAGAGGTTTGAGGCACAAACAAAGCCAGTTCCCACCAGCCGAGATCGGGGAGAAAGGAATGTGAGGGATGGGGAAACTGGAAAGGAATTAGAGCTCAGGCATTTCAAATTAGCTCCTCTTCTTAAACGCACCAATTATTTCGGTCATTGCAGTAAAATGCAAGCAAAGTACTGTCCAAATGGCAACCAGGAGACTGCCCTGACAGAGGGCCTGGGTAGGAGACAGCAACACTCCTGATTAAACAAGGCAGGTGAGGCAGCTCACGGAACAGCTCCAAGGACAGCTGTGAAGGGAACAGCAGGTACCCATTCTCCCAGCCCACGTGGAATGAGCAGATGATGCCAACCCTGAGGACACAAACGTCTCGGTAACAGAGGCTGCTACTTAGAATCATAGAATATCCTGTGTTGGAAGGGACCCACAAGAACCATCGAGTCTGACTCCTGGCTCTGCATAAGACAACCCCAAAAATCACCTGTGTGTCTGAGAGCATTGTCCAAATGAAATCTGGCAGGCCCAGTGCTGTCACCCCTTCCCTGGCGGTCACCCCCTTCATGAGCTGCCTCAGAAGGATTGAATGCTCTGCCTGCACTTAGCCAGAGACCAACTCCAGGAGAGGGCAGACATTTAAGTCATACCTGCCTCAAGCTTTGCCAGTCCAGGATTTAAATGGAAGACCCCACCTCACAAAGCTGGCAAATGTGCTACCTTTTGCATCACTAAAGCCGGAGCCACACATGGAAACGAACAAAGGATATCCAGCAAAGAGAACGTCAGGATGAGAGATCAGTCCCCAGCATCTCTGAGCTTGTCAATCCAGTGCCTGTGGAAGCAAGTGCCACAGCAAGAGCTGTCCGGCAGAGCTCTGAGCAGCCGCCAGCCAGCAGCACCCTCCTGTGACACATTCCTGCAGCTCCCTGGCAGCATCCCGGGATCTGCACTTGTCCCTGCAGCAGCTCTTGTGGCCTACGTGGACCTGGGCATCCTCCAATTCCCTCAGGGGGTACCTCCTCCCCTGACGTGGCTCAGCCTCTGTCAAGCGCTCCAAGCTTCCATCCCGAGTTTGTACAAACTGTAAGATTGTGCTCTGTTAGACTGAGCTTTGTGTGGCTGCTCAGCAGATCTAGCACCTGAGAGAGAGGGAGCAATCACTTCCAAGGGTTTTCCAGAGGCAACCTCTGATCCAGCACTGCATTAAACCCTTCAGAAAAATCTCAGAACAACTGAGAAAAAGGAGGGAGCTGGACATACAACATGCCACAATTGGCAAACACCTCGTATTTCCAGCACCAAAGATGCAAAGCCCTTTATGCCTTGTATCCAACTCTTTCTACTCACTTGTTGAGCAGGGAGATGGAGCTACCTTGTGCCAGGCTACACTCACAGCCTGTTGTTTCTTCAACAGGACTTCAGAAATCTAGACAAGAAGTGAGCCGTGTAAGAGGCTCCTGTAGCTGTCAATGCTTCGGTTCCACTGGCTTTACTTTCACTACTTCCTAGTTTATGGATCTGCTCCTGCTGGAGCTCTTTCTCTTGTTTTAGTCAATTCACCGACTGAGATAGTCAAGTATGTGAGTGGATGGGCAGAAACATATTTTGTAAGAGGATTACTTATAATTTAGTCCAGGAAAGAACACAGTTAGTGGTCTGGTTCAACTTCACAAACTGGAAATACAGGGACATCTGGAAAGAACAAACCGTAATTCTAAACAACACTGATGAAATCGTTCTGCCCTCCCAATACAGAAGGCATGGATACAATAAGAAAGAACTCTTGGGGTACTAGAAGATAAAAGGAAACTCCACAAAGCAATAAATTTGCATATCTGAGGTAGCTCTGTCCCCAAGAACTTGCACATTTGGTGTCCTGAACTTCACAAAATCCAGGACTACAGGCTGGAGAACATTGCACAAGTACTATAAAGATTATGATAAGCAGCTATAAAGATTCGGGTAAGGAGTTCCAAACCTGAGGCGTGGTTTCCCGTACGGCAAGGGCACTGGTGGGAATAGGGAAGCTGCAAAGAACGTGTACTTTCAGACGGGGAAGGAGGAAGGATCGCCACCACAGAGGCCTCACTGTTTCAGGGAGCAGCACCCACCCACAGGAACAGGTGCGGCTTTCCCACAGAGTGCGAGAACAGGAAAATACGCCCAATCCCTGGCGGTGTAACAGGAACGGGGACACGGCCGGGAAGCGCGAGGAGACCCCGGCTGGCCTGGGTTGGCTGAGCATGCTGGGACAGGGAGTCCCGTCTGGGGGGGCCGGCGCGAGGGGGAGGCCGCGGCGCACTACAACTCCCGGGGTGCTTTGCGCACCGCACAGTCTCCTAGGAGACGTGGCGATGCGCGCTGGGGGTCCCGCCGGGCCGGAACTACCGCTTCCGTGGTGCCCCGCGCGCCGCCGCCGCCGCCATGGAGCGGCGCGTGGCGGAGCGGCTCCGGGGCGGGCTGGGCCCGCTCGGCCTCGAGGCGCACGCCTTCAAGGTAATGACGTCATAGTGACGTCATCTAGCCGACGTCACTGTCCGCGGCGCTGCGGGAGCTGCGGGAGCTGCGGGGCGGGGAGCGGGTCCCGGGGCTGCCCAGGGCAGGGGGGTGCCGGGGGTCGCTGCCCCGGGGAGCTCGGGGCGCCCCTTGGCCGAGCGGGGGCCGGGAACGCCCCCGCGGAGCCGCTGCGGCCGGCGCGGGCCGATGCGCAGCGCGGGGTCCGGGCGGCCCGCCCGGGAGCGCGGGGCAAGGTGACCGGAGCGGCAGCAGCCGCTCAGGGCCGTGGTGCGGGCCCCTGACCGGTGGGGTCGCGGGAGTTACGTAATGACACATCTGGCCCAGCAGACGGCAAAGTCCTCTAGGGAAGCTTAAATTTTAATCTAAGTATGGAAGCACCTGTGTGTGGAAGTGCTGACCACCTCAGCCGCTCCTAAACGGCCTCTGACCTCTGTTCTGCGCATGGAAGGGGCCTCCCTGCACCCTCTGCCACTGTCCCCTGCTCAGCTGTAAACGCGCGGGCTCTTTCCTTGCCCGCCCCAGGGCAATCTGCAATAAATCAATCGGCAATATCGAATACAAATCAATCTGCAATAAACGTGCCCTTAGGCCCTTGGGGAGTGTTGTATCTGTCACCTGAAATATTTGTATTTCCTGCTATGATCTCGTTTGCATAAAAAGTACAAGGCAATGAGGTGATGAGAGAGGTAATGAGAGAAGTGCCTCCAGAATCTGGAAGATTTAATGCTAACACATTAAAACACATCAGCAGAATTCAGGGCAGAACCTGGATAAACAGACTGTAGCTACCAGAGGGGAAGCCTTTTAGCTCTGTAGCTCTCTCTAGTTATAATGCTGACACAGCCAGCCTTGGTGCACTGACTGATGCTCACTGGGAAACCAGCAAACCTTAGATTCACATCTCTTTAATTCCTTGTAACATCTCAGTTCAGCACCTTAAGATCCACAAAACTGATTAAACTTAGAGGTTCATATAAGAATGTAAACTTTATAGTGAATCTAGTTTTTGTTGTGTGTTTCCAGACGAGCAGTCTGGCAGCCACTGCCACCTGCAGAGTCACTTTCAGAGCAATTTCACGGATTATTTAGAATAGCCAGTACGTTTCATTTTCAGACTTAACCTTACATTACTTGGCATCTCTCTGAAGGTTAGACCTAGTCTTTGTGGCACCCCGGGAGAGTGGGAGTTGTCATAACCTATGGAAAGACTGGTGTTACTGTGCAGGGCATTAGGAGTGGGATGCAGGGGGTTTTGGCCATTTCCTCCTGCACTTGGCAGTTGCAGGTCTGAGCCCTGTCCTCCTGGTCGTGCTTCCTGCTGCTGTGGCTTGATTTCTCATTTCTGGACTGTCCAGAATATAACATGTCCAGTCCTGTAATCAAATATCCAAATGTGGCTGTCTGATAATAAACGTGCTACTGGTAACATTTTTGGGGGGTTTCAGCACTGCAAGAGCTTCACATCCTTCATTCCACACAAGTGTTTCCTGCAGAAGAAGTAAAACATGCGACTTGTCACACAAAACAGAAGCACCAGTTTCTTTCTGGCCCAAGATAAGAAAAAAAAAGCCTGTAAAAGCTTTATCTGAACCAAACAATCTGATTTGCATTGGCAAGACTGATTGCTCATACTTCCCTCTGGGTTTCTGAGCAGAGCTGAAAGAAGGGCAGACTGGAGCTGAATGCTGTGTGTGATTCTTATCTCACAGCTCACAGCACAGCTTCCCCAAACTGTGAATCCTGGTGTGCAAAACAACTTTGTTTGAAAGGAAGGCCCTGGGCAGGCTGCCCGTCTGAGTTGCAAATGAAGGGGGCTGCAGTTATTTCCACTTTTTTACATTCCTGCATATCCACTAGAGTGGTGTCTGTGTTCTAATGGAAATTTGTGTTTCTTTGCCAAAGGTCGGGTGGTACAATGCTGTTCTCCAGCCAGCCTTCCATCTCCCCTACCCGGATGACACACTGGCCTTCGTGGTCCTCAGCACTCCTTCCATGTTTGAGAAGGCCCTTAAGCCTTTTGTGAACAAAGAACGACTAAAAATAATCAGGGATCCTGTGGATCAGTGCATTTCCCATCATTTATCACGTGTGAAGGAGGTAAGAAGCCAAAATGCCGAGTCCCTTTAGTGTTGTGGCACATAACCAGGTGGGTTGAGCAGCAGACAAAGCCCTGCGGGCTCCTGCCCTGCTCTTTGGGAGAGTGAAGCATTATTCATGAAGGTGGGATTATCAGCAGGCTGTTGGCTGCTTTACTTGCATGTTCTGCCTCTGGATTACATCCTGCAGCTGTGAGGGAGCTCTCCAGGTACAGGCTGAATGCCCAGGGCCTCAAACCTGCTGATAGAATTCAGCAGCAGGATGTGGAAGTCTGCAGGCTTCACATGTGCCTGATTTTCTGCCATCCAGCAGTTCTGGAGTGACAAAGCTTTTTCCATGAGTCTGGGCTGATGTTTTCAAATTTTCCCAGAAATTCCCTGACCAGAGGGTGGATGTCATGTTTGATTATGAGATGCTGCCGAGCCGAAAGCCCAAGTTCCTGGCACAGACAGCTGCCCACGTTGCTGGAGCTGCATATTACTACCAAAGAAAGGATGTGAAGCTTGATCCTTGGGGGAAAAAGGTGGGGCAAAAACACGGTCTGGAAAGAACCACTAAGCTACAACCACTGAATTGTAAAACGATTGTTTGCTCACTAGTCACTAGTTCATCTTGCAGGAAATTACAAAGTTCAGAGCACATACAGGTCCATAAAGTGTTTCAGGTGGTAACTGGAAGCTTCCAAGAATCTTCAATGTGGTAGGGAGATGTACATGGAGAGAAATATCTTGATCTGTTAAACCTACTTAGAAGAATAAATGGCAGTGTAAGGGAAAAACTATTGCTTGGAGCATTGGGGAGGGGAGGGGGGGGAAATGCACTGTGGTTAATTTCTGTGTTAGATTTTCAGAAAGGAACCTCTCCCCACATTCCAGGGAGGTGCATGTGGGCACAGGAAAATGGGAATGAAATGCAGTGCTTTGAGCCACAAGTTCAGGAGGGAGTTTTCCCTTCTGCTCTGTACAGCACTCCAACAGAGGGCTGGGAGTGTCAGAAGCATCTGCTGCTTTGAACTCTAACCTTTATTAGACACAAAGTGAGGCAGCCTAGATATATTTTTTTTTCTTCCAGAAGATCTTTGGCGTGTGTATCCATCCCAAGTATGGTGGTTGGTTTGCCATCCGGGGTCTCCTCCTCTTCCCAGACATTCAGGTGCCGTTCCTGGAACAGCCCTCCCCTGTTGACTGTGTGAGCACGGAGGAGAAAAGGATTGAGTTGCTGGAGCAGTTCAATTTCCACTGGCAGGACGGCCGCTACAGGGACATCATTGAAGTGAAGGAAAGGTACTCGGAGGAGCAAAAAGCCTATTTTGCCACTCCTCCAGCCGAGAGATTCCGGCTGCTGGGGCTCTCACAGGAAGCGCAGAGAATCACATTTCACTGAGTAACCGGCTCGGTGTAGGGCAGAGGGCAGCAAAGGGTAACTTATGAGCACCGGCTTTTCCTGGTGCCGAGGAGGAGGAGGAGGATGGTTATGTTGATACAGAGATGGCAAATCCGAGCAGCCTCAATGCGAACATCAGCTTCCCAGAGGGAGGGGCACTGCTCCGTGGTCTGGGGGGAGGTGGGAGCCGTTCGTTCTGTGCTGTTGCTGATAAGGGGTGTTTTTTGGGGAGCCCAGTAAGATGCCAATAAGCCTTTGGTGGGAATAGTTCAGACACCCTGGAAACTTAAAAACCCGTGCTGCTCATTAGAGAAGTCACTTTTGTTCTCAAGAATTTTCTCTCCCAATATTCTGGTTTTATTCTTTACAAGTGTAAAGAAAGTTCAGTCATTGTATTACTAAGTTTGGTTTTGTCTAAACTCGGGGCAGGTACCTTTTAGATGTATCCATCATTTTATTGTCCTGTGTCATGACTCTCCCTAGGAAATAGATGTCCAGTCTTTTCAGTCTTGCCTAGGTCACACTTAAGCATTTATCCATTTATAGAGCAGTTGACTGGAATATTTGGAAAGGTGCTGAGTAGTGTCTATATGAGCAGAGTTTTTACTCATGTTAAGATAACTGGCTAAAAAAGACAACTCTTGTGGCCTTTTTTACGGTAGACCATGTTTGTGTTTAAAGTATTTTTCAGTGCCAGCACACAGCACACCCCCAACAGTTACTGCCACAGCTTCCTGGTGTGCTTTCTGTGTGGGGAAGATTGTAAACCTGCACACATGTAAAAGCCATGGCACAAAGCCTTGTCACATGCACAGGCAAACAAGCAGAGAAAAAAAGAAAATATTAATAACGTGCCCGTTACTTAAATTGCTGGATAAAACATGTTCAGACAGAAATACAACATTTTTTACCTGACTTTGTCCTGTTATATTTGGTCAGAGGCTACAACAGCACTGGAAATCAGGAATTAATTTATCTTTGGGCAATTTGAGGCTCAGGACTTGTTAAAATAATATTATACATGAAAATAATATTTTTTGGGAGTTGTTTTACTAGACAACTTACTAGTTTACTAGTGCAATGCTGCAAGTGGACAAGCACTTTTTTTCCTTTTGATGGTATCAACACGTGATGAAGAAATACTCACTTTGCAGAACTGAGCCCTTTCTTTTTATGTTGGGATTCTTCACACCTTTTGGAGACTCCAACATGGGGGTTGCCTTCACAGTAAGTTGCTGCTTGATACGGTTTCTCACAGTTTCTACAGTAACTCATTGTAATCCAAATTCAGGATAACAAGTTTGCTTCCCTGTAAACAGAGTAGTGAGTGTGTGATCACTGGGTTTGTTCACTGCATTTGCTGTTACAGAAAAGTCTTTGTTGCTTTCCATGCTTTGTTCACCTCTGACTAAGGCAGACACCTGACTTAGTGTGTGATAGAGGTATTGTGATTTTTAATTTAAGTGAAAGAATGAAATCTGTTTAAATTCTGTTCTTTTGTTATGGAATTGCTTACGGTTGAAATTTGTTTGATGTTTCAGAACTTTCCAAATGAACTGTAATTTAACAGGGGCTTGAGCTAATGGCTCATATTAGTAACAAAGACAAAATACTGATTTTCTTAGAAGAATAAATATAGATTGGAATCATCTATCTTTTTACATTACAATTTAAAGTACAAAATATTTTGATTTTTTGGCATTGATTTCTTACAGATATTTAATATTTTGTCTTAATTTATTAAACAGATAACTATAGCCATGCATTTCAATTTCTGTAATTTATTTCTCTTCAAATGGTATTTTGGTTAATAAAAAATCCAAAGTTGTAAGTAAACCTCAGCACTGAGTGTTTTTATTTAAACAATGCAGTTCTTAACTTGTGGAGAACTCAAAATGTTTAAATGAGAATCAATCATGGTGGTTTTAATATCCTGAAAAGAGTGAGCTACCTAAGAGACACATAGTCCAGTATCTGAAAACTAAGGAAAAAATTGGTTATCTTAGCAGAAGTTGGCAAACTATTATCACAGGCCTATCTGGGATATAAAAAATAAAACATACAGCACAGTATGAGTAAGTCCAGTAAAGGTTTATCTTTCCCAGGTCATTATAGCAAGCACATGACAGTGCACTTTTCATTTCTTCCTCTGTTCTTACAGTAACAAAAGTTCCAGATGTCCAGTGAGACATAACTGAAGGACTTTCCCTCAGTAGCATTAAAATAATATCTGTAAGTACTGGAATTTTTACTGGTTAAAACCTATTAGTGAACACTGAGTCACAGATTTGTGTTCCTTGTGCTTCTGGGAATAGAGTTGTGTCAGGCAGAACAGAGTACAAATATTCAGCAATATCCATTCCTACACTACAGTGATTTTGGAGTGACTTGGATTGGGCATTACTTTCCTTCTCTTAGCCAGGTCACTGAGATCCACAGCTGCAGTGAGCAATTTTCTCCCCTTGCTGGTTGGAATATAATGGCCTTTGTCTTATAAAACTGCAGTTTGAGAACCTGTTTGACTTAGCTCACTATTGGGACAAGACCAGACATGGTGAGGAATGGATCATCCTTGGATCCTGAGGCATTGTGAAGGCATTCTTAGTTTCAGCACTTGCAAATGTCAAACAAGTAATTGCAAATACTTGAATGGATTTACTAGTTCAAGTATTGCATTTTACATTTTTGGGCACATTTTTCTCTAGATCCTAATTTTTAAACATTTATTAAAGACTCTTTTTCTCAGTATAACCAGTAGGGTAAGTATTCAAGAGCTGAACAGGAAAAATAAAAGAAATTAAAAGCTACTTGAATTTAAATTCAGTTTTAGCAACAAGGTATTCAGTATATTTCAAGCTAATAAAATAGTTTATGGAGAATTAACAAATTTGTTATATTTTCATGCATTTACCATTTTTACTCTCCTTCAGTTACATTTTCCCTTTTTTTACTTCATTAACCTTAAAATAACAGAAATTTTCATAAAAATTAAAGATTTGACAGACAATACCAATTAAATACAAAGCACAATCTAACCTGGTGACCAGCAGCCATCAGGGTTGTTGCTCAGAAAAACACCTGAGAAAACACTGCTGGGGGTTTTTGGTATCAGTTAAATCAGTTACATCTCAGTGGTGCAAGAATAAGCACTAAAGTCTCTTTGTGGTATAAAAAAGAGTGTGGCAAACTTAATTTCTGATACTGACTTATTTCCTTCTCCCATAAAAAGAATGGCTTGTAACAATCCTGTCTTCCCCTGAACTATGGAAAACTAAAGATGTTTTGCTGTCTAAATTGGTGCTGGTGTGTCAGACAGAAATAGCCAGTGTTAGAGAGCAGTGAACTCTTCTGGTTTGTTGTTTTGATGGGGGTTTTAAAGGTTGGCCTGGGTTTTTTTCTATATTTTGGTTTGTGGGTTTTTTTAGGGCTAGGTTGCCCTCCTCTGGATCAGAAGCATAGTTTTACTCATTCAGTATAATATTCATGGTCTTTTATTCAGTTGTGACCAAAATTATTGTTGGTGTAGCTGCTATTTGACACAGGTTATATTTCTAAAAATGCACATTGATTTGAATTAAAATGGAATTAAAAACCCCCGAGGTTAAGCCTGATGTATTTCTAAAACCAAGGTAGTGGCAGGTACTGATCAGTGCCAGTGTGGTTATCAGCACTCTTTCTTAAGCCTCATGTAAAAAGTGTATTTAATAAATTAGCTTTGAATACTGACTTAAGCAGTAGCAGTTCAAAACTCTTCCTCTGAGGGAAGTGGTTTTGCTGTTCACTGCAGCAGAGAAACAGCTGCACCTCTGCAGGCTGAACTTTCACAGATTCATCTACCAAAATAGACAAATGTATTCATGAGAGGGTTTTTGCTGTTAAGTTGGCTTCCTGTGCTATCATATATCCTGTGACAGATCATCCATCACATTTCCTTCAGAAAACAGAACAAGGCATTTCCCCTCTAGGTTTTCAAGGAGGAAACAGAGAGCACCAAGGAACACAAATGTGCTTTTCTTTTTCCTCTGTGACTGAAAAGAACCCGGAGAGATACTCACACTCCTTAGGAAATATGGTGGGAAATTTGAAAGAATTAAATATTTTATCATAAAATGAGCAGTAAGGTATTTTAGTGGAATGTTTAAAATCTCTCCAGTAATATGCCAAAACCTGCAAAATGTGATTATGTATGCATACAAATAATTGAAATGGCTACTATCATTCATTAATATTACACCTATAATATAATTCTCATGTTATCTTTGTTGATGTTTGTACATAACTCAGTGAGAAAGCAATTTTACTTTTAATAACTGCATATGGCTTTTAACCCCAAACACTGAAAAGTTTCTGAAAATCAAACACATTTACACTAAGTTGCTTGGGGTTTTTTCCTCATGTAAAACACACCATGAGATAGGAAAATTCCTGTTAAGTGAATTACAGAAGGGGTGGAGGGATTTTTCTGTGTTTCTTAAATTTATGCAGAATCATTGCTTCTTCTGTGAATGTATAAACTGTCTTATTCCTTTTAAAGGAATTAGTTTTAATTACATGTCATAACCTTTTTCCCAGCATTGTTCAGGCTAGTCTTCCTGAATCATTCACTGTTGCTTCAATCTTCCAAAACATAAAAGCCAGCCTTATTTTTGTGAGAAGTGAATTTGATGAAACACATCAATTTTAGGTTACAATGTTTTATTAAGTGTAGATTGAAGACTTTTTTCCTTTCTAGACAAAGGATATTGGCTTCATTTGTCATTGCAGATACTTCAAAAATCTGCTGCTGTGGAATATGGAACATAAACCTACCGGGCTCAGTTTCAGAGGACAGTGTAACCTTAAAGACTTCACATATATTTAGTCACATATCTGTGCTCAAATGCTTTCTTGCACAGAAACATTCCAAATTCTGACACGTGTCCCCATAATATGTACAGTGATTTAAGTTTCAGGTGAAAGAGCCAAATTTCACATCGAAGTCCAAACCTTTCATCACTAGGTGTGGTGAGAATTGCTTCCCAGGCTCAGCTCTTGTTCAGGAACACTGCAAACAACTCACAGCCTGTTCTGCAGCCACCCAGGGGTGTGCAGCACAGCGCTGTTGGTAATGCAGAGTTGTTTGACTGTACATTAAAGGCAAACTCCTGGTTTTTCTTTTCTAGGATTAAAAATAGAGCTACTATATTCATGAGCAAAAAATGCCTGCTATTTCTTTGATTTCCTGGCTCAATGTTCTTTTTGTATGTACCATTAAATTGTATTTTAAGAAAAAAGAGACAGTAATAGCTGTAACACACTTCTGAATTAATTGTCCAAGTGTGCTGCATTCCACTACTCTGCACTTACCTCATTTCACCTTTTGCGAATTAGAACCAAGATATTTCTGGTTTAAATCCTCCATCTGTCTAACAGCATACATCAGAATATACATTTGCAGACTGTCATGTAATACTGAACACTGAAAATTTCAGACTATTAATACAATAAACCCCATTATTTTTACATAGCTGTTGTGTTGATGTGTAACATTACTAAAAGCTGCTTTCATGGGGCTTTTGCAAACATGCTTTCCTAACCAAGGGGTCATTTTGCAATACCTGTGAGATATAAAACACTTGGCTTTGTTCTTTGAACTGTATCGATTTGTTGGATAATCCAATAACATTTTCAACAAAGGCCTGATAAAAAGGCTGGAGTACTTGTTAAGAAAATAGTACTTTTAAAAATTGGTAACTTTTTATACTGTTTTTCAAAACTACTGAGAAACTAGCTTTGTAACAAAGTGATAATTCTTTAAACATGAATAGGCATTTTTTTCTTATAAGCATCTAAATATAAATATGCAGTTGTTAATTTTGAAATAAACTCATAGAAGTTGTACAAAATCTAGAGAAAGTTAGGTTCTGTATGTTGAATATTGAATGTCACATCCTGTGTATGCCAAGATGAACATATAATATATAGAATTTGTCTGATGCACAACTTTGTATTATACATACCAAAA
Organism: Coloeus monedula; assembly: GCF_965178545.1. Lineage (NCBI taxonomy): Eukaryota > Metazoa > Chordata > Aves > Passeriformes > Corvidae > Coloeus > Coloeus monedula. The sequence goes on from NC_138789.1 coordinate 22,804,834, forward strand.
AAATCCTGTTGCTTCTATATAAATGCTATTATCTGAAAACTTAATTGCAAATATCTGTCACAAACTTAAGGTAATAAAATTACTTAATTTTAGATAATATGGGAGAACACAATGTGTGTGCATTGGGCTTGTGTGGCAAAGATTGGTAGCTGGGGAAGGTTACAGGGGTGGCTTCTGTGAGAAGCTCCTCGAAACTTCCACTGTTCCCAAGGGAGCCAATGCCAGCCAGCTCTGGCATAACAGAATTAAGAAGGGGGGGAACAATTGTGCAACAACCTGCAACTGGAGAGAGGAGTGGGAGAATGTGAGAGGAACAGCTGTGCAGACACCAAGGTCAGTGAAGGAGGGGGAGGAGGTGCTCCAGAGCAGAGATTCCGCTGCAGCCTCATTATTTCTCATTATCCTACTCTGAGTTGATTGGTAATAAATTAAACCAATTTCTCAAGCCTGTTTTGCCTGAGACAGTAACTGGTGATTGATCTCTCCCTGTCCTTACCTCGACCCAGGAGCCCTCCACTCTCTTTCCTCTACCCTGTCCAGCTGAGGAGTGGTTACATAAATCCCCAGGAACCACAGCAATCAGCTACAAATTAAGAGATGTAGGACAGAGACACAGATTTCAGTTTCTCTTCACCTGACTATTCTAAGTTATCCTAAAGAAATGAATGAATAAAGGTTGTATTTATAATAAGCACCCAAACTAGGAAAACAGATGTGCAGTCACTCACACATTTTAAAAAAATATCAAATACCACATCTATCCTTTCTGATTTACATCTTCAGGGAAAATCCCACTGGCAGCTATCCATCCTGTCAAACTCAAGCACTGCTGACAGGTTTTTAGCTCACTAGAAAATATGCCACCTGTTGATTGTGAAAGCAAAAGCAGTTCATAATTGTAATGAAAATAAAATATGCGTATTGGTATATGAAAAAAAGAAACCCCTTTAATAAATGAGGATTGTAGTTACTTGAATATCATAAAAATTACACCAGTCTAAGGTGTCACAATGTAAGGAGTGGGGAGCCCCCAAACACTTACTGGAGATTCCAAGCTACATCTGAATCAATAGAGAGCTTAAACAAAGAAATAAACTTAGGCTCTTCTCAGTTTGAAGAAGTTTTGTGTTACCCATTTTATGTGTGTCATGCTCTTGGAAATGTAAGTAATGTAAACATTAAAATGACAGCATGGCAAACCTTCCTGGGAATGACTCATGTGTCTGAAGAATAAAAAATAAATTGTTTAATTGAATTGATTCCCACTGTCAATCATTTGGTGCAAGCATGTAATACAGTTCCTAATCCCCAGGGATTTTGTTTCCTGGCCAGTTCCAGTTTCCACAGTATCATCACTCACCTGTGACTGATGTTTAAGCAGGTACATTTTGGAGCCTCTCAGTGTGGGAGCTCAAGGTGGGCAGCACACACAGGAAATTACAGCATAGAAGGGAACTCCTCACACCAGAGGAGTGGGATGAAGAAATTAAGACAAGGGGTGTTTCTACAGGACACTCTAATGCCCAGATGTGCTGTCAGGGCAGCTCTGACCTCTCCTCCTGACAGCAGCCACAGCAGGACACAGCAGCTGCTGGGGTTGGAGCCACCCTCAGACCCTCACCTTCCTCCCATGGCCTGGGATGGGCACATGAAGATTCCTTTTTGGGAGAGAGGTTCAAGAGCAGAACATCAGAGAACCCCTTTATCCTCTATGTCCAGGGTTAGGTGACAGAGCAGCTATGAAATCACTCTGTACAACTACCTAAAAAGGGGTGTTGTGAGGTGGGCTCAGTCTCTTCTCCCATGTAACACACAATGAGACAAGAGGAAATGGCCTCAGTTCGCACCAGGGTAGGTTTGGATTTGATACCAGGAAAAATTTCTTCACTGAGAGGGTGGTTGGGCATTGAAACAAGGTGCCCATAGAAGTGGTGCAATTATCATCCAGGAAATATTAAAAAACCCATGTAGATGTGACACTTGAGGACAGAGTGAACATGGCTGTGCTGTTGTAACATTTGGGCTTGATGATCTCAGAGGTCTTTTCCCACATCAATGGTTCTGTGATGTAATGGCCCAGTTACATCAGGTGTAGCTTTACTTGTGAATAAGGGCAGAAGTCACTGGAGTCACATCATCAGGTTAAAGAGCCCCATTCCACAGATTTAGGCCATGCTAATATTGTACCCTCCAAGTAACTGCTGTAATCAATTTTACATTTCAAGGCTAATATAACAATAATAAAGGTAAGTTTTACATTAGCTTAGCCCTAACTTTACTCCTTTTCACTTGCTAGAAAAGTTTGATAACTTCTTACTCAGCCATACTTATTTAAATTAATTTTACTTTGAACCATATAAATGCTCCTGTTACTTATCAATGCCTTCCTGGGAAGCTGGCCTCATTTGTTATCTTGAGACTTTGGATTTTTTAAAAATTAAGCAAAAGTGATCCAGCTAAACATTATTTTCACATATCTTCATGGGCATTAGCTATTTTAGTTGTTATTGAAGTATTTGGTACTAAGGCTTCTGCCACATACTTTTTGCAGCTGTACAAAACAAGCTTACTACTCAAGACCTACAACTTTCACTTCTGAGTGACAGAAGTAGCCCTGGGCCTCAGCTTTGCTGCTGCTGACTTCAAGCAGGACAGAACTTGTTTACGACTTGAGCTGAAGATGGTTACAAGGTCTGGTAAGAGTTTAATCTTTACAGGTACATAAGGATCACAGGGTTTTAACTCCCTTACATTGTTAGGCAAGAGCTCATTACCCAGATCCTCAGCTCTGAAGTTCAGCACCGTCACAAGCCACCTTGAACTATGAAGCTCCACAGCAGTCACAGCTTTGGTATAACTTAAGGCCAGTCATGTGCTCTGAGTTTTACATAACCACTTGAAATACAAAGACGAAAGACAAGGCTGAGCACACCTGAGCAACAGATTTTATAATGCCACCCTTTTGATCTAAACCATATGACTACAAGCTAATGGATAACTGGCATATTACCACCCCCATGACATGTAGTGGGAGAGACTGGGGAAGAATGCTGTATATCCAAGGAAGTTTGCTTTCCAGAAAAGCCTAGTATTCCACTCCCATAGAGACAGCATTCAAACTCAATGTTGGATTCCCAGAAATTTAGCATACACAGTCAGTTTTGACTAAAGTAAATGCCAGAATGACTAAGTTGAGATGGTGCATGAAAAAGTTCCCCACCTTTGTCAGTCACATTATGCTCCAAGCAATACTACAGTGCCCAGAGCCTAAGCCAGACAGCCTGATCCTCTACCTAGCAGCAAAGTCATGAAGAGTGTGAGGAGTACTTTATTACTTCAACAGGATAACCAAGTCTTTTTCTCTCCATTCTAATGGTGCTGTGGTAAAACAGGACTCAAGATGCCTGCAGAGAGCTTTCAGAGGTGCAGCCTGCACTGCTCCCAGGTCTCCTGATGACTACATGCAAGAACAGTAGACAGTATGCTCTTTTCACAAGTTTAATAGAGTTACAAAAGGATACCACTGCTCTATGTAACACATGGCTAACCACAGACACGGCATTGTCACTAAGGTCAACAGGGCTTGATGTACAGATACTGATCGTTAGGATTTGCTATGAAGGTACTGTCAACAGGACAAACTTTCCTTCAAGTAAAAAAGTTACTGTTTTAACTACAACATGATCCCTTGACTCAGATGCAATGACTTAATCAAAGTTCAATAACTGATACTTGCTCTTTATGTAAGGCATACTAGTTTCCACTCAGGCTGAATGTTTATTTCTGCTTGGCGAAATACTCTTTACTCTTCTGAACATCAGGCTTGATTGTGTCACTCCCAGGCTTCCAGCCAGCTGGGCACACTGAAATGATAAGAATGTTTAAGTATTACTAGCTGCTCCTGCAGAACATGTTTTACACAATATTAAAGCAAAGTAGCAACTCAGAACATGCACAGATCTTTGCAACACAGAGACAGTGCATTCAGTGTCACATTATGCTCAGTTTGTTTTACTTGATTCTGTTTGTTTACTGGGACCCAAGTAAACCCAGTAAACAAAGAGTAACACCCAAGGAACCAGGTGTCTGCCCAGGCAACAGTGGGTCCTTTACACAAGCACCTCTCCCAGCCCCACTTAAAAGCTTCAGGGAAGTTTGACACCAAAGGTAACACTAACTGCAGCAGCTCAGGTCAGAAAGGCTCCTAACACCACACTACACTTATCTCCTTGGATCCAGCCAAGTCTGTATTCCCCTTATCTTTAATCCACCCTGGTCCAGCTCTCCAGATGAGTGGGGCAGGGGAAAAAGCGTTAAACTGTCACTGGTTCCCCTACATGGCTATCAAAAAGCCACCATGATGCAGAGGTTGCATGGTCTCAAACTTGCAGCAGCTCCTTGAGCAGCATTTTTTGGACAGTGTTCCTTGTTTACAGCCACGGAACGCTGGATGAGATGCTTGCTCCACTCAGGACTGACAATTTTAGCCACAGTGTGCTCAGCTTCTGAGTGTTGCTACACATCTTACTCTGGTCTGTCCTGATTTAGATGTGACTGCAGTCCTAAAGTTCTAAAGTAAAACCTTTTGCCAGGTTTTGACTACTCAAAGGCACAGTAAACCCCAAAAGGCTTAATTTGCATGACATGTGACTGCTCCATCATCAAATGTTTGGGATGTCTCCTCACATAACATGTTCATATGCCACAGTCACGAGAGCAGCTTATTTTAATAAAACCTGCCATTGATTTACCACTTCTGAAGCACATTAAATATGACCAGCAACAACACATGTCATTAGTTAATGACAACTGAAGACTACTAACACCTGCACAGCAATTTTGAGTTTCCATAACTTGGGTCTAACTTTTCATCTGCAGTGCTTTCTTTTTTTCTTTCGTTCCTGCAGAAAAGTCTCAAACACCTTATTACTCCTGAACTATGGGGACAGAGACTCTCACCCATTTTCTCCTCACTATATATTAACAAAAAGATCAGCAGACTTTCTGGAAATTTAAGTACTTTGTCTAAGAGACTGCTTAAAACACTACATTAGTACTGATGGTCTCAACCTACCAAGTCTGAGAGCAGAATCTAAACCATGCTTACCCCTTGCAGGCTAAGTTATTACATGTTCTTAATTCCTGTCTCAAGTATTTTCTGTGCCTAATTGAAAGAGACAACTGCTATGTGCTTGACAAGACATCCATCACCAAATTGATTTAAGTGAAATCTCAGCATGAGCAAGTACTCAATGGACAATTAATTGGAATAGGATAAAGCATTATTGTGTCCTACAACAAGCAGATTTATAGAACCAGCTGCATTTTAACAGGCACAATTACCTGTTGTCCACAGATTGATACATGTGCTATCTTTCAGTAACCCTTGATTTAACCTGCCTAGTTAATATTGTTCTTTAGAGAAAACATTAAATTAAAAAGCACTCTTACCTTCTCCATGTTTATCTGTAAACTGGAAGGCCTGGACAAGTCTGAGGGTTTCATCAACAGAACGGCCAACAGGAAGATCATTGATTGTAATCTGCCTCAAGATCCCCTTCTCATCAATTATGAACAGACCCCTAAAAACAAACAAAAAACAGCCCTGAAGTTAAGCACAGCTTTTGAAAGGCTGATTAGACTGACATGAGTTTCAAAAACTCAGGTTCAGTATTTGATTATGGCACCGTGCCATCCGGTATTACTGTGACCTCTTCCTAGAAACTAACACCTTGGTGTATGCACAGCAACGAGACAGTAGCAGCTGAAAGCCCACCAGGAACCAGGAGGGACAGGAGGCAAGTCGAAGAAGCAGAGACACAGGAGAGGAGTGCTTCCTATTTAAGGAAGATACTAGTAGGGGGAAAAAAAAAAAAAAAAAAAAAAAAAAAAAAAAAAAAGAAGAGAAACCCAAGGAAAAGGCAAATTCAAGGAGAGACATCCTCACATTAAAAAAAAAAACTCACTATACACTGTTCTCAAAAAAGACAACAAGCAACAGCTCATCAATCTTCCAGCATCAGGTTAAGAGTTAGCAGAAGTTCAGCTCCCTTAGCAACTTTTATGAACAGTCAACTAAAGACTTGGGGTTTAATTAATCTGTACTTTGATCACTAGACTAAATACCTGTAACCAGTTTCATGACTATGTAGGTCTTGCACTACCAATGTTTGCAGCTCACCTGCATGAGACTCCTGCCCTGTGCAGCAGGCAATCAAAGGGAAGCAGAATTTAACTTAAAAGCACAGGAAGCCTAAGCACCATGAAGAACCAAGGAGCGTCTGACAGCTTGCAGGAGTTTACACCTAGAACAGCCAACAGCTTTAGCTGCCTGCAGGTGTTCAAGTGCACACAAGCTCTGTGTTCATCTGACATGTCCATGTATTGCAACATAACTTTATCAGCTCGTTTACCTCTGGCACATTACCTGTATGCAATACCTTCGTCCTCCTTCAGCACTCCATACTCTTTGGCAATGGCACGTTTCGTGTCAGAAACCAGGGGGATTTTCATAGTGCCCAAACCCCCTTGTTTCTTAGGAGTGTTGACCCTAAAAGTAGAAAAGTTTACATGCTAAAAATATGGGCAGTTCAGAATGAAGGCTAAAGGTGCAAGAGAAGTTGATCCTTTCTGCAATATCATACTTAATCTGCCATGAGGCAACAAAAGAATGATGACCAGTATGCTCAGTTCTGTTCAGAAGCACCTGGCACTACCAATACTTAGCAAGTGCCTCTGAATACACTCAGGATTCAGTTCCTGCAAGAACTGAGGCCAGGCAGAACAGTCTGTTGGGTTAAAAGGCTGATTCTTACCAGGCAAGGTGACAGAAGTGAGAGTCAACAGAAGCTCCAATTACTTCACAGTTGATTTTCTTGAATTCATCAGCTCTGTCACTGTAGGCAATGATTTCAGTTGGACAGACAAAAGTGAAGTCCAGGGGGTAGAAGAAGAACACAACATATTTTCCTAGAAAAGCAGTACAACCAGTTAATCTATCTTAGTATTTTAAGAAAACACAAGCAAACAAAAAACCCCATCAAAACACCAGAACACAAGCAACCACCCACCTTAAAATCCTACCCAACTGAAGCCCCCAAACCCAGGATGTCAAATTTATCAGGGAATGCCTGAGTTTCCTGGGTCTACTCCCATAGGCCTGCCCCAAGTACACCTGTGGGTGTGCTACACCAGAAGACCCCATGGCTGATCCCTAACAGAGAAATGCCACAGATCTGAAAGGCTATCAGCCAAAGAGACATTTTAACTGAGTAGGTGAGTAGTGTATACCTATGCATCAACCTCATGCAGCCTGCAGCATCGTTAGAAATGTATTTCTAAAGCCATCAACGTGAGTACTTGATTACTTCAGGCTTTCCCTTTGCTTTTAGTTAAACTTTTTTTGGCAAAGCAAACATATTGCCAGCACTCTAGAGAAAGGGAGTTGGTTAGATTAAGGAATTTACTTTCCATTGACAAAGATGGGACATAAGATGTTGCTGTTCCACAGTCTGGAAATGTTACACCAGTCTCAGTATGATACACAGGGCAATGAGCCTGATGCAAGATAACAGCTTAGAGGAGTTTTATGCTCACTGGTAACAGTTGTCACAGCTGGGACATTCAGTCATGCTGCTGACAGCCTTCTAAGTATACTCCAGCCACCACTGCACAAGTTCTGATCTTTAGTCCACTGCCAAGTGGTCACTATTATTTCAAAACCAAATCAAGATGTATCTTCAGATATCCTCCACTCCTTCCTATGGCCAGACTACCTGTGTAATTAGAGAAGCACATGAACTCACCTCTGTAGTCAGAGAGTTTGATGTCTTTGAACTGTCCATCTGGCATTACAGCCGTGGCAGTAAAGTCAGGGGCTGGTTTTCCAATGAAAGCCTTTCCTGAAGACATCTTGATTTAACCTAGACAGGAGTTAACACCAATACAGTTTAGATGGTAGTACATTTGCACCTGGAAGTAAGGATTTATTCAAAGCATCTTATCAACCTAGATTGAACACCAAAGAGTTTATCAGCACTTGGTCTTGCAACAAGGCTTAAGTGTTAAATGAGTTTTGTCATCTGGGTAGTTGAGCCACTATAGAGATTGCCAGTCCTTCAAAATGTATAGTTCCTGGCCTCCTAAAGATACAGTAATGGTTATCTAACCAGTAACAGCTCAGAGTCTGGGAAAGGGCTCGCCTAGAGCTTTAGTACTCAGAAAGCCATCCCATTCCACTTGCTGGAGGAGTCGAAAGTCTCTTTTTTAGAACTTTCAATGAGAAGAACCTTGTTCAATTTTACAAGGGAATTTAAGACCTCAAACTTGATCTTCCTGTTGATTCTGAAAGAAAATAACTTCTGTTAATCTCCAGGGAACAGTGCTCTGCTTAACCACACTTTAACCTTTTGAACAATTCAACCCTTTTTGATTTGCAACCAGAAAGACTTGTGGTATACATGGAAATCCCATTCTATGTTAATTACAATTTCACCAAGTCTAAATCAGTACAGCCAGGTTGTTTCCCCTTTAAGTCTATTGAAAAAGAATAAAAGGGTACACCAGGACAAGAGAACTCTACTTCTGGCTGTCTGCCCCAAAAGCTTACCATCTGTAATACACCCTGTGCAGTATTTTTGCTCAGTCTGGGAATGCAGTATAACACTTTAGACTTCCAGAGCATAATCTTTCAAATAGGCAACTTTATAAACCTAATTTCTGCAGATCACAAAATATTCTTGAAAGTTATTTCACTTCATTCTACACACTGCAGCACTTGGAGATAAAAAAAACACCTCAAAGGTTAGCATGAGTCTCATGTTGCTAAGGAAAGCCAAGAGCCAAGGATTGTTCCAAGTTGTGCCTGCAAGGCACTAAGTCTAAAAAAGGTTGAGAACACCTCATTTCTTGGCTCCTTCCCGCTTGCCAGCCACTTTTTTCCTGGAGAACTAGCCCACAAGTGAAACATTTGAACCCGCAGAGGTGGGCCTTTTTAGCAACGGGTTTGCTTTTGAAAGTTTCTTTTGCACACCCTGACAGTAACGATCCACCTCTCAGTTTTCATTTTGAGAAGTGCCCACACATTCAGCATTTCTAACTGCCTTGTGCAACAAAGCTCTTTACCCTCATGTTCATCCAAGGGTTTTTAACTGCAGCAGACTGGGAGAGTGTGGTGGCCAGGATGCACTGAAGCAGCCCGGCAGGAGGACATCGAGAATCCTGTACCCAGAAAAGCAGCTGTGGCTCTCAAAGTGCAGTTCTGTAAGAGGGATGTGGGAACAGCCATTGCAGAGTATTTATCTGAGGTGCCTCCAACTAGTGAGTTTTATCTTATAAGCAAGAGCTGCTCGTCCTGGAGTGCACGACCCCACATTTTTATCACTGAATTACATTCTTTTCTGTTATCCAAGCTCAAGGTCATCCTTTTGCTCAGTACTATGCCAGCCCTTCTATACTTGTTCCATTAGCAATCCTCTGGAGTATTTCACTAGGTATTCAAGGTCAGACGGCTCTTTGATACTTCCACTTTCTAAACGACAAGTTATTGCCCCTTTTCTGGTAACATTAAAATCTTTTAATATTGGCAGGAGATATTGGTTGCCTCACACTGCAAGAGAGCCGTGTACTTTCCTTAGAGCACCCACTGTGACCTGCCAACCCCTCTGCTTTTCCGTGCGGGGTCAGCGCGTGTTCTGCTCGGATTTTTAGCCACAGCATTTCCTAACCCGCAGAGGAGCAGACCACAGAATCATTGCTACTTCCTTTCATTCTGGAGGAAAGTAGAATGACCACCGTAAATCAAACACATTCGAATCCGACCAGATCTTTGAGCATCTTTGTTGCTCATAGCCGCAGACGGCCTCAATTATCTTCAAACTGCAATTATAATTAGCCAGGCCTGCTCTCTTGAACGAGCAATTTCATACCTTTAGGGTGCCTTGAACACAAGCGAAAGGCAAAACACACCATCAGCCTCCCACACTCTGCCACCTTCAGACTGTCACAAAAACGCGGTCAGGCCACCGCAGCCGCGGTCGGAGGGCGATACCGAACCGCGGGGATCGCGCACGGACCGCGACACGCGTGGTGCCCGAGGGGCTCCGAGGCGACCCCCGAGCCTTGCCCCGCGCCCGGGCCGCCGCTACACCGCTCTGGGACAGGGGCACCCGCCCCCTGCACGTCCCCGAGCCGCATCCAGCGCTCCGGTTTGGGGTTTTTTAAGGCTTAGAAACGAGATGCTGCATCGCTCTCGGGGGAAGGGGCCGCTCGGCTCCCGGCAGGCGCCCTGCGCGCTCCCCCCGCGGGCCCTCCCCGCGGCTCCTCCCCGCGCAGCGCTGATAAAGGCCGGAGCGTTGGAAGGCTCTCCCCGCCAGAAAAACCCAAACCAAAACCAGGGGAAACTGAACACGGGGAGCAGGCGGCAGCCGCAGCAATGCGATCCTTCGGGAGCGGGACGCGGGGAGCAAGGGCTCGCTCGCCCTGCGCGCCTCGCTCAAGGGCGCATCTGCGCAGAAGGGGGAGGGGAAAGCAAACAAAAAACCCACCCAAAATAGTAACAAAAAAAGCACATAAAAATAAAACGAAATTTAAAAAAAAAAGAAAGAAAGAAAAAAAAAAAAAGAAGCACTGTGCAAAGCCCCCAGCGACCCCCGCGGCCCCGCACACTCACTCGGAACACCGACCCGGCCCGCACACACAACACCAGCAGCTCAGCACGAACTGCGGCAAGGCAGCCGCGCCGCCCCCTTTATAGGAGCGCGGATCTCGCGAGCGGACGCGGCGGGGAGGGCAGGGCGGCAGCGCCTGCAAGGGCAGCATGACTTGGCAGATCCGGGGCCATCGGGGTACGAATGAACGCAGATCATTCTCTAGAGAGGGTCCTGGGAGGTGCCGTGGAAATATCCAATGCCGCGGCTATAAACGATTTATGGGCTTGGTGCGAGAAGCGATTGCTTTTTTAGTGCCTTAATTGACCGAGCTATGATTATTAGAAGTCCTCAGAGGGTACGCAGGACTTGGAGGGAGAGTAAGGGATGACTGGCGTGTCATTTATGTGAATTAAGTGCTGTCCATTGACAGAAGTAAAACGAAACCTCCCACGAACAGAGCAATGTGTGTTCACAGTGTTACAGAGGTGCGGTGTCGAATCTCCATCCTCTCCCTCTGCACTGCCCACTGCCCCCTCTCCCTGATCTCTCGTTCCCAAGGCTTTCACTGATTCTTCTCCATCAATGGGAACACTGATCCAAGTCATGCAAGTCAGCAAAAGAAAGGTGAAAACTAAATTTAAAGTCTAATCTTTGAGCTTCAGTGGCAGGATGGAAACCCTTGGAAGATACAGTTACTTCAGGGAGTTTTGCATCATTCAGGACTGAAGCTGCTGTGAGGGACGTTTAACCTCAGTGATTCCTCACAAGCATTGTCTTTGAATCCAAGAGCGAACAAGCAGTCTGGTACTTTTTGAGGGCCAAATTCTGAATTTAAATGTGAAAGCTTTATTAAATAATGAATATTTAGGGCCATTAAGCCATATCAAGGACAAAAACGCTAGCTTTTGTTAAAAGTGATAAATGTGTTACCAACTGATTTTTACTTGTCTGTTTTGCAGTTTACAGTTGTGTTTCTTATACCTGTTAAAACTTGATTATAAATTGTAATGAGGAGGAAACCACAAAGGATTAACAAACTTTAAATGTTTATAATCAAGATCACTGTGTAGTGTTGCTGGGTGACCATACCCACGTGGTGGTTCACCCAGAGATGAGTCCTTTTGGGACTGGATTAAATCAACCCTTAAATAATGAAAGCAAATAACATGCATATGTGTACTTAGGAAAAAAACTGCACTCACTTTCATGCAACTAATTTATCTACTTCTATTTCTATTGCTATAGCATGCTTAATCTTTTTACAGGAAGAAGTTTGCTACTTTCTTAACATCAGTATTGTCATGAGAATTAAGGTCCATATATTGAGACATGTATGTACCTCCCCATCACCTCAGGCCAATGAACCTGTGAACAGATTAACCCCTGAAAGGTCAGGCAGTCCTAATTAAAACCTCTAGAACAATGTAGTCCCTGCAACTCTGGCATGTTTACCAATGGACAGAGCAGTAATGACTTTCACATGGTTTCTGACTCCTTTAGTGCCTGTTATGCTCATTTCTCAAACTTTCAGATGCACACTATACCCAGTATGGTCTGCAGTTTGTTCCAGGCTTGTGCTGTAAGCATTGCCTTTCCATTCATATGTCCATGGCCTCATTAATTTTGATTAATTTCTGAGCTTTTCTTTCCAGACATCAGTTTTTGAAGGTTTTGGAATAATAAATTGTCAGGGCCACTCCTTGTTCAGTGAGCACCTGCGTTTCTGTAGCCTTTTTCAATTTTTAGATGTAAGATGCTACTTAGATTAAAACAATTATGTTTTCCAGGAAAGAAAGGGCACATCTACCCCAGCAGGTGCTGGAAGGATGGAGTTCTCTCCCCACCTCTCTTCTCCACACAGCAGTGTAACTGTGGTGTAGTGTTCTGTTAAAACAGCTGCCAGACAGGATCAGCTTGTACCTGATTAGCATGGAGCATCAGAGCCCAGGGCAGCCTCTCTGCACCCATCCACACAGACAGGGACACACTAAGTACTTCATCTATCAAGAAGAGGAACCAGCAGGCCCTGCAGTGCCAGAGTGCTGAAACCACCCAAACTGGGAGACAAGCTAGCTTTTACATCCATCATTTTGATCACAGTATCTCCCATGTATCTTGCTTGGGAATGGGCCCCTGATGTGAAAAACAAATGCCCTGCTGTGTGTAAAAAGAAAGGCAAAGAAATGGGACCTGTTTCAGAACATCACAACACATTTGGGTTTCCATACATTACAGAATGGTTTTGTGTAAGTGTATCAAAGATTTCCAGAGTAAGATAAACTTAGTTGGAACAGTAATGGATTTGGCAACACTGTGCATGCCCCTGGAGCACACAGCAGAGGTGGTCCCTGCATACCCTCAAAAGCCAGTACATTGGGACAGCCCCACACATTCCCTGTGGAGTTCATCACTGCATGTGCCAAAAGCCCACTGAGTCCTGAATGTACCAAACCTCCTACGTACACATGGTACTACCATGGGGACAGACAGAGTGGAGTCCTGGCCATGTGGGGACAATTTAGCTTAATGTATGCAGAAAGTCAGCTGAAAAGTCAACAACTGACAAGTTCCCAAGCCATGGGGCATTTATGCACTAGCAAGTAGTGCACAATCACTTTAATGAAAACAACTGCATGTCATTAAATATACAATGCACAGACTTGCTTTCCTTGTTTGAATCAAATGAAGACCATATTTCTAGGTCAAAATATCTTGCATTACCTCTTCCTTCTCTGCATATCTTTTATTTTTTCAATTAGCAAGCTATTACTGTATCTTTGGATAATCACTGCCTTTTGATGACAAAATATTTTAGTCATCCTTACCTTTTCTCTTTTGCTCCCTATTCCATTACTGGAGGCTGAGGTTTGTTGAAGTTTTTATATGTGAGATTTGTATAAGTCAAGCATCTTTTTTTGCTTGAATATTGTGGATTTTCAAATGGATGTGTGCTTGACAGGGTCTCCATAAAAATAAATTAATCTCTGCAGTGATTCCTCCCCTTTTATTCTTTCATTTCCTACTTCCTGTTACTCATAATTGTTGTCTTGTCCTTGCACTTTTTCCCCCACTTTCCTTTATGTTGTCAAAACAGGCTGTGCAACAGAAAAATCTGGTCACATGCATGCCCAAGAGATTAATTGACCTTTGTGCCTTTAAGCCTCCTGAGCAGTTCAAGTCAGAACAGCAAAGACAAAATCTGCAGCAGATTTATCTTTCTGGAAATAAGTAACAGGCTCTTCAAAGTCCCACCAGAGGTATCTATTGCCTCATTTCTGATCTTACTCTGAGTTTTGAATGTTTATAAATTGCCTGTAAAGATGAAAGCCTGGAGTAAAAGTCAAAACGGATTATCTTTTTTCAGTTGTGTTTGAGATTGGGTGCACAGTTGTTTCTCGATTACAGGCCAAAGTCTGCTCCAGGGGAAGGCTTGGATTTATCAGTAGCGGGGCTGTCCCTACCCACCAGTAAAAGCACTCAGCTGAACGAGCCTGCTTTAATCTCACTGCGGTCCCGAGGACACAAGAAAATGCCTTCCTGGCCACCTGCAAAGAGAGGAGCCTCAGCCTCCTCGGAAAGTGCCACTTCTTTCCCTCTATGCACCGTTGACCGCAAAAGCTGAAGTAAAAGGTGTGCAATCGGCCTTGCACTTTCCCTGGATTCCTCTTATTTAGGGCTGTAAATAAAACTGGTTAAATTCGGTCTTCTTACAAGTACAAACGGCTGCAGGAGGCCACGACAAACAGCAGTCGGAGAGATGCGAACACTTCTTGTCGAATTTATGGGCCGGGGTCGTTTTTTGTCGCTTCCCCCCGTGTGGTGCAGCCCATCGTATTTATCACTTCACCGCTCAGCGGGAGCGACGAGGCTGGGCTGCCTGAGCTTCCCGACGGGAACCGGGCCAGGAGGGCACGGTAAAGATCAGCGGGGCAAACCCGACGAGGGGGCTCGATGAGTTACGTGGAGCGGGTCGGTAGCGGGGAGCCCCGCCGGTGCTGGGTCGGGCTGCGCCGCCGGGGGCAGAGCCGTGAGGGCAGCTCAGCCCCAGTGAACGCCACCGATGGACTTTCACACTTGAACCCGTCAGGGGCCACCGGCGCTGCCCCAAGCCGCGGCACATTCCCGGCGGAAGCGGAAGGGCCGGGCCGGGCGGCGGGAGCAGCGGCAGTGGTCGGTACCAGCGGTGAGTGCGGGAGCGCGGCCGGGGCTGTGGGGGCTGCAGGGCCGCTGTATCGTCCCCCGCGCCGCCCCGATAAGGGGCAGGTGGGAGCGCTTGGTGCCTCTGGGGGAGCCAAAATAGAGGGGTTAGCCCTGATTTGTGTGGCAAAAGCGGTTCAGTAGCAGTGGCTTAAATATTGCCAATACGTACCTATTTGCATATCTATATATATTGATGCATGCATAGCTATGGGTGTTTTACTGCTGGAAGACTCCTTGCTTTAGGTTAAAGATGACCTGTAGCTGTGGGTTGATGAACAGGGGTAGTTTGCATTACTCTGGTTATTGGTGCTTCCTCCCAGCCTTACTCTGCTCTTGAATTACTCTGAGCTTTAATTCTTTTATGTGAATGTGGCAGTGGGTTGGTAATGTTAAGCTATAACCACATCTTACTTGTCCAGAATTAGTTTGCTTTTATGTTTGTTTTGGTTCTGCACTTCTAAGAAGAGGCTTCTAGCTTTTTAATGGACCAAATAATTATGGCTAGCATCATAAACGTGATTCTCCTGAATCCTCTGTTTCAGGGAAGAATCTGAGTGGAAAGTATTAATTAACATATTTTTTTCCAGCATCTGCCATTCTGATGTGTTCCATTTTTCCAGAGGCTATAGTTCAAATTTCTCTGCAGTGTTAATATGCAATGTTACATGAAACAAGATGATTCTTAAAAAATGTGCTGATGTTAGTTATTGATTAAACGTGTACCTTGTCTTCTGGGTTGAACTCTTACCTTTAAGATGATTGCATAACACGGTTGTGTAAAGCATATGGTTGGTATCTTATTTGTATTATAGGTCAAAGTGAATCAAAAAGCCTGAAGTTTTTAGTTGTGTTGCATGATGTAAGAAGACATCTTTATGTAGGCACCTAAATTCAGGTAAACAGCACCTGCTTGCATGTATCTGGCTACAAAATGGCTATGCAAGCTCAGAGTAGAAGAGAATACTGTTGGCACTGTCATCCTGCCTTCTCTGACCTCCTATCCCAATAAAACAGATGTACACCTGCAGTTTGGTTCACCAGTGATAGCTGGACTTAGCTCAGTGCAAATCCAAGGCTATTGGTTTGGTGTAATTATTGTCTTGCACCAGGAGGTGCTGGCCCATTACAATCCTGATAAGCAAGGCACCCAGACCCTAAAGTATCATCTCAAATGTTGGTTTTTAGAGCTAACCGTTTAAAGAAAGAGGACTGTGTTGATAATTGTGCATCCCTTCAGGTGCTGGGAGCCCCAAGTTGTGCAGCATTGAGCAGATCTCACACAGCACAGTGTGCAGACCCTGTCTGTAGCAGGGCTTACTCTGTTTTAGTCACTTGAGTTGCTAGGGATTCTTTTACAGGAAAACACCTCTATTCATCACTTGTACTGTCAAACAAAATGGATGCTTGCAGGAGAACTTCCTGTGTTTTTAGATAAAGGCAAAGACACGTAGGTGGCATAATTGTAGGTATGAAGTGTGAGCTGTCTGCAGACTCCCCTGTTACAGGTCACTGCTGAGTTTATCCTACAGCCTGTGCATCCCATGGCACAAGGCTGTGCATGAAGTGCAGCACAAGACAAGCTTGGACCTACTCAGGTTAACTGTTTACAGGGATTCCCAGCTCCTTGGTGTCTTCAGGTCAGGATCATTCCAACTGCTCTTGTACATCTCTCTGAAAAACAAGTGTGCTGTTTGGTGTCTGCTGTTAAATCTACAAAAGTTTGGCTTGAAAAGTTAAGCAAGAAATTGAAAGCATAAACTCTCTGTGAACACATCCATCAGCTGGGACCTAATTATGTGAGGAAAATTACAACACTGAGAAGGCAAACCTATTTTGGGATAATATGCTGTGTGAACGCTCTGCTTTGAAAACATCCATTCCTCCTACATAGTCAGATATTCAACCAACATTGCATGCTTCTACTCTTGGTTATTTTTGTTGGTTTTTTTTAAACAAATAACAGTAACGATTTTGGATGAAGCAGAGCTTGGGAAGTAACTGAAATCTGCTAACCAGCTTTGGAGCTCATCCTGAATGCAGTTTCTTTCTAACTGTTTGAGCAGAAACATAGATTGTGAGGATGTTGGGACATGCTGTAAGCCCTTCCTTTTTGATAAAAACACTTTGCTGTTGTGAGCAGAAAAGGTTAATTATTGCAACTTAAAGAATTGCTGCAAAACTGTTTGTTCTTTTTATTCTCTAGGTGAAAATGCCTGCAACATGCGACTTCGTTACACTCCACACTGGGCAGAAGATGCCTCTCGTGGGACTGGGAACTTGGAAAAGTGACCGTGGCCAAGTAAGCAGGGAACAATAGGATATTGTGCTCTCAACTAGTATGTGTGTTTGTGCACCTTTTTTTTGAAGATCCCAGATCTGAGGCCTGGAACCTTTGCTTGAGTTGTTCTAGTCTTGAGTCCACTGAAGTCAAATGTATGTATGTGTGTATTTGCATGATTAAGGCCTTAAGGCACAAAGACAGCAGATCTTTCCAGAAAGGAAGATCCCTTCACACTTGTTCACCCTGGCCTCAGGCAGTGGTGCTCTGGGACATAAATCCAGAAAGAGACCAGTGAATGTTGTTTCTATAACATGATGCCATTGGTAAGTCCTCAGGCTGCCACTCTGACCAGACACCCCTCAGGCTTAGGCTGATGACTCAGCAGAAAACATTATTTTGGGAAGCAGAAACTCAAAGTCGTTCTTGTAATAAGTCCTGTTCCAGCAGCCAGCCAATGGTTAGCAGGAAAACAAAGAACTTGCTTGGGTCAGCCTGCTTTTAGAGTAAGAGGACTCATGTATCATTAGACATTCACTGCTTCTGAATGCAAGTGAATTGGCAAACACCACACTTGGAAACAGTTCTTTGTGTTACTACAAACAGTCTCTGGGAATGTTTGCACTCTGTGGTGTGCCTGCTATTGTAATGCTTCTCCCCTTTGTCTGTCTGTTCCTTTCTCTTTCATTTAGTTAAAAGATACATTTTTGGGGGAAGAAATTGTGTGTACTTCCTGTGCAAGGCAATGTCCACTGCTTGGTGGAATTCCCAGCTGGTATTCAAAGAATTGTGGAATCACAGAATGGTTTGGGTTGGAAGAGACCTTAAAGACCATCTAGTTCCAGCTCCCTGCTGTGGGCAGGGACACCCTTCCACTAGACTAGGTTGCTCAGAGGTCAATCCACCCTGGCGGTGAACATTTCCAGGGATGGGGCTACTCTGTATTATGCACACCACTGCATGTCTGTGCAGTAAATGGATGTCTCACTGCTACCCTTGAGTAAGGTTCATGATGATTTTTGGAGTATGTTGGATGACACTATGCTCATGACTGAGAGGGAAAGTTAAAACCCTTCTCAAGACATGCTATTCTCTTGTGCCAGCTAGAGGAAAAGGTGGGAAACAAGAAAATTAAATCTATTCAGAGCCATTTTACTGTGGGTTTTCCTGTCCAAACAACTGTCAGGACAGTGGATCTGTTTGGTGTGCAAGTTGTACTAATGTGGAGGCTGAGTTGGTGTGAGCTCAGTCAACCTCTCAAACAAGGAAAAGGGTGAATGTGCAGCTTTGCCACTTAAAACATCAAATGACAGCTGAATTAAGTTTATTAACATGCACAAACTTAATGGATTAATTTCTGTGCACTCAAAGCAGTTAAATGTGCTTTGTCTAAAGCAAATGTCTGAAACTAAACAAACAAAATATGAATGTGTTGTTTATTCTGTGAACTAATTGTTCTGAGAAACTTGTGGCCTTAGAAAGGAACCGGGACGGATCCTGTTTGTGCATAATTTAAACATAATTCAGTTGGATTTTGCCATAATCAGCAGTGCTGCTGGCAGCTGAACACCACACAGGATCCAGCCATCTTCTCTGGGTTTCCTCAGAAGTCATTGGGAGTCACTTCTTTGGAATATCTGCTGTCTTCAAAGACTTCTTTGTAGAATGTATTGAAGACAAAACCTAGGAAGGGCAGTGAAAAGGGCCAGAAAAGTTACAAAAGTTGCTGCTATTCCTATGGAATAAATGAATTTCTGCTTATCACTTTTGAAAATTCAGGGGCATAGCAGCAATTTGGCAGTGTCCAGATGATTTACCCTTAAAAGGACATGATGTAGTTCAGGGATAATAATTGCTATTACGAATTAAAGACTAGGGGCCAAAACCCCAGAGATACAAAAGAATTAGCATTGATTAAATTTGGTTTAGCTGTTTCCCAAGTAGAAGCTATTTATCAAAAGCCCTTTTATTCAAGGGCTGCATTAGAAGCAAGTGTGGAAATGGATGACTTTTAAATTATTTCGGGTAAATATTTTGCAGGTTATAATTCTTTCCCTTGCCAAGCTTGAGTAATTTCTTTATTACTGCTGTTACTGTTCTGATTGTAAACAAGTCTTGACCTTGTAGACAGATCTTAGCAGTCCAGTACAAAGGTGTCATTGCAGCCCTAGTTTCCTCAATATTAATAGGGGTAAAATAATTGAATCTAAATCCATGTTGAAAGACTATAGGATTTTATAGGATTGATGCCATATAAAATAATAGGATGCTTTATGTTTTGCATGATCAAATGCTAGAAGAGAAATTTGTTTTGCATGTTTCCATAGGAATATGATGGAAGGCTGTTGAATGGAAGGGAGCATAGTACAGAAGTTTATGAACTGGCAGCATGAATGAGTTCAAAGAGAAATCCATTCAGACAGGAGCATCAAGAATATCAGTAGCATGGCTTTTTGATATTGCAGCTGGATTATCTGTAATCCTTTAATGCTTTGTTCTCTTCTCTCAAGTGAGCCATGCTTTCAGCCTGGAGGATTGATCCCTACCTGATGAGCAGCCTAACCTGCAGTGGCAAAGGCTGGCTCTGTGGGAGAGGGAGAGACAGGGCTTGGGGAAGTTGTGTTTCTGTGTGAAACCTTGGAAAAGCTGAAGAGGAAATGTGCACCTCAGAAAACCAGTCAGACAGGGTGTCTTGTGACAGGATTGCAGCTTCGGGGGAGAATGGTTAGTTCTTAAAATTTGTTACACAATATAGAGAATCCCAGTTATGAGTAGAAAAAAATTCACTACTGTTAAGGAAGAGACTTTAATTCAACATTTGAAGGATAAGAGGCAAACCCCTTTATTTTAGGGAACACCAACTGTTAAGCTGCCATTACTTATCTGGTGGTGTAAGTTCCTTTTCAGCAAATTTTACTGCAATATTTAGAAATTGTGATATAGCAACACTTGGGTTCTGGTCATAGTGCATCTGAATATCACGTGGACTGATTATATAGGTTTTTTCCTATTTCCTGTCAGCAAAAAGTACTTGGACTGCTAAAATGTGTCAACTTTGCAGGAAGCAGGGGAGGCTTGTCAGAGCCTTTTCTTTCCTAGTAATATTGAACTGTTAGAGTGCAAATCTCTTCATAATGGCTTGAGGCTGTGCAGGAGGAGAGGCTCCTGGGTCACTTGCACTTTGTGTTGCCTGGAAGTATAAAGATGGCTTGTTAGTTTTTTAACCTTGTGAGAGGCAAATAGAAGAACTAGAAGTCTAGTAATGGATATAATTAATTGGAACTTACAGATTCTGTTTCTGAATCTGCCACTGATACTGTGTTCATCCATCTTCAAAACCAAAAGAGGGTGGGTGGCAAGGCCAAGTCCCTTACTAGGATGTTTAAATAGGAGTGTAGTTCCTTGGACTTTGCTGTAAAGAGAAGGAGAGTAAGGCTCCAACTGCAATACCTGTGTCTCTTCTGGGGCAAACCATTTGAAGAAAGGCATGAAACAGCTGCTGAGCTGGCAGCCACAGTGATGCAAGGTTTGGAAAAGGTAAGTTGTGATGAAAGGGGGAAGCACCTACAGTTATGTGGTCAAGAGAGGTTTGAGAGGAGCTGTCCCAGCACTTTGCAAATGTGCAAAAAGCCCTCACAAAGGGCAAGCTGTGGATTTCATGTCTGGGGGAAATGGGATGTGGCATCAGGGCCATCTTTGTGAGTCATCGAAAAGACTTTGAACATAAAGATTGCAAAGCATTGGAATAGACTGCCTGTCACAAGAAGGGCTATGACAAATATGTGTAGGAGTGGTCTGGATTTATTCAGCCCAGCTGTGGGCCATGAGGATAGACTGGAAGATGTCTCAAGATCCTTTCAGACCTACTTTCAGTTAGACCTAACTTTTTAGTTCTCTGGGGATGAATTGGTGAGTCACACTAGAGGTGTGTGACTCAACTTGCCTAATGCAAAGTGAACTCACTAATTGGTCCTTTCATAGCAGTATTGACAGGCTAAACTAAAGAATATATGGAAAGTTTGAAGGATCCTTTGGCTATTGTTACTTCAGAACACCAAATATCCAGAGACGTGTGAATCTTCATCTGCTTCTGTTGTGGCTTTTTTCTCTGTCCCCTACCATGAAATGCATATACCTGTCTGAAGTTAATCTCATAAATTCAAAACTTCCTGTTTAGAAAAAGTACTTTTCTTAAACTTACTTCTATATGCTATTATTTTCCCCTTCAAAAATGCCTTTTTCTTTTTTTTTTTAACATTTCCTCTTTATTGTTTTCTTTCTGTGTGGAACAGGAGCTTTCAGTTCACATTGGAATGTCTTAGCAGGCTGGGAGTACCTTACACAAATACAGATTTTTTTTTCTCAGATCTAAACCTTATTTAAATGACCAGTCCCAGTTCTTTGATGCTAGAAATTTCTCAAAACATGCTGATAAAGAAATACAGCCTCTTGTTGATTGCTTTGCAGAGACATGTTTGGAGTGCTTTATCTCTGGTTTTCTGTGAGTGGTGCCTGCTTTCATTTATGGTAAACTTTGTGCCTGTTTGGTTAAAAACCGTATTAATATGATACAGGAAATAGGAGGTTCCAAATATAGAACACTGCTGTTTTCCCTTTCCTGTCCCTCTCTGCAACTCTCACCTTTTTGGAGGATAGATACTGAGTCTTAAAAGCCTTTACTATGTCTCAAGTGATTTCAGAATTACCCTGCCCTTGACTTTGTAGTGACCTGAGAAATGTCTTTGTTGGGTGAAACAAGGACTGTAAGTACCATCCTGCTAGAGAAAGGAAGAGTTCACTGCTGGAATAGAAGTGCTTTGTCATCCTGGCTAAGGGAAACTAAGCTACATTCCAGTTTTCCTCTCAAAATGTCAAAGAATGCAGTCAGAATATCCTGTGTCTGCTTTTACTGTACTTCTTGACAAGAAAAACAAACAAAATCCACCAGTAAGAGAGAGATCTTCTCACATTTGATTCCCTGTCGTCTTTCTGTAGCATCTGAAAGCAGGACTGTACATGCCTTTGCTTGGTATTACTAATTTTGTCTGCTTTAAATTTGAAAATGCTGGTACTTTGATTAAGTTGAAAGAAATCAATTTCCCTCTAGCCTTTGTGGACATATTTTTTAATCTCATGACAAGAGAGGTGTGATCTCAATAAACACTTACTGCCCTCTTTCATCAAGCCTTATACACAGAGTAATTTACAGTCTCCTATAGTCTTGGAGACAAATCAGTGAGGGGAAATGTATAGAAATCCCTGTGCAGATGGGGTGTATTATTCTTTCTGTAGTACTTCAGATGGACAGATGTAAGAGAGAATGAGTGCTAACTGTCCACTGGAAATTAAATGAAACAGATTTTACTAAATGGTCATCAGCCTAACAGGAGATGATGGCTACACTGGCAACTGTAGTAATTCTTCATTCTTGCACAATCATTTATAAAAAATCTTTATTCAAAAGCTCCTTATGAGTCCTCACAAAGATGTCATTCTGTGTTTGCTTCTGGTTTCTAGCCTTGCTCCATATCTGAAGCCCAGATGTGAAGATGTTTGGTGCTTGTGCTTCATTAGAGCTTTCAAAAGCAGATACAGATTTGAAGTAAAGTGGTTCCCAACCATTCTGGCTTTTCTGTGACAACATGGAGCAAGGGATATGTTGCTGTTGGCAACACCTTCACTGTCAGCAATGTTGGAAGCAAAATGTAAAGTTGTGAGCATCATCAGGATTATCCCAGCAGTATGACTTCTACTGTTGTGCAATCATGAGACAAGAAAGAAAAATGTTCCATGAAAGAGCACTGTCTTGGTAATTAAGTGTGAGTGGCTGAACCAAACCCAAACGGTGGTGATTCTGGAGTTAGAAGCCAGGCTCTTTCTTTACTGGGCAAGAGGAAATATATTACAGGTTTGACTGATGTTGATTTGTCACTTAGGTCAGAAAAGTTGTTTTCCTAAGCCATGACTTATTTGAAAACTGGTTCTTAGAGCTCATTTTATATTTAAGAAGAGTGTGACAGCTATAGCAAAGAGTAGGGATTTGTTCTATCTCCTGCATTCTTGCATGCTGGCCCTGTGTGCACGATCCATTTTCTTGTTCCTCTTGGAATGTGTGCCAGCAGTTAGCTTGTCCCCCCTAAGGACTGTGCCGCAGAGACCCTGGATCCTCGTGTTTGAATCTCATGACCTTATGCAGGTCTGTGGGTTTTTTGGGGCGTATTCCTCACTAAGTCTGTTAGCATTTTTTTCCCCTGGTGCCACATCCCTTTTCAGTGACTGCATGGGCACTGTGTTTCTGGTTGCAGGTGAAGGAGGCAGTGAAACACGCCCTCAGCGTGGGCTATCGCCACATCGACTGCGCGGCCGCCTACAGCAACGAAGCCGAGGTTGGGGAGGCCTTCCAGGAATGTGTCGGGCCCAACAAGGTAAAAACACAGGAACTGTCCTGCTGACTGGGTGTTGTGCCAAAACTTAAGCTGTCACCTGTGAAAGTTAACATTTGTAGCTTTTCCTGCTGGTCTACCCCAGCTGTTTGCTATTTATCAGAAGGCATGAAAGAGGGCTTTCCCTCCTCTTAGAACCCTCCTGGCTATCATGGGGAGGAAAGATTGTCATGGATATTTGAATGGAAGGTACAGAAAATGCCTTTGGTAGTGATGGTGGTTTTTTTCTTCTTCTTCCTGCCCCTTTTCCCCTCATAAAGTATTCTAATTTGGATACTTTGGGGTTCCCAGAATCAGTAGTTACAATGTAAAATATATGTCATTATTTATATGAAAAGTTACTCTGACTTTCCAGTCTAGCATGCAGTGGTGGATAGCCACACCAAATTTAGTTTTTTGGTTACTGATAAAATGTCAACAGCAGGTTTTTTGGTTATAGATAAAATACGAGTGAGTAAATGTGGTGAATTAAAAATTTTTTTCAAAGCAGTGATTGCATGTGAAAGGTTCACAACTGTGGCTCCAAAATCCACACCTGAGAGTTTTAGGCCTAAGTATAATGTATTGGAACAGGCATTCCTATGGATGAGCTGAGGTGGAATCTTAAATTTATTCCCTAAAGGGGCCAAAAGGATAACCTGTACAGCCTCAGAGCCCATGGAAAGAACGTTTTCATGTTCTTGCTTTCCTGCTGCTCTTGCCTTGGCTTTAGGGCAGTCTCTTTGTTATGTGATGTGCTTGAGAGAGGCTGTTTTCAGCTTGCCCCAGGGATTCCTCCCTACTAGATGTGGTAACTAACAAAGGGAAGCATAGGCCTTTTGTTCAATTCATATTAGCTAACTAACTTATAACAAGAATTAGAATGAAAATTCTTTTTACAATAATTTTAAAATATCTTCCTTTTAAACACAACACCCTTGTGTGAAACACAGAAATAACTGAATGGTTGGAAGAGAGAAACTAAGGAGCTAATAATTCTAAATTCTTCAAAATACAGACTTGAGTGAAGTTTTGTCAGACATACAACAGTGAGAAACATCCTTTGCCCAATGTGATCTCCCTTTTGTATTTTACACTTTCTAGTTAACCAGTTCTCCACTGTTTTATTTCTGGTTCTTACCCTTCCAACACAGGGTACAGGGCTCTCAATTGTTAGTGTGCTCCTTCCACAGCCTAGAAACTCAAATGCAGACGTCTGGGGGGGAATCTTCTGTTTATTTTCCCATGCTCTTTCCACAACAAGCAATCTGTTTATAGTATGTGATGAGTAAAGTAAGTTAGCTGGTTGGGCCTGGAATATGTGAATTGTTAAGTAGAAATTTCAAAATTTACATATGAATAAGCTGAGTAATCTTTCTTTTGGCCACATCACACTTAGTAATGGCTTTAACCCTTGAATTGGAAGGTTTGGAAGGGTGTGTATGTGAAAGAGATTGTTTTGGTTTTCAAAACTTCTAATAAATTGCTACTTGATATACTTTAGGACTTGCCACTGTGTGTATTTCTCTGGCTCTTCTACATCCACTATATTTTTGAAAGGTTTAATTTGTAGGTTCCATGTGTTACCTTATTAAAAAAAAAAAAAAACCAACCAAAACAAACCACAAAACTTCAGTTGTTCTCTTTGTTTTTAAAACTAGCTGGGGAATTGTTGCAATTCTCTTTTTGAACTTGCTCCAGTAAATTATGCTCTCTTTCCTTTCTTAAAGATTATTAAAAGGGAGGACCTGTTTGTAACATCAAAGCTCTGGAATACCAAGCACCACCCAGAAGATGTAGAGCCAGCGCTGAGGAAAACACTTGGAGATATGAAACTGGATTACCTGGACCTCTACCTCATGCACTGGCCTCATGCCTTTGAGTAAGTTCTAGATGGAAAGGGCACAGAATGCAGAAACACCAGTTTTATATAAGTGGATTATGTTATATCCTGAGGACCTTCTTTCTGAGCTGTGAATTCCTGTTTATGCTGCCTGCAAGGTGTTTTTTGGTGTTTAAAGTTTAAACTAGTCTAGATCTAGGCACTGGGGAAGTGTGGCAGCTATTTTTGGTTCTGCCACTGGTCTACATGGTAACCCTGAGGAAAAATACCAGAACTGCTTTGTCCCTTAGTTGTACTGCTCTGTAAAATGGGAATTAAATGCTTCATAAAGACTTTTCACTTGTAGTTAACTATACTGGAGTGGACAAGCACATGCAGTATCATGGTGGTATCTGTATGAGGAGGAAGTGAAATTACTTCATATGACACTAATTGCAATAATTCTATGATTTGAGGAAATAAGAGGCAAGAAAGTTTCCCAGTTAAGTGCTAAATGCACTTATCCTACAATCCCATGAGAAGCACAGTTCCAGACTCCATTTCCTTGTAGATGTGGAAGCAGTACCCACCCAACTACAATCAACAAAGAGGCAGGAGGAGTAAATCTCCTGACCAGATGTTTGCATGGAATTTTCACTCAAGCCCTGTCAGTTTAAGGGGCCTCTGTTCTGCAAATCTGAGAATGTTTTTTCTCCTTCTATTCATATGAACTGAATTTAACAAGTGTCATACACTAATGATAAGACGAAAGATGCTCAAATATATTCCTCAGCATAACAGAATGAGGAAGTGTTTTTAACTAGAACTGGTCTGTTACAAATTCCCCTTGTTGTGCAACAGGTTTGCTTTTCATTTGCTTGAAAAAACCACCCCATCAAACATTGCTTTGATAATGACACATAACACAAATAATGATGTATGTTTAGATACTGCTGATATTTAAATTTAGGTTATATTGTGACACTGTTGACAAAACTGACAGTCTAATAAAGCAATTTCATTTCTTTTCTCATTGGAAACTGTGTACTCTGCAGTTTTCCATTATTTCTACTTAACTGTTTTAATGCATGCTTATCTATAATGCCTGTGGCATTGGGAAACTGAGCTAAGGAATGTTACTTACACAGAAATTAAAACAGACTTCCAGATGAAAATCATAGTGCCTCTAGGTCTTGAGAACTACTCTCACTTCATACAGTCCTCTTGACATATGAGGCTGCTCTTCTGACTTGGAAGCTCATAAGGCTTTCAGAGTTATTTTTGGTTCTAGATTTATCAGTGACATGAAGAACCATCTCCCCTTGTCCCCAGGTACTGCCATTTCTCACACCATTCACTGCTTAGCTAGAGCAGTGTAAGAGTCTCTGTGTGCTGAGCTAGCAGAGTCCTGTGGTGATTAGGGAGCTGTATTCTTCTAAGGGGATTGATTGCTTGTACCCTTCCAAGCAGGGACTGCTCAGAGACCAGTCACAGCCCTTTGGCTGTGGGGGTGTCACCTGGCACAACTGGGTACTTTGTGTCTGTTTGGGTGGGTTTTTTTGGTTTGGGTTTTTTTTTTTTTTAATGTGTTGGTATGACTAATTGGAAGGAAACACACCCAACCTATAAACAACATGTACATATTAAGACTTCTGGGAGAATCTGTGCTTGTATCGAGTATTGACACAGCTACAGAATCCAGAGGGAGTGGGAATGCCAGTGTCCTTTGAATACATTGTCTCCTAGACAGCTCTTAAACCCAGATCCCTTTGGTAGCAACTCCAAGCCGCCCTCTGAGTTGCTGCTCACTAAATCAGCTGTTTTATTGGGATCAAAGTGTGCAAAGACCTGCTGCTGTGTGCACAGTGGTTTATCAGTTCTGTGTAGTCACTGCTGTATAGATAAGTACTTCAAAGTGCTGTATAACAACTTTATGTAGGAAAGACCGTCTTGTGTAATAACTGCTTATAGGTTAAGTCATGTAATGGAATTGAACAGATAAGATTCATTCAGTTTGTACTCTACCCTTCAGACTATGTATAACTTCTAAGGATACTTTGAGGAAAGTTTCTTTAAGTGAAGAATTAACGTAATATAAATAATGTGGTATATGTACTTACACTTCACCTTTGATGCTGTAGACGAGGGGACAATCTTTTCCCAAAGAATCCTGATAACACGATGCGTTATGACTACACTGATTATAAGGATACCTGGAAGGCTATGGAGAAACTGGTGGAAAAAGGTCTTGTGAAAGCCATTGGGCTGTCAAACTTCAACAGTCGTCAGATCGATGATGTACTAAGTGTGGCTACTGTGAAGCCAGCTGTGCTCCAGGTAAGGTGGATAGAGACAAATACCTTTCCTATTTGTGCGTAAGAGTGAAGAATTTGCAAACTAATGTTATGTGTTTAGCACAAGCGGTGCAGCTTCTTATTTGCAGGGAAGAATATAGCCAGCTCTGCAGGAGCAGGCACACAGAGGCTGTTTTTCCAGGCAGATTAATTTTTTGGGAAGGAGGCCTACATCCATGTTCTATGGGCATTTATACCTGATAGTTGAACAGGTTGGTGGAAGAGTTCATCTTCCCTGTGAGGAACAATTTAGTCTGTAAGAAGGAAAGATTGTGAGGGAATAACTTGAACCCCTACTGCAGAGAAGTTCCTTGCTTGTTGGATGATCTGTTTGGTACCAAGGGAAAGTTCAGCACCAAGCTTAGGTGCTCTGTTCTCTGTTTCCTGTAAGCTTAGCCTACCAGACACTTCTTTCTCCTGGTAGTGACTTGAGTTACTAAGGTTAACTTAAACCTTATAAGGTTTTCTGGAATCTGGAATGAGCTCCTGTGATATGTTTAGTTCTCTTTTGCTTGACTTCCTGTTTATTTCATCGTATGTTGATACCTGTTCTGTAGCCACTCATTGTGGGTTATTTTAATAGGTGGAATGCCATCCTTACCTAGCTCAGAATGAGCTGATTGCTCACTGCCAGAAACGAGGCCTGGTGGTCACTGCTTACAGTCCCCTTGGCTCCCCGGATCGCATGTGGAAACAACCAGATGAGCCTGTGCTTCTGGAGGAACCTGGAATCAAAAAAATTGCAGAAAAATACAGCAAGTCACCTGCACAGATCATCCTCAGGTACAGAACAGTTGTGAGAGAGGTGGTGTTTGGGACCCAGCCTTCAATAAAGCAAAACATACAAGCTAGAAGGAATCCACTTAAGTGTGTCAGGGAGGAGTTAAAATCACAGGGAGTGCACACCCCACTTGGGGCTTGTTTTACAGAGCTGGTAGAGTTGGCCCTGCCTTAGGGCAGGTAGACTAGATCAGAGGGGTCCATTCAGGGCCTGGATCCATGTTCCCATGGGACAGTTCCCATGGGCTGTTGCCATGTCTGGGACAGTACCTTTCCTGCTGGGAAATAGCAGTAGGACAATTAAGGCAGCAGTGTACCACATGTGAGTGCTGCCCACTGAATTTGCATGTGGTCAGTGCCTTGAAGCCTCTAGTGCTTGCTGCTGCACTCAGGCGGGCTCCGAGGAAAAGGCCTGCCTCCTTTGCAATGAAGAACTGTTTGCTGTTTTGTTTTTATATAGCCAGGTACTGGATATTGGGAAATAAGGTGACTGATTGATACTCAGAATGTGATCAGCACCTTGTAAACTAAAATTGGATTTCTTTCCTCATTTTTCTTGACTGGCTTTGTATCCATCAGTGTCACCACCACAGTCTTGGGCAGTAGCAGGTTACCCAGAAGCTGAATATGTTTGAGATTTTGTCCTCAAGCCACTAGACAGGCACTTCAGGGATCTGGGTTTTCATCTAGTTTCTGAGGGGCTGTCAGGTTAGAACTTGCTTGAAATGCTGAAGTATGTTTTTCTGACTGTTTCTTGGGTTTAGCTTAAAACACTTGAAACCTGGATGCTTGTTCCAAGGCATGAACATTTTCCCCTCTCTGATTAATTCAGTTGTTACTGTCTTGCTTGAGCTTGGACACACCAGGTCCCAATACAATACAGGGCACTCCTTCTGTGGGGATTTTTATTTCACAGAAGTGGCATCTCTGCTGGCACAGATCATTAGTCAACCAAAATAAATACTTATTGTTCTTGGACTGCATGCACAGACAAAGTCTCTCACCTCCTCTTTCAGATGGCAAGTGCAGCGTAAAGTGGTTGTCATTCCCAAGAGTGTCACTCCTGCTCGCATTCAGCAGAATCTCCAGGTAAGCTGACATGGAGGAGTTCCAGCAATGCCTTTTTCATGTGAGTAATTGCTGTACTGTCCTACAACTTGCAGAGCAGCAAGCTGAAGCATTTGGTTTGTACTTGTTCATCGATGTATGCACACACTGGGGAGGGAGGGTAAAGATTCTTTCTGAAAACAAAGGATGTGTTTTAAGCAGCTCAGTGTGTGTGTGCAGATGTGCATATGCTCAGTCTTGTTATCAGAAGGTAAAGAATGTACTTTGTAGAGGTCTAAATGAAAAATCTGTACTTAAATGTTTTTGAGACATATTTATTGAAATAGGGAGTCTTCTAATTATGCTCAGTGATTCACTCCTGCAAGTGAGGGCTGGTGACTACTTCTCCAGCAAACTGCCATTCTAGTGATGCAGAAGGAGTAAGTGTGGTTCACTTCTGCTCTGAAGTAGAGACTTTAGAAATTATTTGAAAACCCTGACTTTAAGTAATCTTGAGGGATGTTTCTGAATCATTTCGTTGGATCTTTTTTTATAAAGATTGGCTGGTTACATACTTGTTTTTAACTTAGGAGTTGTTTCTGTAACTGTTACTCCCATTAATCCAAATTCTTCCATGTAGTGGGCTGCTAGAAATCTCAAGAAATTCCCATAAATTCTGCAGTCACTCGAGGTTTAGATCTACATGGAAACAGAATATTTATTGAATAGGCAGCACTTACTGTGAGGAACAGTCCCACTGCTTTCTATCTTAGTGGCAGAGCGCTATGCAGTACCAGTGTAGGCTTAGAGCTGGCAGGTGTGTGAACAGCTCAGACTTTAAGCCTTTGCTTTGGTGTTCTTTATGAGTTTAATTGCAATTTCATATTTATAAGCAGAAGACAAACTGATGGCAACCTATGGTTACTGAGTAAAGCCTCTGGCTTTTGTTTTCAGGTGTTTGATTTCAGCCTCACAGAAGAGGAGATGAGCCACATTGGAAGGCTGAATAGAAACTGGCGTTACATTGTGCCAATGATTACGGTAAATTTCTTGTGTTTCTAAGTTTCCATTAATTGTGCAACCCACTTGGGGTTTTTACAGTTTTGTTTCTTTAGCGTTCCCATCAGAACTACTTACTCGTAAGAACAATGCATTTTCTTAGGGTATCTAAGATGAAAGAATTTTTCAAAAGCTTGGTACAGAAAAGGCAGTTTGTTGAAAATTTTGTCCTCTGTTTTGGACACTGGTGGCCCTCTCTTGAATTCTCATTACTGATTCATCCATGGGTCTTTAAGTCAGAGTCCCATCCTACTTCAAATCCCACCAAACTCCTGCTGATTTGTTCTTCTCAAGTCCAAGCAGGCTAAGCTCCGTGGCATTCCTCCAGAAGTACTCCTTGTGCCAGCTGTCACTGTCTACTTTGTACCTTAAACCTCTAAGATCAGTGAAGACTCAGGGTGTTGCTGCTTCTGCACATCCATTGTGGAAGTCACATTGGGGAATTTGTCCCTTCCCCTCCGCTGCATGTCCCCCTTTTCAGAATCTGTTGTAATGACCTTCCTCCAGTATAAGGAGTTTGGATTAGGCTGTTGTATTTTTCTTCCCAAATCCCTTAGCTGCAGCGTCTTTTAGCATCAGTAATTTACTGCGTCACACGGAGCCTTACCTTGTGTGCTAGCAGATGCCAGTTTGTTTTTAGAGAAGCCAGAGAATTGTAAGTGTTGAAGGTCCTCTTGGTCTTTCTTTTAGTATATTAAAGGACATAAACTTGTTCCTTTTCTCTCACTGCAAAAAAACCTACTTCATACCTTGTTGTCTCCTGTCTTTATAGTGTTTCTCATTTATTCTTGTCCTGCTTCTGACTGTACAACAGAGAGCTGTTGCCATTCTCTGGTGCATCACTGGCCAGGATATGGCAACTGTAACGAGTTGCTGTAGTTGTGCTATAATGAATCTGAGGCGATTTATCCCTTCTCTGCCATACAGTACACTGCACAGATACAGGAAATCTCAGCAAATTTGGGAGGTATCAAGCATAATCTGGCCTCTTCAGCACTTTGCCTGTAAATCATCCTTCAGTAGTGGCTGCTGGCTCTAGGAATTCTTGGGGAAGGCTTTTCTCCAGGATTTATCATTGTGGGATCTTTGAATGTTTGAGTGTATCAGTGACCAGCCTGAGTTAGAAAAGAGAAGCTGTGAATGTGTGGGAAATTACTGTCTCATATCAAGGGTAGATATGTGTTACAGCTTTCACTGTTTGTCATGCTTACATGAGCCGCAAGGGCACCCTTTTAACTGTTTGTGTGTATAAATATAAACCCCCACATTCCTGCAGCCAACATTCTCTCTGTGTTTATGGATCAGGAGTCTGTATACCAAACAAGCAGCTTAGTTGCTGATCTGTGTGAATGGGGTAGTGACAAGCACACCTGCTGCTGACAATGTGTTGCTTTCGAGTGTTTTGCTACCCATGCTGCAAACAAAGTTGTTTTGTTAATGAAACTGCAAAATACATTAAAATGTAGCCTGGCTTGAATAAGCCAGGGATAATTCATGTGCTTTTGTTACCTGGGACACCTGATCAGATCACAGGGATTCACAAAGGAGAGATGAAATACAGTTCAAAGTGGCAGCCCATCCAGCTTGAGAAAGGGTGAATGTGATGCAGCTGGGCTTCAAAGATATTGCCATATTGTCAGATAACAAGACAGGAAGAAGCAAGATGAGGAGAGTTAAATCATGGCTCTGTAGCTCTAAGATCTCTAGTGGAACCTTTTGTCTCCTGCCCATCCCTTCTGGGCTTACTGGAAAGAATTTTCATCAACTGTGTATTAAAATTCCTGTCTAACCTTTCATGCCTATCTCCCCTATAAATCTGACTTAGAGTCTGGATTTCAAAGTGTGATATGGCAGTGACATGAGAGCTCCTATCATAACTAATGAGACAGTTCTTCCTTGCTTTACTTCATTGACCTATAGCACAAGTTCTTATAATTGTGCCACTC
The DNA here is from genome assembly GCF_965178545.1 of Coloeus monedula. Taxonomy (NCBI): domain Eukaryota; kingdom Metazoa; phylum Chordata; class Aves; order Passeriformes; family Corvidae; genus Coloeus; species Coloeus monedula. The sequence continues at coordinate 22,837,391 of NC_138789.1, forward strand.
TCTTCCTCATGTTTTGTTTAAAGCCTGAGGGGAGGCTATTACATTTCATGTAGGCAATTAAAGTTGCTTTATACTTTTAACTGTTCATTATCTGGATAGTTTGGAAATTACTTTGCCACCAGTCTGAAATCCAAACTTTTGGAAACGCATAATTGGCCAAGGAATATACTTAAGTGAAACTTAAATGAGTGTCAAGCCAGGAGAGGAGAAGTGTGGTGTGCACATGATGATCTATTTTTGAGAGTTAGCTACTGTTGATTTGCAGGTGTGTTCATTGGTGATTTTATCCCCCCCCCCCCCTTCTCTCAAATTCCTGGAGTAGACTGGAATCAGTGATGTGAAACATTGCTTCTGGCAGCTGCTGTCTTGGCCTGCTGTGAACAAGAATGCTTGCCTGTTCTGTGTGGAGAAATATGCAGGGGGACGGAACTGGGGGGAAAGTGAGGAATATGAATTATAGGAACATGAGGAAGCTGTTGGCATCAAGAGAACTTGAGGAAATCTGAAGCGACTGTGACACTTCTGTCCACAGTTTTAAGGATTGCCTTCAGCGAACAGCTTCATTTCAGGTTTATTTTAATAAGAGCATTAGTCAAATGTTACACCGTAACATCTGCCTTTCCGTGCTCTGCAGTGCCCCCAGGTGACTCATTTCATTTAAAAGCTCATTGCAGGAATTCCAGTCGCTTTGAAATGCAGGTTTTGTATTCAAAGCTAATTGGGGTACTTGATAGTGGATACTTGGTGTGAAAGTCTCGGTGATTTCCTCTGTGCCCAAAACATTTTGAGTGATCACTACCATCACGTTCATATGTATAAAAATAAATGATTGCTCTAACGTAACTTTTTTTCAGACATTAGTTGTTTAACATAAGTTTTAGCTGAATGATGCTTGCCTGACACATGGGGAGGTGTGTGCTCTGGGCCAGTGCTGCACCCAGACTTCCCCAAAAGTTACAGATGAGGTTTTACCTCAGCTACACAGAAGTTGGGGGTGTTGCAACGGACTTGGTGCAACTGGAAATGCAACTTGTGCATCTCAATGCTTCGAGGTGGGATGTAGGAACTGAGACTCTGTCTGGTTTTGTGCCAGCCTGAACCTCTGGTTATCTGTGAATATTGGTTTCGGTGCTCCCATTTTACAGCTGGACAAGCTGGTCTTCTGTGGAAATGTTCCTAAAAGGAGTTCAGTGACACTATTAATGCCTCAGTATATGACCCTGAACAAGCCTCTCAATGTGTTTCATCTTACCCATCCCTAGACTTGGCAGCCCAGCAATTCTCCATCATTGAAACATGGACAAAGGCTCCAACTCCAATAAAGTGTTTGGAAGTGTGCATGTTACAACACTTACTCAATAACAGCTACAAGGCAAAAAGCTTTTAACTATTCTTAATCTAATTCTTCAAGTCTCTGCAGCTTTGAGAGACTCTTGCTCTAGGCTATAGAAGTCTTTCTTTTCTTCTAAGAAAGGCTAAGAGGACTTGGGGGTAGAGGGAAGAGCTCTTGTTTAGGCTGAAAAATACACTCCCAGATGTTTGGGATACAAAGCTTTAGAAACTAAATAATGGAGAACTTGAAACTGAGACTAAGAATGGATTTTTAACTTTCTAACTTGAGTCTGTCTTGTTTACTTCACAGATTGATGGAAAGCTAGTAGCCAGAGATGCTGGACACCCCCACTACCCCTTCAATGACCCCTATTAACTACTAGAAAATAAGGTGTTAAAAGTAACAAGCTCCTGTGCTTGCCCTTCCACAAAGTAATTTTTGCCACAATTTGTCAAAAGCACTGTCCAAATTAAAACCTTCCTTCCCAAGTAGGTTTTTCTACAATGTGCTGTACTGTACTTCTAATCGACCTCATTCCTGGAGATCCTGTAACTTCCCTGCCAAAATTTGTGGATTTATTACAATGACTGCAAGCTTGCTCCTGGAAGCATCAGATCTTTTGGAGATTAGATAAAGAGTGATGGAGTCTAAGTCAAGTTCCAAACACATCGTTATCAGACTAGGGCATTACTTTGGGTAATTACTTTGGTCACGACTGTGAAATGGTTTTGAAAACTTTAGTTACAACTACTTGCCATGTCTGTGTTTCCCCTGGCAGGGACTGATTTGCTGAGTGCTGATGCACCCTTGGACTGGAACTCCAGCTCTAAGCATAGTTTTATTTTGTTTCAGTCTCTTAATGAATTATGTGGTCATCTGGACACAAAGGGCATGAGGTGTTTGTACCTATCTGTGCTCTAGTGGTGATACCTTATGTGGCCTTAGCAACATCAACACTTTATTTTGATCCTTCTACCTGTTAAATAGGATTAATTTTTTCTCACAGTAGTAGCAAACAATTAGAAAAATAGTCTTGTATATCAAATAGTTCAAAAGTTAAAGAATTAGACACTAATTTGGATAACCTCATTTGCAATAGGTCTATAGCAGATCTATGTATTCATCTTGAGTGTAGTGCCTTCTCAGATAATTCCTGTCCTGGACCTCAAAGTGTGCAGCTGAACTGCAAAAAAACCAGTGACGCCTATTTATCACTCCTTGTAAACCGCAGACAAAACTTCAGGAACTTCTGTTCTTGGTAAAATGTTTCCTAATTCCTGATGAATATGCCTCAGTGGAGGAAGCCATTGCACCTCATTTAGGATTCGTTACTAGACTGGACATTTTCTCCTAAGGAAAATGAAATTCTTGTTGGTTTTTTTTTTAATTGTTCTAATCAAACACAGTGACTTCGAATACGGTTCTTGTTGCAATCATTAGGGGAGCAATTGTACTTTGAAGGCATTCTGTTGACTGCAGTCATCCTGCCAAGTACAGGGGCTTTTCTTGCTTGTTTCACTTGCATGTTTGCTTGTTTTAAATAAACTCTGTACTCACTGTATGACTTTGAGACTTTTTCCACCCCCTCTTATCTCAAGGCCCCAATTAACTTTCTCTAGTTATTTCTCCAAGCAAGAGTACCTAAGGGGGGATGGGAGAATTCCCAAGAAAAGCAGATTGATTCTGTAGATCTGTGAACCCCCTACTTCCCAGCTCTGTTCCTGCATGGAGGGACGTAGCGAGTTGAAGCTGAAGACCTTTTACCTTGAAATAGCAGAGCGTGGAGGTCTCGGTGCTGAGCTGTGCTGTGACAGGGCAGTGGCCATATCAGCGCTGCCTGCTCGTGTTACATGTGCCAGGGGAGAGCCGAGCAGCTGCGTAAACTGGGCCGAAGCCCAGGGCCTGCTCGCCTAGAAGAGGCCGAGGGCGGATGCAGAGCCCGGGCCGGGGCGCCAGAGCCTCCCGGGCCCCCAGGCTGGGGCTGAGGGGCTCCGACTGTGGCCGGGCTGTGGTGGAGCGGGACTGCACCTCCCGGCATGCCCCGCGGGACCACGCCTCCCTTGCTGGCACTACACTTCCCTGCGCGCCCCGCGCGGCGGCGCCCCCGGCGTCCCGCGGCGGGGCGGGCGCGCAGCGTGCCGGGAGCGGTAGTCCCCCTGCGGCGCGCGCGCGCCGCCAGGCGGGCTGGGGCGTGTCCTCGGGGGTATATAGTCAGCCGGAGGGGCAGGGGGCTGCACTCTGCCGCCGCCGCCCCTCTCTCCAGCAGCTTCTATGCAATCCTCGGCCGTCGCCGCTCCCCCCTGCGTTGAGCCCGCGCCGGCCTCCCAGACTAGGTAGGGCCGCGCGGGCTGGCCCCGGTCACGGTGTGTGCGTGTCGGGGACGGGGGGCATTAGGGCGGGGTGGGGGGGGGGGCTCCTTCGCGCCGCGGGGTACCGGAGGGGATGGGGCGGTAAGGGGGGCGGTGGGCCGGATTTCCTCAGGGGAAGGGCTGGGGGTGCTGGTCGGGCTGGCGCGGCTGCATCCCCCTCATCCTCCCCTTTCCTCCTCGCCGGCGGTGGTACCTGCCTCCGCCGACCCCCCCTCGCCGGTCTTGGTACCTGCCTCCGCCGTCCCCCCCCCCCGCCGGCGGTGGTACGTGCCGTCGCCCCGCTCCTCCGGCGCCAGCTGGGCCCGCGCGGCTCGCGCGGAGCCACCACGTGACCGCTGCGCGGCCGCCGCCATCTTTGTTGGGGGCAGCCGACGCCGCGGGGCGGGTTGGGGGAGGGGGCGGGCGTCACGTGACCGGCGGCCCGTGAGGAGCCGCCGCCGGGGTTTGGCGCCAAGGGCGGGGGGCGGGGCCGGCGGAAGGCGGGAAAGGCCCCATTGTCTGCGCGGGACCGGCTGGGCAGGGGCTGACAGAGCCCCTCACAGCCTCCCTTCCAACAATAAACACCAAACCGAGGAGCCTGAGCCCACTCGGGGTGGATGGGCACCTCTAATCCAGGACTCCCGGTTCTGGTTTCGCAGCCCCTAGAGCTCGTGCTGTGAAATAGGTGGCCAGTTCTAAACGTGAATAAAAAAAAATTCGGTTTTCTGTTTGCAGGATGGAAGAGGAACTGGCAGCTCCTTCCACATCCACAGACAAAACAGACAGGTGAGATGGGAGTTGGAACTGTCAATTAGCAAATAACATGAAATCCCAGAGCTACTGAGTGAAACACAAAGGTTATCCTTCAAATCGGTTATTAGGCTTGGAGTTTAACTCACATGCGTGCTGTAGGTGCTGAAAACTTCTGCTCACCAGTGGTTTGCACAAATCTGGTGCAGCAAAGCCCTTTCAAGGACTGATACACACACCAATACCAGCTGTCCTTGAAGTTCTCGGGTTTCGAATTAGTGCTGGAGAGGAACAGGTATGCAGCTGGCATGTGATAGATGGTATTCCTCTGTGGGCATCTCCTCTTGTCCCAGTCTGAGATGCTGGGCTGGACCTTCTGGAAATGAAGCTGTGCAAGATGCACTGAATTGAAACTGACACTTGCATCTGTCTCATTGTTCTCAGATGCACCATGCTGTGCTGTGAAAAGTTTTAACTTGGGTTTATTCTTCTTTTTCTTGATTTAGCACTGGAGTCTGAAACACTGATGATCTGTGGTGTATTGGTGTGCAACTCCTAAAGTATGTTCTCTAGCAGCCTTTGTCATAGCAGATTCTGCTACTTCTTGCAGTGATTGGATAAAATTTGCCTGTCTTCCCTTTGTTGTTGGAACTGTTAGTTGTTCCAGATTTACACAAACAAAACCAAACAAATCCTGCCTACCCTGGCAGTTCCAACCACTGTAATATATGCAACTCACTATTCCATAAAGCAGACTAAGTTTTGAAAGCTGTAATTACTGTGAAAGCTAACAGAATCCTGCATTTGATTTATTTCCCCTTCCTCCAGTATGGATGTGGATGGCGAATCAAAGAAACTATTGGGTTTGGGACAGAAGCACTTGGTAATGGGAAATATTCCAGCTGCTGTGAATGCATTCCAGGAAGCTGCGAGTTTGCTGTGAGTAGTAGAATGTTCTGTGTGGTTTTGCTGGGCTTGGGCTTCAGTTTGGCTGTTCTGATGTGGATTATGCAAGAAAGATTCAGATTTTTACCTAACACGTTTATAATTTATAATGCAATTGAGGAGAGGACAAACTATTCAAAGTCACCCAAGAGCTGGAGAATGCTGTAGTTGATGTGCAGTTTAGATGGCTTTTGTGATAAGCATTACCAGTACAGTTCCCTAAGGAGGGAGAGGGATCTGATAATTCATTATGCAGGTGTCTTTTCTAATAACTTGTTCACTAGTCTCGATCAGTCTCTGAGAATAGTACTTTTTGGGTTATAGATTAATTTCCTTAGCTGGGTGTTTGAGAGCCATATCTAACTGAGAGAAGCATTCATTATTTGTTTGAAGCAATGGGAGATGAGCTAAGAAAGTGATCCTTCTGTCTAGGAATATTTAATGTTCAAGTTCACATATCCAAATCTAAAGTAGGCGCAGGCAAATAATTATTTATTGTTTTTGTAGGGGTAAAAAGTATGGTGAGACAGCGGATGAGTGTGCAGAAGCTTTTTTTTATTATGGAAAATCTCTCCTGGAGTTGGCAAGGTATGGTGACAGTTTGTTATTTGGTGAAGTCTGTCTGATGTAACAGGATTTCACTCCGTTGTGGACAGGGTTGCCCTGGGTGGGATGGGCTGTGGCACTGCAGCTTGTGCAGTTCAAATGATGGTATTAAAAGATCCAAGGGATAACAAACCTCTGTTCCCTTTAGAATGGAAAATGGTGTGCTGGGAAATGCCTTAGAAGGGGTGCAGGTGGAAGAGGAAGGAGAAAAAGCAGAAGATGACTCTGCATTGCCAGCTGCTGATGGTATGTAAAGCTGCCTGCCCTTCCAGGGAGGCACCAGGCTGTGTTTTCTTGTTGGAATGGTCCAAGTTTAGTCCACTGGTATCTTGGGTAGCCTGAATCATTCTGTTGAAACTCTTGGCAGTCTGAATGGACTCACTTTCTGTTTGGTTTTTGTTAGTCTTGCTGAAGATGAGCAAAACCTGTAAAACATCTGCAAGGAGCTGGTCACTGAAAGCATGTGTAAAGGGTCACCAGGTGTCCATGTCCTGAAACACTGCATTCAAACTTGCTTTCTTAAGCTTTACCGCTGACTCCAACTGCTTTGTAACTTTGTAGCAGTACAGTGTGTGTAGTCCCACAGGTCAGAGTCTCTGTAAAAAGTCCCAAGAAAGTGGCTGTTTTATACTGCCTGCAGCTGGAGAGGATACAGGAATTCCTGTCCATCCAGACTGTTAAAGCACTGGCACCTCTTGCTTAGCTGTGACTAAAATTGCTGCACAACTGCACACTGCTTGAGTGGCCGCTTGCAATGCTGCAGTCTGGGGAAGGGGAAGGGACTTGCTTAGATCAAGTGGCTATGTTGGTTGTGTCCTAATTCCTTCTACTTGGAAAATGAAGCTTTTAGGAATGCTATCCAACTTGGTAACAAAACACACTGGAGGGTCTGAGGGTGGTGTTGTCAGTGCCCATTAATGTCTTTATCACTAAACTCGAAGAAATGTTTATGCTTCCTCAATCATGTAGAAGAAGCAAGGGAGGAGTTGAGAGAACAGGTTTATAACGCCATGGGGGAAAAGGAAGAGGCCAAAAAGTCCATGGAGGAGTTTCCAATACTATCTGAGAAGGAAATCAAAGAAGAGGATGTTGAAATGAAAGAGATTACAGAAGAAAAACCCAAAGAAGCAGCTGCTGACAAGGATGCAAAGCCTGAAGAGAAGACTGAGATTTCTGTGGGAAAAGAAGAATCTTCAGAAGAGCAGAAGAAGCAGGTACCTGTGGAAAAGGAGGCTGTGGAAGAGGAGGCAGCTGTGGAAGAGAAGGAGGTAGAAAAAGAGCAGGAGATGGTGCCTGAGGACAAGGTAGAGAAGGCAACTGAGGAGAAGGAGAGAACGACAGAAGTGTCAGACAAGGAGGCAAAGGCAGCTGGGGAAGAGGCTGAAGTGGGAGAAGTGGCTGTGGAAGAGAAGGGAGAGGCAGGAGAAAAGGCAGCAGAAGCAACAGAAAAAGAGCCAGCTGTGGAGAAGGGAGAGGCTGTAGAAGGGCAGGCAGAGACAGCTGTGGAAGAGAAGGCAGAAGCAGAACAGAAGGCAGAAGCACAGGCAGCAGCTGCTGTGCAACAGAAAGAAGCTGCAGAGGAGGAAACAGAGACAGCTGAACAGAAGAAGGCAGAAGAGAAACAAGAGCCAGTAGAGACAGTTACAGAAGAGAAACCAGGTGAATCTAAAGAGACAGAGTCCTCAAATGAACCTGTGCCCACAGAGGGCAAAGAGCCACCTAATGACACAGAAGAAAAGGCTGAAGTTGCTGCTAAGGCAGAGAAAGAGGACAAGAAAGATGACCTGATGGAAGAGGGTGAAGGTGCTAAGGTAGAAAAAGAAGAGAAAGATGACCTGATGGAAGAGGGAGAAGGTAACACTGAGAGGAGAAAAGTAGTTGTGGGTGGATGACTTGATGGATTTGGCTAACAATGGGTAAAAAGTGTTCCATTCAGAATTTTCTGTTTGCCTTAGAATAAGGAAAAGGCACAGTAAAGGGGCTCTTGAAAGGACTTTACATCCCAGTAAAGTTTTAAGGAATAGTGAATAGTCTCAGTTTCTCTAGACTAACGCTTAACTAACTGCAAAGCAAATCTTACCTGAAAGCAAACTGACAGCCCTGTGAAATGTGTAAGTAATGGCTAGGCTGGTGGAGAATACTGAATGGATGTTCACTTGCATGCATCTGGGTGTATTGCACTAACCTTCACATAACTTGAAGCACAAATTGCCTCTGGTTATAGCTCTGTTTTATTTTTAAATGGTGGTGAAAAAAACCAAGAGCAGCTGAACACATAACGAAGTACATTTACTTTTGGTGGAGGAAAAGAACTCTTCATTTGAGTCTTTCTGATGGTCATTGCTAGCGAGAATTTAGCTGGAAAATCTAAGCTTGATTTGCTGAAGGCTTATTGCTGCTCTAGTACAGTCTTCTGACTGTCTAGCTTCTGCCCTTCTGCTTCCTTGCTTTATTGTAGGTGTTTCCAGGACTCTGTTGAAGTAAGACTTGCACCCTTTGCTACAGTAGTACTTTGTTGCCTTAGTGGGCCTGTGCCTTCTATTGCACAAGTTAATTGAGAGCTGTAATTGCAAGTTGCTTGTCAGTAACTCATCTTCACAGGCAGTGCCTTACTTCAGGAGTGGCAGATGTTCAGACTAAACAGTTCTGGACCCTGGAAGGATTTGTTCTGCTAAGCACAGTGAACACTCAGTGGTGGAGCAGTGACCTAACAGGGTGTCTGTGTGGAGAGAGGATGACTGAAAATAAGCTAAGAGTAGTTACCTGCTCCTCATCCTCAGCAGTGAAAAGCTGCTTATGCACACATACTACTGCTTTTTGCCCCAACTCTGGTAGTGTGAGGACCCTCTTGAACATCCTGGTCTGGTGCTGTGTCATTCCAAACTCCTCCCACTACTTAAATTTTAGTGTTTGTCCTCTCTTCTGTTTTACCTTTATACAAGGTGTCTTCATGTTTACAGCTTTGGCCCTCTCAGTGGTAGGTGTGTGCTTTTTTGGGAGTTAGACTAGTGAGTTCACAGGCCCTCTAGTCCCCACCCAATCAGAGGTTCTGATGTAGGAATTAAGTGTGTCACTTAAGGCTGCAGACCAGCCAGTGCTCTGAAGTTATTAGCCATATTCCTTCACTGCACATTTTCCCAGAATGTCTTCTGCTGGTAGAATGGAAGATGTGATGCTCCTGCACAGTGTCAGAAGTCAAATTTGTACTACACAAGAGGAGGTTCATTAACACTGGCACTTAAATGCCTGACATGAGGAACATGAACTCAGAAACAGACCAATTTGTGTGCAGCTTGGCAGCTATCTTGCTGAAAACACTTGTTTTCCGTAGCATGAAGGTCAGCAGCTGGCCAGTGCCTCTAGGGCTGCTCAGGATCTTGTTGCTTCAGTGGGAGCTCACAACAAATTTGTGAGAACTAAATTCTATGTAAGTTTCTGTTGTAGATGGTAAAAAGTTGAACTTATGGACTACTTTAGTCTACAGTGCTGAAGAGTTTCAGCAAGATGGCTGCTGATGCTGAGAATCTAATGTATCTGCTCTTCTTACATCACACCTCTAACCTGTTACTGGAAGGATGAGGGTTGGATATAACATATTCTGCCTGATTCCCTGTCGAGCAAGCACAGGAACAAGAAGTATGCTCATCCATCTACTTGCTTTCTAGAAACAGAAGAATCTGAAGAGGAAGATAAAGAAAATGATAAAGCTGAAGATGAGAAGGAGAATGAATTGACAGTGGAAGACAAGGTGAGGTTGCTGAGCTCTGACACCGGTGCTCATGGAAGGGTGCAGTATAGGCCTAAATAACATGTTGATTTCCTTCTAAAAGCTCATTTGTGTTTCATTTAGTTCTGTGTAGGAAAATACTTCTGAAAGCCACTATTGCATAGGAATGACCAGTGTTAGGCCTTGTCTGCATTGTAGCATCTTGCTCAGCTGTGTCTGTAAACTTGGATTTGTTCAGCTGCTCTGACACAAATGCTTGTGGTGTGCTGAGCTAACGTGGCCTGGTGGGGCAGGCAGGGAGAGCTGCTCCAGCCTGTCACTGGAGTTACTTGGAACAGTTAATTCTCTGCTTGTCTTGCTGTTTCACTGTACATGTTGAATGCTCCTGGTCCAGTCCAGTAAGCTTGTGATTAGGATGGGAATTGTTTAAGTGTGGTGCTCCTCAAACCTGAGATGTACATTGACATAGCAGTGAAAATGCCTGGAAAAGTCTGAAGCCTTGTAGAGTGGCACTAAGCATTGTAGATAACTGTCTGTCCCTTTCTCAGACTATTCTAACAAAGCTCAAAGGCTCATTAAAAAAAGCTGGACCATCAACTTTATTTGGTTCATCTAAAGAGCACCTTAACTAAGATCTTGCTCTTGAGATAATATGGGTGCTTGGTGCCCTGTTATTTCTGGAAAAAAAGTTAAGGCATATCACAGAACAATGTGAGTTTTTGTTCTGTTGAAACATCTTTACTCCAGGCAAAATCTTGCTTGATACAGTAACCTCTTCTGCAGATTCTTTTTCTTCTTTTTTTTTTTTTCTTCTAGTGGTAAATGGTTTGCCTCTTGCAGAAATTGATTCCTTGACAACACCGATTAGGAATTTATTGGTGGTGTTTGATGTGATCTGTGACCAAATCATTTAATGTCTCATGCACTTCTGGTCTTTACAGGAAAGTGAGGAGGATGAAATTGGCAATCTTGAGCTAGCCTGGGACATGCTGGAGTTAGCAAAAGTCATTTACAAGAGGTAAAGACTGAAGTACTAATTTGGGTATATGCCACAGAAGCTCAGTGTAAATTGGAGGGTGGCACAGCCAGTTACTGAATGTGGCATACTCTGATCAGAATTTGTAATTTTTTTTTTTCTTCTTGCTTTAGACAAGAAACAAAAGAAGCTCAGCTCCATGCAGCCCAAGCTCATCTGAAGTTAGGAGAAGTTAGCATTGAATCTGGTAAGTAATGTTAATTCTCATGTGTGAAGTGTTTGATTCCACTTTCTGTCACTGGATTTTGTACTTTAAAATTAGCAGATGTGTTAAGGCAGTCAGGATGAGAACAAATTAGACTGATCATGATAGTTGCAGCCATGTGAGAAGCTTTGGAATTAATGGTTGGTGCCTTAAATAGGATGGTCTGTGCCTTTGCAGAGCAGTGGAAAAAAGTTTGCGTAAGAAGTAATGTGTTGCCAGATCAAAACCAGCCTTGTGTTCTGCTTTCTGTAGTGACCAAACCTTGCTTATGAACTTGAGAGACTTATTGAAATTGTCACGAGCTTAATTAATAAGAGGTGTCAGTACCATGCCACTGTTGGAACAAAAAGACTGCAAATGAAAAATAGTTGACTGTCTTAGCCCTTCCCAAATCCTAGGCTATAGTCAGGAAAGACTCTTGTGTTACACAGCAGAAAAAAGGAGTGGGAAGCAAGCCCCAGGTTAGTGCTGTGTAATGTCTTGCTTGCCTTTCATGTAAAAACACATTTTAATCTTGTTAAATCCAAATGTACTCCTTCTTTGGGGCAGGCGTTGGAAATAATCCAACAGGTTTCTGGGCCAGGGCTACAGAGCAAGGGTTGTCTTGTGTCACTAGAACACATTCAGTGGAGAGCTTGACAGGAAGGTGGTAGGGGACTGTGCTTAGCTCCAGATCCATGTTGCAGTTGTGACCAGTTACATTCAGTTCCTGGTAGCAGGTAAAGCAGGAGGATTTGGTGCCTGCTTTGACTTGTCTGCTCAGTTTTCTGTGCTGAGATTAGACAAAGCACTCGTGAGAGAACCAGAGGAACTGGCTTAGACAGTCTCTGAGGGGAGGCAGAGTTGTCACCTGATGGTCTGAAAGCAGCCCAGCACTGCTGTGTTCAGTGATGGTTCTGTTTGCAGACTGTATGATGTGTAACAAAACATGGAGTAACCAAACCAGGGTTTAGATTGTGGATAATTACTGAGGTTTGTAAAGACCATGGGACTTTCTCCTGTAGAAAACTACACACAGGCAATTGAGGAGTTCCAGGCCTGCCTGGCCCTGCAGCAGAAGTACCTGGAGGCTCATGACCGACTGCTGGCTGAGAGCCACTACCAGCTGGCCCTGGCCTACCACTACAACAGCAACTTCGACGAGGCCGTCCTGCAGTTCGGGAAGTCCATGGAGGTCATAGACAAGAGGCTGGGTACGTGGAATTCTGAAGCTGCCTAGTGAGTTTTCTCAAGGCAAAGTAGTGAGGTGGGCTCATTGTCTGCTGTCATGTTTTATCTAAAAGCAATGACAGACTACAGCAAGGGCAGAATTTTTAAAACTTTGTTAGCAGATAGTTGCTTCTGGATGTTGGTAACTGGACAGTTACTTTGTCTCGAGGTGTTTTGCCCTGATAACTGTTTCACCCCAGCAATACTGACCGAGCGAATAAAGAAGGCAGACACTGGCTCCCCGGAGGACGAGAAGGAGATTGAAGAACTGAAGGGATTGCTTCCTGAAATTAAAGAGAAGATAGAAGATTCAAAGGAGTCACAGAAGACTGCAAGAGTAGCTGAGCTGGGACTGAAAGCAACTCTGGTGAGTGTGTCCTGTGGTTTCCTTTTGAGCCAACCCTCCTTCCAGTGGAACTTGAAGTAAATCAGTAATGGAAGGAGCTCAGACTTGATCAGGGGCTGGTGGTTCCTCACAGGTGTTACCAAGCTGTGGTTGTGAGAAGGAAACTGAGGCAGCTGACATGTAAAGAGGATATTTACTAAGTACCCTGATACTAATTGTTCCAAACTGAGAAGGAATTTGATAGGCTTCTGTGGCATTTAATGTATCAGGCCTGAAAATGATGGGTCAGACAGATGTGGAGCGCATGTTGCCTCTGTCCTGTGCGGAAGTGCAGAATCCAGTGCTGGGACATGAAGGACTTGGGCTTTCTGTATCTCAGTGAGCTCACATGTATGGTCTGCCACAGTCTGTTTTTTCTGCTTTTCTTAAGGTTGGAACCACATCTGGCTTTGCACAAAGTGAAGGCAGTGGTTCTGTTTCCACAGTAAGTTAATCAAAAATGGATGTTGTTAATTCTCGTCTGCTCTAAGGATTACTGGTTGCATTTGCTCATGTGTCAGTGTCTGTCTTGTATCAGATTCCAGTAAGGAAAGCAGCTGATGGTGCATCTCAGTGTGTAACAGACATCTCTCATCTAGTCAGGAAAAAGGTGAGTCCAGAAATGACTCGTTAAACAAGCAGTTTGTTGAAGTACTACTGGTTTGCTCTGTGTAATTAGATTTTTTTCTGTCTTAAAAGTTTTTTTTCTTAACTTAGTTGTATAATGGGAAAACATTCCAAAAGTAAAACTAGTAGTGTATGAAACTCTTTTCCACTGGGAGCCAATCAATCTGGGAACCATCTGGCCTCCAGGAGACCATTCTTGGTGGTTCAGCACCCTGCCCAATGCACGCTGATGTAAATCTGACCCAGTTGTGCAGCTTCTGCAGGTGTTCCCTGAACAAGAGCTTCCTCTGCTGAGGGCGCTCAAGAGCAGCAGGGTCACCTACAGATTCCAAGGAAAAGGCAGGCAACCAGGCTGGGCTGGGTTCCCTTCTTTCCAAAAGGAAATGGGGACTTGGGCTTAATAAATAGTAAAGCCACACTGGTGGTAATTATAAACTGCCTCTTAAAGAGATGAGGTATTGAACACTTGGTTCCTTTAAGTGTTACGTGTTCTCTAGAAGTGTTTGCTGATTAAAGCTAAGATCTTATAGGGGATACTCTTATGTTGCCTCTGTTCCATTGGCCTGTGAGTTCAGGTGTGCCTGGAGTGATTTGGAGCTGCTTTAGGTGATTTCAAATGTTGTAGATGCCCTAAGTCTACCCTTGAACTGTTACAGGCTCAGTGGTTGCTCCTTTCCTTGCCAGACTATAACTGAGGATAATTTAGGTCTGGAGATCCTGGCACCCAGACAGTGTCACTGTGGTCGAGACCTTGATACCAGAGGCTTAGAGCTCTGGTTAAACCCCAACCCTGGGAAGTCTGTCCTGAGCCTGGCAAGGAGAGGTTGGGTAGATGATGTGCAATGACATCTAATGCTAAATTTCTCAAAAATATTTAAACTTTGATTTGTACTTAGTAGAGATTATAAACAATTTTGTTTTCAGAGGAAACCAGAGGAGGAGGCTCATCAGGGAGACAATGAAGCCAAGAAATCTAAACCAGAACCAGCTGTCAATGGCGGTGGTGGGGATACTGTCCCCAGTGGAAATGAGGTCACAGAAAAAATGGAAGAGGAGGTGGGCAGCTGAGCCAGGAGTCTGGGCAGTGCTTTTTATTTTATTTCCCCCCCCCTCTGTTCAGGGATTGTTGTGTGCCTGGTGGATGTCCTGGTTTTGTTGCCTGCTGGCCTTCACAAGGTTTCCCAGATGAGATGAAGAATATTCCTAGTGGGCAGGATGCATGCTGTACTGTGGTGCTGACCCTGTGCGGGCTGGACAGACCCAGCTGTGGGGCCTTGTCACCTGTGGGGTGGGACACAAACAGGTTCTGGGTGTTTTTTTGCTGGACTCCACTCCAGCACAGGGTCTTCCCCCAATTTTTAATGTTCCGGGGTTTTGTTACTGACCCCTGGGCTGTACTTGTTACTGTCAATGCTTTAGGGTAGTGTTGGGCTCTGGAGACCATCAAAGCTCACATAGTCAGTTAAATCTTTAAATTACAGAACCTGTGGGCTGCTGCATGAGTTGGTGCTTTAAGACTGTGTCTTGTCTTTTAAAAACAAACCCTTATCTTCTCTTTTAGACAGAGAAAAGGCCACAAGCAGAATCAGGGGCTGCAGTTGAAAGCACAGTATGATAATTCTTTAACCTTGGACACTCCTCTCCTTACAAGGAAAATGGTTTTGTATATAGTGTATTTTTTCACTTTTTGGCAACTTTTGTATGACTTCAATAAAGATTGTAAGCAAATGGTCCCTCTTGACCTTTTTCCTGTGACAGGTTCCAGCCTCTGCTCCTGGCTCTCCCCCTGGGCTGCAGGTCTCAGCCCTGGCCCACTGCTGGGCTTGTGCTCCCTTTAGCTTCAGCATTTCCACCCACATCTGCCTTCTGAGGCAGGAGCAGAGGCTTGGATGGGCCAGGCAGGGCTGGCTGCTGCAGGGAAGAAGAGCATTGCATGGAATTCACTGTAGTCTTGTCCAGGGATCTGACCATTTCTCCTTCTGGAGCCTTATCACAGCTGGGGCTGTTTTGTTATTCAAGGCTGAGCCTGAAGTGGGTTCTAGTGGTGCCTCCCTCAGCTTTGAGCAGCCTAAAGATAGTGTGGAAGGCTGATAAAGAAAGAGCTTTGTAACATCCTGGGCCTTGTTGCTGTGTATTTTTAGCTCTGTTCAACCTCCACTTTGCACCCAGGAGGGGGTGCCAGGAGCAGGTGCTGATGGTTTGAGGTAGGGGCAGGGCTGTCCCCTCAGACAGCTTGAGTCCCAGGTGGGGCTGGGAGCCTGCCCTGGGCTCTGTGTGTGTGTGTATATAAAAAAAGGCCAAGAAGTGAAGAGCAATGAGCTGAAGCTGTTTATTAAATGTAACCCACGGCCTGTGATGCTTTGGAAGGCTGGCTGTGGCTTTTGCTGGTTCCCAGGGCTGAGCTGTGCATGCCCTGGATTTGGCGTTCCCTACAGAGGGCTGCATCTGGGGCTGTACCTGAGGGAAAGGAAGCTGTGCCCCTCTGTGCCCTCTTCCTGTCCCTAAACCACCATTGTGAGCAGAGTGAAACACTCATCTGGCTGTGGGCTCAGCCCTGAGGTGGAGGCTGAGCTGTGTAACTCATGTGGCTGCTGGCTTGGGCGTTTGCCTGATGCTGCCTGTCCTTTTCCTGCTGAAATGCCCAGAGCCTCTTTGGTCCCAGCAGTGTTCCCATACACTTTCCCCCCACCCCACCACTGTAGGATCCTGGTCCCAAAACCCATCTCTGCAGCTTGAACACAGGTTTTGCCATCCCTTCATCACCCTAACAGTTACTAAAGCCCCAATTTGCCACTCCAGGGTGGTGAGGGGGTGCCAGGGCAGTCCAGTGGGGCCATGGCCCATTCCTGGCTCACCTTTGGGGAGCCCTGTCTTGTTCTGGGGGCTCCTGAGCAGGAGGAGGGTCCTCCAGGGCCATAAAGGGGGTGAGGGGGAGTCCAGGGGACACATGGGCTGTGGGGCTGCCAGGCCCCAGCGCTGGCCCAGGGGGCTCCTGGGAAAGGAAAAAAGTGATGTCAAGGGGAGAAGAAGGGTCCTGGCACTGTCCTGTCCAGGCATGGGCAGGAGCTGCCCAGTCATCCCCTCACAGGTGCCATTGCGTGTGCAAAGCAAATCCCACCCTTGGTCCAGCACTGAGGGGGACTCACCTCCTGCCCCAGTGGCCCTATCCCCAACCACAGCAAAGGGAGTAGTTCCCAAATGTCCCCAAGCTTGTACCTCCACACCCATAATTCCATCCCAATTGGCAGCCCAATCCCATCTCCCCTCTCCCCTCCTTGGAGAGCTGGAAATTGCCCAGGGCTGAGGCTCTTACCATAAAAAGTTCTGGCACAGCCAGGGCTGGTGGCAGTGGGGGGGCTATGGAGGGTGGGAGGACGGGGGGGTGCAGCCATGGCCTCGTCTGCTCTGCGTGGCGTCGCAGCATTCCCACCTCTGCCTGGAGCTGGGCCAGTTCCTCCGTGTGCCGCTGGGCTGCCCGCAAGCCTGGGCAGTAGGATTTGGTCACCGTGGGCTTTACAGCAGCCATTTCCCCGGCACCTCACCAGGCCCGCGTTCAGGGCCAGTGGGGGCCGGGACTCCCCCTGCTCACTGCAGAGAGCCCACCCCACCCCGAGCTGCAGCTCCTCTCCCCTTGCCCATATTTCCAGGAGCCATGTCCAGCCCAGGGCTGTGATGCTGCAACCCCAGGGCTGTGGGGTGCAGATAGGGGACCCCCTTCCCTGGGACCCATCACCTACCAGCGTCTGCTCTCCTCTCCCTCCTGGCTTTCAGTGCCAACAGTTCATCTTCCAGACGCCGATTCTCCAGCTCCACGGCTAGCAGTGCCGCATCCAGAGCGTGTGTGCCAGTGCCGGGGGGCTCTGCCGGCACAGCCGGGGGCACCTCAGGAGCCGCCTGTGGGGCCACGGTCCCTGTGGGGGGACAGGCCTGGGCCTGGTGTTGGCACTTACCCAACCGCCTGCCCCTGCCCAGCCCTGCGGTTCTTTTCTCCAGCACCGTGGCCTCCAGCTGGAGATGGAGGAGCTGGTCCAGGACGGCCGGGTCGTGTCCCCCGGAGCGCAGGTACGACAGTCGCAGCGCCCTACCGGAGCCCTGGGTCAGCCATCGCCAGGGCTCGGCCGGGCGCTCTGCTCAGAGCCGCCATCGCCACGGAGCCTCACCTGGCCTCAGCCGCGAGCGGCCCTGCGGGCGGCAGGAGGGTGTCGAGGCGGAGGGTGGCCCTGGGGAGGAGACGGGCAAATGGGGGGTGAGGGGGCCAACGGGCCCTTTAATGGAGAGCACCCCACAGGGCCAGGGCTCTGCGCTGTGACCCCCCCCGGCCAGCGCTCACCTGTGCTGTGCTGTTCGGACCTGTCCGGCCTGGTCCCGCGGGGCCTGGCTCTGCTCCGGCTCCCCGTGCTCGGGCTGGGGGCCCAGAGCTGCCCCAGCCCCCAGTGCCGCCAGCCGCCGGCAGAGCCCTGCGGGACGGTGAGGGGCCGGGGGGCTCAGCACGGCCCCCACAGCCCCACTCTCGGGGGGTTACTACATCCCACACGTGCCTACCCGTTGCCCCAAAACTGCTGCCAGTGCCTACCCTCCCTCTGCTGCTCCAGCTGCTGGGTCCTGGCCCGGATCTCGGCCACGTAGCGTTCGTGGGCTTCCCGCAGCTCCTGCGGCGGCTGCCGGTGCCCCTGCAGTGGGAGCGACTGCCGGGGGGGCTCTCCCTGCTGCACACGGGGTTCACCAGGTAGGAGGGGCTGGACCACCATCTCTGGGGAGCCGTAGGGCTGCTGATGCCCACCCTGGGATTCAGGATTCACTGTACCTCCACTGTCAGCCTCCTGGAAGTGGGGTCAGCTGTGCGGAGCAGGGCCCTCTCCCGGGGGGTGAGCACATCCCCCAGGGGAGCCCCTCGCGCCCGCCCTGGTCCCCGCTGTCCCCGCACAGCTGGTGGAACCCCAGGAAGCACAAAGTGATGGCGTGGCTCAGCGTCGTCCGTATTTTGGGATACCCCAACCTTGCAGACACCAAGGGAAGAAAAGGGTGACACATCCCCACTCCCCCCCTTAACAATATACTTTTCTGTCTTTGGCAAAATAAGCACCAAGGGCTGCCTGTGTGGTGCAGGAATGGGAAGATGGGAAGATGGGAAGCCTACCCCAGCTCAGACCAAGCTGGATCTAGGATGTGATGCCCTGTTTCCCGGCCCAGCACCTGTCCCTGTCCTTCCTACCCGCCCCTATTCTGTGTCAGACCCAGCTCCACACTACCGAGGCGTCCTGTGTTTTCCTTGCCGTGCCCTGTGCTCCCTCCACAGGCAGGGGATCCCCCCGATGGAGGCAGGAGCTGCTGGGTGCCGCGGGCCCGAGGCACAGCTTCTCCAGGTGCACCTGCAGCAGCTGTCGGGATCCGAACGCCAAGCGGCAGCGCGGGCAGAGGAAGCCCCCCATGTCCAACACCCTGGAAAGCAGAGCGGGTGGGGGACACTCGGGGGGGCCACCCTGCCAGGGAGCGGGGGTCCCCCCGCGGGGCTGGCACCCTGGGACGGGCTGAACGCGTGCACAGACCTGCTGGCGGCGGTGGCTGCAGTGTTTGAAGACACTGTTGCTATGCTGGACGCCGGGCTGGGCAAGGAGGGCCACGCCTCCAACCCTGGACATTCCCACTATTTACCACGGGCACTGGACTGGGGGAAAAAAATGTCCCTGAGCCACGTGAGCAAACCACAGCAAACAAGGTGAGGGAGGCCCCGCTGCCCTGTGTCCCACAGTGCTCTCACCCGTGGTTACCAAGTGCTCACCGACAGAGATATGCAGAGCCTGGGGCTGTCTCAGGGATGCCCCTTTCCTGCCTTGCAGCAGCTCCCACTTAGCTGCTCCTTAGTAGACTTAAAGCTAAGGGGGAACTTCCACATCGAAGTGAAACAGCTGTCAGCATGGATTTAAGGTGAAGGGGTTTTACAACTTACCCCATTTCCTGAGATCAGTGCACACAGATCTGAATAACTTAAGTGGATGTGGGAAGTTAAAAAATGGATAGACATAAAAGCAGTGTTAGATGGGACCAAAACACAAGGATATTCAAAAGCAATGAGATGGTTTGTGCAATGTCTTACAGGAGCCCCAGCGCTTCCCAAGCATTCCCAGGCAGCCTCAGCCCCTGGAGCCTGGATTCCAGAGTGCAGGATGAAGAAATGCCCCACTGCCTCGCTCATTTCGGGTTCACCACAGAGCCAGAGGGAGCTGGAGGCACAGGTAGCAGAGTTACACCTGATAATGCTGAGCACGCACCCTTGAATCCAGATGCAAAGATTTAGGGCTAAACATTATCATTTTCTTACACCTCTGTCCTCTCTGCCTGGCCAGGAGTGGATTAAGAACACACAGGCAGAACCTTGGGACAAACCCCTGAGGTCTGCAAGACAAGGTTTTGTGTGACTACATCCAACCCACTTGCAAACAATGCACAACCCCCAAACACTTTCCAATCCAAAACCTTTGTGCACAGCTGAACTTACACCAGACACTTAAATAGCTTAGGCCACAACTGAGTTGTTTGTAAAATTCTTTTTAATCTAATAGAAATGTTTTCATGAATTTTTAAAAAAGACTTCAATGAAAACAGCTTTGGATTCAGACATTCCCTTGCCACGTTGTGAACATAAACAGCAGCATTGCACTAGGAACAAGTGACACCGACCGGTCGAGCTTCACCATTTTGTATGAAGCGGAAAAAAAAGCAAACTGCTTTAGTAGAAGATAATTTTGAATTATTTTCTTTAAAAAAAAAATCCCCAAACATGGACTGTCATCTCAGCATTGTTCTCTCTCTCCCTTCTTAAAGGAAGAGTTCAGCTCCTGCAGTCTGAGCACTACAGCAATGTTTGCCAAGTGGAAAAATAGAGCGGGAGAAGAAACTGTTTATCCCCAATGCTACTGAACCCCCAAAGTTGCAGGTCCCTTAGAGGAAAGCTCTTCTTACATAAGAAAGACAATTAGAATTGGCAAACTGATGCAAAATATTTATTCCAAGTTAGTTATTTTTGATGCAGTAGTTTTTCCCCCTCATACAGACTCAATGTGATAGTCACTTTTTAAAATCTGTAAATAATGTTATCAAAATAATCTTAATCTTTGAAATCTCACAAAAAATTTATATTTTACAATCCACCCTGAATATCAAGGCTGCAAGAAGAAGAACACAAACAATTCCTATATCCAAATATTTTACAGCTGTACCCAAAAAAAAAAAGAAAACCACAAACGCCTGGTTAAGTGATGAAGCTCCCCGAGCCGCCAAAAAAAAATAAAATAAAATAAAATATTCATGTTATTAGCATTAATTTAACATAATTAGAACTTCAAAAGCCATTTTGTCATCGACAATGATTGTTTTAGCACACCGTTACCGCGCACTGGGCAATGCGGCGGCACTGTTAGAAGCTTGTTGTTGCAGAGATCAGTCAGCCACTTGTGTCCTGCTCACACGACTGAACTTGTGCACTGCCCCACAAGGGATTTTTGTCAAAATTTGCTAGCTGCACAAACTTCTAGTAAGCATTAGGGCAAAACCAAAAGAAAAAGCTAAAGAAGCCAATTTCTCTCTTCTTTGGGATACAATTATTTCCCTTGTGCATGAAGTATCAACAACAAAAGAAAAAACTGAACAGACTGGAGACAGAATAAACTCTGTTTAGTTTATACAACCCCAAACACGTGTTGAACTATGAACTGAGTTTATTGGGTTGGTTTTATTTATTTAATTTTATTGTGCCCAGTTTCAGGCATCGTCATCTGACGTTTCACTGCTACTTGTTTCTGTGTCTGAGTCCTCAATCTTTGTCTTAAAAGTGCTTCCCCAGTGGAACAACAGGCTGGAGCCGCGGCCCTGAAGAAATCCATTCTTCCCAAATCCATTTCTTCTTCGCTGTAGGAATGAAATCAAGTTTTAAAACGAGCAAAAGTATGGAGAGTAACTGTCACCAACAATCTGTGGACGTGAATTACACATTTTACTGTGTGTACACACAGGGATAACGCAGAATCATCCATTCTACTACAGTCTCACTTAAATTCTTTGTCCTGTGGAACATCTTTAAGAAGAAACCCTTGAGAAAGGAGAGGGAGAAGAGCTGTAAACATACCTGTTCTGATTTAATCTGGAACTCTTTGAGCTCATCCTCCGTGAGGGGAAGGTAGTTTTCATCATTTTCAGGATATTCCTGCCATCCCATTTCTTTCAATAACCTGATTGTGGAGAAAATAAAAGGGGCATGGGAACTAAAGCAAGGGAATAATGGCAAAGGAAAGAACACTTTGTCCATGAAGAATGAGGTTTTGTACTAAATCACTCCAAATTCACCAGGGAATCTTCTCTATCACAGACCACTTCAACAATCATTTGTGTTTACCCAACATTTTTCAATGTCTTTTACAAATATTTAACCATCAGCAGTCCTGTACAATGAGTACATAACCAGCCTGGTGGAAGGCAGGGATTTGAAATTCTAACTCAAGGACACTGAAGGAGGACATGAGGCAACCAAACCAGTATCACAGCTCAGAATGTCCTAAACCTTATTATCGGCTTGCACCAGATGCTCACACTGCTTACCCACTGACATGAGATACAGCCTGAGATACCAGGTAAATATTTTCTTAACTCTCCTCCACTTTTATAGCATGTAAAGCAGCACAGGAGTATTCTAAGTGCAATCAAAGTGTGGTGTGGGTCTTCATTACATTTGGGACACCTGCTTGTAAATTAACCAGAATCACCCTAGGTTCATGCTAACTCCCAGTGTGGGCAGATAAATATCTCTAGGCAGCATTAACATGCGGATGTGGCACTAAAGAAGCACTGGAATTTAATTATAGACCTTGGTAAAGCCTTGGCTCACCTGTCATTCGTGTCTTGTTTTACCTTCAATGAGACCCCACCCAGTCCATCACTGGTCACAAAGCCCACACCTTCTCCATACACACACAGCTACTGCTGCTTCCCAAAATTGGGGTTTTCTTTGAAATTGCTTCCTTCTCCTCACACAGCCCAACGACTCACCCTCCTTTACTTTATTCTTCCATTTACTCACCTGTGTTCTGCTTCCAATGAATGGGAGAGGTTTTCCCCCTCCTCCGGCAAAGGGAGAGAAAGGCCATTCTGATGGCAGTTCTCTTCCCAGTTTTCCTTTGGTTCTGGTGTGCTGTTACTCTCCATCTAAAGAAAAATAAAACCATCAAAGTGTGCTTGCACAGACTGTGCCAACAGCACAGTTCCAAGTTCAAGCTTCTGCCTTTGAAAGTCCAGCCAAGCCTTTCACCTTGAGCCAGTGTTTTTTACAGAAGCTGCAGCAACGTGTACCTGGCTGTGACAGGACAACACAGGATGAAGGACATTTGGTGGCCTGTGCTGCTGTGCCAAAAGGAGTGAGTGCCGGCATTGCAAAACCATAATCAGCAGCTCAGAGTGAAAGCAAGAAAACTACGACAATTAAATGCTCCTAAGGACACACTTTACACACACATTAGGGCACAGGTTTATGCATTCGGGGGTCTGAACCTCTGAGGCTTGAGCCACATTCCTGCACCTTTCACAAGCACAAAATTCTACTTTTCAGTGAAAGCAGTTTGACAGGCAAGTTGGAAAGCAACCTAAGATGTTAAAATATGATACTGTTCCTCTCCTTAGAGAATCCTTGCAAAAATCTAGATTACCTTCAACATCTGTGACCTTCCCTTCCACCTCATTTATTACTTATCCGTTTGCATTTCATTGTGTTAGAGATCTCTCTCCATCACTGCTGTGCACTACTTCTACTGGCACATGTGCCAGACCAGTGGGAGTCATTTCCTTCCTCTTCCAGAGCCTGAATTACATACACTGCTCAGGGCTTTTTCAGTCCCCAACTCCTTCAATAATAATGATCATATACACAGCAAGGACAGTGGTCTTACATCATCCAGCTTGTCACATTCCCTGTTTTCTGTTATCTCCCCATTTCTATCATCCTTCAGTGCCTTCAGGAATTCGCTCTTCTTATCAGTGGTCCGGCGCATCAGCTTCGTCAGGCGTGAGGAGCAGATCTCGATGGGAGGGGTGGTGCTGGAAGGACTCTGCACAGGGGAGGGAGAACACAGAATTCAAACTGCACTGCTGTGAACCTGGGGGCGCTTCAGTGCCTGTGCTTACACCTTTCAAACACTCAGCAGTTCTTTAGGTGGCTCTTAACCCTTCAAAAAACCCCAACCTAATGTCAAATGCCCATCAAAATACTGATGGGTGTTGCACATTCACTTCTCCCATCTATTATTACCAACTCAATTTCTGTTCTTCCCCCAGGAGTCAATTCACACGGCTATGAATATGTTTATTTTGTTCCTTTGTAATGTAACTCTCTCAAGCAAACTGGTGCCTACAACAGAGTATTAGGGAAAGAAACTTCATGCAGGATTCCTGCCCCCAAAAAATTTGCAAATTTAGCAGATTAGACTTAGTTCAAATTTGTGTTTTAAGTCATCGTGACAGACTCTACCCTGAAATTAAGCTATGGGGAGGTAATCTCCTTTCAGGGAGTGGTCACATCCTTAACTAACCATAACCGGGTGCGGAACAGGCAGCCACAGCCATGGAATCCTCCCCTGGAGAGAACGCTGCCAAGTGCTGGATCTGTACACTCCGCCCAGATGGTTCAGTGTGGAGCCAGACACAGACAACCCTGGAGCCTGTGGGAAATCTGCTCAGCTCAGTGCATGAACACAAGGAAACCTCCTGTGCTCTTCCAGAACATTTAAGCTTTCTTAATAATCTGAAATCTGTGAATCAGGCCCACTGGCAGCACCCAGCCAT
The DNA here is from genome assembly GCF_965178545.1 of Coloeus monedula. Lineage (NCBI taxonomy): Eukaryota > Metazoa > Chordata > Aves > Passeriformes > Corvidae > Coloeus > Coloeus monedula. The sequence goes on from NC_138789.1 coordinate 22,861,386, forward strand.
GATCCTGCAATAGGAGCCTTGCTAACCAAGGTGAGCTTTCAATTTAATCTGTTCCATGTTGTGACTGGACACACAAAAGGAATCTAAGAACATGTTAAGTGAAACTTCCCAGTATCTTAACCTCCTGCTGGAGTTTATGTCTGGCTACTCTAAAACAATGAGGCACTTAATCATTATTATGGATAACTGACACCAGAATCTTGCAAAATGACTCTTTTTCTTCATGTACATGCTTTGATTTTTTAAAAATCAATATTAAACCAGTAAAATTTCCTGAAGCTTGTAGTGTTTTTCTTCCCACACACTTTTTTAAGCTGGGAAGGAAGGTTGCAAATTCAGACTCTTCAAAATGAATCTCCTGTGCCAAAAATTTTTATTACACTCAGTGCTCTGAGCAAGGATCAAGGGAACTAGAACAATAACAAGGCAGCAACTGCTGCTTATATTTCTAATACCTGTTGCATGCGAAACACTGGTGTGAAATAATGGCTGCAGGGAAGTAAGTGCAGCCTGGAAGTAATTTCTCAGGCAGACTTTTCAGATTTTGCCTAATTCAACACAGTAAGAAACAAATCAGCAGTTTTAACAGACCTAACAAGTGACTGCAACTATCAGGATGAAAAGCCAACACAAGAGTGAAATTAAGCTCTCAACGTAACTACTAGTTTGACTGCAGTGACAGAAGGTAACAATGAACAAATGAGACTAAAATTAGATGTCTTCTGGTAATATCAAATTCTCAACTTGAACTCTTTGCTAGTGGCTGTTTTAATCCCTAATAAGCTACTGAGGTACTAAAACTTAATTTCTACACGTTAGGGGAAGACAGTTACAGCTAAAGGCTAGAAACAACAGATTTCTGAAAGGGAATTAATTTCACCTCAATTCTAGTTTTATGCGTAACTTTCTGTAGAAGGGTTATGTTTTACAGAGCATTCTTCTTTAGCACTGAAATAGTAGGCTGGCATCTCTTCCAATGTAAGCTTAGCCCTCTGACTGAAACATCAAGGCATCTCAATCTTTGGTGTTGATTTTTTTTGGGTGTTTTGTTTTTTTTTTAATGAGAGCACTATGCATCACCTCAGATTTGTTCTGATGTCTGTCTGGCTAGTCTTACAAAAAGTAATCCTGAATTCATTTCAAGAACTTAGGCTGTATTGTAGTTTGGTTGTCTTAGACTGGCTTGTGGGGACAGAGCCAGTGCTAGTTGGCACCCTTTTAGTTTTCAACACACTGTGGTCTCTTACGAGTAAAGGTGCTATTTTTACCACTTCTGCAGGAAGTGCATTATCCCCGTTTCAGAAACAAAACCAGGACTGCAGTACTATCTGCTGTCTACAGACCTGTGTTTTCATACTCTTAAGTCTCCAACAGATTCAAAGAAAAATGTATTACAAGTGTCCAGTTTAGTTGGAAGGAATTTTTAAGCCCTTTATGTTTAACTCTTAGGTTAGTACCCAACATCTTCACTGACTAAAGATTCACACAAGACCTTCCTGGGGGCAGGTGAAGGAAACACTTGCATTACTCCAATATGATACGAAGTAAATGCCCCTGTCATGTCTGCTGAGGTGAAAGCCTGTTTAAGTTTACATATTTACACTGTCCATACTGTGCTGTGCATTACACAAAAGGAAGGCTGTCAGCAGCACAAAGAACTTGGTCTAAAGAGAGACAGAAGCAATCATAAGGGAAAAGAACAGAGTGCAAGATCTATTTGTCGAAGTGACAGGTGCCTGTTTATTAACTATTGCCTTTAATGACTGCTTGTACACTCAGCTGTGGCTAAGGCAGAAAAGTGCAGGCTGCTGTAAAGTAAAGCCTGCAAAGCAGAGAATCATAAAGATGACAAGGCCTTATTTTGGAAGTAATATCTACAAAGGAACAAGAAAAATGCACTACTAGAAAAATCCCTCAATTCTACACTTAAAACATGAACAAGCTGATTTCAGATGTTGTGAATAATCATTTACAGAATCACAAAATCATTAAGAAAAGACTTCCAAGATCATTAAGCCAAATCTGTAAAGAGCAGCTGCTTTGGCCAGGAATTTATCACAATCTGTTCTATTTTTTTTTCTTGTGCAATGTCATAGGTATTGCTGAAATATTAAGAGATTTATATTTCAATGTTCTCTCTATACTTCAGACCAAAACTAGGGGCAAGTCAGTTTCCATCTCAACAGATTACCTCCTTCCAAGGTCAAAATTAAAACCAGATACTGTAGCTGAGAAGTCACATGTACACATGTTAAACTTCTTCAACCCTCTCAGAACCTAGTGTTTGTGCTGTTGTTCTAGAGAAAGGAAATAAGGCAGATCACCTTCCTTCCCCTTCCTTTCCTATACTGAAGAACATAATGGGAATCAATTTACCTACCTATTCACATCAGTTCTTAGTATCTGCACTCCCATAATACCAAGCTGACGCGTGTCTTGTTACACAACACCATTAAAAGCATTAGAGGTTTTTTTTTTTACTGGAAGGAAATTCTAATACAGTTGAACCAATGGCTTTACAGCCAGATAAACCCCATTTTTATGAAGGTTTATTTTCTTTTAGTGTATCATCGATGTGGCAGAATGTGCTAAGAATGTCCAAGTGAGTCATCCATCGAGGGTGCAAAGGTAGGTACCGCATGCAGAGAGGGCCTTATCACGAATATGCTGGAGTAGGCGATAGTGACAAAAGCTCCCACCCTATACCTAAGCCCAACCCTTACCTCTTTGGGAGAGGTGAGGACTGAGCCACTTGCCAGTACCGCTGGTTTGGTTACAGACACTGGACTGGTAAAGGCAGAGTCACGGGTGGAGGACAGCGAGCCTGGTTTATGTTCACTTCTGTTGGCTTTCCATGGGCTTGGCTGTATTGAAAAGAACACAAAATACAGGGCAGTAAATGGTAAGGCCCAAGAAGGGGTCGCTTGCAAATTATTGAAATAAATAAACAACATTATGCTGGCTGTTGTATGGATTATTTCCTTCCCTCTGCAAGAACAGTCTCAAAAGGTCCATTTCAACAATCATCATTTTTCCCCTGGCTTTGCTGTTTCCCCCAAATCACACACAATTCTGGTTCATGGGCACCACCCTTCAGTAAAACACCATTAAGAGCTCAAAGAGAAAATCCAGCATTGCCCTTCATTAATTGGAACCACCACTGTGTAATGCAATTCATCTTACAGCTACCCACAGACAGGAAATTTAAAAAAATCCCAATTAAAATTACACTTCTTAGGGAAACACTGCACGCCACAAAGAAAGGCTTCCAATCACTTGACAGGAAGTTTGCCTCTGCGAGGAAAAAGCGCATCAAGGAAGAGTTTGTTTCGGGTGAGAATGCAAATTGAGAATGCAAATTATTTATTTCCGGGAGCTATGAAAATGTCCATCATTGCACCAATTCAGCAACAACAACAAGAAAAAGAAGCAAGCAGCCAGTTTATTACAGTGCAGGATCGCTTGCTGTTTTGCCCTGGATACTCTCTGCAGTATCCCTTTGAATACACTGGCCATTTGGCTGAAGAGCAAAGACTTCAAGGTAAGCTTTTCTTACTTGGAATGTTGTTCTTGAAGCTCTCTTATCAGTCAGGGACAAACACCTTGAAGTGAGAGTCTTTACAAAAACAATCCTAAGAAGAAACTTGTATCAAGTGGCACTAGCAAGACACTATCAGAACATTAAAAATACAGGTTCCTTTGACTTCTGAAGCCACCTTCAAGTCACTAGTAAAATAATTCATGCACAAATAGGATTCAGTTAAATCTGAGATGCAACAGATCTTGCAATCTGCCAGCAATGAGAACAGAGGCACTATTTCAGTATGTTGTCACTGTCTACTGGGTTCTTCTATAAATTTTTAAATAAATAGATTGCATGGGGAGGCCATCAGCTTTACTCTTCCACTCCAACTTAAAAATGAGCATCCCACATTATCAAATGGATTCTATGGCATTCACAGCACACATTAAAAACATCCCCTTCAAACCCCAGAAATACCCTAATGTGCGCAATACTTATTGCCTGTACTAAAATTAGGGTGCAGTATGACTCTGACAAAAAGTTTCTCTGCAGCTCCAGGGTTGCTCTGTTCGATTCCCAGCTCTCAGCTGCCCAGTGCTGTTCTCCAGGCTTCCACAAAGGGGCAGCTCAGACAGATCCAAAGACAGACCCCTACTGCTTTCCTGGGGAAGCTGAGTGTGACCTTCAAGGATTGCTTGACTGTGAGCTATTAGCCATCTCAGTTAGCCAGGAAGAACATACTTGTTCCACTGCCACCAGTTCTCTTCCTTTCTGAACTACTTGGTACAACTTAACAAAACCATTTTTCATTCAGTTTTCCTGTGACAGCTTTCCAATACTGCTGACTTTGTGAAAGGAATGTTTTGACTCCTCTACTACTGTATGCACTGCAATTCCTGGACAACTTTCTAGAAGTCTTCCATCCTACCACAGCTGCTTTAAGGCTGTGACTTTAAAAAGGCATCAATGCACACAGTTTTTGTGGCTAAGGATATGCTGATACCCCACCTTTTGGTTTTGCTAATGGTCACCATTCATTAACAAAAGCACTGTTGATGACATCAGCAGATAATTCTTAGCACTGCAATCCCCAACACTGAGGAATATCACACTGCCTCAGTAACCACAGCACCACGTCAGTGCATAAACACTTAGAAATTAGCAGCTAAATCACCAAGTACATATTTATAGCCTGCTTAATGTGATTGATCTCTTGGGCTACAGATCAAAAATTAATACCTTTTCCACTAGCCAAAGAACATTTCCTGTGTTATCAATACTGTAATATTTCAGGTATAAATCCAGGTATAATCCAGGCCTACTGGATTCAGTGAAGTAAAAACTTAATTAAAAGGAACTTAGGCAGGTACCACTACATACTGCCATAATCTCTGATTTAAATATAGATAAACAATCTGGAATGCAAATGACCTATGTAACATGTAAAGCAAGCTAACAAAAAAAGCCCTACCACTATTTTTGATGGATGCTGAACCTTCAGATCATAGTTTTATTCCAACTGTGAGCACTGAATAATGTGCTCTTTTTATCTGAGGAATCAAAACCTACATAGTCTAATTTCAGAACATGGTTAGGAAAAGCTTCAAGAGCAGCTCTCCTTGACTCAAGCCAGAGATAATCTAACAGTCTGGTCAGAAACTGTACCTCTGGCCTTTTGTTTCAAAGAACACTCAAAACATCCAGACTAAATCCAGGTCAGACTATGTATACACATGTATCAATCAAGCTGTAAAAGCAAAAATAAAAGCCACAGCAGGCTCCCTAGCCATTAGAAGCTGCATTTTGTTTACCTAATCTAAACAAGAACATATATGGACTGAAAACTCTGTGGAATGAAAAGCTCCTTATAAATAACCTTTCTAAGAGGGTCAGTTTAACCCACCACCCCAAGAAGTAGATCAACTGTCAAATTAAGTGTTTAGACAAAAATATTTGATAATCATTTTAACCACTGATTTTTTCCTGTAGCTGGCAGAATTTAACCTGAATTAACAGACATTTACAAAAGGGAAAGAAGCTCTAAACTTGCTTTCTTACAAAAAAAAGCTGAGTGTCTCTTACTTTTATCTTTGAAGTGTGTAAGAATAATCTATCGTAATCATAGGGAAGATTTTGTTGGAATGTCACAGCCAGCATCAGTAATTAATATATTTTAGAAATCAAAGTATACATCTCTTTAAAGAATAACCTAGCTAACATTTTTTTTAGCTTTTTATATACTTTCACTATCAATTCTTTCAAGTTTCTAAGGCATCTATACATGTTGGTTCTCCAGAAAAATGGACAAGATTAGGCCTAGAACTAAGAAATTTTTAAAAAAAAATTACTTGTTTTTTTTTAGCACTACTGTATTTCCTCCAGTAAAAGAACTATAGCACAAACCCTATTGCTCTTCCAGGTTGTTTTTAAGGCTCAACTAAATTACACCTGAATTGCAGGATGTTACAATCTAATCTGATCCTAGCCTCAATTGTTCTGGACACATCAAAGTATTGCAACCCAATAAAGATTTTTTAAGGTAGTCACGTGAACAGCTCAAGCACATAGCAGCACACATTCCACCTCTCCAGCCCTGCTTGTTTTGTCTTATTAAGATAAGGATTTGTCTAATGCATGAGGACACACCCATTCAAATAGACCTCAGTAGGGACAAAACCAAAAGGCATTTTAACAGAGAACAACTTTAGCAGTAAATAGACCTCTACTGTAAAAGCCACTGCCCCAGAAACAACTGGATTCCAGCTCTTGCTACTTGTCGGGGGGTTGATTCCCTTGATCTGCAGTTCACTAATTTGGTTGGAACCCCCTGTACCTTAGAAGGAGGAGCTGCAGGTTTAGGAACCAGATTTTTGTAGACACTTGGGACAATGGTGGTGGCTTTGTTGCCATTTGCCAGGTGAGAAACAGGTGATGTAAATGCAGCTGAGAAGGCGGCGGAAGGATCCTCTTTTGAAACCTTTTTGATGACCAGCATCTTGGTAGGTTGCTTGGCACTAGGGGGGTTTTCTGTAAAAACAAACCAAGAGATTCTGAAATGCAGATATTCAGTCTCAAAACAGCTTCAGTACACTGTTCCAGTTCCTCCCTCTCCATCTTAGACACTACACATCTGAATCTGAGACTGTTACCAGCTGCTCTTTCATTTCAGCTCTGAGCAAAGATACTGGATGTGGATATCTAAATACAATCTTTTCTAATTTAAACACAACAGCTTCCTTGATGCTGAAAGAAATAACCTACAGTGACATCAGTTAACAGCCTTGCACCATTCTACAGGAATCAGAAGAGTTATGAGCATTTTTTTGATCAATCATGGATCAGCTTTGTTAGTTCACTAACACAGCAAAAATATTTATGTAACTTATACCTCAAAAGACAGTGCTTTTACAAACAAGCACAGTTAATATTTCTTAGGCCAGATAATCACATTTTCAGGAGTGCAACAACTTTAAAAACACCAGTAATATAAACAGGTAAAAGCCCATAAATGTTAATTGTCATTATGTTTTGAGCAGAACAACAGCTACTCGACAAACAAGCAAAAGAATACAACCCAACAGTACTGCAAAAAGGGTTTCTGAGCTTCTTTTGCATTTGTACTCCTTACAGTATCTAACCTAACTAATCCAACTAGATATTAACAAATCTGTGTTTAACTGCTAGAACTAGTACCTTGTTTCACTTTTTTTTTAAAGGCATAGATTCACAGAGTACATCAGGATCCAAAGCAAGGCTGTTCTGAGTTTAAAAAAATCAACTAAACTCAAACCACAGAACTATAACAGTTTTGCTGTATTTCCACTATGAAGATCCCAAGTCAGGAACTAATGTCGAGTTCACTCCAATCTGCTCTGCCCTTCAAGTGATGTCTGTGTGAAATGGTAACTGCAGCACGACAGGAAGCGAACGCAGAACAGTGACATTACTGCCACTGGCTGTTTTTTTATGACAAGACAAGCACAATTTCAAATAGACACAAAGGCCAAGAGACTGGGGAAGACTGTGGGAGGAAAACAGCAAAGGACAGAAAGCAGCAAACTGTCTCCTTCACTTAAGTCCTTAAAGTATTTCTGAGTGAAAAACCCAGCATTTAAACACCAGTTACAATTTTCTGCTCCATCATCAGCATTATGTACAGTGACCTTTACCTACCCCATACTCCAGAAGGTGTCCCTAAAGGTTTGTTCTGGTTGTTTTGTCTTCCAGCTTCTGGATTCAAAGATGGCTGTAAAAAGACAATGCAAATGACTATATTGTTCTATCATAGAAAACAAAAAAAATAATCAGTATTAACATAACATTTTGTTTCCAGGAACCCAGAGTATGGGTAGATTTCTCTGAAGAGCACCTAAAGTGGAAGAGAGTGCTTTGCCACAAAGACATCTAAAAATCAAGTTTGCATTCTCCCTGGTTTCTGCTGTATTTCCAATGGAACTATCAGAGGGTTCAGGATAAGCCCTCTAGTCTTCTACTATGGTTAAGTAGATTCTACCAATCAGTACATGTATAAAAAAATTAGGTATTTGGTCAGCAGCTCAAAAAATAAAATAGAATCCACATCATCACTACATGAAGAATCTATCCTAATTTCATAAATATTTTAATACAATAATTGTGCATCAGCCAATTAAAAGAAAACCACCCCAAAGCAGTACTAGATTCATAATGTAAAGGAATATATTTACTGACAAAAAAAAAGCTACATTTAAATTGATATCAAACTTCAGAGTCCACTTTTTAGGGCAAGAGTGCATGCAGACTCTGTGCTCTCTGCAGACTTACCCGGGGTTCAGTTTCAGAATTCAACTTGGTGGAACAACTACAGATATGTCCAATCTCAAAGCAGAGTGCAGAAAATCTAAGCATCCAATGACAAGTGGTCCTGATTAGCTATTCGTCTTCCCGTGTCCCAAATAACCTCAGTTCAAAATACAGCCATCTTTTTCCTCTTTCTAATGAATTTCTCATATGTCAGTTACTATGGTGACAGCATAACTCTCTAATAGCGAGCATCTGACATAGTAGGTATTCCTGTTCTATAAGAGTTAGGAAAAAATGTCATACCATAGCATAAATTCCTGCCTCAGTCCCTAGAAATTAATCTGTTTAAGAGCTTCAATTTTTAGCTACAGGTCAGTTTTACAGTAGACATGCTCACACTGAGACTAACAACATGCTTTGCAAACCTTTCAGGAAAAGTGTTGTCAGCCACACAGGCCTAACAGCTACACACTTAACCACAGCATACATCAGTTTCACCACTATGGCAAAAACAATACAGGAGTTACTAAATAAAGCTTGCTGCTAGCCAGCACGTGGTATTATCATCTTAAAAATGAGGGAAGTAATTAGAGAAGAAACAGGCATGTAGTTGGGGAAGGCACTCATCAAGGCAAAGAGAATGAAGTACGTGGAATAAAGATTTAGACCAAGATAGACAACAACAGATTGCACAGTCACAGTCACTGCAATATTTCTAGATTTCAACAGACTTTTGACAGTCAAAAAAACAGGCTTACAGAAATTCTGAATTACAGTATTCTTGAGAAATCAGGTAACAGAAATCGACACACAAGCTTTATCCCTGTTTTCCAGCTGCTGACCACCCTGTGATGCAGGCTCCTGCTCCAAGCGGCAGCAGCTGAACAAGAGCATGCAATCACTTCCCAGGCACTTCACTGAAAAAAACCCCAGCAGCTTAAATCAAACTGCCTCCTGTGGCAGTTTAAGTGTAGGCTCTGGATTTTGGCTTGAAGCAGCTGGCGGCATTAGTGTATTTCACTCTGACACGTAAATTCCTGAACAAAAGCCATCAAACTGCCACAACAATTTCAGTTGTGAACAGCCTTCCAGAGACAAATGCTGAAGAAGACAGCAAAAACCTCATGATGATGATACATGCAAGTGTGCACAGTATCACCAGAACCTCTCATTACAGGAGGCGGCAAAGGCTTTAGCACTGAAGATAAAGACAGAGGAATTGCATTAAGGGAAAGGACAGAGTTACCAGAACCTTACACATGATACTCCCCTCATTACACTGGTCAAGAAGAGCCTAGAGACAGCAAGAAATAGATGCAAAAAAAAACCCCCACATGGTCTAATAATAAAACACTCTTCAGGGGTCAGAAGAAATAGAATTAAATTGAAAAGAGAAAGCAGAAAAGGTGCACATCTCTCAAAGCATTAGCATTAAGGAAGGTACATGGTAAGGATGAACGCTGTAAGTCCAAGTACTATTTGATAAAGTTTGAAAAATGAAAGATACTCCAGTAAAAATAGAGTCAGGATGTAAGAGACTATCGTACTGATAATACCACGTGAATCAAAATGCTGAGTAAGAAGGAAGTTGGTGAACTGGAGATAGTGATGGAAGAAATGGCTCAAGAAACCCTGATCCACAGATAAGCAGAGAGAGAGAGGAAAACATCTCTGATAATACTATTCCAGAAGATTCAAGGCAGACGGTTGCAAAGGTCTGAGCATGTCATGAGCAAGCTTGGGAAGGTTATCACAAACACCAACATGTATCAGAGTGAAGGAGACAGGAAGACTGAAGCAGGCATACCGAAGATAAGCCAAACAGATGTATTTCTAGGAGCAAAAAAAAAGGCTTTGTAAGCAAAGACACAAAGTCAATGCAACCACTCTTCCTCTGCCACCTTATGGGTTTCGCTGAAGACCTAGCTTGAATGTTACAATGCCTTCAATTCACAATAACCATTTTGCAAAACATATGAGCCAAACCCCATAATCCAACAGGTCGCCAAGTCCTGAGGGCTCTGGGTACCAATCAGCATCCTATCAGTGTCAGATTAATTTTATTAAATTTGTTGTGTCTCAAACGTGGAACAGAATGCAACTCTAGATCCTCATCACCTATCAATGCTAATACAAATGAGATCGAAAAGCTACTTCTCACACCTGCCACTTCTAGTGAGAAGCTACACACTTACAAAGTCTTCCTCCTCAAACTGTAAATGCTCTTTATCTTCCTTCTTCTCTTCCCTGGATTCAACAGGCAGCTTTTCTTGAAAGGCGGAACTTTTCCGAGAATGGAAGTTGCCATTCCAGTGGCGATGAACTCCAGTTCCTCCTCCTCCACGCTGGCTCACACCATCATGGCCCCGTGAGGGACCATGCCAGCCAGGCTGACTGCCAGAAAGCCCAACATGAGCTCCTTTAGAAACACCAGAATCTACAGAATCATGGCGGAGAAGGGACGGCTGATGCCAGCAGTCTAAACAAAAGGAGATAAGGATGCAAATAAGAAAAATCAACACAGTATACAGAATACTGGAAATATCAGGTTGTCTTTCTTGTTGTTCAGCCAGTGTTCACTAAGTAACTGCTGAGCTGAACTTACTAAGTACTGTGTGATTATATCAGAAAACAAACCAAGCTGCACAATGCACATACAGCTACCATGAAAACCCCTTAAGGCCTGAGCACATTGTATGGGAGAAGAGAGTAGTACAACTTCCTCATAGGATGTTTTGAAAAGGTACAGTCTGGAAGGATGTTTCTATTCTGCTGAATTCTTCATTTTGTAGAACATTTCAAAATGTTTGCTCTCAGGCTGCATTCTGATCCTTGTTACTCACCTCCCGCAGTTCGGAGGGGCCCATTATTGAAAAATCCATCGGAAGAGTTGTGTCTCCTGCGGCTCACGCCAAAGCGGCCCTCTCCCCGTGGAAGATGCTCTCCATGTTTCTCAAAGGTGGCTGCAGGGGACTGCGGAAAGTAAAAAGTCACGTAATGAAGCACTCATTTGGACTCTCCAGGAGCCTGTCCGTCCAACAGTGACATTTGGCTAATTGAAAAAAACCACCAAGCCACACATTCCTGTACGAGTTTTCAATACAGCATCCATATCTACATTGATTAGCCAGCAATGTCAATGAGCCTGGATCTGATCAGAACAGCTCACAAATCCACCTGTCTCACGTAGAATCACAGAGAACCTAATGCACTCATCTTACCCATGGTCAAGAGCTGTGAAAGGAGGTGATCTGTATTACTGTTACCTTGGTTGACTGTGGTGTTGAGAAGTTAAGCCAGGCAGGAACAAAGTCATGCTGCGCCATTTAGGTCCAGTGTCTCCCTTCAATAAAATGAGGCATCAAACCTCATGGCCAGGATCTGTAAATGAAAAGAACACTCCCTGTCATCTTATCCAAACTGAAATAATAATACAATTTACCTCTTAAAGTTTGGCCTATACAAATTGGAGGGGGAAAGTGCTGAAGTTTTTCATATTGTACTTGAACATTTTTCTTGTCCTGCTGACTTTACTCCTCTGACTGAAACAAGTAAGAACTCCAACATTCCCCGTTACTTCCAGTTTACACTTAATACACCCATGGAGTTCATGACAGAATGGGTGTGGAGGGGGAAGGAAACAGAACGAATGGCACAGAAAAGCCATACAAGGTAGATGTAAAAATCAAGATACGACAGAATCTGGGGTACAATTCTTCACTGATCATTGTCTCACAGTCTGCAAAGGGGTGACCACTGCATGTTTTATTCCAGAGGCTGTAAATCAAATATGACCAACTTGTGATGTTAAGAGACATTTAGAGCAGATCAGAGACCTGAGAGACAACCATATGCCAGCTCCTGAACTCCTATGCTCTTTCCAACATATCACAGCAATTTTTACTGCTCAAAATGATGAACATTTCACTATTGCTCTGTATAAATGAATTCCATCTTTTTTTGTGGAAGGTTCTCCAATTTACCATTTTGCTTTACTTTTCAACTTTAGTTTATCTAGAAGCAAGTCAATACAGTATAGCAAAGTAGTAAGTACATATGATCACTTACCCTGAGTTTGGCCTCTGCAGTCCAATGTCCTCAGTTTGTGTGCTTCAGTGACCTCTGGGTTCCTTCCTTCTCCAGAATTCTGGAAGGCCAGCCTTGAGGCAATAGTGCGTCTCAAAGCAGAGCACGAGAGGCCGCACTTCGTGCCAACTGTGCCCTTCACCCCCTCAGCTGCTCATTTTACCCTCTCTTTGCACTCTCACTACAAAAAAAAAGATACCTAAGAAGGTAATTTATATTTAAAAAAGCCACACCCACGTTCACCTCATTAAATTTCCTCTGGTTATGGTAGTACAGAAGTCAGCCTTTACATTACAAAAAGGTTTGTCAAGTCTGCATGACAACATTCAGAGCAACATCATGGTTAATACTGAACAGATACACTCAAAGCTGCTGGACAGTTCATGATCTGCAGCAGATCAACCTAAATGCTCTGGAAAAAAGATGTTACGTAAAAATGTTTGCCCTAAATGCTGAGATCTAAACAAGAAGCATCTGCCCAAGTGCTCTTAAAATATAAATTTCATTTTTATCACATACATCTGCTAAAAAAAGGTAAAATATTTTAAAAAATGAATGTTAGGATATACTCTAGTCTTCACGTAACTTGGCTAATGCTCCACAGTGCTAAGCACTACTTGATATAAAGCTCAGAAGCAGGCACAAATGTTGTCCCTGTTTTTCACCATTTACATGCTGAAACATAGGTCACATGAACAAAAAAAGCCAGGTCCAAAAATAATCTCTTCTACTCTATTTTTTGTAGACTGGGTGCTGCTTTTAAAGGGACACAATTATCCACAAGAGCTTCTTGTTCTACAGTGAAGAGTTCACTTCTGGGTCATAGTCCTCTTCCATCAAAGAGGTGAGACAGGAACTACCGTCACTGTAAAAAACCAAACAAAACTCCGTCAATACAAGTGGCATAAACATGACAAAGTATGACTAAAGAGAAGAACAGAAAGGGAAATCAAGCAACTATAGTGCAAGTGCCAAAAGCTATTTGATCTCTGATCAAAACAAAACCTGAAATAATCTAATTAAGAGTCCCTGAAAAGGGCATTTTCACTTTTAAATGATCACTTCCCAGAGTTAGTCCACAAAAGAGCAACAAAACCAATCAGAATAAAGGGAAGAGTGGAGAAACTGCATGCAGCTGATGAAAGCGATTCCACACTTCATAGCAATTTTAAAACCTGCTGCTAAAATAATGAGACTCTAGGCTGCAGGTATGCCTGGCCATTCCAAATGCCTCATCTCTACGTGCCTACGTCATTCCTCACCCGCTCCAGTACAGCCAGACTCCCCTCTCAAGAGGATGATGACAGTAATACAAATGGTATTTCATTAACTGCTCCATGGAAAATATCACCACCACCACAGCCTGAGTTATTCTGTTATGACCTCTTTTTCCTTGAACCATCCTACCTAACCAGAAGCAAATACACAGTTTAGTGATCTTGAAACAACCAAGACTGTTTATTACGGTTTTGATGCCATCAGCTGTTTCTCAGGATGCCTTTAGGTGTGCCTTATTATGCTTTTATATTTGACTTATCAGAGTTTTTTTTCTTTGTTTGGATATGGTTCCATTCTTTGCTCAGTTTTGGTTTTCAGTGCATATGTTATGTCACTCTTTATTCTACCCATGTGGGTTTTTAAAAAAAGTTTTTAAGGTGATTTTCATCAAGGCTCAAAATAAACACACACTGGGAATAGTAAAAGAACGACCACCTTTTATCTTCTGGGTCACCCCTTTAATAAATCCCTTCATTTTTATGTTTTTTTTTTTTTTTCTTTCTGGAACTGCATGTTACTGTTGTATAGAGGAGTTTGGAAAGATGGAAACACTTCACCTAGGCTCTGAGCCACAACCACATTTCTGCAGACAAAGCAAGAACAAGCAGCCTCACAACACGTATAAACTACCAGCCAAGACAAAGAAAAACCAGAGTGGTCATGGCCACACACAGTATTGACCTGGGAACTTTCTGAGTGCCCTATCCTGTGCTACAATCTATTGAGCACTACACATTGCAAACAACCAATCTATAAAGACATATTTTTATATTAAAGGGTAATTTTTCAGTGTGCATAATGGACATAATGGAACATCTGCTGCAGACAGAACAGACTTCCCATCATGCTGAACTTGTACAGGTACAGAACTCTTTAAGATGGGACCTTCTAAGTCTACCACCAAACATTTGATGAGTAAGTGAAAGACAAAACAGGGATGAAGTCAATGCAGTTGACTATATTTAAACAAGATTCATTACCTTCTGAATAAATATGCTTTTCAGAATGAACAGTATAGCAATTGAGCTAAGTCAAGCTATTGATAGAAGTTTAAAAATTTAGTAAGTTGATTTAATGAACCTTGAGAATGGTTCACAGCAATGTGAAAAATGGACCTAAAGAAAGCCCACAGAGAACTGTTCTCTAGATTTAAGGTATCTAAATAAATGAACATCACAGAACTGCAGTTTTGAAGTAAGAACCAGGTCTGAGTACAAAACAAAAATAAAAACACCACAGAAGTACAATACCCAGGTTCCATTTACCAAAAAGGTTCCCAGGACCTTTGGAAAAGGCAAGGGAAAAGGAAAGCACATCAACAGTTCGTGTTGCTGCGAGGCTTCCTTTCACATTTCAGCACAATTAAAGCAAAGGTGAAACATTTTGTAAAACTCCAACCACCAATTTGTAGATGAACTTGCAGAGATTTGGGTCTCTTAAGCTGCTATTTTGATATCACTGTAAGTATGAATGACCAGGGCAGTTCATTAAGCAGTGCCAGGTGCACCTGTAGCCCTCTAGTACAACTCCTAGGCTTGACCCCAAAATTCGGTAGGGACATACACAACTCTTCAGTCATCGCCTTCCTGGGCACACCCCAGCACAAAAAGAACAAGGGACTTCACATTTAAATGGAAGACTTTTTGCTAGAGCAAAAACCTTGTTAGATGAAGTGCTGTAAAATACAGTAGCACTGAAACTCTTCAGTCTCCAGGATGAGCCCCCATGCTGGGTTTTACAGCCCCCTCTCACACACGCTCTGGATCCCATCCAACAGCAGATCTGCAACCTACCTGAGACCACTTCCATAACCTACCACTCTACTGACAACAGTAATATCACAAAATCCTAAGGGGCAAGACCCACAGTCTCTCCATTACCCTCTCTGACAGCAACCTGTAACAAATTATTGGAAAAAAAAAAGTGCAAGACCAAGAACAAATAGCAGCAGGACTCCCAGGATACTTTCTCAGACTTTTAAGCCAGAGTCTGTATTACAATTTATTACCAGTCAGAGCTTCTATGCAAATCTGTTCAAGTTGCTTTGTTTTCAGACACATTTATACATTTTTGCCTCCCAGATAAGAGTGGGCACAGTTTACTTGTGCTTTGTGTAGAAGTCAACTTGTAGCTATTAAAAAACGCCAGCCTCAATTCAACTGGGTATTTTCTTGTGCTACCAAAGTGCCCAACCACATTCTATTCAGTTTTTCACGGTACTCACAATTTTACACAAGATATACTGACTCAAGTCATGCCTCTTCCAAACCAAGACTATTCATGGAAGCCTTCTGAATACCTCTAATCACCCTTATTAGCCTTTACCCTACTCTTTGGGTTCTTAATGTCACGAAAACTGCATCAAATGTTCAAGATTTGGGAGCATGGCCCATTTATACAGTGGAAAAAGTGTGCACTTGAAAAATTTTCTTCCTAATATCTAACAGATTTTATTCCCTATTACTACACAGAACTGAACTGACCTTTGATAACTACTCAGTTCTTCTAATATTGCATTTACAGTTCAATCTGTACTGATCTCTGCTTCACTATGGAAAACACAAGGACAAAGATCATCAGTAACCACTCCCAATTCCAGAAAAAAAGCAAAGGAAAGTGCGTGTCAATGCAAACTTAATTAATTCTCGGTTTCCTTTTAAATTAATTAAAATGTGAATTATTTCTGGTAATACAAATCAGAAAAAGAAAATAATAATAATATCACTAAATGAAATGTTCTCTAAAGGCATACCTCCTTTCAGAACAATGAAACCTGCATTAATGAGCTTTGGTGCAGAAAAAAATGGTTGTCTGTCAACTATCCCAAAATATTATTTCACCCATCAAAATGAAATAGTCTTTGGCAAGTAATCTAAGTACAAAAAAAATTAAACCCTGTATTAGCACCTGGGTTCCACTTATTTTTAAAGGTTAATTAGAACTGTTAACAATTTATATTATCATTTTTTACATGTAACATTAAAAATGCCTTTAGTAACCTATTTACGTAAGTTTTTGTTGTTCCGAAAGTACTTTTTTCCCCTTGGTAAGTGCTTAAGTTTCACAACTAAATACCCTTCACTGTGTTATTTTACATGCAAGTAGAAGTGGTCAAACTGAGTCAAACAAACTTGTCAGGTGCTCTTTTATATACCAGATTTTATAGTGTATTTGCTTAAACAAATATTAAAAACTGGCATGAAAACAGAAGGAACATACAAGCACATTCAAGTTAGAGACACAGACTACAGTAAGAAACATCTGCAGTCAGAGAGAAACCCCCATTCTCCAATACCCCTTTCATAAACGTCTTGCTCTACCACAGTTGAAGGGAGTTGCCTGGATTTCAGCCTTCTATTTATTTTCATTTCTACTCCTAACACACACTTTATCAGAGTTAATCTCTAAACCAGAGTTTCTAAAGCTTTGACTCTCAAGCTGAGCTTTTCAGATATACCTGACAGTGGGAACCAAGGAGGTGTTCAATATGTAAATACTTACATTGACCAGAACAAGAGCCTAGAGAGACGAGCTAATCAGAGCCACTGAGCTATGAAATTATTCACTGGAAACGGATCAAGATATTTCAGAAGCCCTAACAAACAGAACAGATGAGCCTTAGCAGCAGTGCATTTTTCCTCTTACTTCCTCTTCCATCTCCTGCCTTGGCCTACGAGGCTGTAAAAACGCAAGGGGAAGCAGTCTCCCCTGAGTTACAGGCTGCCTGCTGTGCCATGACACCCTGTTCCAGCACACCACCTCTCTGGGAATACCTGGAACTAGGGCTTCCAACCTTTGTCCACATGACGTACTGCAGTGCACATTTCTGAAATGGACACATTTTACTGGGTGTTTTTTCTGCTTCGCTGTACCCTGCAAACATTCCCAGGTCCCTTCAGCACTGCTGTCTACCACAAATCCTATTAATTGCAGCCTCTAATTCAGTTTCTCCTCTCCTGCAACAGCAAATCACAAAGACGTGGAGCCTCTAGTGGAAAACCAGCATAAAAGTAAACTTTTACCCTTCATTACACATTTATCAATCCAGTTAATAGCAGCTGTAAAAGGTCACAAGGACAACACCTGTTTATCCCTGCCACAATTTCAGTTCACTGCATTTCTATCTATTGCTCTAAATAAAGCATGTTTACTTTAAAAAAGTAAAGATTTGTTTTTCTAACCAGCCAAGTCAATTGGGATTTCAGTAATACTCCTAAAGATCACCTAAAGATCAGATGTCAGCTGGGTTGCAAAAGCATTCAGAAAAATTAGTGAACAATTTCATGGATGCAGAAGGCAGAACAGAATTTACTTCCCTCATCAGTTTTCTTTCTGTGAAGCTCTTTTAAAGTTATTTAATCAAGCAGATATGCCCAAACATTCAGAACAGACCTCTTCCCGCTTAGCTACTTTTCAGAGTAGTGTCACTGAATAGGTGTACGTTAGTTTATGATAAGGAATTAACACAATATGCATTCACTGAAATATCTCTTTCTAATAACCTCCAATTCACCCAATAGATTCACAAAAATAGGGAGCACAGCCTGCAGTCCAACTCAGGAAGAGTCAAAAGCATGCTACTGACTTCCTTAAGGCTATCAAAAAGCCTCACGTGAAATTTCACTACCCTGTTTTCCAGGAAAAAACCCCAAACCTAACAAGGCTTGGTCTTACTATCAAAAACATATTATAAAGATAATCATATTTGGGTACACAGCCTTAAAAACCATCTAGTTACAGCCCCCCCGCCACAGGCAGAGACACCTTCCACTTTACCAGAATGCTCATTTCCAGCGATGGGGCATCCACAACTTCTCTGGGCAATCTGTGACAGTGAATTACATTTATAATATAATTATAAACCTTGCTTCAACCTTGCATGCATTATTAGGCCTTACTATAAAAGACACAAGTGCAGCATAACTCGTTCAATAGTTGTCATAACAACTGGTGAGCCATGTCTTCACAAGTTGAGATCATTCATTTCCAGTTCACCTACATAAAGTAGCTACAAAACAAACTTTCCTTTTCCTTTCACTTCCATTAATACAATTGTCTAGACACACCTTCACCCTGTCTGCACAACTCAAAAACAGTTCCCTTTGGAGAGGACAAATGCAGATGTTCCGGAATGGCACGTACAACTGGTAGAGCTCACACACCTGAGGTATTAGGAACCAGAAGAACTATCCCAGATATGCCATCCCTACTCGTTTCTTCCCATTATATCCCACAGCCAGCCTTCCAAAATAAAGGACAGCCCTATTAATTAAAAATACTGCAAAAAACATTGCTTAAATTGTATCTGGCTGCTGAAAAAAATGTAGTATCTAAAAACACAGAGCATCACTCATAACAGTTTTCTAGATTTATAGAAATATGAGCCCATTTTAGAACACTAAAGGATGGATTAAAATGTTAATCATGTACTAAACTAAAACTTTCCCAGATATAGATATTAAATGTTTTAGTGAAAAGGATCTATTACAGAAAGATTAACAACTTGGTTTTCAAGTTTAAAGCAAATGAATCTATCTTGCAGAGTCATCAAAACTGTTTTGTATTCTAGACAGAACACTGCAAATCTATATTCCAAAATGAAAACATGCCAGAAGCTTGGCCATACAAAAGTGCTTCCAGAGTAACAGGCTAGTGGTGGGGGAAAATCATACCAACTGTTACATACCTGACCATTTACACAAACCAGATGACTAACTTAAATGAACTGAAAATAGGTTAAGAAAGGTCCATACAGACACATCTATGTCCTAATCCCCTTTTCTCTACTGACAGTCCTTCCATTGACATCTCACACAGCTCTGCTTCACAAACAACCTGTCCCTTCACATACTTACTTTCCACTTCTCCAAGGCCACGCTGACCCAGTCTTCCCTCCTTCAAAACTTCTAGACAAACGCATACCCCCACAAAACCACACACCGAGCAAAGCCTTAACAGTCTGGTCTCATGAATACATATTGAGATCTAGAGTATAGGGGGTAAGGAGATTATTTTTTTCCTTTGTGACACCAATTAAAGATACAAGGACATACAAAAGTAACAACCCAGTAACAGAAAAAAGTGACTTCTAGGACTGTAGGAAAGATCGAACAAGAAAACACCACTCACAAAAACACGACCTTCAGAAATGTTATTCACTGATGATACACCGGCCCTCCAAGCTTCTGTTGAGCCAAGTTTTTACTAGCAAGATTACCACACAAAAGCCAGCAAACTTGTCTTTGGAAGCAAGTTGTACTTAACTCAAAAGCCCAAAGCATATTTTGGAAAAGGCAGCATCATGGGGAGCCTGTACAGAAGCCTGTGCAAGACGATAAGCCTCTGGACCATAGCCAGCAAGTGTGATACATCAAAAATGAACCCTTCCAAGGGGTTTTCATGAATTTACTCCTCAAAGCACCAAGAATAACAAGATAAAGCCATTGTAAACATGTAAAATCTAAAAGGGTCAACTCCTCATAAGCACAAAATAGGAGAACACAGGCTTTCTAGATATTATGCCTACCACCAGTTATTCCTATGTTTCATACTGTGCAGCCACTGGCAATGCTGTCATCCCTTATGCCTCTCTCCTATGCCTGTTAAGATTCCACTTCCCTCCCTCCAATGTCCCTTTCACTGCCTTTAATACTGTTTATGTTAGAGAACAGTGGTATTTACCTGAAATATTAAAACCTGTTTACTACTCTGCCCTGCTGCAAGAAGTAAGGTTTCAGGGATGGTACACCTCTTAAACAAGTGCATCTATTGACACTACTGATACAAACCAAAGAAACACATTTTAAATAATATTAGGCTTTAAACGTGATCAACATTCTGAACTTTCAAACAGCTTTAGCATTTTATTAAATAAGGTATTTTAAATCTGGAGAAGGTATTCTACTATTTTAATCAAATCCAAAGGTCTTTTTATTTTTAGCTCTTTAAGGAACAAAATCAAACATCTATTTTGTACTGCACTTCGATCTACAGATCTTTTGCAAGTAAGTCAAGATAAGGCTCTGTTCCGCCCAGAACCTTACACAGCACAGCACCTCGTCATGGCTGCCTTTAAGGTACCACTCCTGTCCCCAAACCCTTATGACAGAATGAGTGAAAGGGCAATGAAGAGGCCATCTGTACAGTCTGCCCAAAGCCTTAAGGAACAAAGTCACTTCTACTGCTCAGTAGCACACACCAGGATAATGTTCTCCATCATCAGGAAAGAATTGCAAATATGTAATTACTGGCTTATCCCTGCTGTATGCTACATACCTCCTGCCTACCTGTCTTCCAGAGATGTGGATGGAGCCTAAGCAGAAGTTAAGTAAGTAGTTCTCCAGTACCTTAAAAAAAAAATCATGGGATAGGTATTTCCCACTAAGGGTATTTTATAAGCCAGTATTTTACCAGGGTTATTACTGCTACTATAGCACATTTACATTTAAATATATTCCATTTGGAGTGGAGAAAAACGTATTTCCTTTGGAAAAGAGCCTCAAATGCAACCAGACTATTTATCAAATATTTGTGTCAAGGCAAGAGAGACTACAAATCAAGTAGACGGAAGTACAGATCTGCATTTCAGATGAAGGATAAGCAAGTAAAAGGCATGTCATTTGCAAAGAGGAAGGAGAATTGAAAGTCAACAAAACAGAGGACATTCAGAAATAAGAGACCATTCTCCTAACCAGTACTGTAGTAATTCTTCCCCTCAATACCATTACCTGGGTCCTACAAGACCAGTACTACAAACTGGGAAGGGAGGTGCATTCCAGTTATAGGTACTTCCCCTAAAGACAGCCTGCCAAGACTGAGGGACAACTCATACCTTTTCTGCCCCTCCCTGCAATCTGGATTATTTCCAAACCCTTTTACATCAAGACCAGGACAATATGATCAAACTCCACATTTATTTGTCCGTAACTAGGACATGACAAAGACATGTTCACTCAGCACTTTTCAGCATGTGTACAACACCTGCATTAGTTTGTAAAGTTTACATTGTCTGCAATGGTTTTCATTTCACTGGTTTAACATTTTCAGCACTTTCTGATTGAGAAAGTATTAACAAACATCAATGCAGAAAAGTCACTGAACACAATTCAGTTTAAAACAACTCTTATACATATAAAATAAATTGCAAAAATAATACATATTCCACTAGTTTGGTCTTGGCTTTAAAAAAAAAAAAAAAAAAAAAAAAAGGAGAAAGAGAAAAAGTCATCCCGTCATCTAATGATTTGCTGCAGCTGGGACATATATCCTCTTTAGATGTTCACAGTGTTTTCCTGGAGTTCTATCTACAATCTAGTTTGTGAAACTGAATTAAAATAAAGCAAGGGGTTATGGACAAAATGTTGTCCAGCTGGTTTCAGCTTTGTCTTTAGATCTTGCAGAGAATTATTGTTTTTCTGCAGGTAATCTGTGTGGGCCAAGACTAAAACACTGATTCTTCTATCCTAGTGTCCCACAATAAATTAGGGAATACAAGCAAAACATCTGTGTGGGAAAAAAATCCTCATACATTGCACAGTTAAGCACCTTTTCCTGAGATTTAAAAGAATTTAGCTCTACCGTCTTCCATCAGATGTCTCTGAAAGTCAACTAAGCAACGCCCCCCCCTTCACCAATTTGTACAGTGATCTTCAGCCTGCAGAGGTCCAAAAATTAATCCTGAAATGTCTCATAAAGTATCAGAAAAACGAGTTTGTCATCAGCAGACTGGAATTCATTATGCAGCTATACATACCTCCACTGGAATATTTTTTTGGAAGCTGTAAATCAAACCAGATTAGCACACCAGCACTCTCCAGGGTATCCCTACAATCTGTTTTGGTTATTTGTATGGCTTGAAAGCCTGTCCCTGCATCTAATGCCTCACCTGAACATATTCTGCTGCAATTTCAACTCATAACTACTTGTTTTACTCATGACGGATGTAGAAACCTGACTAAACTCTCCTTGCAGATACCTTTTAAGAAATCTTTTCTCCAGACCAAAACTTCAGCATTCCCTGACTGAAAGGCAACTTTAGCAGGTGGGTTTTTTTTTTTTCCTGGGGAAATCCCACAGACCGCCCTGTATCCCAGCACTGTTTGGCAGCAGAAAAAGGATCTACTATCATATTCTGGGATCAAATATAGCCATGCTTTAAAAAAAAACCAAAACCAACAAACAACCCACCCTTAACCAGTCAAATTTTACTGGCAAAGATCAAGCTTTCAAGTTCAAAGCACCAATGACGAAAAAACTGATGTGACCCACCTACCAAGTGTGACAGCTTGCAGGCAGTGACACGATGTCAGAGCTGCCTCCCAGTTATACCTGCAGGTAACTTTTTTAAGCTGCTGTATACATCACCTGCTAATGTCTGATGAAACATGTTGTATAAAACCACCGTAGAGCTAACCAATCAATTTTTTTTCCAATCCTTAGTTACAGTTTCTCTCTTTCACAGACTTTGTTATTTTCTTTATGGACCTTGTTACACAGCCATAACTTTCCCAAGTATGACATTATCCCAAACTGAACAAGATAGCTCCTGCTGAACACCTACCACTCCTCGGCAGAACGGAGAAACTGCTTCATTACCTTATTTTAAATGCTTCTATATGTTCCAGTATGACAAGTGAATTTTCATGACAGTGATGCTGCTGACTCATGATAATTTAGGAACCATTACAACCCCCAGATACTCCCCCACAGAACTGCTGCCCTGCCAGCTGCTACTTGTCTGTGTAGGCAAAATACCAAAACACAGTAATTTGAACCCATCTACACCAAAATGGCTGAATCCAAAGCTATTGTTTTCAGACCATTTATTGAATTTGTCAGGATCACATTATCTGTGTGTTCAGTAAGAACATCATTGCAATACAGGGAAGTGAAACCACCAAAAAGTACATGACGCAGACTCCCTGATGTGAACACTCTTCCTCTGGACATACCCAAGTATTGCCTTTTTTCTAGATGTTGTGAGGGAAAATGCTCCTCAACTCCTCAGCATTCTGGAACTTTTCCCACCCCCACAGGCTCTCAGCTCCCTAAATACTAGAGGATACATTCCAGAAGGCCCAGTCAACCTGAAGACATTAAAGCTGTCATTAACCCATTTCTCCACTTTTAACTGTAGTTCAAAGTAGAGAAAAGACAGTTTTCCCAAACTAACAGTCAAGATCATAACACATTCAACATTTTCAGGATGAGAGTTCCTTGCTGAGTTTTTTTAAGATCAACATTAAAGGTCTTTTCAGATCATCTCACGTGAGTCTTGATTAATCCCTTGATGATGGATGACGCATTGTAACACAATGGCAAAACACTCCTCTGTGCTGAAAGGCTGGAGGGAGACCTGTTGTAATCTTTACCATACACCTTCACCAGCAACTTTGTGAATACCAATAATTTCTGTGCCCAGAATAATACCATATATCTCCCTGGCAGACTCAGTCTTTTATTTACAAGTTAATTGTCACAAACTGAAGATGACAAAATTCCAAGAGAGTGTCACTCATTGCCACATACTCCCTGTGTTGCAACTACACTACGGGGAGGGGGTCACACAGATATCCAGAACCTAGAAGAGACACCAAAAATAAAACTTCTCTAAGGGAAATTAAATTAAAATTCCTAATTTCTTCTTCTATTGAAAAAAGAGGATTCCTAAAACCAGGAACATTCAGACAACATTACAGACATATCTTCTTATCAAGAGCCACTAACATCACACCACAGAGTTGTGATACTCCTTCCAGTGTGGAGGATAAAACTATGCAAAACATTGAACTGGAAATGATCACAAGATTCAAGGAGAAAACAAACCAACACTGGCATTTTTGCTAGAATGTCTGTAAGTCCTAGAACTTCAGCTGCTCCTGGTGAACTCCCTAATGTACAACAGTCCCTGAGGCACAAGGTCACATGCTGCAAAATATTTCTTTCTGAGCATCATTTATTGCAGAAAACCTCAGTTATGTTTGGCTGCATGGGTTCAAAGCATTTTTGTTAAGCCAGACCTTGGAAGTGCAACTATTTCAGATTAGTCATATTATAGAACTGCATACACCAACACTTTGCAAAACTGTTTTGCTGTTTAATTATAGAAAGGTCTAAGTAGCATAAAGGGTGAAAATTCTTCTCCTGACTTTTGAAGACCAGCTAGAGAAGGAGCTGCATACTTTAATCAAGAATTTCCAGTTTGGAGTGATACAGCCTGATCACTAATATGTATGATCAATTAAGCCATAATGCTTCCCCTCCCTGCTTACTGTCACACTCACAGCCCTGTCTAACCTAGAACTTCTACGTCTGCACAGTGTTTGCACATACATGTATGGGGCAGTGGACACTTAGCCACTATCAGTCTCCACTCCCAAAACCATAAATTTATCTTCTGACCATACAGTAACTCGTTAAAGTTTGGCACATTTTCACAGGAACATATAAAGTTACAGCACACAAGTTAAACAACATCCTGGCTTTCATGAAGTATTCTGAGCAGGACCATGTTTCTGCCAACTTCACTGCTTTTCATCAAATCTGACGAGCAAAGAGAACACGGACTTCAATTTCTCTTGCTAAAACAAACGCCACACATGATTTAGTTGGCATCCTGGTCACTACGCAAGTGACAGTAAAATGTCTACTTACATTGCTGAGTTTGCAGAACCAAAACCAAACCACTCCTGCCTCTACAAATAAATTAACATAAAACTTAAAAATCCCAGACAAACCTCCTGGTACATACACTACCTCATCAACTGCAAAATCCAGTAACTATGACCTCTCCCTGGATAAGCTAGAGCAACAGTCAGCTCCTGGGTGTTTCTACAAAGGTGTAAGGAAAAGCTGTGTCCATGCAAACACAGCCAGCACTCTGCTGGAGAGAGGTGCTTTAATGCTTCAGCTCTACTGAACAGAGTCAGCCCTTTCCAATCTCTTCAGACAAACAAACAAAGCACACCCTGGAGTACACTTCATAGCTAAGTCAATTCAGCAGTTA
Source organism: Coloeus monedula (assembly GCF_965178545.1). Taxonomy (NCBI): domain Eukaryota; kingdom Metazoa; phylum Chordata; class Aves; order Passeriformes; family Corvidae; genus Coloeus; species Coloeus monedula. The sequence continues at coordinate 22,887,059 of NC_138789.1, forward strand.
CACAACTAACTTCAAACAATTTGTAACGCTGAAAAAAAAATAAGGTAACTTTAACTCCTGAGCCAATAGTTTTTCTTCACTTTGTAATGGCAAGAACTACGTTATGACACCCCACACTCCTGAAGAAATTCACAGATCCAACCACAGCATTTTTCTGTGTTAAAATAAGGATCCCACAACTCCTAAAATACCATTTCCATTAATTGAAAATGCTAGTGAATATTATTTTTCCTGTAGTGATTTCGTTTCCTAATTTAAAACAGGAATTTCAAGATTCAGTAACACCACACAGCAGTCACACATGCGAGACAAGTTGACCATACCCTGTAGATATTCTCAAAGTAAAATTTTTTCCTAACATTCAGAAAGTGTGCACTTCCCTTTGATTTGCTGTATTTCACATCTGCATTCTGCTCCTCATATTTCTGAGACACCGCAGAAAAAAACCAGGATTTGTGTTTTTTTAAAATGCCATCTGTTCCCTGCATATTTCCACTTTAGGTCCTCGTATGATATCTGCAATGGAAACTTCTGTGTCATATAGGATTAAGGCTATAAACCAGATGAATATAAAACACAGAGGGCTGCACTTCCCTACAAATAGCTGGGGAAAAAAAAAAAAAAAGCCATAAGGAAGTACCACCTGAAGCCTTTCTATTCTAAATACAAAACTTCAAGAAGTTCTTTTTAAAGGGACTTTCCTCCAGAAATTATGTGAAAGAGTGTGAGAGGAAAAGCTGCTCCTCTTAAATCTGGGAATTTTATTTGTTCCTACCACTGCTCTACACCTGTTTCCTTCCTGAGTCAGAAACTGGAAGTTTGAAATACCGGTCTCCAAATGGATAAGCATGGGGAACCTTTCACTGAAATACCAGCCATATTCATTCACGAAGTAACATTTGCATAAGCTTTTTTCATAACCACCTAACATTTTTATAGGAAGCAATGTCAACTCTACAGTAAACTCAGCTTTGATGGCGCTCCAATTATCTCAGCTGTTATCTCCATTCCTCCTCTTTGCTATTTCCACACTTTGCTCAGGCACTTGCAACGTTTCAGAGTATTATCAACATTACTAACACTTGTGTCACTCACAGTTCGGGGGCGGGGAAAGGCAGGCTGTCCTACCTGGTCATGTTAATATAAAAAGATTTTTAAGCAACACTCTTAAGCCATTCCACCATTACTTGTAAGAATTTAAATAGCTACTGTTCCTCTAAAGCTGTTTAAAAACTCGTAACTTGTGCAGACACCCACTGACTGCTCTAAAATCGTTCCAAAACAGCTCGTTACTAAACTGAACTGAATTCAAAGTCTTAAGTGGATATTTGAAACGCTAGGCGCGTTCTGATCAAGTCCAGCTCCAGCCGTTTAAGTTAAACCACACAAGACCTTAGGCCAAGGGGGCATAAAACACACCGGACACACGGAAATAACTTTCACGCCGGAAAGAGCCGCCTCACGCTCGGGCCAGGCGCTGTTTCTCTACGAGCACACAGCGAGCGGCACCTGACAAGTTTCCCAGCCTCGCTGGCACAGCGAGCCGGGCCCCGGCTGCCCGCAGCACACGTGTCACTGCCCGGCGCCGACCGCCCCTTCCCGCCGGGGGCAGCCGGGAAGCGCGGCCCGGGAGGAGCCGAAGGGAAGCGGCCGGGCTGGTGCCACTCACCCAGTTTCGTTTCCAGCCTACGGCGGGGTTGCCCCTGCCCAGCCCCCCCCGGGACTCACCCGCCGCCCCAGCCCGTTCCCCGCCGCCCCCCCCGCCCCGCTCACGGACGGCCCCATGACAGGAGCTCAGCTCCGGCACTGTCAGCGCTACGAACTTCCCGGCTGAGCAGGAAACAATAAACCGCAGAGCCCCGGCCCCCACCGCCCACCCCGGCCCGGCCCGGCCCTGCCCGCGGGGACCTCGCGCTGCCCCCCCCCCCCTCCGCACCCCCCCCGGATCCGCCGCGGCCGCAGGACCGAGCGCGGGGGGGAAGGGGGGGGGTGGGGGCCCGGCCTGGCGGGAGGCCGCTCCCGGGCCGCACACCGAGCCCGCGGTGCCGCGGGGGGCGGCGGGGCGGGCCTGGGGGCGGCAAGGGCCAGGTGAAGACGCGGGGGGCGCGGGGGGCGCGGCGGGGGCGGCGCGGGGGCCGCACTCACCGGGCGGGCCCTGGCGCGGCTCCGACGGCCCCACAACCATAACAAAGCTCTGCCCAAAATGGCCGCCCAGCCCTGCCCGGCCGGGGGCCGGAGGGGGCGGGGCCCGCGCGCGCGCGGGGCGGGGCCGAGCACGCGGAAGGGACGCGCCCCCCGGTTCCTCTTCCCTGCCCCCGCGCCTCCCGCCCCACCAATCAGCGGCGGTGGCTCCCACCACCCTCGTCACCGCCTGTCGGAAGCAGCTGCAGACTACGCGTCCCAGAAGGCTATTCGCCATTCCCGCCGTGCAGATAGGCGGGCGGCAGGCCGCAAGGCAGGCTGGGATTTGTAGTCCGCATGAGAGAGACTCGCCCGATGTGGTGATGCCGGAAGATAGAAAGCAGGAACTGCTGCACTGCCCCCCAGGAGAAGGTCTATATTCCTCGGGCAGGAGAGGAGCGTGTCGCTTCTCTGCCAGACTGACCGCGGCTCTCGGGCTGAGAGTGACCGGTATCGGCGCGGGTGGGTCCTTCCCCGGCCCGGCGGAACAGGATAGGTCGCGCCAGTTCCCGCTCAGACCGGTAGCGCTAAGCGCCGGGCGCCGTCGGAGCGCTTAAGGGAGCACCGGAAGCCGCCACAGCGAGCGTGTCCGGGCCGGTGGCAGAACCCGGCCAGTCCTGCCCGCTCTCTGGTGGGCAGTGCCCCCGCCTCCTCTGGAATATACATGTATTCTAGTCTCCCCTCGCTCTCCTTGAGGGGAGTTTGGTTGCGTGGGGCCGCCTTTTTCTTCCGGTGCAGCAGGACCGGGAACTGCGGAGTCAGATCCAGGGCGAGCCACCCGCCTTACCCGGTGAGTGTCGTACCTCGGCAGGGAGCTTACATGCAGCTTGGATGGGATGGCTTCTCCTTTTTAAATTAATGATCGCTTTTTCCGCGTGTGAGAAATTGCTCGTTTATAAGCTTTTTGCAGCCATTTATCCCTTGAAGAGGAGATGATCCATGAACGGGAAGCCATCACTTGTTCCCTGATACTCAGTTCTTTAACTAGAAATTGTTTTTGCAACAGTTAATACAGCTTTAGAACTTCGGTTCATAAAGCTGCCTGAAACTAAATATTCTGTAGTGGGCAAGTACCGATTGAATGCATATGTAATATATATACATATATCTCTTTAAATATATACCTGTAAGACTCTTGCATTTGATAAGTGTAGACTGACTAAACTTTGAACATCAGACCAACTCAGCAATTCATCCGTTCAGACCTTCTGAATTTTTCTGTTGTAGGGCATTGACAAAACAAGTATGTTTCCTCTCATACGACGATGCTGCTTCAACACACCTTTCAAAGTAAGTAACTGAAGGCTTTTTTTGCTGATTTTATTTAAAAGTAAAATAGCAAAAGATAGGACTGCAGCTTTGAAAAATGGGTGGCTTCCAAGTTGGAGTTTTAGCACATTTATCACTCAGCTTTTCTAGAACAGTTCATTGTTTCTACAGCACCTTTAGGCAAAGCTATTTCTTTAATAAAATTAGATTTTATTGTCTCAAGATCTTTTTTCTTGATGGAGTAGTGAGGGGACAGTAGCTAGTTTCTGGGGTGACCTTATCCTGCTTCTATATGAAACTGTTTCATATTTTACTCTGAAAAGGACTGATATATCTTAAAAGTGCCTAAAGAATGCATGTGTGTGGGGAGGGATAGGTGGGCACTGAGTAAGCTTTGCTTATGCACTCTGGAGAGCCCAGCTGCTCTTCATCAGCTGCATAGGGTACCTTCATTAGTTCAGTTAAAACCACTTGAAAGTCAAGAGCAAGGACAGCTGTGGTGTGACCTGACCTGGAAAACCACTTGGTACAATACTCAGTACATAGTTTAGGTACCTGCAGATCTGTAAGCCTGCACTGTACAGGGTTCAGAACAAGTTTTGTGCTTGCAGCTGCAGAAGTTGACTGATCCCAGACTGCTCCTCTATGGAAAGAATAAGACAACTTGGTCTTCCTTCGCCCTCCAGCTGCGGAGAGATGCGTGTCCTCTCTCAACATCTCTGAGCCTCAAACCAGCATCGGTTTACACAACCAAGCTCCAGGCTTTTCACACCTCTCTCCCCGTTTTCAAGAAGAAAACCCCTGCAGAACCTGAGGCAGAATCACAAAAAAGCCTGGAATCACTAAAGGATTCTCCCAAGCCAGCCCTTTACTTAAGCCTTGGGGGGCTAATTCCATTTGTAGCCGTGCCCCTGGCCATGGCCATCCAGGGGACCTACTGCCCAGAGCTGGCCTTTGCTCAGATTGCCTACGGTGCTGCAACAGCATCTTTCCTAGGGGGAATGAGGTGGGGGTTTGCTCTCCCGGAAAACAGCCCAGCCAAGCCAGACTGGCTGAACCTGGCTAATGGCACAGTTCCTCCTCTGCTTGCCTGCCAAGCCTTGCTTTTCAAAGATACCACTCAGGGAGCAGTAATGCTTGTGCTGGCCTTAGGGATAACGCTGCATTACGACATTTCCCTTCTTCCTACTTACCCCAGGTGGTTTAAAGTACTGAGGGTAGTGGGAACGGTGGTGATGGGATTATCCCTGTTGGCCACTGTAGCACTGAAAGCTGTCCTAGATGTGGAGCAAAGTGATGACAAAGATATGGCAGAACACAAATTAATAAATGAATAAGGAAAAGCTATTATCTGCCAATAAGGTACTTGTGTGGACTTCCAGGAGAAATAAAGACTGATTTGTGCTTAGAAGTCGTATGATTGCAGGGATCAAGATGCTTATTCTTGAAGCAAAATGATGTTCCAACTGATTTTGAAGCTAGTTCAGGAGGGAAGGATTGTAAATAGCAATTACTTCCAAGGCAAGCATGAGTCTGTCCTTATCTGTAGAACAAAGAATTGCTCCTGAATGAGATGTTGCTGCTCTAGGAATTTAGAATGGAGATTCAAAATGACATGGGTATGAATTACTCCATGCTGAACTATTAACTGTAAAGTCTGATCATGTTCTGAGGTGGGGAAAACAACAGTAACAAGGTGAAACAGTTCCAGTGTGGTGTTTAAAGAAGTAGCAGAGAATTATGCAAAAGCCCATCCATACTCAGTTGCTGTGTTGTGGAACAAGACTTCTATTTCACTCCTATTTTCAGAGGAGGTACTGAAAATCATGGAATGGTTTGGGTTGGAAGGAACCTTAAAGATTGTCTCGTTCCAACCCCCTGCCATATACAGGGACACCTTCCACTAGATCAGGTTGCTCAAAGCCCCATCCAGCCTGAACGCTTCCAGGGATGCTGTGGGAGGCAGTGCTCAGTGCGGTGTCAGGTAAGAAAGGACTGCTGAGGTCTGTTTGCAGTGGCAAGCCAAGGTCAGCACTCACCTGAAATGTGTCATTCAGCTGCTGTGCTGGAGTGGGGAAAAGCTGAAGGGGGAGCTTTGTATCTTTGACAAGGTGCCACAGAAGACAGGTCAACTTCCTGCTCAGGCTTACTAAAATTAAAAAGAGTATTTGCACCACCTGTATGTAGGTTTTGCTTGGATTTAGGGCTGCCCAGCAAAGGAAGCTGCATGCAACATAGCCATAAAGATCTGCCATACTCCTAAATTAAAGGACTGTTAACTTCTGCTATGACACAAAGACTCAAGTGCTGGCACTAAGGGATCAGATAATGGGACTGGAAGTAGCTTCTGTCTTCTCCCTCCTAAGAGTCCATGTATTTGGACAGGTACAAATGGCCTGTAGGCTGTAAACTCTCCATGCTGGGCCTATTAGTGAAACCACTGCAGAAGCATATGCTCTTTGTACTTAATTCTTCCTAGCACATCATTTAGTGGAACAGTGGAAGATACAACCTAAGTCACATGGATTTTCTTTTCTAGTGTCAGCTACCTCAAGAGACCTATGAAATGGGATGTGGGCATATTTCTTGTAAGCTTTTTATCCGAAGTATTTAAGTACAATATGAGATGTGAGAAAAAAGCTGAAAATGACATCTACACATGGTCTTAGGACCAGATAATCCTCATAGTTCTATTAAAGCACTACTCTTCATTGTTGGTCTACACCAAATAAAGCACATATTGTCCCTTAAAATTTATTACTTGTTCATTCTGCAAAGAACAGATTTTAAGAAACCTGCCTGTCCTGGAGATGGAACCATCTGGTATACTGCTGAAACAGCAGCTCTGGACACCAGCCTCTCCCTTTTGGAACCTATTAACCTTTGAACAATTATGGGTATCAATTGCTCTATGCTGAACTATGAAAATACCCTATTAAACAATATATTTCAGAGCTTTCTGAATATAAAGGAAATAAAATTGAGTTTGTAAATGAACATTTTTTCTTCCTTCTTACTTAGACCTGGCATCTTTTAAGACATGTCCAGAGTCCTGTCTTTGTCTTGATTAGTTTAAAGAGGTGCTGAGGATTAGAGACCATAATCAACTAGCTTTGAAATTTCAGTCAAACACAGCAGAACCAGTTACAAAAACTGGAAAAGGTAACTTCAGACAACTGCAGACTCCCTCAAGCTCCATTAAACCAGGAAGTTTACAGGTAGGGATCAGAAGTAAACTTGTAGTTCCCAAACGACTAAAATACAGCTAAGGTAGTGTTTCTGAAATGGTTCCATGAGGGATCCTGAAACGTAAAGTAGAAAGACTAAGAAATATTACCTGTAATTTCCTCCCACAGAGGGCTGAATAGAGCTGGCAAGGTGGCCAGACTCCCAAGAAGTCTGAGTGATTTTCCACTAAGAAGAGAAATACTTGAGTATTTTACTGCAGAAGCGTGTTACTTCCACCACTCAAACAGTCACAATTCATAACCAATCTTTCCCTAGTGTTCTACTGGGAAATACGATTTCCAATAAAAAGAAAAAACTACCTATTATATGAAAGTGGCAATACTATAGCTTACTTAGTTAGGAAAGCAACCTCTTCAAGAGCATTCCAGTCAGTTCTGAAAATGCATTTTATTACGAAAAACAGTTTAAACAAGCTTATACTTGAAAAAACCCAAACCATTAATTCAGACACAAATTCTTTGAAGTAAAAGCACATACAAGATTATAATAATCAGAGAAACTCTCCATCATCTAGCATGTTTTAGCCCAACCCTATGTCAGATTTTAGGACCTAGATTAAGGTACCTGCAACACTCACCTTGAAGGATTTATTAATGTATTAATTTGTTAATTTTACACAGGGGATATTGACCTAAACAGCATGAATGCTCCGTTGTCTACACAGTACCAGGCTTCCTGTTTTGTGACATTCCAGTTGTGGTTTTGTGTTCCAGAAAAACTGTTTATCAAAATTCAAGCAGCCTCACTTCAGACTCCATCCAAATCATCCACAGCTGTGCTGAAAATGCAAAAAGCAACTTCAAATATGTTAATTAAATGAATCTAGAAATAACTCCAAACTCCTGATAGTATTGTTCCACTAAGTGTATCCCAGCTAAATACAAACTCCTTAAGAGCACACTTAATATAATCACTTTAATGCTAAATGCAACTAATTCTATCACAAAAGGTTCCACTGGCTCAAATTTGGATGAGGCAGGATACGAGATGTAGTGAAGGTAAAGCAGTGTGCCTTGTTGAACAGCAAATATTCAATGCCAGGTCTCAGCACGTGTCACACAGGGTAAAAACACATTTGACTATAGGGAAAAAAAATATGGGGGCAAAAGCCTTTCCCTGTGCTTTTATACTAAGAGCCACTGCTCTAAACAGAACAGCCAGTCTAATGAATAGCATTTGCATTTAAAATTCACCAGAGCTTACACAAAAAGGAGCTCTACTGGCATCATTGACACCACCGAGAAGAAAAGCCAGTGCTGAAGGGGAATAGCATTATTAGAAATGTGAGGACAACTTTCCAGAATAGGAAATTCTCATCCACTCACCATTCAAATTTGTGGAGTGGCCAGAAAATAAAGATCCAATCGATATTCAATGCCCACCATGTCCAGCAACAGAAAAGAGGCTCAAATGCATCAAGGTCATAAGTAGAGTCACCAAGTCTTTCCTGTCTGTTATCTTCTCTTCCTTGTTTTCTGGCAGAAAAAGAACTAATGCCCTCCTGATCTTACCTACAGGTAACTCCTTGCTGTCGACAGTAACCCACTTCCACATTGCAAGTCTGGCTAAAGTGCCAGCTGAGTAACAACCTGATTAATGTCTCTAATGTGTTGGAATTATTTCTTCAGATTTTTACAGGGCAAATTCACCATTTATTTCAGTGAGCTTAATCCAGTTATAAGAGGCATTCCTACTCTTAACAGAATACTTCCTGAGACAGACACTGGATAAGCCAATTTACTTTGAAGGGCTTTTCCTTTTGCTCAGGAAAATCCCTCTGATCTAATTCTCCACTGAAGCTCCTGTGTTAAAAGAGGTTTCTGGTCAATGAAACAGGAAATCTGAGGAGATATATTCACTCATTACTTGAATGAGTTTTCTTCTTTGTGTTTTACAGCACAGCTACGCCTCCTTCGCAGCGGCTGGTTATCATGTTGGCAATTTCAGTCCAGCTGTCCATGTGAGGGTTATAAACTTCAACAGAGTCAGAGGTTACTGGAGCAGCAAAATCAGGACTGGGAGCTCGGCCTCCCGAAGCATAGAGAAGTCCATTCACAGCCACAACACAGACACCAGCTCTTGGGATTTTCATCGATGCAACTTCAACCCACTTTTCCTAATAAGAAGGTGAAAGATCAAGAAATAGTTTTAGGGCAAGCCCTGATTCTGATAAAGTAACTTTTAAAGCTTAAAGACTGAAACATATACAAAGAACACTATGTATACACTTCACAGGTTTCAATGTGGTATGTGTACAGTATCAAGAGGATTATCAAGCCAGGAATGACAACACTTTCACAAGGGGTACAAATTGTGTTAGTCACTAAAGAGCAGATCCCATACTGTTGGCACACAACACCCCTCCCTTTCTTCAGTCACTGCAAGATGCAGTCAGTCTCCAAAATAAAGCATAGTACAGTTTGAGGTGGGGGAAACAGGAAAACTAGATTCAAATTGAAAAGCAAAACAAATGGCACATGGGATTATGTTCTGCTTTTAAGAGTAGATATTCTTCCAAAGAGCACCATAGAAACATGAGCAATAACAGTCTGGAATAATTTTTTATCTTATTCTAGTCATGCTGAAACACCACGAAATTTTGATGCAGAAGAAGATCCTCAAATTTTGCAATAAAAGGTAACTCTTACCTTTACAGTGAGTTTTTTCTCTCTATTCAGATTATTGAGCTTTCTGTTGCAGCAGGAGAATCTATCCTCTCCTCTTAACCCTAAGAAGTATTTACCAAACTACAGTATATCTGTGCATGGTTAAACCATGACAACTACTTAGGACAGACCCTGAGATCACCAAAGCTTTGTTTCACTGAAGATCACCAGCCAGTAGTGAAAAGGAAATGACATTTAGGAAGGGACTCTACCATACCTCTTCGAATGAGTATCTTTCTACACTAGCAAGTGCATCCTGAGATTCATTCCAGCCTCCCACAGCATAAATACAATCATTGAGAGCAGCTACACCAAGATAGGCTCTTCGGGTGCCCATTGGAGCGAGCTCAGACCAACGTTTAGAGATGGGGTCGTAGACTTCAACAGAACGCAGCTCTACTCCTTCACTGCTGATACCACCAACGACATAAATCAAACCTGCCAAAACAGAGTTTCTCCTCTTTTAGGCTTCGTAGTACAAAGACAGAAAACTACTGTCACAACATAAGTTTCAGCCTGACATTAAGATGGTTAAAGAATGACAGAAAATCCTTCTTTTGCTCAGTAGTAGAATACATAAAGCTTTTGCATGAGCAGCTTGAGGCTCGAGCACTAGAAGCTCTGAGGAAAGCAAAAATTAATGAAGTGCAGGGGAAGGAATTCAGAAGGTTGCAAATGCTGACCTGATCAGGATCAAATACTTAGTAAGCACATGTATTGATCAAGTCTTTAGACATGTCTGTCTTAAAATAACCTGTGGCAAGCCTTCAGATTGTCACAAAGAAAAACATGCAAACCCAAATATGGAAGATAAATAAAAGCAGTATCAGGAAGAACAACCAACTGTTAAAAGACTAGCTGCATAACCATACTGGCAGCCATGTAAAAACTTTTCATGACATAAAAGGCAGAAGACAAGAGAGAACTTTATAGTCTTTGAATTCTGCAGAATCAAAAATAGAGTACTAGAACAAACAAGCAAGGCACAAGCATGTGTGACTGACAGCTCAGTACAAGACAAAGGTAAGAATTCATGACTGAGACCTAAAGCTTCAAAATCCAATGGCTGTTGCAACTATTTATGGATATAAACTTGACAATATTCACCTTGCATTTCACAACACCCAAAGCAGTAACGGGGCTTAGCCATGCTTCCCACCACATCCCAACTATTTTCTTCAGGATCAAATCTTTCAATTGTGTTGCCAATCTCTGCTCCAATCCAGCCTCCTGCAAGTAACGGCAAACACAGGAAGGAATTTAATGGCACGAAGTTGTGTGTTAGCTGCATTTTCAGACATACAGAGCACTGTTCCAGGACAAATTCTGAAATCAGCATGCAGTCAGTCTACAATGGAAATAACTAAACAATATAGTTTATTTATATAGTTATAATGATTAGTTATCGTTATAACTAATCCACAGAGATTTATGTATATATGTTAATACCTATATATATGTATATACGTATTATATGTTAATACTTATGGACTTTTTTTCAAAACTTAAGTTTGCAAATTTGCATCACCAAGATGTAATATATGATCAAATCCATTTTCAAGTTCTATGAATTAACATCTTCACCTAGAAAAACCCCACAACTTACCCAAAGCATAGATAGCACCATAGCATGTGCACACTCCCAGTGCACAACGGGGATGGTTCATGGAAGCCACAGTTGTCCATTGCTTAGTAACAGGATCATAACATTCAGTACAGTCAAAAATCATTGAGTTGTCCTCACCTACATAATACGAGCAAGAAGAAGGGAAATGCAATGTTTTGCACTGCAGATAGGGCAACATTCTTCAACGTCTTCCAGGACAGGTAACATTTCAATACAAGATTTATCTTTTAGCCAAATGGCCAACGTAGCAAAAGTTTCATTTACACCCAGAACTGAATCATCACTAGGAACCTCTTTCATCAATAGTTCCCTGAAAAGTTACTGAAAACATCGGAGAGGTAAACAACCACAATGCTTCACATTTTACTCTGCAGCACAACTGACTGGGTTTTCAAGACCAAAGAATGAGCTCTGTGGTGACAAAAACAGTCTACATATGCATTCTTTCATGATGGGCTGGTAGAGCTGCTCATCATATCCTTGTGCAAACATACATAATGAGCCTTTCCAGGTAGACAGACCACAAGTGGTCTGTCCTGTGCTACTGCCTTTTACGCTCTGGGCTTCTGCTAGACTACAAGTGAGAAAAGGAATTCCTTTAGTGGTGGTACACAAAGCCCACAGAATAGCCAACATCTCTGAGTATATCTGCACACATCCATATGGTAACCTGTGAGTAGCTACACCATGAGGGAAGAGCAGTTTAGTAAAAACTGGCCAGCACAGGAGCCCTAACAGGCATTCACAGAGCAGTGACAGTAGAGAACCAAGGAACCCCAATTCCTTTGTTATTACACCTAAAAGTTGTATTATCCTCAGAACCACTTACAAGAAGAATAATTTTGAAAGTCTCCATGCATGAGTTCTCTAGTATTCATGTAAGAAAGCAAGCGTATTTCAGCTGTTACCTCCAATGGCATAGACCATTCCTCCCACCACAGCCACCCCCAGCCCACTCCGGGCCTGGTGGAGAGAGGACACTGTGGTCCAGTAGTGGCTGAAGGTGTCAAAACGCTCCACACAGCTGAGGGCTCTGCTGTCACTCCAGCGTCCTCCTTGCAGTCGGGTGTACCCACCTGGAAAGTAAGTGGAAAGGCCAAGTAAGAGCTTCCTGTTCATCCTCATGCTCCTATATCTAAACCATTAAAAAATTTATAGTAACAGCCATTAGCCACTTTTAGTGGGAATTGGATTTTTCCAAGTAGCTTCGTTTCTCCAGCATACAAGGAAGAATGGTTGCCTTGAGGGTCATGGAAATTGTGCTGAGCTGATGGCACAACACTACAAACATTAGAATTTCAGTAAAATACAGAGACTAGCCAACAGCTTTTGCTCTCTATGCCGGTGCTACTTCCCACAGGGTGACACAAACGTGCTCCCTTCCAACATAAAGCTGCAGCTTTGCTGAAAACTTACAATTGCGAGTATCCCATCATATGAACCAAAGTATCCTGCACAGAGAAAACTTCAGCCATCAGAACAAAACGTGCAGTGAATTTGCATACACCATTCCAGCGGTGAATCCTGGGTAAATCCTCTGCTGATTTGCAGCTTTCCACCCAAGGCAAATAATTTTTAGACAGCAAATCTGGGCTTTGAATGCCATGTCACAATGACAAGAAATGTGAATGCCGGACTCCTGTGCAATTCTAATCAAAGCAGCTAACATGGTAACTTAGCCATGATGAAACATTTTACTATCTTTACATATTTTGATTTTTAAAAAATCCTCAAGTATCTCCTTCACTGCATTCTGAGATACTACTTCATTTGTTTTATAAGGTTCAAACAGCCACGTTCTAACCTACTGCATAAAGGTACTTCCTGGCTTTCCTCCGGGGACGACCTTTAGAAGCCTGCAGAAAACTGCTGACCTTGTTCTCTTTGGGAGATTTAGAGACTTCACAATATTCTTTCAACAGAGTTTGCAGGGCCACCCGAAGACTGAAATCTGGAATATCTTGAAGAGTAACATAAACAGAATAAGAATAAAATAAGCAGAATTAAAAAAAAAGCACAGTGAAAAGCAACAAACTAAACAATTCAGTTGTAAAAAAATTACTAGCTTCTCCTAAAACAGCAGACAAATCAAGGTTGCCTACTTTTATAAGGCTTTTTCAAAAGCATGTGTTTAAGCTGTGCTTATTTTTTTAAAAATAGAGCTTGTTTGCTGTATTTTCACTCATGCTATTAATGTAAAAAATAGTCCATCAAAGCCCAGTAACTCCGAACAACACATGGTTTGCTCACATACATACATCTGATATTCCTTCTTTCACTTACTTTCTATGTATTTTAACAGCCTTTGTGCTGGTAGTAGAGGGAATCGAACCGGCTCCAGTACTTCTACGACGTATTTCTTTCTTTTCCCCACATCCTTCAGAATCCATTGCATCGCTGCTGTGAAAACCTGGTACTCGTCCTCGATGCTCAGGTCCTCGCTCCGCAGGATCTTCACGAGCTGCTCCTTGGTGAGCGCCAGGAACTCCTCCCCGCTCTGTACCTCCAGGAAGTGCGCGTGGATGTAGCTCTCGGTGAACTCCATCAGGTCGTGACAGGCGATCTGCTCGGAGAACTGGAAGAGGCCGATGCAGTTCAGCGGGTCGATCTGGCCCTTGAGGAACTCGCAGCAGAGCTCCACCACCTCGGTGAGCTGCAGCATGTCCGCGGCGACGATGAGCTCCTGGACGTTGTGCTCCGCGATGCTCACCACCCCTGCGGGCACCAAACCACAGCGGGGCCCCGCTCCAGCCTGCGGCCGCCGGGCACCCGCCTCTCGCCCCCCCGCCAGCCCTCACCTGTGTAGATGAAGTCGAGCAGCGTGTGGAAGGTGTCCGCCTCCACGCCCGCGATCCGCACCACGTCCCGCCCGGACTCCTTCATGCCGCCCGCGAACAGCGCCGCGAAGTAGGGGCTGCTGGCCGCCAGCACCAAGCGGTGCACGGAGAACGCCTCCGGGCCCACCTCCAGCCGCACGTCGCAGAAGCTGTGCCCGGCGCGCAGCCGGTTGATCTGGGCTAGGAGCAGGCGGGCGTGCCGCTCGGAGCTGGAGATGGAGCCAGAGCCGCCCTTGCCCGTCCCGGCACTCGCCGCCATCGCTGCTGCGGCACCGGCACCCCCGGCGCCGGCCTCGCGCCGCGCACGCGCCCCTCTCCTCCCGCCCGGGCGCGTGCGCGGGGGGGGCGCGCTCCCCGCTGAGGCGGCTGCGGATGGACGGGGCGGGCACCGTGAGGGGGAGTGCTGGGGGCTCTGTGTAGCTCCATGAACTCTGGGCTCCGTGTGTGCTGACGGCTTCGTGTGTGCTGAGGGCTGCCCTCAAGCCGGCACTGGTTCTGGTGCCTCTGTCCGCTGCTTTGTCTATGAGCCTGCCTGGGCACCTGGCCCCACGAGGCCCCTCAAAATCATGGAATCATCAAGGTTGGAAGAGACCTTTAAGGTTAATCATTGCAATGGTCTACCCAGCACTGCCCCTGTAACCCCTAAACTGCTAAACCACATCACCCAGTGCCAGATCCAAATGCCTCTTAAACACCTCCACGGTGTTTCCACCACTTCCTTAGACAACCTGTTCCAATACCTGACCACCTGAACAGTGAAAACTTTTTCCTAACATCTAATCTGAATTTCACCTGTCTTAGCTTAAGGCCATTTCCTCTGGTCCTCTCACTGCAGGCACAGTAAAAGAGACTGACCCCCACCTCACTGTAACCTCCTTCCAGGGAGTTGTAGAGAGTGATGAGGTCCTGCCTGAGCATCCTTCAGACTGAACAAACCCTGCTGCCTCAGCTGCTCCTCATAACATGTTTTCTAGCCTTGTTGCCTTCGCTGGGCATGCTCCAGCACCTCAATGTCCATTTTAAAGTGAGGAGTCCCTGTGCACCCCTACAGACATCTCTGGCTACTCTGGGCTTGCTCCCTGCTCTGCGAAGAGCTTGTCTGTGGTTAAAACTGGTCCCCCAATAGGTTATTCACTTACTGCCTTCACAATCTCTGTCCCTCAGTCCTAGCCATGCTCTTGCAAACTGGGTCCCTGTCGACCTCCATCTGTGCTTGTGCAAAACGTGGCTATGTTGGGGAGAAATTGCAGCAGCCACCAGCCCAGGGAACCCCAGAGATGGGAGGCAGGGATACTGCCTGTCCTTAGCTCAGGACTGTTGCACCAGACCTGTGCTGACAGGGGATAAGTGTCTCACACTGAGGTAAACACACATGATCACTGGGTCTGGCAGAGCTGACACTGAATCTGAGAGAAAAGCATCCCTCCTGATTTTTCCACAACTGTTCCAGGACCAGGACAGGCAGACCCAGTCCAGCACCCCCTTTGTCCATAGTGTCATGCCATGTTTGGGCCTTCCTCTTCATTCCACTGTTTCATCAGTGTCCCGTAGCAACACCATGTGGGTCACTGGGGTCAGCACTGATCCTGAGGCAGAGTGTGCTTCCATCTTAGTCTGTGTAATTCCCTGAGTCACTGCATGCCTGAGCATTGATGGGGGATGAGCTACACATACTGAGTTAAATGCACGCAGTCACCGGGTACAGCAGAGCTGGCACTAATTCTGAGAGAAAAACATCCCTCCAGAGTTTTCCACAACTGTTCCAGGAGCACAACATCCAGCCAGAGCAAAAAGCGATCAGAGAGCCACTTGGAATGCTTCCATATCTATTTACTGTGAGACTGGAAAAGAAAAACATGTCTGCTCACAGTTACAATGGTCATGGCCCCTCAGGCTTTTCTCATGATTCTGCATTTCATTGTAATAACTTTTAAACGTACTTCTGGAAAGAATCTGAACCATGATACCCTCTGGGGGCTGTTGGTTTCTCTGTTCATCAGCATTACATTCTAATTACATTTCAAGATGGTCTTAAAAAAATACCCATAGAAAGCATAGATCTAGAGAGAAGGTTTCTGCAAGCACACACAGTTGCATGCATGCTGATATAACTCTATAAATTTCAAGCTTGGCTAAGAAATGCATTGAGATTTTTCTTTCTTTGATGCATCAGTAAAAGAAACCAGACCCCTCTCGTGCTGACATTTTATTCATCGGAAGTGGCCTGTGAGTAAAAGGCTTAGAATTCTCCTAAATGCCAGTGGCTCGCTAGCTGGCTGATGTCAGCTGTTAGACTCTTGGCCAGCACTGGGACTTCACACCATAGGGCCAAATTTACGGACACAAAACAGTGTTGCTGAGAGCAAGCTAATTTTGCCCCAAAGGCCGGTACTGTGCTGTGTTCATGGTTCTGCCCCCAGCAAAGGGCACCACTTCAGTGGGTGTCTTCTGTGGCCATGCAGGAGCTGTACAGGATGGAGCCAATGCTCCCATATACTGTTGTGAATCTCCCAAAACATGCTGCAAGTACCTTTGACGGTGTGAAATTGCACTGTGTAATGAGGAGGCCTCTTGATTAACCAAGAATGACAGTCACTCCAGTGAAGGAATTAAAAATGTCTTAAATTTTAACATAATAGACTTGTAAAAATGTATTTGCCAATAAGCCAGCTAAATGCTGACTGTCATATAGGACAGGTGACAAAAAAAGCCATGCCCTGTGCTCCTCAACATGTCCTGCTGCCCATACCTCCACAGAAGTGCTGCTGCCACCCTGCCAAAACAGTGAGAAGATTCTCACAAAAACCTCTTCATGCTTTCTCTTGAAAACCCCCTGTCCTATAGAGTTCCCTTGGCTGCTCAGATTTCCCTGGCTGAAAGGTTCTCAGGAAAAGCTTTCCTGGTGCGTGGATGATGTTCTACGGAGCCGAGGGAGCTGTCTGTGCTGCTTTTCCCGAATCCTGCAGGTGCCGCTGTTACCGCAGGGAGATGTGTTGGAACGTTAAAAAAACCGGGACTGCAGAGGTGACGTATTGGAACAAAATCGGGAGGCTGAAAGGTGTTGCATGTGCAGGAGCTGAACCTCTCCTCTCTTAGAGTATGATTTGTTTGTATCTTTTCCCCCCTGAACTCGATACAGATGGAGAACTCTTAGTCTTAAAAAACAAAACAAAACAAAACAAAACAAAACAAAACAAAACAAAACACCCACCCCGAAACCTAAAAAGAGGAATAATTGATCTGAATGTGCAGTTTTGCCTGACTACTTCTTGTCAGCATCTGTCCATCACACCTGCAGTTTTGGTGGTCATTTTGATTTAAAACCCCTTACCACACTTGGCTGCTAAAATTCTCTACTGCAGAGGAGACATGAAACCCAGGCCTTGACTATTTGCAGGTACATCAAATCCCATGGGATGTTTTGTGATAGGGAGCCACTTTCCATGGTAACCAGAATGTGCCAGGTCTAATTCCTCCCCCAGTTTAGTGTGTATGAAATCTTCACTTCGTGTCTCAGACTGCATCTCTGCACTTTGCCCTCTGTGCTAAGACATCTGCTATAACCTTTCGATGGTACAGACAGTTGTTATTTTTGTTACTAATTACCCACTGTAGTTGCTACTTGTATTGTAATGCACTGGATTTATCAGAGGAGAGGTGTTGTACAGCCTCTCCAAAATGGAAAGGAGCTTGCTTTGTGTTTTGGTGTGCAGGTCACAAAATCTTCATAGGATACTACCATTTTTGCTCCACTTCCCTAAGTTCCACAAGGATTTGAACTCAAACTTCTCCCAGGGAAGCCAAAATTGCAAAAGTGCAGAGCTACCAAGAGTTCTTTAGGAGTAGAAGCATCTGTAATGCACTAAGCTACATCTCTTACACTTCCAAGACACCTTGTTTCTGTTAAGGTCTAGGTTTTTCCCAGATGTCCCATTTACTCTGGATGCCACTGCATGCCCAAAAGCAATGATGCAGATCAGCTGTCTGCGGATGCACAGTTGGTGGAGTGTTGTTGTGCAGCCCCTCGAAGGGGTAAGACAAGGCAGGCTGCTGGACTTCACACTCTCAGCCTGGAGGAGAGAAGAGCTCCCTGGGTACTTGTAAGGTATTTCTCAAAGACAGCATAGGTTTACCCCTTTATCACCCCAATGATAATCACAACTGCTTATCGTGTTTGTCTACTCAGTCAAAAGCCTCTAATGAGCTACAGACACTGTATTCTAATTAGATACCTGCATAAACCTGTTGTCAGCTTATGCTTTCACATGGTACATAAGCTTCAGTGGATAAAGAAGCTTCCCTTCAGGGTCTGAATGTTTCCTGTCTCAGTGAGTTGAGCTTCACAGGGAGATAACACATTTTCCAGAGAACAGGTTTGGGCCAGGCCCAAGAGCTATTACCTTCATTCCTGTGAGGGTTAATGAATCTTGATGAATATGTGTGTATGTGTGTGTAGGGTAGAGATCTGAACTGGAACTGACCCAAACACAGGGAGCAAGAGGGGTCCCCAAAGACAGTCTTTCTGCACAGGCAGCCCCACAATACAGGGCTTGTGTGAAAACATTTAAGTTTTCTCACTACCAGCGATGTGGTGATGGTCCATTTCTCAGCTGAACTGTTAATGGCTTGGGAAATTGTAAAGCTCAGGGCTGTGCCATTGTGAATGTCCTCTTCCTCTTCCTCTTGTCTTTATCTTCTCTCATCTTTAGAAGCCTTCATGAACTTTTTTATCTGTTTCAAAATTTGTAATTAAGTATTTTTACTATTTTCACTGTAATATGGCTTGAGGTAAAGGTGGCATTAAGGTAACAGCCTGGTATCAGGGTTGTCAGTCCAGGCAGGTTTAGCACTCATCAAGTGGGGATTGAGAAACTCGGTCCTGAGTATTCACATTCCACCAAAGGTGCTGTGGCACAGGCTGTGCTGGCATCCAGCTGAGGGGGGTGTTGCCCTCCAGTGACCAGCCATGCCCTGGGGAGCCATTTGTCAGGCAGCAAAAGTGGGGAACACATCTGAGCCACAGGAGCCTTCAGAGGGAATGTGACATTTCCAGTGAGAAATGCACAGATACTGGCTTGTGATTTCAGGAGCACTGGCAATATTTCACTACTGTGTGCTCCAGGCTTCCCCTTCACAATAGCATTGGGGGGGAAAGGGGATTGGTGTGTGATAAAAAATAATAAAACAAGGAATAAAACCTTTTTCAGTCTTAAAGTATGCCCTAGCAATGAAAGGATTGTGTCACCTGACCTACTTGTGTGGAGAGATTTGTGTGTTCTGGGTACACTTACCTAGCAGGAAGTTTGGAGGAATTCCAGTGAAACAGGGAATGTTGTGCAACATGCACGGCTACAGTTCCCCACCACTTAGAAGATTCCTGTGTTTAAGCCATAGATCTGGAGCAATTCCAGGCTATTTGATATAAAATAAACATCCTGGATGCAGTGTGTCAGATACTAGCACAATATTGTTTTAGTCTTTCTCATTTCTCCCGTGGGAATAATCATTCCATGAAGAAGGAAAGTGATCTAATGAGAGAATTAACTCAAGAGCTTGAACATTGAATTAGTCACAGCTGTCTGAGAGGGGAACCAAGGCGAGCTCCACAGAGACTTCACTGCATTTCCAAGGAAGGAAGCCAAAAGAATACTGGGACTTGGATAGCAGTTGGTGATCAAAACAGAGGCAGGAGAGATATGCTTTTAGTAGAGAGACTTTCCTGCCTCATTTCTCTCTGAAGATAAATCTCAGTAGTAGGGAATTGCTGCAACTTTGTCTTGGAGATGTTGAAAGCTGCCAGATTGTTGAGGTCTGATCCTAACAGTGTCCTCACACTTATTTGAAGCAGATGATTGATTTCATAACTTGGGTCTTTTTTCACTGTAGTACAGAGCTGACCTGCAGCTTCACACTGAATTAGATCTGCTGTCTAAGGTGACTGTATCAAAGGTGCAGGTCTTTTTTTGCCAAAAGGAAAAATGGGCTGTACTTGAGAATTATCAGTCTTCAGGCATGGGGGAATTCAGTCTTGCCATTAGTAAAGTTTGGCAATGTTTCAAACTGTAATCCAAACCCTAATGCTTTTTGGACTCTGTATTTAACTCTTCTTGTCTAAATCTCAGTGTTTCCTTGGATAATAAAGTAGAGCAAACACACAACAGACATGAGCTGTCTGGAGCATGTGGCATTTTTTTAAGTAACTCCAAGTTATGCGAACCTTTGGAACAGAAAAAAAGGAAAGAAAAGGTGCATAAATTCAGCTAATTTCATTCCTTTAAAATTATATAGTCACTAGATATATACCAGGAGCATGTTTGTTCTCCTAGAACAGACTGCACTTGTGTTGACAGAGCTTGTGATCTGATTTCATTGGGAAAATGGATAGAGTTAAACTCTGCCTGATACCCACCACATTCCACAGGCTGTGTGATGCAGTGGGGTCATTCCAGAAGCAGCGCCTCAGTGGAATGTGAGATACGTCACCAACCCTGAGTAACTGTTAGTAGGATGTCTGTAGCTCCTGCATCTGCTGGCTTGGTGAGTCAGGACTTCCAGGACTCTGCATTCACTGAAACCTTAAAAGATTAAAACTTCTTCCACAGTGTAACATTTCAGCTGTAAATGGCATAGGTTGCTACTATGCATCCCAACTCCTTGGCTGCTCTGCTGTTGCTTTGTCGTGTATTTCTCTGGATGATTGTTTCCAATGATTTACCTTTCCTCAGTGAAAGCATTTTTCATCTCCCTTTTTAGAATTTCATCTTTGGAGGCTTGATCTAGTTCTTCGGATAGAAAGATCATTTTTATTCTAATCTTGTCCTTCAAAGTGCTTGCAAAATCTCTACTTTATTGATTAGGGAAACATAAGTGTTGGCTGGATCAGAGCAGACCCTTTGGGATTACTAACAGAAGATCTGTCTAACAAGAACATACTCATAGTAATCTTTTAATATATTTTTAAACAAGTATTACAGTGATTTCATTTGCATTTTGGTTGTCTCCAATTGATTATCAGAATATTGTATCAAATGTTATCAAAATCTTAAAGAGACTGATCTAATCTACAGATTTCCGTTTCTCTTCAGGCTGTTTGTCTCTCAGCAAGGCAAATTAGTCTGTTTGATATTATTTGTCTTATATAGTACAACAATTATTATTTGCGTAATTTTATTATCCTTCAAGGTCCATGGAAATGCACTGTTTAATAATTTGTTTTGGTTTTTGGATGCTCAGGTTTTTTGCACTATTTTATTCCATAAAAGACTGGAGCATCAGACTCAATGATCTTAAAGGCCTTTCCAAACCTGAACAAATCTGTGATTCTATAATTTTTGCATAATACCTTTTGTATAATAATTTAACATAATTTTTTCCCAAGGATCATCTTACAAAGTGCAGTTCCATGTGTAGTGTGAAAAAAGACTCTGCAATGAACTTGTCTGTGCTAGTCCTAGTTCTGTGATACTTGCAGTGATCAGATAAGTCTCTTTTTGACTGACACAGTTTGCTTCTCACTACTTATTTTCCTCTCAGGTGTATTTTGAAGATTAATGAATATTTATAAAATGTTTTGAGTGAAACCTGCACATGAAAAATGCAACAGAAGTTGAAAATGTCATAATTACTGATGTTTATTATTTTTTAAAAAGGAAGACTATATGGCAATCAATATCCATGGAGAATTATGAACTATAAAAATAGAGTGAGAACTCTGAAGGTACTACAGGAAATTGTGGCCTGAGGAAGAAAGCCTTGCAATGGCACAAGGAACAGTGGACAAGTTTTGTTAATAATGCTTAGTGTTGAAATATATGCTGGATGAAGCATTTGTATTACCGAAGTATGATGGAATCCTTTTCAGTCTGCAAGTAATTAAGGATGAGGTTCATCATCATCATAAGTAATATTTATAATTTTAAAGCAGTAGGCTAAGGTAATGTATACCAAAGAACTCTAACAGAACGCTCATGAGAGATCTCATTTGTAAGAAATCCTGGCATGTCAGTGAAATTTCAGGAGACTCACAGTATTCTGCCAATGTTTAAGGAAAGAAAATTAAATAAACAGAGCAATCAGGATGACCCATCGTAGCTGGTTAACATGACATCAGACCCAAGCAGCACAGTACAAAAGCTGATTCTTAGCCAGGTCATAAATAAGTCAATAATTGGCAATAATTCTTATTTTTATCAACATTGTTTTGTTGATAAGTCCAGTTTAATTTATTGATAAGGGTTTTAAATCTGTTTCCTCAGATTGGTATAGGAACATATTTCCCAACCCATTTCACAAAGCATTTGACTACCATTGTGACATTTTAATAAAGATCCTAGTCAGGTCTAGTGTCACTAAATACTGAGGCATTTCAGTGGTCTGGGCCAGTGTGGCTGCAGAGGTGGGACATGTGCTTTTGGGCTGTAATGCATAGAGGCACCTACCCAATCAGAGCAGCATTAGCTGGGGATGTCTTGCAGCCACCAGTAACCTGGATCTTTCTTTTCCCTGGTTACCTTCACAGTGTATTGCTGTGATCTGTTTTACAGCCATTTGTGTTATTTTTTACTTTGCTTTACCTGAGTTATCCTAGTCTTTCTGTACATTTAAAATACCCACTGATAGCATTTCTGAGTGTCACTAAGGTTGTTTAGGGTGTGCATTACTGGGTATATAAAGCAACTAGACAGAGCAAACAGTGGCTTAAGAAGATTGGCATATTCATGTGAAGTTTTTGTAACACAAGTGAGTGCAAAGCAATGAGCATGAGAGCTAAGATCACTGTTCACACCTCGGGGACCAGGGAGCTGTAGAGTGGAAAACTGTCCCATAGGGACAACTGAGAATTTCTTGAATTTTTGTCCTAGAAAAGAGATGACCTAGAGGAAATATGGTAGCTCAACAAAATTATTTGGGTCACAGAAGAGTTAAATGGTTTGCTTAGGGTACATCATGAGTCAGTGGGAAAATTATGAATAGGAGTGAAATGGTCTTCATCCTTTATCTTGCTGTAGGACTCAATGCTCTTCAAAAGCTTGCAATAACCAGTCTTATGGGTCATCCTGAAACTAAGCATGGAGGAGTTGTTTGTTGAGAGTGGTTTCAAGAGTAATTTAGCCAGAGCAAAGAGAATAAAGTGGAATGGGAAGAAAAAGAGCAGAGACACAGGCAGAAACAATTG
This sequence comes from Coloeus monedula, assembly GCF_965178545.1. Classification (NCBI taxonomy): domain Eukaryota; kingdom Metazoa; phylum Chordata; class Aves; order Passeriformes; family Corvidae; genus Coloeus; species Coloeus monedula. Next base: position 22,910,063 of record NC_138789.1, read on the forward strand.
TTCTCTACTTAACAAAAAGTATGAAGAAAATATTTGTCCATGATGATACAGAAAGGGGATAAAAAATTCTTGACTTTTGAGCCTAGCAAAATAAAAAGCAGGAAAATTTCTGATCTGATTCAGGTGCAATAAAGAAGGACAGGAAAGAACAGAGTTAGAGAAATAGGGGAAGAAAAGGACTGTCAGAGCTTTATAGAAGACCAAATTCTTGTTCTTTCTTTTCTAACAGTAGAACTGACAAATTGAGTTAGCACAAATTACAGATGTGGCAAAGTATCACCCTAAAACCAATTCAATGCTGGTAGGAATTAGTCCATTGTTAAGTATACTGAGAAACTGGTTGGAAGCAGAGCATGACCTAATGGGTTTAGCATTACTATTGCAGCTGTGTGAAAGTATTCCAATAAATAAACAGCTCAGTGAAGAAAGTGTGTTAGATTTTTAAGATTCTCCCAGTATAACAGGATGTGCCAAGTCATTGTTTTAACTGTGGAACAGATCCTTAAATGCTGTAAGGCAACCAGATCCTTTGGAAGCACCAAGATGATGCTGATTTTCACAATTTGATAATGTGACCCCCAAATTCAACCCTTCTCATGGTTTCTGTAGTGATGGCACTGTGAAAGGCTGCACAGAATGGCACAGACCTATCTACTCTACAACGATATCAGGGAAAGTATGGATGTATAACTGCAAGCAGGATTTCATTCATCCTTTACCTGACAGATCCCTCTGGGAGTGGTGCAGATTTTGTTTTTAGTTTTGACTGTAGCAGTGATGCTGGGAAGCAGAATTACTGATGGGAGAACCTGACTGGGGCTGTCCCTGACACTTTGGTTTGTCAGAGATCATTATGTTTGGAATAATTCAGTGGGAATAATTGCACTCAAAATTATGCTCTAAACTGATATTGTAGGAGACTTTTCTACTGCTCTTCCTTAAGGTAAAAGCCCTGTTGCACAATATTTGGATCCAGGGATTTATGTGGTACACCTAAAAAAGCCCTGTTTTTAAGATACAAAATACATACATTTTCAGTGGTCAGTAGCCAGGCTCACTGACCTATTTCTGCCTGAAGATTTCTTCTTTATCTCAGCAGAGCCAGGCACAGAGGAACTCATGACAGGAGTGCTATGTGCCTGTGCTAGTGAAGGACTTGGGCTGAAGATTTGGTGCATTACTGGCAGGCATGACCTTCCAGGGGTCTCCAGTTCTCACTGGTCCACCTTAAGGCAGCAGGGGCTGCCTGTGCCTCTTCTCTTTGAAAGTCAACCCCTAGATGTTTCCTTCAGGCTTGTAGCTGTTCAGTTCAAGTCACAAGATCACACCTGTGCTAACCTGTCTGGAGCTTTGTGATGCAGATGCAAAAACATCAGAGAAAGATTAATACAACCAGCCATTGATTTATTATGTTCTAGAAAGCAAGGGATAAAGCAGGCTGGCATGATGCCCCGAGCCCAGCCTCCACGACGACTTCTCTTGTCCTGACATACATCCACTAGCATTTATCTTGTTTGTTCACCTTCCTCTCGCTTTAGTTTCCCAGACTTCAGGAGTTTATTTTGGCAGGCATGCTCCTCGCTGCTGCTGCTGCTGCTGCTGGAGCTTTCCTCTGAGCTCTTTGAGAGGAGATACTTGATTGCAATCGAGTCCTTCTTGTTCATTTGCAAGCAGAGGCAGGAGGATTTGCTCACCTTAAATGACTCCCCCCACATACTCTGGCACATGTCGGTCCCATTTGCATATATCTGTGTGTCAAATAAGAAATGCCTCAATTACATTTAAAAATAATTGAATTAAAATAAGTTTGTATAAAATTGATAAACATTCATCACTTTATAAAAACTGGTACCAGGTTATAAAAACGTTGTCTGCAGTCCTTTACTGTCTTGCTGTGTGCTATGCTTCATCTCTTCTGAGATGTCTGAAAATGTTACCCAGTCCCACAACTGGCAAAAGTGATTTGCCTGTTTTGAGAGCAAGTGGTTACACAAAGTGCAGGGATCAACAGCTGCCCTTTGTTTCCACCCTGGGGCTGACAGCCCAGCAGCTCTCTGGGGCTGACAGTCAAAGCTGTGTGTGAGAGCCTTTACAACTTGTAGCATGTCAGGACATTCTGACATGCCTCGAAATCTGAGTAGTGCTGAAAGTGCCAGACAGTGCTTTGAATATGGGAATCTTTTTATTTACAGGCCAGAGACAGCCCAGTGGAGTCACAGCTCCGAGGGATCTCATTGTGCCTGCTGCAACGTACTTCATGGATGGGCAGGACCTCACAAGCAAAGAGAAGAGACATAATTCAGCAGCTGCCTGAAGACAGTAAGTTTTTGTCAGGCTTCCAGAGTGCTTTTACCAGTGGGGTAATGTCCTTTCTGGCTCAAGAAACTGCAAATTGCAGCTTCTTGTACTCTTGTCGAGTGAATCTGTTCTGTTCTTGGTACTACAGCATTTTGTAAATCCTGTGTCATAGGACCTGTCAACCACACAACAAAGATACTGCTTGTTTGCTGAGCTCACATTGTGACAACCTTTTGCCTGCCCAGCTTGAGTTTGTCTAAAGAATATTAGCTAAAATATGGATGCTGCAGGTGCTGGAGAAGGAGTATGGAGGTTGGATAGTGCACTGGGAGCAGGGTCAGAAAAGGAAATCTCCCGCTATCTAGTTCTTTCCTTGTGTTCTCAGGGCAGGCAGTTATAGCTCTTTCTTTCCCACTATTCCTGTGATTTTAAGTAGCATTAGATATTTTCTTCCAGCTCCTGTGCAGTTCCTGAATTTCTACCTGCTTTTAGCTAATCATTCCAGAAAGTGTTAAAGCCTGTCAAGTGGGTTCGTTTAGGTCTTTATGCAAGAGACATGGCTACACCGTATACCTGTGTCCCACAGGTTCTGTAATGTGTTTGTGCTCTTCTACTTGCTAAATTGGTAATTTTATATTGACCTTCCTCCTAATTCTGCTTAAAGATCAGAGCATAATCAGAATGCTGCAGCAAATACATGGAGCACATAGCCTATTTACCCAATATGTCCCTAAATTTCTGCAAAGGATTCTAACTGTTTAGCTTCTTGGAAAATTTCCTAGTCTGTGCATTAACATTGCTTGAGGAGCACCCAGCTGGGAGAATAATGACAAGGCTAAAACTGGCCATGGTCAGTTGTGCATCTTTAATATTCAGTGTTTGTTCTTTATTCAGCAGTTGTCCCAAATGGGCCTTAGAACCACTTGCATATATTACATGCAGAGCTGCTGATTGCTCCTCTGTGTGAAAAAAGTAAGGATCTGTCTACAGTGCTCTGACATGTGAGAACTCTTTCATGAGTCCAAACCAGGGCAGCCTAGCGTTTCTATATCATGTAATTTTCATATGGGAAATGTGTGCTTTTTTAATTTCTCTGCAGAAATTTCATCTTTATGCTTACTTACCATGCAAGCCTATTTTTGGTGAAAAACATGGGCAACTTAGGGTGTGGTTTAGGAATAGCTGTGCCTGGCTTCAAGTGATAAGACCTCGGACCTTGCTGCATGTTTTTCCCTGCAGATGGTACATTTTCTTTAAGAAATAAGTGCAAGGGAACTCAAGGTTAAAAATTCCTATCTCTGAAACAAGGACAGTTTGAACAGAGACTGGAGATTATTTACGGAGATTATAATTTTGTTTTTCACTTCATCTGGAACTACTGATGATTTAGCACATCTGGGAAACTAAGCTGTAAGTTTCCACAGCCCATTTGTTTTTGGCCACCTTCCTGAGTCTGCTGATTAGTGTCATTTTTGCAAGGCAGACAGCAATCCTGCACTAACTGGACTGTGTCTGCCACTTATATCAGTTGCTGAACTGACTTCTGGAAGTACATGCACTTGAATTGAATTCAAAATAATGAATCTGCAAGCCTTACTACCAGTCCCTAAGCACTTCACTTAAATTTTATTTACTTCTTCAATTTGGGCAGTTTTTCATGGACTCAGTGAAGTTCAACTGTTAAAAATATTCAAGTACACTTTTGAACTGTATTATATCACTCTGATGCTAAACTTACTTGAGTCACTAGAAAAATCCAACCTGACTCTGGAAAGGTCTGCAGATCAGGTTCCAGGCAACCTTGCTCCTGTAAGTCTTGTCAGTTCTCATTTTATACACTTTTGTGTCTAAAATTAGTTATCCCAACCATTAAACATTCTCAGAAAGATGGGATGGAGAAGGACAAGGTAAAAGAGAGAAAAGGACAAAGGTACCTAATAGGCAAGAAAACCTTAAAAGTTCCTCAGTGGTTTGGGAATTTACATTCCAATTTTTAAAAAATAGAGGTGTGTAGATCCCCATATTGTGTAAGGAACCTTATTAAATGCATCTTAGTGTCTCTGTATGAACAAAGTTCATTTATCTTTTACTTTCTAAATCCCATTGTGGTTAAAATATCAGTGTTTCTTGAACTTTTGTTTCACAAGTGGAATGAATAGTGATTAACTAAATGTATGTCTACCTAGAGTAAGTGCTGTACATAAAAATGAATGTTGGAAAATATGCGTACTTAAAAAGTCTGATGTAGGAATGGCTTGAAACTGCTGAAGTAAAAATAATTCACTGATGGCATTTTACTCCCATATATTCAGGAAAAAAAAAAGAACTCCTAATGCCATATTTTCTTCTTCAGTTGATCAGGTTTTCTTACCTCACTGTATGGAGTACATTTATCCTTACAGTGGTTTTCTCCACTTTCATCCCATTCCCAGTCTGTCAGCCAGTTACGAACACATATGGAATCATCTTTGCAGGCTTCATACCTTCATGGAGATTAGTGTGGAAGATACAGTTACTTCTCTCACATTTGTCAGTGGACTCAGATTCAACTCAAAGAGGTGTCCATGGGCTCTGTTAGTAACATGGTGTGATTACAGTGCAGCTTAGCAACAAATCTTCAAGAAATGTGCACAGTGCACATTATCTTAGCTTGACATGTTCATAAACTCCGAGCTGGCCAGGAAGACTTAAATTCCCATGAAAACTAAACAGTTCACTCTCTACTTTTTATACTCACGGACTTAGCAAAGGGCTCGTGTTGTGGGTGTTTTCTGCTTGGTTATTTGATGTTACTGAGTGGAAGAAATCCTGGGAGGGAGGGAGGGAGGGAGTTTCATGAATGCTGCTGTTCAGTATCATAACAGAGCATAGGTATGCTAAGGGTGAACTGTCACTTGAAGGAGATGTGGGGCAAGTTTGTATTTATTAATTAATACGGGAGAAGTAGAATGATGTTTCCCAGGCAGGGGAGGTGCTATGAGGAATGTACACCGAAATAAGGAAATTCCGCAAACAACAAAATCATATAAACTAATAGGCTGTCAGCCTCAGAACAACATTTTCAAGGAAGTTAAAAGGAAAAGGAAAGATAAGAGTCCTGTAGGGTATAAATCTAAAATCTTGAATTTTAAGTTATTTTTAACTTGTAAGTGGTAATGTAGAAAAAAACCTATAAATGGCCTGGAATGAGTAGAGTTCTGGCTGATCTATGTGATGAGAGATCTCATGACTTACCATTATCCTACATAATTTCCTCCCTTGCACTTCTGTTTTATGTTGTACTTTTTGGCTCTTACCTTTCTTAAGGTCCACTTCCTGCAAATCAGTTAACATCTACTTAAATTTGGTCTCATTGTCTTCTGGAGAATTATTCATACCAGTAACCGAAAGTGCCAAAACAATGAGGCACAGCTTCCAGAAAGTTAACATTTAGCATGGTATTTGTAATTAGTGGCTTTGGATAGGTTTTCTGTTTGTCATTTTGAATCTTCAGGGTCATGTTTCAAAGCTATTTTGATATCAGAGGGCTGCAGCCTTACATTTTAAAATGAAATATGTGCATCGTCACGTGGTCACAGAACTACGAGAACTGGACATTGAAGTAGATTTGCAAATGCAGAAAGGTCAGAAGAGGCATATCTGCAGAACCTTCACATTGCTTTTCTGGGCTTTTTGGAGGGAGAAAGAGCAATAACAAATGGAAAGTAACCAGGGCCTGAACTAAAGAGCTCAGGGTCAGGAGACATTTACTCTCAATGGGTTCATCCCTGAATCTACTGTCAGATGTAGGGGCTCTGCTGGAAATAGAGGCTAAAATCTGATAAATTAATATTCATGCTATGCATTTGGTTTCCTCAGAAATCTGAATAAAATATATTTATTAAAGTCTTTATATTTTTATTCACCATTATTTATTAACTTGTCAGATGAAATGTTTCCTAATCACAATTATTACCTGACTGTGGTTTGTTCTATAAGCAGGTGGCAAGGCATAACTCTATTGCTAGGAGTTTTTCTATATCCCAATGGAAGTAATTAAGAAGTCAAGTTTATGAAAAGTCATGATTTGTGAAAAGTCTAATTTCTGCCATCCAGAAACATGGAAGTTGTTTCTTCAAACGTTAACTAAAACCTGTGAGAAACATAAATACTTAAAAGATCCTCCCCGAACATATTAGTTCCCTATGTACAATGAGCAGGATTATTTTTATTTTAAAGCCTTTCCCCCTGTATTTCTTATAATTAGCTCTTTCTCTTTTATAGGGCCCTTTCCCAGGTGAATGAGAAAATGACTTGTACATTGGGCTCTTTCAAAAGCAACAGTTTAACGACTACTGAGAGCAAGGAATCCTAAAACAATAGGAAGAAAAGGAAGGCCCCAAGCTAGTCAGATGAATTTCTTTTAAATTAAGTCACTGCTCATTCAGAATACTCTGCACATTTCTGGCCACAAAGACATACAGTATGCAGCAGGCACACTCCCAGTATGTAGAGAAAGTAGGTCACATCACCAGCAGTGCTACAGCATGCTAAAGGGACTCCAGTGAATAGAGCATGACAAAATGTTACTTTAAATCACCAGAAAGGGTGGGAATTCTGTCCAGGCTCTTTTCTAGCTTCAGGCCTTAAGCAGGGTAAGGGAAAGGGTTTGACACTGGCATTAGGCAGGCACACAGACCAGCGCGCAGGGTAATGGGCCTTCAGTACATTTTTGATTCAGGCCAGGCATCTGTGACGCCAAAAGGGGCAATAGATCATTGCTCAGGACTTGTTTAGAGCAGATCCTCTCTCTGCCAGGACACTCTATACTGGAAAAGGGTCAGTTTTTCCTGTGCAGCAGCTCTCAATCACCCCATGATACTTTCCAACAACTAAAGTTGAAAGTGCTGTTTACCTGAAGGTTCTGGCAATGCCCAGGGAACACTGAGGATTTTGCAATGTAATATTGACCCATGATCTACACTTTGGTATAAATCTCATATACACTAAAGCTGGCTTAAACCAGTCCATAGATGCAAACTAAACTTACAGCACACATTTTCTTTCATTTTTACACTTTCACTCGATGTAACAGTTTGGTAAAGATTTTCATGCTACCTGTTTTGGGATGCATTTGTTTTAGATACTGGTATTTTATCATTTTCCCCATTAGATCTATTCTAAAGCTCGCTGGCAACTCCAGTGCTTTAATACCCAAATGCAAAATTTGATTCTGAGCTTTAAGATTCAGAGCACTGAGGGCAATTCAAGGTCTCAGTCTTTATCTTCAAGGAGGTCAGTAATCTGGATTCAGTTTAGAAGATTACAAAAAACTTAGCAAGGAAGACTGCACATGACAAATCTGTTCCTGAGGCACATGAAGTTTCCTGACACAGAAATAAAATTTGTTGCTAGAGAAAGCTCTAGGAAAGCTAAGAAATACATCAGCCCTTCTCACTCTCTTCCATTACAAATCCAAGCTATGCTTCTTGTTTCCTTCACTGGCACAAAGCAATGGAGACATATTTAAAGACAAATCCTACCAAAATTCTGCACTGCATACATGACTTTGCCCTTGGAGGGAATGGAAATGGATCCACATGTCAATAATATTCAAGTTGTATGAGCACTAGGGAAGCATGGCAGAGAGCAGCCCAAGAGAACCCTACCATGCCCTGTGTTCTGTATTTTCTGTACTTTCAAAAAAAAGCTCTTTTATAACATTTTTATTAGTATCATAATGGTTTTCCATGATTTTCAGAGCAGCCTAAGGGATCCAGACATTCACAGTCCATTACCTTCATGGAAAGCTAGCACATTTAATCCTATAGTGTGAACAGAGCCTGTGGTGTTTGTGCTATGCTTCACACACACATCCAGACAAGTTACTCCAGTGACTGGGCACAACATTCATAAGGTGGTGACTGAGTTTATGTGTCCCACAGTGATATTATTTAAGATCCAACATCTCAGAAAAGGGAGGGAAGGAGAGAGAGAGGGAGGGAGAGGTATATGCTGGATAAGTTGCGGTGGAAAAATCTGAGTACCCTACGTGGATACAATGCTCCTGCCCCAAGACTAAGGAGAGATGGGTGCTGGGTTGTCCCCACATGCCTCGCACTCAAAAAATAATGTAATTCTCTGATGCTGTGTTTTGGGAAACAAAGTTAAATGCTATTATGCTGCTCATTGCTATTAATAATTTTAGCATTACTTGGCTGAGGTTGTCTCAGATATTCAGGCTTTTAGAAGAGATTTTAGAGAGTGTAATGATAGAAGGGAGAAGGTCAAGGGTGAAAAATTAAGGAATGAAGCTAATTTGTTACATTAATTAGTTGAAATCCCACATGAAGTGACATCTTTCCTGATTTTGTAGTGCATTTTATGCATACAAAACAAATGTATCATATCATTATCAATTATTCAAATTGAAAATGCTAGTTGCAGAAATGCTACCTCACAGACATGGCCTTTTCAAAGGGTGGGCAGGCCCTTGCTGCTGCCAGTGCCTGTCAGTGTGGCAGGAGCTCCTCTGTCACAACGCCACTGCACTGCATCCTCACCCAGAGCAGGGCAGTGCTGTCCCCAAGTCACTAAACTCATGTTAGTGTCTCCATCCTACATTCACAGCCTGTGTTGTTATTATTTTGGGGGCAGTAGCTTAGCAGAAGGAAAAGTACAAATGGCAAATGAGAAATTCAGAAGCAGAACAAGAGAAAAGGGGGTGAAACACCATTGAATCATGGGCATATTAAAATTAAATAAAAATACTTTTATTAAAAAGCTGAACCTACCAGTCATCACAAAAGCTTTGACACAATGGAACACCCTGAATAGCAGCAGTGTCGTTGGGATGGATCCAGCGAGCAGCATGTGGAGAACACCGGTAAAAGCACTCGATTTTCTTTGTGAAATCTTCACAGCTGTGGTGGATGAGAAAAGCCACAAATAAGCCTGTTTCTGAGCATCAAGGCTACAGCCTCAGTTTTCTAGGCCTGCTTTGATGTGGATGCAATACTACAGATTAGGAGAAAAACACAGAAAAGCATCCTTTGGCCCTGTTAATGCCTAAGTTTGAAACTCATTCCTCTGGCATTGTGTACGGACTCTGACCGTGCAATTACCACAGCCAGCTACAGCACAAATGTTTCCATGCATATTTCAGCCCTATTTGTGTAAGCTTTCCGTGAACTTTTGAGGCCTTGAGTTTTCCTGGCAACAACGATTCCAGGCAATAATAAAATGTAGTTTAAAACGATAGTATAAAACTTTGTCCGTGCTGTAGCCTCATGGTTTCACTAATCTTTAGATTTTTCCCACAGCCCAGATGAAGTTACTTAAAATTGCATACTGTGCTGCTCTCCTGGGAGTGGCAGGCAAGAGCTGTTACTTTTTCACATCTGCTTTTGCTTAATTGTTTTGTACTTTCATCCCTTTATTTCTATAACTTGCCATGTTTCACAGCTTTAACATCTAAGGGGGTACTAAAAATCTTAATTAAGGAGACGTTCTTCATGGTTACAAAACCCACAGGATTATAAGAATTTTTATTCTAAATTTTCAGACATTTCATTTCTGGACTCCTGGGTTTGGGTTTTTTTTTTTTTTGGTGAGATTTAATAATCTAGTTGATGTGCTTTCTAAACAAAGGAAGAAACTGGTCTCTATTCACTACAGATCACACTCACTGGTGGGTGATGGTTGGAGAACTACAGAGGTGCAGGGTGGTTGTCACCTGCTGGGTTTTCAACTGGTTTGCATTGCTAGATCTGGTTCTATACAGAAAGCAAACTTGAAAAAACATAGCTGTGTCTTGACAAAATGTCATAAATAGTATAGACTTAGGGATTTGTGGGTTTGTGTGAGAGGAGAAGAAGAGTCAGAGGTTGGTCAGATATAGAGAAAAGGTGATGGGAACTAGGCTGGGTGACATTATCTCTAAGGTAACCTAATGTCCATCAGCAGCTGGTGGCTGCTCCAGCCCAGATCTTTGGAACCAGGACACAGAAAACATCAAAGCTGACTTACGATTTACTGAGCTGCCCACATCTGTTCCAGTAGCTGTTGCTTACTTTAATTACCGGGGAATGAGCCAATTGCTCTGTGAAGTCTGCATAGCAACAGGAAGCTGTTAGGAATGAAACAAAGATCTTGCAATAAGTGTTCCTTTTTAACACTGTATTTGGAAGACAGAAATGTAAGATGAATCTGGTTTGGACCATAATATGATAAAGTCTCTTAGTACAAACTCGAAGGTGTACTCAAGCTCTAACAATTTTGGGTGTGAAAGTAGCAGTGTAAATGCTGGGAGAGGTGGACTGGCAAAAACAGTGCTTTGTCAAGTTGTGCCCAGAGAGTCCCAAGAATTTTACCAGTGTTCTGCCAGATGCCACATCCTGAGGGATACTAACTTTGAAAACTACCAAACATAAAAAAAAAAGAGTTGAAGAATTTTAATAAGTGCTGTACTTTGCTTACAATAGAATTTTGATTTCAACTTTTCCCATTTGGTGTCTGCTACAATTAATTACAATAAACCAAAGTAATCTTTGCTGTGAATATTTTTAAGCAGATGGAGCTACAAGAAAGACAAACTGCATCAGAATTTTGAAAAGAAAATAAATTAAGTCAATGAGACTTTCACAAATGACTTTGTTAAGACCCAGTATCTTACTCTTGGTTTGCATGCAGTAAAATGCCAATGAAGGAGGCTGTTCAAATACAATGCATACTGCATCTTATATATTTTTGAGAAATTAGGGGAAGTGCCAAAACAGTTACTGTGTACAATGCTGTACTTCTTGACCATATTTGGAAAAAATTAAACCACTCTTACATTTAGAGTACAGAGTGCACTCTTGCATATTTGGCTCAGGACTTGGCTTTGGTTTTTGGGTGTCCCCTTCCAGACATCCATATTGTTTGCAGGTGGATGATGTTATGACAGCAAGGAGGGTGATAGCAAACCTCAGCATTGTTCTTCAGCTCTTTTTCCTGTATTAAGAGAAGTCTTTGTTTACATCCTTTGTTTCTAGGAGAACCCATAACATTAAAAGGAAGGACTGCATTTAAAATACTACATATATAATCAAATAAAATATGCTCAGCAAAGATGCACACAGAAATATTAAGACACATTGTCCCTTCCTCTTTGCTTATAACTGAACACTTACCCTTCTGTTTCATATTTCTGAAGTTTGGTGACAAGTGATAAAAGTCATCAATAATTCAGGCTATGTGTGAAAACGTGTTATCATTTTCAGTATTTAAGAAAATTATTTTAAATTTCTTACACTAAGCTGAATTATTTTTTAATCCTTCCAAGAGACATTTGTATGTTTCCCTAGATTTGAAGAAAATATTGATTAGTTCTAAAACCTGAAGAGTTTTTTTGCACACTTGGAAATTCCAATTAAATACAGCTGCAAGTGAGATAGTAGTGTTCATCACCTGAGCTGGATAAATTACATTGAATACTTGCCTTTTGAAGCTATGCTGATTTATATTTAAGAATCTGATCTGTTATTTTCTGCTTCTGTTGTAGAGTTTGGTCAAAAATGCAAGACAAAAATATTTTATCTTTATGACTAAAATTTCTCTAAACACAGGCTATATATTAGTCAGCTATAAAGATACATCTATAACTTGTTACATAAATCAATGCATTATTCTTTATACATGCTATTAATTTAACCCTTCATTCTTTAGTTAAGTATTCCTGTTAACTTTTTGGAATAATTTTGCCTGAATAAGCACTGCAGTTCTTCTATGCACCCAGACTTTTCAGATATAAAGAACAACTTATACAGAAGAAGAAAACTCTCTCTTCAATTTCTCTGTAATTTCTCACCTCTTTTGCTTTCCTTCTGGGTGATACTTCTCCCTGGAACAGGAACACAGTAAATTGCTTTTCCCATTTTCCACTTTATATACACACCATCTGGCACCAGTGCTCCAGAATTTGTTTGCCCTGGAAGAGTTCCTTGACCCTTTGGAATGCTAACACAGATTTATCTCAAAAGCAGATGCAATGACCAGCACATAATGCCCTTTTATTGCTTGCAAACGTCGACATGATAAAGAGGAAAGTACAAACATGGGTTAGAATTAGAAAAAAAATAGCTCTCCTATATTTCAAATGCCATTAACCCCTCCTGCCTGATTTTTCAATGATTCCTTGTATTATTAATTATTAAATTAATTTCTACAACAGTTTCATGGAGCTCTTGGCACCAAGTTGGGCTTCAGTGAATTCAAGACATTAAATGCTTTTTATTTCAGCCTGACTGCCTTAATTCTGACTAATGGTTTGCCTTGTTACACAGTAATTTTACTGCATTCCCTGGAAGATAGTCCATGTCTCCTGATTCCCAGTTCTTTGTTCTCTCTTCACAAAACCTGCTGCTGTTCACCCTGGTTGCTCTACCTGCCTCATATGTACCTTACAACCAGTCTCACAAGCGCTACAAGAAATGGTTGATTGTACCACTGATAGTGCATCCTGATGGGATCTCATTGGGAGGGCTGCTTTCTGCAAAGAGTATTTGCATCTAAACATAAACCATTGGTTAAGGTAGACATGGTGATGACAAATAGTTGCCAAGATGACAAATCATTTTCACAGATTGTCTTCTTGTACTGTAAAGAGCAGCACCCCTCAGTACCTTGCAATTATTTAGATACATAAGGAAGGCAGCATCTGTTGTTTTTGTGTTTTAAATAGAACACTGATTTGTCAGATAATACTCTGAGGCCATTATCTACTGACCTTTTTTCTTAAAAATACAAACATTGGCACAGTAGAAGTATGATATAATTCTCAGTGAGCAAAGGCACGAGCAGGATAATAAAACAATCTCTATAAGCTATAAGCACTGATTTTTATTCTAGCTCAAGTAAATGCCTCAAGGTGAAAGTCTTGCTGGCCTAAAAAGAGCCTTTTCCAGATCAGTGGAAATGGAGCAATTTTTATGTTCCAGAATGAATTTAATTAAGACAAGTTTAGAGAATGAATTTAATTAAGGCAAGTTTGAAAAGGCATAAAGTAACTATAGGAGAAAATGAAGTAAATCTAATGGCTTATTACCTGTGCTTTCACTTCATGTGGCTTGATCTAGTGTTGGCTGAAATTCATGGAGCTCCTTGCTGCTTTGCAAAGTAAAGGATTGGTGTGTGCTGCTTGACACTAGGATCTGTGTATTATACAAAATAAAGACCAACGTATAACATGAACATTCACTTTCAACACTGTGAGGAGTGGACGGGCTGGCCAGCCTGGTGAAAAGCACAGAAATAGTCCATGCTCTGCTCCTGACTGCTCAGTTTGTGTGAAATACATGGACACTGGTGAGGTGTCAGCATGCCAGGAGGTTCTTGTAATGCCTCTGCTCACTGAATTGGCATACAAATTATATTAAGCTATAGGAAACTGGGATCACTTTCAGGCTTTGAGTAGGAGCCAAATGGGACCACTTGCTGGGAGATTAGGCAGAGTTTCTAGCAGCGGGAAGGAAAATTGTCATATGTTTGTGATTTCCCAGACTTGGCTTCGGTTAGCAGTACATGTAAGCAGGCTCGGGCTAAGGAGCCTTTAGTGATCTTGGCTATACATTTTCATCTCCTGAGAAGTGAATCTTGATTTTTCTTTTCTAAAAGTATTCTCTGCCAATTGTTTTGTCTGATGTCTTATACTGGGAAATTTGTTAAAGGAATTTTCTTACCTTTTCCCATACTGGAATGGGTCATTTATCTTTATTTGTTAAAATTTAACTTATTTTCAAGCACTCACTGATATTCTTGTACTTTTAAGACTCCTACTGCCATTTCATTTTAACTTTAGTATCAATACCCTGTAACTTCTATTCCTCTCTCCAGAAGCTAGAGTGAAAGCATGCATGATGTTGAGGTATTGCCATAGACAACAACTCAGGCACCACAACAATAAATTGTTATCATCTGATGATTTAATTGATAGTGGTCAATGGTGTTAGCAAATCCATGCATCTATTCCAAAACCACAAACACTACTAAACTAGGTCTCAAGAGTCATCTACCTGAGCAATTTCCTTCTGGCACAAGCCATTGGCAGAAAATTAGGGAAGAAATGTTTAAAAAATATAGTTTCCAACTTCCCAGCTTCTGGCAATCAGTTTAGTAACTATGTGAACTGACATCTCCTAATTCAACAGAGTGATTCCTGCTTTGTGAGTCAGATTTCTTTAACAACTGCAGCAAGCTTTCATGCCTTTATACTCTTGGTAACTCTGCAAAGCCAATGTGGTTAAGGGAAAAATTGTTTGTGCTTCCAACCAGTGACAATTGCCAGATCCATTTCCCTTCTTGGCACCCTGAAAGCGTAATAACAGTGTGACTGGAGGGAGACTGAGTTTCAGGAGTGTAAATTAGAGCATTTGGCCTGCTACAGCTTTATTAGAGATGGCAATGTGTGCTAATGAAATTAATCTGTTTGTTCCTCATGTCTCAGCGTGAGTCTGCATGCTCAGAGGTTGGAAGTGTTTTTCTTGTTAACTGTAACAAAAAACGCAATTAGGAGCACAGGTTCTTATCTAATTTAGTGAAGCTCCGTTAAATGCAGAGCTGTATTTAAAGCTGCAACAAGAACATGTTATTTGATGATCAGTGAAGTATATAAACTGGACTTTCATTATGTCAGACTTTAGAACTAAGGGTTTGTCTTCACAGGTCCTGGTTGAATGTATCGTGTCACAAGTCAAGCTGAATGCCAGGGGAGACACTCCAGATGGACTCAGTCTGGCACTTCTGACTCTGGAAAAAAACAGCTGAGGTCAAATCTTAATGCTACTGAATCTGAGGTGTGATTTGTTTCAGTTCACTTCAGTGGGGCTGGAATTTTTCCTATTTTTTTTTCTTTGTGTAAGGAATACATCACAGAACGAAGTAAGGCTTATTTGCTTTATTTAGTACACAAATGTTGCTGAGCTAGTCCTCCAAGAGGGCACAAGAATGACAAAAGCACCAGTAATTTTATATAATGAAGAGAGTGAGTCAGTGGTGGGTAAAAAAGCAGATATTTTAATGAATGGTAGGTTTAAAAAGAAATCTCAACCCAAACCAACAAAATTAGAATTGTAAAAATGTCATTTTAAGCCCCATGTTAGGCTTTTCAAAATTAAAGGGGACAAAAACCTACTTATTTCAGCTTATTACTGAGTGGAAAGCACCTCTTGAAAACATAACAGAATGCTCTTCCTTTGCCCTAGTCTTTCATTTGCCTTTCACTCTGCTAGTCTGTTACGGTGGGATTCCTTGAACCGCTAACAACTGCTGTTGGTTTTTCTACAAAGAGGGGGCTTTGGTTTGGGTAGCTCCTGACTGGTGTGAAGGGGGCTCTCTCAACTGACAAAGAAAAATCTGTGTCCAGTTTGACCTATACTCCAGAAATAACCAGCTGCAATCTTGTTTTGGATTTAGACCATTAATATTTGATTGAATTTTCTACAATCACTTATGAATGATGAATTTACTCTTAGGGGAATATCAATATTATTTTTTTTAAATTTACACTTGTATTATGGGTATTCATTATTTGAATAGAGATAATGCCTAGATGTCCCAGCCTGAAGTTGTGATGTAGTGTTTTAAAGTACTTGGTGCCATTACTGGATTCTGGATGGCCATGTCCCACAGCTCCCTTCTGTGCCTTGATCCTGTACTGCCCCTTTCCCTCCATTGTCCTGGCACAGCTCACAAGGGGTTGTGCACCCAACCAGATGAGGAAACTGATCCAGCAAAAAGAAATCTAGTGCTCCCCCACCCTTCAGTGTTTCTGGGTGCATCAGTTGCAGTTTATAGCACAGCTGAAGAAGAGTTTTGTTGCTGAAAAGGGTGGTATCACATTGAGAGAGACACACGTGAGGGTAGGACTGGCAGTACTTTCAGTCAGAACTGCCAGCCTCTGAGCTCCACTGTGTTGGTATTCTGTGTTGTGTTTTCTTAATTGTTATGTTGAACACCTCGTAATCAAAATGAAGAGCTGACAGGTTTATAGAGAAAACAAATAATACAAGCACAAGGTAACAGTGAGATCATACTGGTCAACATATTAAAAGGCAGTGACTGGAAACCACCAGATGAGTCATTGCTGAGCTTTTCCTGTTGGTATCACTGCAGGGATGAATGTTAAGGAGGACACAGTTGAAGCCCACGCTGTGTCTCTGATGAATGACTCCCATACATGCCATATTAGTCTTAGATAGCTTGACTCATTGTCCTGTGATGATTCTGTGGTTGAAAAATTGACCACAACACTCACGAAACAGGTGTTTTTTTGCCCAGTGCCTTTGTTTACATTATCATCTCTCTCTCTCTCTGCATCCCTCAAATGGCTCTGCTCTCTTGTATCAACCAAGATTCATTTTTACTTCCTAATCCTTTCTCAGTTATCTGTGCCCTCTTTGACTGTTCTGTTTCAACACAGACGACTTAAGTCTCTTGAAGTATCCTAGTGCCAGCCTTCACAGCACACCTGTTGGATTTCCATGGCTGCTGTTTTGTATTTGTCATCTTCTGTTTGGGAGGCATTTCCGTAAGTAACAATAGAACCATGTGTAATCCTCCCCTTGGCCCTTCTTAAATCTCATCTTTCTTTGGGTACCAAAGAGAGGGTGAGAACAGTTAGGATCTGAATCTACTTCTGCTGGCCAATATCTCTCCCCTCTTAACGTGCTTCTCTGTCTGGCCCTTTCAGAAATACACACAAATATACATATTTATGTGCATATGTAATTTGTCCTCTGTTCACACCCAGGGGTAGCAGCCCTATTGTGGCAATTGCTGTATGATCAAGTCCAAGCTGACAGAGAAAGCAGCACATTCACTGGTCTCTTCCTCTATTTAAAGCTCTAATGTATTTGATGAGCTTTTGTTGCTAGGAAGTGCTGTTAACTATTGCACTAAGCTCTCCTGATAGTTCACAGCCAAAATTTTAAACTTCGATTGCATATTTGCATATTTATATCTTCTACTTCCTTATCAGATGCAAATATGATACCTAGAACAAGGTTAGAGCAGTGCAAAGCTGTCACTGACATACTGCATCACTGCAAACATGTCCTTCATGGTATACAAAGAAGGAAAATAGCTATTGGAAAGCAAATCATATCCAGTTATGACTGGAATTTTCTTGTATCTAGATGTAGTAATTGCCATCCAAGTGTCAGTTGGTTTTCTCCATTAGTCTGTCCCTAAGACAGACTAACAGTGGTAGTCTCCAGTGAAGATGCATTGGAATAATATATAGTATAATATACTTTTATGGAAAAACCTGCTAGCAAGAAATTTCTTCCTAATCCTCCTTAATTCAATGTTTAGTTTGTGCCTTGAAGCATGACTATTTACAACCTTCCTGTAAAAAGTCCTTATGTAACTATGAGTATTTTTATTAATTACACAAATGTCTAAAGTGGACCTTCTTGACTCTGAGATGAGCTCAGCTGGTCAGACCATGGTGCCAATAACACTAAGGTTGTGGGTTAAATCCCTGTGTGGGCCATTCACTTAAGAGTTGGACTTGATGATCCTTGTGGGTCCTTTCCAACTCAGAATGTTCTGTGATTCTGAAATAGCAGACCTCACTAGATCCAGATAAGGAGTAAATTTTGCCTAGACTGTGTCAAGGTCCCAGACTTACTAATACTCCTGTGTTCTTTTAGAAAATCCTTTGTTTCTTACCATTTCCCTGGAGCTTGGGAGTGGTGATGGGGAGCTGTACTGTGTGGCTGCAGTCCTGTGCTGTGCAGGCAGCATGCATTGCCACCCTGGCAGGGCTGACACAGGGATCTTGAACTTCACTGAACAAAAGGATGCCTCATTCTATAAAGAATAATGGATTAGTCTCAGTCAAAGCTTTGCCCATCATGTCTCACTGGCTCC
The DNA here is from genome assembly GCF_965178545.1 of Coloeus monedula. Classification (NCBI taxonomy): domain Eukaryota; kingdom Metazoa; phylum Chordata; class Aves; order Passeriformes; family Corvidae; genus Coloeus; species Coloeus monedula. The sequence continues at coordinate 22,928,252 of NC_138789.1, forward strand.
ATGGGACTTTGTTACCTGTATTTTTTATTTTGCTTATAACTGGTATTCTCTGTTGTATCACGCTGGTTTTATTTATTTTTTTGTGAATCTTGAAGAAAGAATGCTGTCACAGGCGTGGAGTTGGGGAAACAGGCAGGAGTCACGGTGATGACGTGCAGCCTGTTAATTACTTGTCATTACTGACATTCTGTGCAGGTACAGCACCACATGCCACAGCCCCGTGCCTTCCTCCTGCCTGACTGCACACTGCCATTTGCCAAACATTAGTATTCCAGTGTAAAGCCCAAAACTTGTCTGTGAATACCATTAGAACTGGGTCACTAACAGAAGGTGCGTGACAGATTCACATGCAGAACAACCAAAGCCATTTCCTCTGTCTCGTACAGAGCACAAATACTGAGAGGGAAGGCTGTGTGTACAGTGTGAGTGGAATGACAAATGACAGGACGCAGTGATAAACTTGTTGGCATTAGTGATGCAGTTCTGCCTTGGAAACGGTGGAAGCAGGTGATCAGCTGGGTTATGTGTGGCACTGATTTTGCCAAATGGTCAAATTTAATAGGAATTAAAATGATTAAGTATTTCATTTTCAAGAGGAAATTCTCTTGCTCAGCAGAATGACTTCTACTGTTTAGCATTTTCTACTCTGTTTGCAATAAAGAGGTTTTAACCTCACAGCTTCAGTCTGCATATCTCTCTTCCAGCTCCAGCAATTATTGCTGTAGCTGTGTGCTAAGCAGTCATAAAAATGTTGCAGAGGAATTTGTCATCCCAGAAAACATTATGGACTGAGTTCGAGTAGACTGTGTTCTGCCTTACCAAAGTCCCTTTAAACCAGCTAGAGAAGAATGGAAGAGAACTTTTCCTGATAGTAGCATTCCAGCTACCTTCTGAATCAGAAGCACATGCTGAGACCTTTTTTATATGGAAAAAATGCAAGGTGGGATAAAGGGAAAGGAAATAGCTGGAACTGCAAAGAGAAACTGCATTAGCTGAGTATCAGCACATGAGCTACACAGATTGTCTGTAGTGCCCTGCTCTGTGTTAGTCAGTGTAGATAATGTAAGAATCATCCCCTTTATAAGCCTTTATTGATGAATCTTTTTTTGATGTGACAGAAGATTTCTGGAGACAAACATCATGAGCATAGATGTGGCACCATACCACGCTCTGCCTCATTCATCTGTACCCCTTTTCCCTGCCAAGCGTCTCATGATACGTTCACTTTTATTTAAAGCTGGGGAAAAAAAAATTCAGAAAACTAGCTCATATGGAAAAGAAAAATCAGGTCACCCAGACTGGTCTGCAGATTCAGGTCATATTCAGTGACATGTTTAAATGGAAAAAATATGGGAGAACCAGTAAAATGAGGAGTATTTTTCCTATTCTGTTAATATGAAACCTTACTGTTCTTTTGTTTCAAAAATATTGGAAAGACATTTTGAGTCCAAAATACTAACCAGGGATTAAGCAGAAGGAAATAAGCCAGAAGCAAACCAAACACAATATATTCACAAATAAAATGTCCTATTAACTGCCAAATGGCTTTTTGATTTGGAGAGATGAAAGATATTTTTAATTTTTTGTATTAAAATACAGAACCAGAAGGCAATTATTTGCAATTCTGTCTAAAACGAACAACTGAAGATTTGTTTCTAACATGTTTATTTGTTTAATATGTTAGAGAGGTAACATTATCCACATACTCATTGTGACTTTTCTTCCTGTATGCATGAATTCCTTTCTGGCACAGGAAGCGAACAGGTGTGAGCCAGAGCAAGGTGTCCCACTGGCCATAACCAACAAATAACTAATTGGCATCTATGCTGCAACAGGGCAAAGACCCAGCCAAATTATGATGAGGCACTGTGCCATCTTAATAGACTCACATTAACAAGGACGCCAAGATTCCATAAATTTACATTATTTACATTTAGTTAGAGCAGGATTCCCAGCTGGGAAGTTCCACATGGTTGTCCATTCTGATTATATACAATTATGATGGAAAAAGGCCTCTGTGACTAATCCAGCACCCTGAAATTGTTTTCAGCAAGCATTTAAGCATTCATAATTACTTAAAAATGCTCCCACTCTTCTACCTCAATAAATCGTTGGGAAGTACAAAATGTTGTCTTTGTACAAAATGAATAAAAAATTTATACAATTAGATTTCCTGGTTGAAGATTAAGAGCCTTTTCAGCTTGGTATAAAGGGAAAATGAGTTATTTTTTCTGCAGTAGCAGCAAGATTCCTGACTATGTAATAGTGAAGAAAAAACCCCAAAACTTTGAAGTTGCTTTTTGTGAAAAATAAATGCAAAACTGGTAACTTAAGCCCTCAAGAAATAATTTGCGAAGAGAAAAACGCTGAGAGGGTGTGAATTATTGAGATGAAACACAAGATGACGATATTCTCTTATTACTCCTTGAGGAAATGAATCTCTGAAGGTTTGTTTTTTTGACTGAGAAGATGGTGAACTACATCTTAATCCACAACATAAGAAGTGGAGAGGCACAGCTGGTGAGCATTCTCCTGCAGCTCAGAGTTCCTGTGGATGGATGAGGGATGCCCAGAGATGTTCCGCTCACTCAGGCACTGCAGGCTTGGGTCCCACTGTGTCCTGCTGGAGGAACGCTGCGGCATTTTCCCAATGTGACCGTCTACGTGTAACACCACTGGGAAGGTCCTGCACTCACCCGAGATTTTCGGGAACAATTAAAGAGTTTATTAACAGAGAAGCTGGATTCTGCTGGACATTTGAGCTGATTGCAGATCACGATGATAGGGACACGATGACGCACAGAAAGTTCTACCTGAATATGAGGAAGAAATTTACTCTGTGGGTGACCACACGCTTGTATAGATTGCCCAGAAAGATTGTGGAGTCTCCTTCCCTGGCGATATTTCAGAGCCGTCTGGATGCAGTGCTGTGCCTCGTGGTCTGGGGCGACCCTGCCTGAGCAGGGAGGTTGGAGCAGATGACCCACTGTGGTCCCTTCCAGTCTGAACCGTGCCGTGACTCTGCGATTCTGTGATTCTACAGTTCTGCGATTCTGTGAACCACAGAATGAGTCAGACTGGAAGGGACCACAGTGGGTCATCTGCTTCAACCTCCCTGCTCAGGCAGGGTCGCCCCAGACCACGAGGCACAGCACTGCATCCAGACGGCTCTGAAATATCGCCAGGGAGGGAGTCTGATTCTGTGGGACACAAAGGCTGCCCTCACGCCCGCGTGACACTCCCGCATAGCGCATCCTGAGCTCCCACCTCCCAGCCTCCTCCTAAGAGGGAGCCCTGGCACGGACGCAGAGGCTGTTCTCCCCGGAAGGGCCACCGCTGGCCGGGACAGCCCTACCTGCAGCCCGGCCGCAGAATCTCCCCCACACTCCGCCACCCGCCCGCCCTCAAGCCTCAAGTCTCGCTCCTCCTCCCCGCCGCGAGCCTGCTGCTCTCGCGAGAGCGAGCGGCACGCGGGGCGGGAGGCGGGGGCGGCGCCGCGGCGGCCGCGCTCGCTGACAGGCGGCGGGAGCGGGAGCGCGCGGCATGTCCGCGCCCGCGCGCCCCGCGCGCAGGTGCCCGCGGCCGCCCCACCGCCCCGGCGCTCCGTGACCGCCGCCCGCCCCGCCCGCCATGGGGCCCCGGCCGTGCCGCCGCTGAGGAGGAGGAGGAGGAGGAGGAGGAGGAGAAGCCGCCGCGATGAGGAAGGGCCGCTCTCGGGGGGACAAAGCGGCGCCGCCGCCGCCGGCGCGGAGGGAGCCCGGGCGGGCGGTGTCCGGCAGCGCGGCGGAGCGCAGAGCCGCCCTGCTGGGGGGCGGCGGCAGGAAGGAGCCGGAGGACGCCCGGGTCGCGGGGGCGCCGGAGCGGGTAAAGCCGGGGCGCGGGGCGGGGGTCGCCGTTGTTATGGAGACGCGCTCCGCGTGGCGGAGCCGGTCCGCGCCCGCCCCGGGCCGGGACCGCGGCGCTCCGGCGAGGGAGAGCGGCCGGGGGGCGCGGGGAGGGGGGCGCGGGGCGGGAGCGGCGGCGCTCGGTGCGGCGGCAGCCTCCGAGCATCTTCGCACGCTCCGTGCGCTCCCGCAGGTAGGTGCCCCCAGAAGAAGGAAGGGTGGGAGCGGTGGCGTGTCCGTGTCGGTGCTGACGGCGTGGCGTGAGTGAGTGGTGCGGGAGCCGCCGTGCCGGGAGTCTGCCCGCGTGCCGGGGAAGGCGAGGGAGGATGCGGTGAAATCGGGTGTGTGCTGTGTGCTGGCTGGTGTTACTAATCACAGAATGCATCTTTCTAGTAACCCTCCTTAGGTCGCTCCTAATCGTGATGATAATTATGAAGCATTTTCCAGCATTTTTGGGTCTTAATTCCAGAGGTGGTTTATTTAGGAAACATACCGTACCTTTGCAGAGACTTGAAAATGCACAGGCTTGTTACATGTGAGAGTGTGTAAGTTCAGTATGTCCACTTTCATGTCTTTCATACCCACAAAAACAGGATCTACTGATTGCTGCTTAGGATTACAAGGATGAGAGACCAAAGAGATCCTAAACCAAAGTTCAGGATCATCAGCACTTTGGTTTGATAGTCTTAATTTTACAAGAGATAAAAATGGGAGATGACAGTTTGCAGTTGAAAAATGTAGGTGACAACTAATGCTATTTTTTTGTTTGTTGGAAGAAAAGGAGAAAATACCGTAAGTATGAAGACTCCTGGGATGCAGTAATTCATTGCTCTGTTTTGCCATTTTTTGGAGCAAAGAGAAAAACTGGGGGTTTTTTTGAAAAGGTGTTTTAAGTTTACGTCATTGTTGCAGATGCACAGGTTTATGCTATTTTTAAAATAATTTCTTGGGTGTTTTTTCCTAGAAAAGCTGTATTATATTGCCTTCAATTATAGGAGCCTTAGATTTTGGCTTGGACTAGTGGATACCTCTTGAATACAGGTTTATCAGACTGGGCCCTTGAAGAGGAGAGGTCTATTATTTTATTCTCTAGTGCTTTATTAAGCCAGGTGTTTAAGAGGGGCTACTGCTTTTGATGTTTATTCTTTCCTGAAACCATTAAGGTATGCTACAATCTTTATTCAGGAAAAAAAAATCTAAAATCAGAAGAAGTCACCCAGTATCTTCCCAGCTGTCCATTAAATGGACAAATTTGTAGAGCAACCAAATGCAATAGCAAGGTGTTTGTTGTACTGTTTTGATGTACTGTTTATGACATTGACATGGAAATTGAAGGAAATTATTTCCATTCTTGGTAGTGTGAATGAAACTTACAAATCGTGCACACAGAACATGCCATGTATTGAATAATGTATTGAACACTTGGGAAGCTTCATCAGAACAACCCCAATGCTGCAAATTCAGAACTGTCAGTTTTTGAGATGCGCAAGGCTTTTTAATGGGAGATAGTGCCAATTTGTGTTTGACTTGGGTGCTCTGACTGGGACCTGATGTGACTTGTAAGAGCAGATCTTTGTGTGCTGGCAGGTATTTGGTGGATGGAGGAGGAGTTTTTCAGCTAAAGTTAAGAAAGCTTCTACTCAACCATGTGTGAGATACTCCCCAAACTTTTAAGGAGAACCTCTCACCCCCTCTCCCCTTGTGTCTTTCATGTAAGGTTTTGTAAGTGTGGTAAACAACTGCAGAGAAATGAATTTGTTGGACAAATGTAACAAACAGCATTTCTGTCTTTAATATCAATAATCCAGTGTTTATTTAAATGTCGGTAGTTGGTAGTGTGTGTGTGTGGTAAAAAAGGCCTTCTGAGATCCAGAAGACAGAGATACTCCATTTTCACTGATCCAGCTTGTAGCTTGAGAAGTATTTCCTTTGGGGCCACTTCTGATTTATGTAGCCCTGTTGTTTCCAAGCCTGTAACATGCCCTCAGCAGTGCCAGTGCAACAGTGTGCACAGCTGCAGCGAACCGTTCTGGATTGAATTCAGATCTCTTTGTTTGCCATACATTTGCACGAGTCTGTGGTTGGGAGAGGCTAAGCTGCTCTAGTGTTGAAAGAAGTCCTTATCAAACTGTGACTGCAGCAGTTAATCACTGTACTGACCTGAAGGCCTTTGAAAATCTGGTCCTTTGCAGTGCTTATAGTTCCGACGTGCATACGATTAATGTTTGCACTTTCTCGTGAGTTACGCAAGAATGTGAGAATGACTGTACTTGGTCACATTAAAGATCCCTCTCGCCCAGTATCCTGCCTCTCCGAGCTGCCAAGAACAGATGCTTGGAGAAGAGTATAGTGTATATTGAGGAAATGCCTCTCCCAGCCTCCAGTAATTTGTGGCTCATAGGTTTCCGGAACTAGAGGTGATATTTGTTTTTAGAGCCCCCAGTGGGTTTTTTCTTCTATGAATTTGTCCAATCAGTGTTTGAAGTCATGTATGCTTGTAGCATCCACAACATCCTGTGGCTGAGTCGTAGGGCTTAAACACATTTTGTGTGGAAAAAACACTTATTTTTGTTTGCTTTTAAACTTTCTGCCTGCTTGGTTTCATGCCTTGCTTGTTACTTCTTGTATTGGAAGAGGCAGTGAAAAAGAGAACCCATGTTATTCTGTGTGACTTACAGGTTGATGACTTTTTCTTTTATTTACCATCCCTTGATTGTGACTTTTCCGGAGCCATTTCAGAAAGAAGTGACTACCCCTTTCATTGTCCTTGCTGTCTTCTTTGCACCTCTTGCAGGTGTGTTCCTGATCGGAGACAGTGGTGCAGGAATCCAGGGAATGGCGTTGGGTTACAATAACCAGGAGCAGCTACAGTATTTCAGCATATGCCACCCAGTAAACTTACATGGCATATTCTTTCTTTAATCTTCTGCCTGCTTTTTCTTGACAATCTTTAAGAATTGAGTAGGCACTTCTGTGGAACTTTGATAACTCTAGTCACTCTTTTAAGCAGTAATAACTAGTTCAGAATTTGTCATTGTGTACGTATTGTGTTTTTTTTTAATACTGTGCATCACTTTACATTTACCTGCTGTTTTACAGCCCACTTAAACAGTATCATTAAAGTCTTCTTCAGATGTCTGGCCATTGCTTTTGCAACCTTGAATAACTTTAAGCATTGTCAGCAAACTCTGTCACATAAGTGTCAAACTTCTTTGCTAGATTTTGCTTTAAAGTATGGAAGGTGTTAATCCCAGAAGAGATCCTTGCGAAACTCCACTGGTGATCCTTCTTTTTTTGGGAAAAAGGCCAATTCCTCCAACTTATTTCCTGTTCACCCATCATTAATTCATGACTAAATTGTCTTTCTTACCCTGTGACAGTTTAGTTTCATTGAGTGAGGGTGTCTTTGTCAAACACAGCCCACTTGGATTTCCATAAAGGATTAGCTTAATCATTGTATGTTTGCTGACTGCACTGAAGGAGAAAAACAGGAAGTTGAGGTGAAAGTGATTGTTGCTTATAAATGACTGTCACCCTCATCCAGGGGCACATTTCAAGCACTATCTGTTTCCATATCATGCTGACATAATTAGTTTTAAATGCTATGATATTTGTAATGAAAGATTTCACGTGGATGATAACCAGTATTTGTCAGAGCTGCTTTTATTAGCATTTTCTACTTCAGGTAGAAGACAAAGTCCTCATAGAAAGGATTCTTCATTTTCTAGAAGAGATGGCTGTAAAGGTTTATGATGGAATTGTACAAGACCGTGGTTGGTCTGCAGAGGGTAGGTAGCAAACAGCAACTCACTGTATCCTCTGGTATCAAGTGATGACTCAGGCTTTACAAGAGGTGAATCTTCATGCTAAAGGTAATACGTGTATTTTCTATTTTTTTTTTCCTCAAGGGATGTAATAGATGCAAAGGAGGAAATTAGGAGTGAAGATTATTTAATAGGTAGACTGGATCCACCTGAGGAAAACAACTGAAATCAGCTATAATCTAGGAGAACATTGGAGTGGGGCAAATGCATTATGCTTCCTTTCACTTGTCCGGGTGGAATGTCTTTGTTATTTTTTTTCCATGAGGAGTGGGTGTTAATGTGTCCCTAACAAATCTAAATGCTATCTTCCTCTGAAAGCAGAGGGACAATAAAAAGATGTGAGAAAAACTGAAGTATTGTGGCAGGTCTAGTGGGATGGAGGTTGAGAGTCAGAGAGTAAAAATAGAGAATACTGAGCATCACTGAATGACATTTTCTGCTCTAAGGCATGCAGGGAACTAGTGAGTGCTACCCAGGGGTGCTTGCTTGGAGATGTGACAAGGTGAGGGAACAGAAGCAGACCCCATCAATTCTGACTAGCTTCCCTCTCTTGCTGTGGGTGCCCAGGGAAGGATTTATCAGTAGATTCCACGACTTTGTGGCTTTGTTAATTAATGAGAGATGGAGGGGGAAACAGTAGCAGAATCTCAACAAGCAGTCTAAGGGGCTGGTTGAGGGGACTGCAAGTTGTAGAGGCAGGATTTTGGGGTAGATGGACCATTTGTTGTGTATAAAGTTAAATTCAGCTGCTGCTCATGAAGAGCTGGACTGAAATGTTTGTAAACCTGAAGGCTCCCCTGCTGTGTCTGTTTGTTGTATAGGAAATGTTCAGCTGATGCCAGCAGGAAAACTGCAAACATAATACAGAGATAGGCCAAGAACCTCCTTAGTCCAACTTAGGTTTGTGTTGGAGAGCCCCTTCTATAGGGCAATCAGTGCAGTGGGCTACCTCCAGCTGTAAATTTTTACCTACCTGAAGATCCTGTGTGTTCCTCAGCCAGTACATTTAGTAATTTCTGCTTGAAAAAAACTATTCCATGATCTTTGAATAAGCTGACTTACAATCAATTCATTTAACAGTGACTGTCTCTTGAACTGTAGTGCTACAAGCTTTCTGAGAGTAACAAAAATACTCCTTTTTCTCCACCTGTCTTTGCAACCTTGTAGATCTTTTATGTCCCAAGCCAAAATGGAATACTGAGGTTATCCAGTGTGATTGCCCCACATGGGCAGTCTTTGGAGCTTTCCTGGAAGATAAATTAAAACATCTCTCTGAGAAATTGATCTTATCTTAGCATTAGATCATGGTGTGTTTGTCACCTCTTCTTAAAACTCAGCCAATGTTTAATTATTCCTGCCGTTAGAAAACCAAATGACATCTTATTTCAACGCTTGTTTTGTCTAATGGCCAACTTTCAGCTGTGGAATATGCCTGTGCTAGCACAGGCAGTAAAAATTCTCTACTATCTGATCTCTTTTCCATGTAGAAGTACTTGAAATGTAAAATTGAGCTTTGGTTGGAACAGAAGACACTGAGTTCTTTTGCTTCTAGAACTCTGTGCTTTTCCCTCTTGATTGTTCTTGGAGTGTGTGCCAAACCCAGGTAATATTCTGGCAGCAGCCTGGAATGGTGTGATCACAGACAAGCTTCCTCCTTCACTATGTTTGATACTTGTCTTTTTACAATTTTGGGGATTGCATTGCCACAGTTGGGTGTGTCATATGAGAGAGGGTTTTGTAACGTTATGCATATGTGGATATTTCTCCTCCATCTATGAGTAAAATCATGCAAATTGGTCCAAGACTACTTATAAACGGTAGGCTAGAAAGCTTATTACTCCTTTCATGTTGTCATTATATTTTGCTTCTTTTTTTTTTTTCTTGGAAGGAATAGCAAAGGATCTTTTCCACTGACTTCTCACCCTGTTCTTTTTTGGAAAGCACTCAGTGACCAGCAGGGAAAAACTGGCCAAACCCCAGAGTGCTACTCAGATTTATTTTGTCTCCACAGCTGCAGAGAAGCTGTTACCATGCTTTCCTTGCTGCGTGGCAAGCCTGGAAACTGAAGAGATCTTTTCTTTTTTCCTAATTAGAACTTCTGTGCTTCAAATATAATAAGTTTTTTCTTTTCCCTCTAGGTGACATCAGTGCTAGTAAAGGCAGTATCCTTGTTGTGATGAGCCCTCTATGTAGACTGCAGAACAGTTTGATGTCCTTTGGTTATTTCTACCATGAGTCTTCCCTTTTGATTGACAAGTGAAGAATAAAGCTTTTGGAGTTCGATTGGCACTTTGCTTCTCGGTTTTCTCTACAGATCTGTTGCAGCTCCCCCAGCCATGGGCCCTGTGGGTAACAGCTCACAACACTCAAAGCTGTTTTTTATAACTTCATGTCAAAACCTACAAGCTGGGATGCAACTTAAGAAGATGGAAGTTTATTTAAACCGAATCAAATGGACTTATTGCTAGTAATGCAGATTGCATTTGCAGTCAAGTGTAGTTTTTACTATTCACATTACATATTCCATAAAAGCAAATAGGTTAATCATAAACAAGTATGTTCTGTAAACATCATTGCCCCTTCTTATCAAAGGAGAGATGGAGTGCTGCTAACTTCTAGAAGATCAGGAATCATCTGTTTACTTAAATGCTTATTGCCACCTGTTCTGCGACATTGTTGTTTAGGGTTGATTTTAGGATAGTTCTGACTTGTGCCTCTTTTCTCAAGGGAGCTAAAGAAAGTTCATAAGGAGCACATTGGTAAAGACTCCTAAATTACAACCTGTGGTTGTAACTTGCCATTAAAAACTCAGTTACTATTTGCGGACCTCAGACTTCCTTTTCTCATCTTCCTTTGTTGCTGTTTAGCTGTCTTTTTTATGACAGGAAGAAAGCAAAAAATAAGTGCTCTTTTCTAATAAAAATATGCACAATTCTAGTCTATGGAGCTTCTAATATGGTTAACCAGAGTGCATGGTTGGCTGGCAGGCATTCTTACTTATCCTCAGACTTTATTTTCTGAAGTTTATTCCCTTCTTTATGGAGAAATAAAGATAATGAAGAAACCACTGTGTAGCTGTGGAGGAATCAGCTGTTCTCTTATAGCATGCATGGTTCTCTTTGTTTTCTTCTCTGTCCTTTTTCTGAGGAGGCAGGAAAAGAAACCAGAAAGAACAAACCTGTCAGTGCCCCATAGGTGTGTCTCACTGCCTACCATATACTGATTCTTGATCAGAAGTAGCCAGAAGCTACTTCTGCCTGACCTGTTCATCAGCCATGGTTTTGCCTTTCTATGTCCTTATCGAACAGAGATGGCAGCTCCTGGTGACCTGTTCCTCTGCGTTCACTTGTGTATTCATGCTAATGTTTAAAAGTATGGGGCGCTGAAAAAGTGACTGAGAGAAAGAGTCATCTAAAAGCAGGCAAAGTGGAATAGAATCAGGGGCTCAATTCTGTAATGTGCTTATTAGATAGTAATAGAATTGAGCCAAAAGATAAGTCCAGATGCAGACAAAAGGGATGTGGAGTCAAGTAACAGATTCTGCAATGGGCTTGTTAGGTAAGAGCAGAATGGCACCAGAGGGTTGATGGCACTTCTCTAGCCTGAGAAAAGAGAATTGTCTTTTCTCTCAGAGTTGAGTATTAATGGACAAATCTCTTTTATGTAAATCAATAACTAGGTAGGCATTGCATCAGCAGCTTAGATGATTCAGCTCGCCCATGTGGGACTTCGATTTCCTGTCACAAGTGAAGAGTAAGAGCAAATATTGTATTAGCCACATTAATTTCATATCTTGCATATTAGAATAGCTAAGCAGGCAGTGGAGAGATACAGTACAATGCATTTCTTGTCCAAAAGTGGAATAGAAGTGAAGGAGCCAAGAGAATTCTTCTATCAGAAGTGCCTGGGTTTGGTGTGGCACTTCTTGTCTTTAGAATAATTATTAGCCTTAAGGGGAAAGCTGCTGCTGCTTACTGTTTGTTACAGAGCACTTGAGGATATCAGTGGGGTGCTGTCCAAGGCTGGGATTAGGCAGCTGCAAAACACTCAAAGATTTTGGATATATCCTTGACTGGATGCTTTGGGAAACCAAGCAATATATCCAAATGTCTTGTGTTGGAGGAATGGGTATGTGTTAGTCACTTTACACCTAGTAGCTGACTTCTTGAGCAAGCTCATCTGCCTTCTTGCAGCACAGAGTGTGAATGTTGTCCTGCTTGTTAAGGTAGTTCTTGAGAGTCCCTAGAAAGGGCAATTCTTTATTTTTCTCTGATAGATATTTTTTATTGCCCATGCTGCCTGCCATAAGCCAACATAGCTTTAGTGCTTATAAGAAATGCAGTAGATTATTGTAGATGTGAAATAAAAGTTTTTTTAAAGTCTTATTTAATTCCTATTCATGGAAGCTGAGTAGCTGAAGCTAATGAAGCAGTGAAGACCACCAGGCTGGTGAGCTATTTGAGACTAAACCAAAATCCTTTATCACCCAGCAAGACTTGGTTTCTCAAGAACCACAATAGATAAATGAACAGGTCATACAGAGTCTCAGTGATTTCATTTCCACATCAAATAATGATGTGCTGTGGTTAGTGTATTTTTGTAGTGATGTAGTACTGTTTGAAGCCTGGTGAAAATGCTGCTCTTTGAAGTAAGAAACCGAGTCCATGGACACTCAAAAAAACTACCTTTGAAACCAGATTTAGAACTTTTTAATTTGCTCTTCCTCTAAGCTGTGTTTTCTGTGAGGTTTTTATTTAACTTACAGCTTAGGTCCCACGAACCCTAAATCTAGTAATCTGTCAGAAGTTATTTTCAAATGTTCTGTTATAAATGCACATTACAGTGCAGTGAGGGAAGAGGGTTCAAGATTGACAGCCTAGCAATAATCTGGAAGTCTAGCTGTCTAGCTTATAATTTTTTTTGCTATTTGCAATTGCTCTAGTGTTAATGGAGTCCATTATGTACATGGAAAATAGGATGATGCTGTGTTTCTTTCCAGGAAAAAAATACTGTCTTTGCTCTTGGAGTTGCATCGTAAATATTTTCACTTTTTGTTATACATATAGTAAACACTTCTACCAATAAAACACATTCTAAACCCTTTTAGTTGGTCTGGATTTTTATGAATGTAAAAGCAAGACAGCAATTCAAAACATTCCATGTACGTGTTTAAATTTCCGGATGCAGATGGCTTCAACTGTTGAGGTTGGACTGTGGGGAGTGTAAGAATTTTTGAAATGTAATTTCTGATTCAGTTTCAGTCCACAAATGTCCTCATGAGCTGTCTATGTAGGAAGATTTTCTCTAATGTTTTTTGTTATATGGTGTGACAAGTAATCTGCCATAAACATTCTCAGCTATTTGTAGCCAAAATAAGTTAATTAGTTAATTGATTGATACTTGGATAATTTTTGTCTTGACATTTACTGAGTCATGCTGTGTTCTGAAACTCTTGTAAGTATTTGACATACCAGCTAATTCAGCTAATGGTAAAAATACTTAACAAGAGTTATAATAAAAAACTGATTTTCAGTACACTTCTGGAATGCACCTTCCAGTATCTGCTCATTGTCCAAACACCCAGCAATCCATTCAGACAGATTTCCAGTGAAGTTTTTGCTTCTATGGGGCTCATTCACCTAGTCCTAACTTCCTGCAGTGACTCTGAGCTGTCTTGTGGAAATAAGCCCAATATACACTGTGTGTGTTTATCACTTGGATGTGTTAGCTGCCAGCACAACAGAATTAAAAACCAGTAATAGATTGTGTAGGTCCTGCCACCCTTGTTGAATTTCCCCTATGGGATTTGATGGAAGAGTTCTCAGAGCAGATTGTCTTCCAGGGTGGAAGAGACAGTACAGAAAGGTTACAGTGGTAAACAAATGCTGGCCTGCAGCATACTGAAGGCAGTTTTGCTAAAGACTAAATTATGTGTGCAGTTAGACCTAAACTTGAGACACTTTGTAGTGTTTTGTTAATCCAAACAAACAAAAACTAAGTGGAAAAGATACATCCACCAAGGAGTGAGGGGAATTCATTCCATGAGATGAAAACTTGAGGAAACATTACAGCTGCATTTCAGGAGGCTTGAAGACTTCTATGAAATGCAGTATTTGTCAGACTGATTAATTGATGCTCAAGCCTGTTTTCCTTTTATCCTTTAAAAATACAGCTGTCATGCTTTGAGCTCAATAATAATGATTTAAAAAACCTAGTTTTCTATTAGTTTTCTAATATGCCTTTTTGGTACTAAGTATAATGGGCACTTGGTGCTGCTACCTCTGTAGGCTGTTTTCATCCCACTCAGGGTCTTACATGTGCAGAAGGACTGCACAAACACCTGAGTTAGACTCTGCAAATGGTTTTAGCATGGTTCCATGTTTCTAGGAAGGCTGTCTCCCTGTGTATGTGGAGTTCTTTCAGTGGGGCCTGTTGGGATAGGACAAGGGGTAACGGTTTAAAACTGAAGGAGAGTTGATTTAGGTTAGATCTAAGAAAGAAATTTTTTACAAAGAGTGTGGTGACACACTGGAATAGGTTGCTAAGAGGTGGTAGATGCCCCCTCCCTGGAAGGGTTCAAGGTCAGGTTGGAGGGGATTTCAAACAGCTTGATCTAGTGAAAGGTGTCCTTGCCTATGGGAAGGGGGTTGGAACTGCATGATCTTTAAAAGTCTCTTCTAATCCAAACCAATATATGATTCTATGATTTCCAGATATCCCAGGTGCTAAACTAGAGATTTGCTCTCTTTGCATTCAAGGGCATACAGCTCAGAATGATCAAATTGCTTTTCCATGCACTCTTTCTTAAAAAACAGTTTGTTCTTACAAAACAAGTCCACAAATGGCAAAACTACCTTTGTCTTCTACGCAGCTTTCAGAGAATCCAACTTCACTAATGCAAGCAAAGTGTTAAACTCTAGGAAAGACAAAACTGGAGGACAAGAGTGTGTAATGTCAATGTGGGGTGCTACTTGGAAAAAATGCACCCATAGACAGTGAAATAATTTCATGTCTAGCAACGTTTCTTTGATGTTTTTTCTGTTAGTCTGGTAGTTGCATGTCCTCTGTTCACTGAGGAGTAGCAGCAGCTCTTCTTATGACTGTATCTTACTCCAGTTTTATTGTAAAGGAGCTTTTATAATGCCCCAGAGCAAGGAAATGTCATCTCAAAAATGGAATGCCTAGTAATTAAAACAGGTTTATTAGTTGCTAAAATCACACCATTCGATACTTAGTGTATGTACAAGCATTTTATTATCATAAAAATAACATTTTAATATGGAACTTGAGAAAAGACATTTAGAAGGAAATGAGGTAGTCACAACTGATGTCAAGTGTTCTGAACAGCCCCAGAAGATCAAAGACCGAATGAATAAATTATAATCACTGTTTTAGAGAAAAGCTTATAAATGAGTTGTATGGTTACTGCAGTGCGGAAGGCATTTAGATGTTTAAGCATCCAGGCATAGATGGATGCAGTGACATATTAGTAGCAACTATGTTTTTATTAATTGACTTAATTTGGACCTGTGCAGTATGAAGGTGACAAAAATATGACCCTGAAAATTAAATTATTCATTCATTTAGTTATTTGTATATTCTTTGACATTTACATTAATCCCTGTTTTTAGGACAGAGGAGATTCTGTTTACAGGGTTGTTTTGCCAGTTTAGCAGGCACTTTAGCAGAAGTGTCTGCTGACTCCAGTCTTTGTTAGAGCTCAAGGCACGGTGGTGTTCATAAACCTAACACTTGGGCATTGTTCCTGTTCTCAGGCAGAAGGGAAGAAATACGTCTTGTCCTTGAAAAAATTTCGGCTTTTGTTCCTTTGTGATGGAACTGTATTACACTGCTTGGTGAGGAGAAGCTTTTGTGCAGATTATAGAGTCTCCATTTCTTTGTGCAGACATTGATAAGAATTGTGAATTAGTTTATCTTTGACTGCTATTTAATGGGACTTCTATTAAGAGAAGCTAAGGACTAAGCATTTATTGTGTGTCCAAGGGTTGACTTAATTTCATTCAAGTCTAAAGCCACTGGTAATTGTATTTACAGTTTTATAATAAAATAGTAATTTTTTTCCCTCTTCTATACATGCAGATCTGGTGTTGAATCTCAGGGAAAATTTGTTCTCAGGAGAACTTCACACAAGTGCTTCTTATTTTTGGCTCTGAATCGATCTGCTTATCTCATTTGCGGTAGGAAGTGAGAAGGTTGCAGATGGTTCATGGAAACAAAAATATTGATGCCAAAGGGTTGGAACTTTCACAAAAAATTTTTTTTTTTTTCATACTGCAAATAGAGATCCTCCTCAGTGATAATAATACCAGATTAAATTGCATCTTGGTCACTCTTTGTCATGTATATGAACAGATACTGTTCTAACTCTCAGCAGTCCACTGGTTTTTGTTACATTTTATTTTGCCAGAAACCTCTGTCTAACTACAGATGGTTTCACTACTACTACTATTCAGGTCATGTCTGTGATGCATAAAAGAATCCTGGGCAAAAATATTAGTGTTGCTAAAGCAGATTCCTTTTGTGTTTTCTGGTTTCATACTTTTCTTTCTGCAATATTTGCTCTACAAGTGAGCTTTAACAGTTATTCTCAAGTCTTAAAATTGTATTACACATCTGTAAGTAGCCACTGAATGTCTGATTAGAAAAGTCCCTTGAGCTCACCTGAGTGATTCTCCACCAAAGTTCAGTTTATGAGTTACTTTCAATTTTCTTTGTAGGCAGCTTCATTTGAAACAAACCTTGGAATAGCAGTTGGGCTATTCCTCTGGCCTCCTTAGTCTTGGGACAGTTTTTTAAGGGCAATGTCTCATATGGACCAACAGATATTTTATTTGAGATTGTACTTCAAACATTTTTCTTTGGAAACTGCTTTTTGCAAAACAAGATTAGAACTCTGTGTTATTAGTAGATAAGTAATTTTTATACAGTACACACATTTTAATACACTGTTTTTGTTTGCTTGTCAAACTTTGTATTTTCAGCTAGTATTTTGATTTAAAATTTATTTTATTTGTACCTTAGACATAGAAAAGTCTATATTGTTTTGGGTCAAGAATCAAATATTAATACAGATAACATCTCAGTTTTTCCAATGCAGCCTGGAGGTTCCTGTCTGAAATGTATAAAATCAGATGAAACTTTCTTCCTGGTTCTATTGCTATGAAGCAACTGTTTGTTTCTGTAAGTTGAATGAAGTTAAAACTTATTGCTAGGTTTTGTTCATCTCTGTCCCTAAAAACCCAGGGAATTTACATTCCAAATGAAAATTAATTAGATTGTAACATTTTAATGGGCATTCAACAGAATTTACTCAGGTATTAGGTATTTTATGTTGGTTCATTCTTTCCCTGTGAACGAGACAGTGAGACAATGTAATGTGCACAAAAACCAATATAGTTGGAGATCTGAAAGTTCCTAAGTGAGCATCAGTGTTGCAGGGAATCAAGGTGCCCTGTGGAATGCTCTGGTAAGTCTCCTTTTTGTAGCCAATATGAAATCATAGGTTTCTTTGCCTGCACAGATTAAAATGTTTCTGCTGCTTGCCTGGTTCCAGGAGCAGTTCCCCTTCTAGTCTGTCTCACAGCGTAGTTGTATTGAGGTGTTCAGTTCGGTGTTTTCTTTGTAATAAATATCTGAATAAATCTGTAAGGAGCTGACAAGCAAGGAAAGTTTTGTTTGCTAATGCTGTGTGTTATGGTCTTTAGCAAATCTAAATATTCACCTCTATTTAACCATGTAAAACCTAATAGACAAGAATAAAGAAGATGAATGAGTATTTGATAACACACAGGATGCTCAAGAGAACTTGCAGTAATCCTCGTCAGTGATGTTGGGACACATCACATGCTTGGCACATCATTTGAGTCTGTTGAAAGAAAATCTTCAGAGAGAAGGTGTTTTGATGTCTTATAAAATCAAATTTTATTACAAATCCCTTTTTGGGGGTCCTTTTTCTTTTAATCCTGACAGCGTATGAGTAAGGATGATGAATTATAGAGTTGTTTTGTTTTATCTGGCCAGGAGTTAATTTCCCTGCTCAATGCAACCTTCTAAGGTTTGCAATACTCATGCTAGAAGAGCACTGATAAAGGAATGATGTGGCCTTAATGCTCAGTGTCTTTGTTCAGACTGGTTTTGTTGTCAGTGTAGCTACTGAGCCTGGTGTGGGGTTTGGAGTCTTGATAGATTGATAGTGGTTTCTTTGAGCCTCTGTGAAGTCTGATACACACTTTGGAGGCTCTGTTTCTTCTTCTTCCCTTGATGAAATTCATTTGGCTTTAGGCATTTACAAGCTGAGTTCAAGAATTACTCTTCCCTTTTCGCTGTTGGGGAAATCTTGAAATAGGATTGAATACTTTGTTTAAGCCATTTGTGTTTTCATGTAAGGACCAAACATTCAAGCTGATACAATTTAATCATCAATTACCTTCTCTTCTAGACTGTGGTTCCATTAGGAATAAAATGTTTCTGCATCTCAGTGGTCCCCAGAATGGGGCTAATAATTTACACAGTTGTAAATATTCACCTTTTCTTTTTAACAAGCTTTTTCATGTGATCCTGCAGCTGGGACACTTCACAACAAAGTTAACAGCACTAACTTTCCTGATGAAACATTAAATCTTCTAATTTGTTAGTTCTAATCAAACATGCCCTGTAGTTGTTTCCTGAAGAGTTAACAAGAAAAAAAATCTCATTGGAAGAAGAAGATAAGGAGAGTGTATCTGGTAGTATAGGCTTCTGATACTGGGTCTTTCAGGGAACATTCCTTTTTTTTCTTGTTTGTTTGGCTTTAACTGTGGAATTTTTTTTTAATATAGAAAGTTTTGAGTTTGTAACTTTTCTGTCATCTGTGTTTTAACTGCAGATGAGTGTACAGAGGAAGCTGTAGGTATTCAGAATGGTAAATGTGTGCATGATGTGTTGAAAACGTCACTGTGGCAAATAACACTTCGCTTTGCAGTCATTTTGAAAACTTAATATTGACACTAAATTAAGTTTATGTATTTATTGTTGTAGAAATGTTGGAATTTATTGCAAAGTTCTTTAAATAAATCTACTACAGAGAAAAACAGTGAAGGACTCTCTCCCATCTTTAAAATACTGACACTTTTATATGATGTAATGCATTCTGTAAAGCTTTTCTCTGTTGTTGATGTCGTAGACCAATATATTATAGCTCCTAAGAGGCTGTGTTGATTTACTATAATTTTCCTTGATTCTGCTGTCTCTGACATTTTTCAGGGTGCTGCTGGCAAGTACATGAGTTAAGCACACACAGTTAAAAAGAGATTTAGTTGCAAATTCTTATTTAGCCTACAATTTTGGTCACATGTGGGCTCACCCCAGCTTCCTGGTAAACTCCTGGCCCTCTCCTCTCAATGTGTAATGTCCAGACTAGAAAGTTAAGGCAAATTTCAGTGCTAAATACTAAAGCATAAATACTATGATTCCATTGCACTAATTGCTACTTATATACATAGATATTTGGTTTATGATCTGTTCTCTAGGCTTTAATTTTCAGTGTATTTTAGAGTATATTAGAGCAGGCCTAATGACAGGATCACATTTATCTTTCATTAAGGGTATGCACACAGATTATATAAAGTGATGAGGAAAGGCTGAGAAGAAAAAGAATGCTTCTCAGATATGCACACAGCCCTGACACAACAGGCTTTTATCTTTTAAAGGACAAACAGTACTGTGCTAAAAAATAGAAAGTGCAGCTTTCAATGTTGACTATTTTTGGTGCTTTCAAAAAATTCAGAAAGTATCAAGTTACCCTCAAGCTACATTGCTCATTGGTTATCTTCCAATAAGATATAGGATGGGCTAATAACAGTGAATTCTTGGCCAGTTTATTGTAGTTAAATTGTCATTCTTCCTTCCAACAGTTTGCTAGGATTCACTTCCAGATGACCTAAGGTTGTTATGCTCATTAGGCTTCATAAAAAAGGTTTCTCATTTTTCTTATTAATGGATTTCCTGTTCATAGAAAACTTTTGTGTAGATTCCCCACCCCCAGCTAACAGTTTAGCATGTTTTGACCTGCAGACTTGAATGTTTGTCAGTCACAACTGAGTGCTTTTGCTTGTTGTAGAGATTGTGAGGCAGTTTGTGTTTGATTTTATAACACAGTTACATGTAGGGAAGTGCCCTTTGCATGATCTGTTACATCCTAAATGTAGGCCATAAAAACAGGGCTTAAGAAGTTTTATCCCAGCTTTGGTCTGATGCTGATGTGTCAGTCTCATTGACTGTGTGATGCTTCACCTGGCTGTCCAAGGAAAACATGAATCCACATTTGCAGTATTCACCTGCCTTTTGTAGATTAAAGACCTGTGCTGTGCTGCTCTCTTGCAGCACTATTAAATGAACAATGGGGAAACAAAAGAGCTGAAAATCCTTGCAGTGGTTTACTTGCTTGTTCTTTTATTTCCTGCTTTAATTGCTTGGAACTTTTCCTGTGCAATGGAATGGAGAGGATGACTGAGAAAGTTCCTTGTAGCTGTATTCTGAAATCACCAGATCAGGATTTTAACGGGATATTAGTGTGATCAGGCAAATTGAGAAGCACATTTAGCTTCTTGTCTTTTATCTGCAGCTCCCGTCACAATCTAGCTGAGTGTGATAACCCTGATGTGAGATTTCAGGCAAGAGGAACAGACTTGTGTGTTATTCCAGTATCAGAACTGTTTTAATGCTTTTTCTGTGCAAGTGTGGTAAGTGACTGAGCTGCGAAATGCAGAGCCTCTTGATAGTCAAGAAAAGCTTTGGCCATTCTTCTTCATATCCTGCTATTTCAAGTTACGTGAGCAAACTTTTGTGTACTTTTGTAGGGACTGACATCAATAATCTTTGCCTAGCAAATCAAGATTATGTGACGCTTTCATCTTGAGCCCTAAGCTTTGCAGGAATCAGCTGGCTGTTTGAACCTGATTTTTAGCTTGTGGCAAAAGCCACAAGCCCAAAGTAAATTAAGTTCCTTATCACATTTGAAAAGAAATGAATGGAGAGAGGTTCACAGTTCTTTTCACATGGTGTGAGCAAAGTGTTAAGTGCTTACTAATGCTTTCATCTCTAGAGTTGTAAAAATTTTTTCTTTTGAAAAGTGGAAGCGGAGTCCTTGAAATTATGGCAGTTTGTTCTATGTAATATATTCTTCAACCACTTGCTCTGATAGATTAATTTAGTAGTTTGAAAGCATGTAAGCAAAATTTTGCTCTATTGCTGCAAAGAGTTTCTTTATTCATTAATTTGGAATGTTGTGTAAGATTTTTGTGTTCTTTGTATGCATTGCTTTGGGACAAGGACAGGGAAAGATCTCTTCCTCTAGGTTTTTTTCGTTCCTTGTTTAAGAGTGGTAATGTAATCTACTGGTATTTCCATTCAGTTCATCTGTGATCTGCAGTATCAAAGCAGGGTTTTGATGGATGAGTGAAGTAAATTGCAGTCTTATGAAAGACAGCTCTATTGTTGTCAAGCTAAAACTTTCCCTCTTCATTGTTTGCTGACACAATATGGGCACAGCTTTTAGAAAATGAAATTTTAAACTGGCTGTGTTGCACTTAGCAGTTTTTAAAACATAGTAGGCTGTCTCAGAACAGTGCACTTTTTTTTTCTTTTACTCTTTTAATACCTGTTTTAAAAGTTAAACAGTACATAAACCTGCAGAATGTGATTGGAGACCCTTTCTTCCAGACATTTAACACCTATGTAGTCTTCTGAATATTGCCCAAGGGTTTAATGTGCTTAACAAAAAAAGGGCTCATGAAGATTTTTCTATATGTAGTATGTACCAAATCTATCTTGTCTAGAAGACAGCTTGGATTCTTTGGTGAGTGTGGGAAGCTGTTTTTACCTTTCTACTATTCCTTTCTTATCTCTGTGGTAGAAGTCCTGGTGGAAAGCTGAACCTGGGGACAGCTGTCATATGGAATGGCTTTTTGAGAAGTAGCTTATGCCATTGGGCTGACCTCAAAGGTGTGTGTAGGCAGGTGTTGTAGCAGATCAGATACTGTGGTAGGAGTAGGTTTGCCCTTCATCTGGAGAACTTTTGATTTAGATATTATCAGATCTACAAGACTTGTGTACTGTAACTCAAGAAGACACATTAAGAATTTGTAATTATTTTTGCCAATAAAAGGAGACTGTGCATAGAGGGAAAAGGGGAGGGGTAGGGAAGTGGGCAGATTCTTTGCCTGGTAGGGGTATGTGAATATTTATATATTGTGTGGAGAGAGGTGTGAAATACAGGAATTGCTTGTAACATGACTTAGAGTACTTTTGTTTCTGACTTGCCTTTCTTTACCTGGTGTCCTAAGTGAATGAATGTTCTTATTTGGTTGCAGTTCACTGAGAAGGACTGCTGAGAGGTGTATATGTGTGTGTTTGTGTGTGTGTTGAAGGGGAAGTGAATATACACCTGCAGGGGAAAAACCAAAACAGCAAAACAAATGAAACCTCCAAAACACCAACAAACACCCCCAAAACTTTGAACAAAGAAGTCCCAGTCAGAACACTTCCCTTCAAGTTAGTCTTTGACATTGTAATTTTAACTGCTGATGATGTGCACGGGGCCTTTCAACACATGACTAGTTTCAGGGAAGTAGCTGCATACTGAAGGATGCTGGGAACATTTGGAATTGAAACATAAAGGAGTGTGAGAGGGTAGGCTGGATGACGTTCTTAAGTCATTTGTTTGTAACCTGGAGTGCCCATGTTCGTGAGTTCTTTTCTTTTTTTGAGGTGTGGTAATTTCAGACTGTCACGGGTGGTAAATGTGCCAGATTTCAG
The DNA here is from genome assembly GCF_965178545.1 of Coloeus monedula. Taxonomy (NCBI): domain Eukaryota; kingdom Metazoa; phylum Chordata; class Aves; order Passeriformes; family Corvidae; genus Coloeus; species Coloeus monedula. Next base: position 22,950,774 of record NC_138789.1, read on the forward strand.
ACATTATAGGTATTTAGGACAGGCCTTAATAAAAGTGTGTGCATGTTTCTGTGTGTCTACTTACAGTCATATACACGGTTGTAACCATGTTCTGCCATCCTGAACAGAAGCAGCAAAGACTCTCTGCCATTGGCCTCTGCAGCTTTTAGAGTCCCCTGTGCTGGGGGACTGCTAATGCTGCAATTTAATATTATTTAGCTTACTCCCAAGTACAAAGAGAAGGACAGGTAGATGCCTTTTCAGCTCTCCAAATGACAGAAAAGCAGAAGTGTAGGCTGCTGGAAATAAAGTACCTTTGTGGGGAAGGTCAGAGACAAATGAAAATGTGATGCTCTTTGCCCAAAGATGTGTATGAGGAACCATAAGGTTAAAGAGTTTTTCAGCTCGAGCAGTTTTCTCTACCCCAGGTCACTTGTTTTTGATCCTCTCCCCACTCTTGCACCAACACAACTGTTTGCAGCTGTGTGGTGAACTGGGCAAGTGAACTGACCTGCTTTGGTACCCAGGTGTCTCTCGTGATCTGGTTTAGACACTGGCGACTGAAAGTCTGACCAGAACCAGAGAAGAAAATGTATCCAGAGCAGCCTGGGAAAGGTGCACTGCTGAAGCTGATGTGGAGCAAAGCATTGCTGTCCCTCAAACAATAACAATGTTATTCAGTATTATGAGGTGCCAAAAGATTTCATGATTAGAAGGAGATGGGGTCTAAGAAAGGTTGAGAATGAGTGACTCAGAGCTAAATGAGAATTCTATTTCAAATCCCAAATCAGTTTTTTTTCCTGTGTAAAACCACTTTATTCATCTCCTTCCCCTCCCCTCCCTTCCCCTTGAGGTTTTTAAAGTGTGTAGTCCTGGTCTGGATTTGACAGTTTGAGGCATAACACTGTAGACTGAATAGATTTGAATTAATGACTTTAGAAATAGATTTTGACTAGAATCTGCAAGTTTTAATTAAAAACCATAACTAGTAAACTAGTTTTTGATTGAAACATAATTCAAAACTATGTTAAATTGTGTGGTAATGTATCGTGCAGGGAAAGTTTATTTTCTGCCTCAGATGAGATTTTTATGAGGATAAGCATGGCTTGAAGTGCTGTATAGGCACTTGAGAGGCATTTGAAATCAAATGGAGGAGTCCATTAAAACAAGTGGAATGTTTCACACTGCAGAGAAGGGAGAACTTGAGCAGTTCATCTCTATGGGCTATAATGGAAAGTGTCACATCTTCAAATCTGTGTCTGATAGCAAAGCTCATTGTTCTTCTTTGGGTGTGGAATGAGAGTTTGACACCTCCAGAACAATGAAAAGCACGAGGAAAGCACTGTGGCTGTGCTTGACACTGCTCTGCCTATGCTATTTTGACTGAAATTTTGCTGTATGCTGTGAAAGGAATTCACATGTGTGGGAGTGTTTCTGACATACATGTCTAATTTTGTTTGTAGTAATAACAAAGACATGACACAAAGGCTGATTGTTATCCTAATTATTATTTAGTTGTGCATATGGTCTTTGTAGAGCTGTAACTTATAATAGGAGTTTTGGGTTGCAATAGACATTGCAACAGTTTCTTTATAGGTATATTACTCACAGACTGGATGGAATAAAGATTGAAGAAGACTGGAGAAAGTGCTTGTGCTTTAGCAGGAAATAGCTTTAATCAAAGCTGAGCCTGTTTTTTCAGTACCCTTTTCTCCTACATACTGTAAGAGAAAAAAGCTGCTGTAGCATATTTGCATTTTTCTGACTATTATTAATGGTATTTCGTACAGCAGTGGTGTTCAAGGACCATAGTTGACTGGGACCTTGTGATGTGCTTTCTGTGCAGCTATGGGGCACCAAAGAGGGGGATCTACAATGTTAAGTGGTGTTGTTTTGGTTCTTTTTTTGTGGGGGAAGTGGGGTGAGTGGTGGGGGCTGTTTCTTTGCGGTTTTTTGAGCGGTCTCCTTTATGCTTTGGAGATTGCGTGTTTCAAACGAGGATACTTGGCTGTCATTAACAAACTTCCACTTGTTTTTCTTTCTCCAGGAGATGATAACAGAGTCCACTCCGCTGCGTTGCAGGAAACTCAGCAATCCTGACATCTTTTCATCTGCTGGGAAAACCAAGCTCCACCGTCAGCTAAGTCAAGATGACTGCAAGCTACGAAGAGGTAGCTTGGCAAGTTCTTTGTCAGGTATGCCATTTTGTAAAGATAATATGACACTTCAGGAGTATTAAAGATGCAGCATTGTTGGCATAACAGTTATAAAAAACACTGGTAAGTCACTGGTAAGGTGACTTCTTGTTGGCAGGGCATGCAAAATGTTATGTAAAAGAAAGGTGCAAAAAGAGATATTAGTAGAGAAGAGTGAAAAAGCCTGGATTAAGAGGGGAATTTTGTATATTGTCCAGAATGGAAAGTTAGAAGCTAAGATTTAATATGTAAAGTTAAAAAAATGGAATGGTGGAACTTTAGGTGGCACATTGATGCATTCTTGCCCCTTCCAACATCATCATTGAATGTAAGGTTGCCCACTTTGCCCTGTTGTTTCGTACTGGGAAGCTGACTTTTTATATCATGTTTGAATTCCTGTTTAGTTTCTTTTTGTCTTCAAAAGAGCTGTAGGCAATTGTGATTCAAAGTAAAAATCTTGCTTACTAACTTGATGGTTTTTTCAGTTTGTGTAAAATTTGTTTTTTCTTGTGAAAACAATATTCAACCCTGTAATAGAATTCAGTTTGTCAGCTGTAGCACCATGGAGCGAGCATAGGCAAGTAATTAACCAAAATTGAACCAAGTTCAGTAGTTTTCTTTTTTTTCAAAGACTTTGCTAGTGGGCTAGGGGATGGTTTCACAACTGTTCAAAGCTGATATCAAAGTCTGTGGTGCTGGAATAGAGCACAGAGAGCTGCATGATCAGTCTAGAATGAAAGAGCTGATATGCCTGGATGCCACTGTTATTCTGTAGAGTTAAGTTGCAGCCCATTTCCTCCCAAATTAGGCTGTTTGCCTATTTGCATGTTAGTGCAAGAACTAGAAGAGTTCAAAATTCTCAGGTGGGAGGGAAAGAGGAAGAAGGTGAAACCACCTTTTTGGCATCAGCATGGGCTTGATTTACATGATTGCGAAAATACATCCAGTCCCAGTCCCTCATGTTTTATCAGAGAAAGATAAATATTTTCATGTTTGAAGTGTTAGGTGTAATAGAATTAAATAAGCAGTAAAGTATGTATGTTTTATTTTGGCTTGGCCTTGGCTTAGTGTTTTATTTGTAGTAAGTGGATAGTTTCTGAAAAATGGAAACATTCATAGTGTTTTGTATGCATGTAAGTTTGTTCCCCAAGGCAGGTTAATCACTAGAGGAGAACAGAAGTTTATGAACTACACAGCTCGTGACTGACTGGGATGGCCTAAGTTCGTACTGTAGCTTTTTTTTCCCTTGAGTAGAAGAAAGCAAAATAAATAGGAAGAAGCAGGGAAAAGGGAAGGTCTGTTCTCTTTAAAGAATAATTTAGTGTTTGGAGATTGTAATTTCAGAACAGAGAATTCTATATTCTCCAGAACCTGTTGATTCATCTTAATGACTTTTCAATCTACTATACCTGATTCAGGAAGGGGTAAAGAGCCCCAACAAGATCAGTCTGACCCAACTGGATAAAGAAAATGTACATGTTTAGATGTATATTTTCAGCGTGGGTGTTTGGAATGTGTGTAGAACTTGAGGCATGACAGGGAAAGGCTTTAGCCTAAAGTTCTGTCCTTAAAATGATTCCACCTAATTTTTGCAACAGAACTGAGTAAGTTTGAAGAGCGTAGGTGACTGTGCATACAAACTGGTTGGCTGAGATTTGACTCCTGATGGAATTCTGCCCTTCTGGATTCAGGTTTTGTGGAACTAAAAGGAGATATTGATAACTATATCCAATAGAGACTTAAATGAAGTTATTCTTGCTCTCGAGCGTGGATAAATACATACATAAATATGGCCATGTACATTTCTGTAGTTTTAGGTCTCTGCAGACCTAAAATGAGTTATTGTATTTATACATTATCTTGAAAATGATCAAGCCATGAAAATCATGTCCACAGCTGTAAGCAGCTTTAGTGGGACTGGGAAGAGGGTATTGATATGTTGTGTCTCTGTTTGCTAGAGTAAGTTGAGCCTGCTCATCTCTCATACACTTTGACTCATTCTGTTGGTGTGTACCTGGCCCATTGCTTGTAACTGCCACAGAAAATTAATGTAACCAAGTTAAAAAAGAAGAAAAAAAAAGACACCACTTCCACTCCCTGCCCTCCCCCCAGCATCATGGCTGGTCACATTATGTGACAGTCTTCCAAAGACTGCAGCTGCTTTTATGGAATGAATGTAATAATTCACATCTAGTTCTCAGGTGAAGTTGAATTTGTAAATAGCTTTCTGCCTCTGAGAGAACAAGTCTTTTTCTATGGCATAGATGTGATTAATGGTGTAGACTTCCTGCTACGTACTGCCATAAATGTCTCAGTCCCCCTGTGATTCCTGAGCATGTAATAATCCATTGAATGCAAGAATCTTTACTATGCTTGGAAGGGGTGTGTTATTTAGTCCCACAGTCCTAATTTTAAGGAAAAGAGGTATTATCCACTCTGATTTTGCAATGGTGAAATTGAAGTACAGGGCTTGACTGACCAAACTTACAGAGTAGGTCATCTGGAAGCTAATAACTGAACCCAGATTCACAGACTTCTTCACTTACGAGTTTTTAACCACAGAAATAGCTTTCTTCTCTTTTTTCTTTGTGAATGACATTGTACATAAAAGGAAGCTGTCAAGCTCCATGGAGTCAAAATATGACCTACTTTGACTTTGCTTCTTTCTCATTGCGGATATTTACTTCTTGACATTTTTCAAAAAGGAGTTTTGCATTGGCTAGAAAATACATATTGAGCAAAAAAACATCCATCCATGGTTCAAAGCAAGACAATATTTAAACATACACTATGTTATGTTAGAGCTGCATGAAATGTAGTGCTGAATGTCCTTGTGGCAGGAGAAGGTGGGGATGTGTAGATGACTAAGCTATTTAGAGGAGACAGTATTTTACAATTAGGAATGATTTTTCCTAAGAATTTTTAAAATGATACTAAAGAGATTTTGGCTCCTTTTAAGGCAGCCAATATTGTTTCTTTTTTAAGATGTGTGGAGTATGGACAGTTATAAAGTGATAGTCTGGTTTTGCAAGGTTTTTGGATTTTCCCGTTATCTCATAATTTAAAGTAGATTTTTTGAAAATTCTTAGTTATCAAACGTAATGAATTTACTGGTAGGGTGCTCTTACAAGTTCTAACCTACCAAAATCTTGAAATGGCTTTTTTTATTAAATGCTTTTACTTCACATGCAGTATTTGTTCTCAGCTTTGTACTTTGAACTTGCAGACTTGTTTAAAAACAAGCTGATGGTATTTTGATTTTATTTTTAAAGGAAAACAGCTACTTCCCTTATCAAATAGTGTCCACAGTGGAGTGGGCCAGACGATATGGCAGCCTCCTGGAGATACCTCCAACCTGGTCCGCATGAGAAATCAGTCTCTAGGACAATCTGCTCCTTCACTTACTGCTGGTTTGGTGAGTGAGTCTGGGAATACTTGTGGTGCTTTTGTGCTATAAAAAGTGATGTGATCCTGTGCTTTAGTTTGTACCTTGTTTTCCCTGCTCCTGCTCAGTGAAAGCAGCATTTTATTCCTGTGGGACCTTTTATGGTGCAAGGCGAACTAGGAAGAGAATATGTTCATCCTGCTTTTGACAGAAAGCAGGAAAAAAGTGTCTGTTGAAGAATAATTTCTTTTTGGGGACATTTCTACTCGATGTTTCTTAAGTTCTCTGATACCTGAAAGAAATATCACTGAAAGTCTAGGACAAGTGAGCATAGGAACCCAACCATTTCAAACAAGTTTAATTGGAAAGCAGCTTTCTGAGTAGCTACCTCTGCCTGTTTTCCTAGGGAATAGCTAGGGGATGAATCTGAAAGGGATAACTGTCCAAGGAACTGAAGAACTGGAAATGACATATGCTCTTCTTCATGGTTTCTGTCAAAAGGTTTTGGTAAAGTGAAAGTATTTTTGAGGAATGTTGCATCTGTTAAATTATTGTTTTCTAAGAAGAGAATGTTCTGTATGGGGACGCACACTCAGGTGGCTACAGTCAAGTCTGAATTGCACACAAAAAGGAACATATGTTTTGTTTGTAGATGTTCCTTATTGTCTCTAAAAATCTAAAATCACTGATGTGTGAGGAGCAGAAAAATACAAAGGTAGGAAAAGAGTTATTTTTGTGCAGGCATATATGTAACAGAAATTGTTGGTAGGTTAAAAGCAAAGTTGAAATGTTTTTTTGCTGAACATCTATAGAGTTACTTGTGTAACAAGTTTTACTCAAGTGAGGAGTTCTGGTGCATGTTACTTATAGAGCTGCAAGTAACTGGGTAAATTTATGTTACATTGTAAGACTGTTTAGAAGCAATGATCCCTTAAGTAAAAGGGTGTACGTTGGATATAGCCCTGAGAATTTTTTTGGGGTTCCTAGACAGTTTGGCACCACCAGGCTATGAAAGGAATCCTAAATCTTTAAGGTTCAAAAAGCTACACATTTGTGTTACAACTCATTTTGATTTCACAATGAAGTAACTGTAGTCTTGACATTTTCAGACATGTTACTATATTGAAATTCTTCTGATTTGATTTAATTGTATTGCTTCTTAATTTGGTGCCTGTTCAGCGTTTGCCTTAAATTTATGCTCTCACCAGTGGTTCTAAATTCAATTATAACAGAAAGGGAGAATGCTCATATGAACTTGGCGTGTAAGTATTTATCTGATGGGGATTAGAAAAAGTAATATGTTAAAACACAGGCCTGTTCTCTAGAGGCAGATAAATGCCTTGAAGCTTCATAGCTTAGGCTAATGAAAATAACTGTGCTTTAAAACAAAGCATTAATTCTCAGATATTTAATTGGGAGTACTAGGTTTTTGCTTAACAGCTGTGTGCAGCTCAGGGAGCTGCAGATGTTTCCATGTTACAATTCTGCATATTACTCATATGCTGTGTTTTCAGTTTGTTATGGCAGTGTTTGTGCTGTCTATCAAATGTTCTGACATGCAACACAATGCCAAAGAGTTATTTTAAAATAATTTAAAATTCTCTGTTTCTTAAGTAAAGCAGAGAAATGAATCTCTAAATCGAGTCTTTGTCCCTCTGTGATGGTGTTTAGGTGTTGAACTATACGGTCACTTTCCTATCTCTATATTCTATGATGGGCTGTTTGTTTGTTACAGTTGCAGTTAATTAAGTCTAGACATTAAACATTTTTATATGAAGTGGGTTTCAAAAGCAGTGACTAAAGAACATCACAAGATGAACATCTAATTAAATGCAGTGAGTCCTGGGATCTTGGAGCTAGTTACATGTTTGCAGCTGTTTTAATATGCTTGTGGTATTGAAATAATTCACAAATTAGAATAGCAAAAGGTCTCTTGCCAGTATAATTAATCTCCTTTGAAGAATAGCTCTATTAAGAGATGAGTAAGTTCAGTAATGCAGAGTGTCATTTTAATATGCCAGCCTTGACTGCTAGAGCATTTAATTCTTCTATTATTTGTTATAATACAGTAGTTAGATGTCTAGAGAGAAGTGGAGTGTGATTTAGGAAAGCCAGGAAAGCTGTGTGCATTGTTTCTGCTCCCTCTTTCTGGCACTGCAGGTATCAGTAGATTTTCCTTTGCTAAATTGCTTTGTGGCATTCAGTAATGTGGTTTTTTGCTTTTTAACCACTACTAATCATACAGAGTGTTTACTGCACTTAAATTGCATTCTTTTCCTCTTTGAAAATACTTTCAGGGCAAAAAGATAAGTTAACAATAGCAAATCTACAGAAATTAGTCTTCAGCTTTTTAAACAAGACTGATAGCTAGGCTACTTATCAGCAATGACTCCAGAACTGGAAATACATAAAATTCTAACTTGCTAAAATATATAAACACAATTTATTGTTGGGCAGAATCTTTCAGCTTGTACATGTGTGATAATCTGGATTAATGTGCCTGCACAGCAGTTGCCACTAGGTCCTTGACTTGAGAAAGAAGCCAGGACAGAGTGAATGCTGAGTGCTGTCATTGTGGAATGATAGGTGTTGATCTGATCTGTGTGCCTTCTAAATATATGTGAGGATTTCAGAGGGTGACCTTCAGTTCATCATCTACCTTAAGACGAATGCTCTGATCCTATGAGATTGAATTCTGGTGGGGAATATCCTATTTAAGACTTTTAAATCCCTAAGAAAGCCAAGGAAGTAATCAGAGGAAAACACATAAAGCATCATTGTGGGCATCTCAGTGGTATTTCCAGCTGTCAAGACCCAAAAATACAGTAAAAAATACAGTAAAAATACAGTAAAAAACTGGGTGCAGAGAATATGTAGAGAATGCATGTTTAAGGGATAGAAGGGTAATTTTATGGAAAATCTCTTATGACTTAGTTTGGGGGTTTATCTGTGATCTTACCCTGTCATAAAAAGAATTAGACCTTGGACTGTGTTATTTTAAGGGAGCTCATTGAATCCTAGAATATGCTGAATTGGAAGGGACACACAAGGATCATTGAGTCCAACTCCTGGCCCTGTGCAGGACACCCCAAGAGTCACCCTATGTGCCTGAGTGTTGTCCAAACACTTCTCGAATTCAGACAGCCTTGGTGCTGTGGCCATTTCCCTGGGGAGTTTGTTCCAGTGCTCAGCCACCCTCTGGGTGAAAAACTTCTTCCTGGTATCCAACCTAAACCTCTCTTAACTCAGCTTCATCCTGTTTTCTTGAGTCCTGTCAGTGATCATGCAAAAGATCAGTAATATGGATTTCTTCTCTTACGAAGAAAGTCATAAAGACCTAAACATAAAGTTTCTAAACTTTAGAAAGAAAAAGGACCTTGTGAAGAGATGGTTGTTGTAGGAGTAGACTGGGAGTGTCTTTCTTGCAACTGTTAATTTTGACAAAACTCAGTGTGAATGAAATTGATTGCCAGAAGCAATGCCCTAAGGTGCTAATATTCCATGGCTGAGCATTTATTGGCGGGCCAGGGGTGACTTTCCCCTCATGTTCATTAAGGACAGAAGGCTTAACTAGAGCACTACACTAATGCTTCTTTATTTGTGGAGAGAGATTTCATGTGTGCGTGTCCCACATCCTGACCCCTCACAGACAGCATCTCAAGCACTCCCTCCAGGGTTTTGTGAAAGAAACATCTGATAATGTGCAACCCATTAATTAGGACTACATCTCACATGCATTGCTCACCATATAATGCCTGGAAAAGTTTGAGATGTTCCAGGAATAAGAAACCATGCATGTTCCTTCTGCCAATTGTGGCAATAGGAAAATGTTTGAAGAAGCCTGTCAGTGGAAACTTAGATATGTTTGTGAAAGAGATTTTGAAATTCTTTTTTTTAAGACTTACAAGCTTCAGTTTTCTGAAGTGCACCCAGTACTGAGCTGAAACTTGTGGTAATCTTTGAACTGGAAAACAACATAATTTTTGAAAATGAGGTTGAGGATTTCAGCTGGGTGGTTGCAGTTCTATTTAGTGTAAACTTTATAAGGTTTTTTTTTTTTTTTTTTAGTGTAAACTTCCTTATATTCTGTACCACATGAATGTGGTCAGAGCCATTTCTTCACCTTCAGAGATGAAGGCTGCTGACTAAGCAGTTGGTACTCTGTTAATCCTCTGATGCCACTCTTGCAAGATTTCCTTGTAGCGTCAGTCTCATCTTCACAGGATCATTTCAAATGACTTAGGGTTTTTACATTTGCTTTCAAACAAAGTCAAAGTTGAAACAAAGTGAAATAATTGCATATTCACTGTGGTTGTACACAGTGTCAGAGAGTTCACCTTTCCCTCATCTTGTTCTAGAAGAAACAGTTAAAAACCCAAGCCTCTTAGATTTTGAATAATGATCTGGAGGGTAGAAAGGCTCAAATGCAAAGATTTGAAATAACTCTCAAGCTGAAGAACTTCCTCTGTTGAATAACACTCCGCCTGATTTATTGCGAACGTTCAGTTCCCCAAAGCTGTGTGGATTAGGCAATACTGAGTGGAATGGGGAGAATGGGTCATCCTTGTGTTGTTGGAGCCTTGGCTTGGTGTGCACTGGGAGCCTGGTAACAGACAGACCTCACACTGTGGCATGGTACTTTTGATGTCCCTCTTGGGGTGTGCTTTGTAGATGTAGGAGATAATACTGACTATTTATTTTCTAATTTCTGCTCCTTTGCTTTTTAAAATTTCTTATTAGATGTATTAGGAATAGAATCAATTGTACCCAATATATAAACTTCCCCTAATAGCGTATCATCCCTGTGCAGGATGCTGTTAATTAAAAAGAAAATTAAAATTTGTATTGTTCCTGGCTACAAGGAAGAGTGGCTAATTGGGTACAGGTTTGAATTATTGAATGAGATTATTACGAGGTAGGTAATTCCCTTTGAATTCATGTGGAAGTGGAATCCCACGGCTGTGTTTTAGTCAAGCCTGCGGAGGGGTCTGTGGAGCTGGGTTGCCATCTGCTGGTGTGCCAGGGGCTGGGGACAGGAATTGTGACCTCCACGATCCAAGTGAGCTTTTGTCAAGCAGTGTTAGAGATCCCTGTAATCATTAGTGATTTTACAGCAGGGGGATGTTCTTTCTGGGATCGTGTCCTCCCGGAATCACTTGCTAGTAACTAGCCATTTGCTTTTAGCTGGAGTATGAATTCACTTTGTAATGCCGTGCTGTGGCTTGCAGTCATCCTTTTTCTGGTAACAGAGACATGATGGTTGGTATCGTTATGAAGAAAAATAAGATTTTCTAGAAAAGAAAAGTATTATTTGTAGCCGATTCCATAAATAAAATCGAGAATTTTTGGGTCGCAGCTGTGTGGGTTGCGTTTCTGGCCTGGTGGTGGCGCTGCAGCCCCGGGCGTCTCACGAGCTGCATTTTCCACAAGGAATGTCACCCTGGCTCTGGGACCACCCGGGCTGGGGCCAGGGATGCTTTCCTGTAGCTAAAGGAGACCTTAATTCTGTGTTGTTTGTCAGTTCAGTACGGGAGTTAATAATTCAAAAGGCCTGGTGAAGTGCAGTGGAAGTAGAAGTTCAAAACCCCTCCCAGTTATAAAGGAAAATTCTATCTCCACATCTCCTGCTTAGTCCCCAGCACTTTAATGGATTTACTGTTTATTATTTAGGATTTCTGCTTTATGCAGGCACCTGGGTAGTGGTTGTTAAACTCACAGGGATGAGGTCTTGGAAGGAATGGGATTTGCAGTGGCTGGCAGACGCCAGGTATCTGACTAACAAATTAAACATTAGTTTGCAAGGTTCAACATCTGCTCTCCCACCACACTCTCCACCTCTCTGCTCTTTATGTGTGCTGGCAGTGAGGTGAGTGCATAGAGCTTAGAATTCCACCTCCTCACAGAAGAATTAGTTATAATCTCTTTTTATTGAAAAATACACCACTAGTTCAGGGACAAATCATTAATGCCAGTTGTGCATAGTGCTACCTCCTGCTGATTGCCTGGATATTTATTACAAAAGCAGACATTTGAATCTGATGGGAAAACTTCATTTATGTTTGTGTCTTCTAAAACACGCAGCTGCTCTTTTCCCAAAATGTTTTGTCATAGATAATGTTTCTTTTAGTTTGCATTTTAGGTGGTAACATGTTGACTATTGAAATGTTGCTCAATACAGATGAAAATAGTTTTGTTTAAGAATAATCATGAAAGTCATAGCTGATGAAGGCCATAAATTATTTCAGGGAATAGAGAACTTCCAATACTTGACTGAACAAGTAGGATTTCATATTTTTATATTGACAGAAAAGGAAAAGACAGCAGGAACTATGGCTGCATGAATGAAGGGATTTTATTACTGTATGAAGGCAGGGAAATTGCATTTTAAATTGGCAGTTGTAATTGAAATACCCTGAGATGGGAAGTAAGTGGATTTCCAAATTAAGACTGTGTGTGAAGTCTAAGTTTATGCATACTAATTAGATATTTGCATGTACATATGCTGCAGAGTCTGGTGAATCGTTGGGTACATTATCAATTTTGGAATTTGGACAGGGCCTGAGGAAGAAGTATGGAGCAAGTTCTAGACATTTGGCAGTGTTTAGAGTGCTTGCAGGGACTTACCTTTGTCACAGATTTTAAGGTGTCTCTGGTAGGAAAACAAAAATGGATGTGCTATGACTCTGTTTTCATGATAGATTCAGGACACTTGCTTCACACAGGCATCCAAAACTGATAGTCCTGATTGGTTTTTCACTAGGAAACTTCATTCTGAATAATTCATGTAAAGAACAGAAAATTATTGTGATAAATTTTGTACTAAAGTTATATTTACTATATAGTGCATATTACTTAAGCACAGTCAGCATCTTACTCTGAAGAAACTTCAGCATATTACTTAAAACACAGTCAGCATCTTTTTACTCACTTCAGTTAAGTGAATTCCATTTTGGAGTGGACTCATTGGCTTAAAGGAGATTTTCATATTTAAAAGAAAATGTGAACACCCTTCTGTGTAACCTGAGGCTTGTCATTGTAGGAAATATGAATTCATAAAACTTGCCTTGTGATAATTGTTAGGCACTAGACTGTCAGCTTGAATGATTGCAGTTCTCATTATCTTCAGATGCTGCATGTTATTTTTTTTGTCTGTGAATATGTTGAATTGATTTTTGGCACATGCAGTCACTTCTCTTCCTGACAGCAGCACTATTGTAGGTGTAAAGTGAGAAACTGCTGTAGTGTGCATGGAAAATTAGCTTTTTAGCTTGGGGAGATATGGGGAACTTAAAATACAGTTATTCAGACTGTCTTGAACACACATTGTTGAAGAGTGAGGCTTTGTTCCATGAGTGTTGTTCTGTGGTTCTTAATGACCTCGCTATAAAAACATACTGATGTAGACAATAAAAATTCTGGGTTTTAATTTAAAGTAGGTGAAAATTTGATGTTTTATTTTTGGCAGATATTTCCATAGAAAGGCAATGTGAGATGTCTGCATTTAGTATTTTAATATGGCTGCCCTCTGTGTCTGGTAATACTTCTTGAAATAGTTTCCTAGGATGTGATAATAGGAGGATTGGTCTTAAAACATGAAATAGTTTGTTTGCTTAAGTTTCAAGCTGCTTTCTTCCAGAAATGCAAACTGTTTTGAGCCTTAGGACATATATAACAATCCCCTGTAGCATTTTGACTAAGCAAAAGCTTTGGACATGCTCTGTAATTAGTAGCATAATCCTCCATTTTGGCTGCCACTTTTTGTTTGGTCTGTTTTCCTGCACTGTGTCACTTTGGTTTATCCAAGCCATGCAATGTGTCTTTCCAGCAATCCTTTTTCAGCCCCAGAGACACAGTGATTGTTTATTTTACCACTTGCAGGACAGTGGGAATACAGAGGTTTATCTGCATCACCTCTGAAAAGCTGCAGCTCAGAATCTTTCCTAAGAGTTAATCTAAAATCCTTATTGCCTTGAGATTACTAGAGGGGGAGAGGTGAAATCTCTTGGCAGAGATAAGGGTAGCCTTGTAAGTGAAACACAGGCCTGGGACTTATGCAACAATCCTGATATCTGAACTTTGATAAGCTCAGGTACAGAGAGGTTCAGTCCCTTGGTCACCTGAAGAGCTGAAAGTAAAGCAAGTCTCGCAGACTTTCTGTAAACCTCTGTTTATTAATGTTTAGCAGATGTTTGGAGCTCAGATGGATGGGGCTGTGGAATAATTTATTGCTGCAGTCACTGTATGTAGTATGCCAGCATCATTTTCTGATTTCTGATTATGTTCATATTTAGATTTTCAAGTCAGTTGTTGAAGAGCTGAGGCATACCATGATCTCTTACCTGCCCTTGCTGGGTTATTATTGCTAACCCAAGCATTTCTGCATTAATTGTGAGTTTCAGACTCTTCCCTGGTGGGAACTGCAGAGTCCTTGTGCTGTGAGAACATGAGGTATGAAGTCAGAATCACCAATATATTACCAAGCTTGATTTAGAGTCAGTATCTGTAGTTCTTCCCTTTGTGAACAGAAACTAGGACAAATAATGGCCAGGTGTTTTTTTTCTTTTTTTTTTTTTTTTTTTTTTTTTCCCCCCCCCAAATTATTGTTTATTATAGGAATAGATGAGAAGAATTCCTGTACTGTGGTTTTTTCGATTGATCAGAATTATTTTCACTTAAAGCAGCTGTGGCCAACTAAGCACAAATAGTGCCAAATTTCCTGAGAGGGTGCCTTATGTGCTCGAAACAAACAAGTTTACCTGAGCAGTTTTTTCAGTAAATAGTGTGGAGCAACTGACTGAGGGGCTTTTGCTTTTGTTATTTATTGCAATGACCAAGTTTCCATAGAAAAAACCAAAGATTCTGTGTTCATCATGAATATAAAACACTGTCATGTTGAGAGTGTAGTGTGAGTATGCAAAAATATGTCAGTGTGAACTCTCAGCTATTGGCAAAGGGGAATGTTTATAAAAGAGGATTGGAAAATGTGCAGGGTTTCAGATCTGTCATAAAAGGATGTGAAATGTAATTAACCTAAAATAACCTTTAAAATATTTTTTGAGCCTGATAAATTAAATGAGCTGTTGAGATAACTTAATGAGAGATTTTAATTTTATACTTTAAATAATATCCTATTAAAATCCTCAAGATTTTGCTTTGTGATGGAATACACTGAGATTTATGTTTTCACAATGACCTCATGATTCAGTAACATTGTTAATATATTTGGTGCATATTTGAGGGGTAAGGTCTAGGTTAATGGCAGCATTTATTCTTTAAGTGCTAGAAGTCACAAAACTCTAATTGAAGATAGGAATGCCCAAACCTCATTATTTTAATGTGGTCATAGAGTATAGTGACACTAAAAGTAGTTATATGATGAACTCCTATGGCAGGGTTTATAATTTGTCCATGAAAACAAATTATTATGTGAAACTCTGAATTAAAACTCTCTGCCTTTGAGTTTAAATAAAACATGAAACTTCAGGTCTAAGTTGGTTTCTGGTTGGTCTAGCATGGTTTCTGTATTTGTCTTTGCTCAAATTAGCAACAAGCATTTGCATACCTTTAACGCAGAGAATTCTGCTGTGAATTGTTTACACAAAGTTACAGTGCGTGCACTGAATCTCTCACACAAAGCTCCCTCAGTAGGTACTGTGTGATGTTTTTGTTTCAGGTAGTTAAGCCTGCAGAGGTACTTTTGGTAAATCTGCATCTCAAATTTTCTAAATATTGGTAATTGAAGTAATTTAATGGATGAGCTGTTGTCAAGGAAAATACACGTGGTGCTTTTCACAGTGTCAGGAATCCAAGGGTTGAAGACAAAGGTCAGAATGTTCATTCCTGCTTGCATTTCATCAGTGCTGCTAACCTTGGTTAGAGCAGCTTTGCACACTGAGCTGTCTCTAGTCTGAGCTAGATCCCTTTTAAAACCTCTCCTGCCTGTTTGATGTTCCTAAGTTCTCCTTTCCTTCGTGTTCTTCCAGAAGTGTTTATTTTTCTTCATGGCTTTCCCTACCCCCAGAAAAAACCTCCCACAGTAAAATTCAGTTCTTACTACTTGATGATAGCCAGAAAATTCTGGATAATTGTGAATTTGGGCTGCTTTATGCACAAGTATACTTCTACTGTGACCTTCTTGATCCCTCTCCACTGTCAATTCTTTGGGCTATGGGCTCCTGGTCTGGGAATCTTAGTGTGAACGCTGTAGAGTTGTATCTTGTATTGCAGCTTTACAGCTGCTCAAAATATGCACTCCCCTTTTTTACTGTACAGTTACTAGTTCTGATACTACCTTTATTGCTTCAGTATCTCCTTGCTAAATGAACAGTGTTCTGAGTCATGGGCTTTTGATCCACAAGCTCTTTGACTCTGCTCAAATGACAGTATGCAATGTAAAAAGTCAAGTTTATGGGTATTAGTAAATCTGTCAATAACTGTTGGTTTGGTTTTAGGTAAGGTTTTGATGTTTTGCCTTAAAATTCACCTATCAAATGTTTTCTTTTGAAATAAAGTAAAATGTAGAGTGTTATGAATTTAAAATGCATCAATTTCTTATCGAAGTTAATTCTTGAATCTTATTAGAATGAAATAGGCTAATGAGAGAGAAGTTTGGCAAGATAAAATGATTAGACGTTTGAAAGGAAAGAAGAACAATGTGTAATACAGCAAACATGCAGAACTATCTGAATTGAGAGAAAAAGAGCTATGTCAGCATTGCTGGATTATATTGATCAGGCATCAGCATCAATCCTGATTAAACAGGCAGCTGTTTAAAGTGGTGTATTTGACAGTGACATCTTTTATTTTCTATATGATTACTGGCCTGCTGACATGTTTACTTTCTCAGTATAATTTACATATTGTGTTTAAAATGTTGCTGACTGAGAAATACTTGAATTATACAAGGCAGAGTAAAAAGAAAATCAGACCTTCTTATGGCTGATGTGAACATGTATGAATATCAGGTAATACCTATAAACAAACCAGTTGATTTATTTACCAACTTAATTCCAAGAGAGCACTCTAATAAATTGAATGGCTTGCTTATCTTCTTATTTTTTTATGATAAAGGTGATTTAGAAATCAGTTTTATATATATATACACACACACATACATATAAATATATGAGATTTAAAAAGAAAATGGCTGCAAGTGTTTGTATAAATGAGAAGTGTTGAACCCCTTGGGAGACCCTGTTCTGTGTGGTTGGTTGTCAGACAAATCCGTGGTAACTTCCCTGGGAAAATGTCAAGAATGGATTAAAAAATGTTTAAGGGTGCTTGGCCATTAAACTTGGGTCTGCAATGAAGTGACAGATACTCTCTTACTGTTCTAATTGCTGAATTTCTCTATTTTTCCATAAACAAAAGGTGAACTGCTCTTCCCCCTGGCTTGCTATAAATTACAGTAATTTCAAGGGAAAGGTATGATGGTGTCTAGCTTCTCCAGTGGAGTACATTAATGATGCATGCCCTTCCATCTGCTATCGGATTTCTTTTTGTCCCATTATCAACAAGGATTTTATCATCAAGCTTTGCCTGTGCTGCGTGGAATCTCCATCTTGGAATAGTCACGGACAACTGTGTGTCATGGTCAGCTCCATTTTTCCTTGCACATCAGGAAACTTCTCCAATAGTTTGGTTGTTCAGAAGTAGGTAACCACAATTTCACTTTCTGGAGCAAGCAGTGAAATGTTGTTTGAACTCCATTTTGTGTTATGTAAAAAAGATAAAGTTGATTTAACTCCCATTTCACCTAAGCTACATTATTGAGCTTATGCTTTGTGTTATAAACGTCTGTTCTGTTTTGAATCCCCCAGTTCAGAGTAGTGGGAAGCATATAATAATGTTCACTGCCCATAAGTATAATTATTGCACTACTGTATGTTTTACAGATAATTACTTTAATCCCATAAAATGCTCAAATTCTGTCCTGACTATGCTGAGGACTGCCTGTCTCATTTACATGCAGTTCTGTGTCCAATATCATGTCCTCAAACGGCATGGGAAAGGTTATGGAAGCTGGGATTGTGGCTGGGTGGTGCTGCATGTTTAAAGACCCTGCTCTCTGCTCCCTTTTGAAACAGGCAAAGCACAGACCACTAAGCTTTGAAGCTTGGGTCTAATTGAGATGTATTAATTATGGGGCCTGTATTACCCACGGCATGGCATGGGATGCTGACTGCAGTGTGCTGAGGAGGATTGGACACCCTGGAACAAAACGTTAGTGGGAGAATTCACTTCCTTCTGTATAGACTGGGCACATGCCATGCTGGGACATGATGAGAGCAGACTTTGTGTTCAGTGACAGTTTTATAAGACAGATCAAGCTCCAGCAAAGATCCCATGGGAGGAGGAGTAACATTGTTTGTGTCCCTAGCAGTGCTCAGTGCTGGTTCAAAAGGTAAATAAAAAAAAAAAACACCCTAAAAGCTGAAACAGAAATAGAGGTATGCAAAGCTAAAAACGGTAGAAAAACCTGCTAAACTGGCTTTGAGTTTCAAAAAGATGAACTGATTTAGAAAGAGAAGCTTGAAGAACAAGGAACATCAGTGAAGAGACATGCATCTTTATAATCTTTACAGAACTGAATTAAGGACCACTCTTTCAAGGCAGAGAAATGCACTGTGTTCCCCCATCCTACCTCTGAATAAGAATTAAGAATGGTTAAAAGGAAAGCAGAATGGTTAGGAACAGACTAAAGCAGGTTGTTAATTCAGTGAGTAAAAGGAGATAATGACACAGCTTTAAAATCATTCAAAGATGAAATGTGCGTACTGCTATTTGTGCTGTATAGCCAATTGCTTAAAATAGTTTGAGGACTGGAAAATGGCAAATTGAGTACCAGTATTTAAAAAAAGGGATCTATGAGAGATTCATGGAGTTAGAATTGCAGATGTTCCCTTCATGCTGTAGTTGCCTAAATCCTAATTCCTACGAGTGTAATTTACCATTTGGTTGCATTAACACAGTAAGTGCACAGAGCAGTCATTCAGATCACCCTGACAGTGTTGACCTCACTGTTTATACTCTGCTGTTAGAATACACTTGGCATTAGTGGCTTTATATTTTATTTCTAGGTCACCCATTCAAATCATACAATCATAGAATGGATTGGGTTGGAAGGGACCTTAAAGACCATGGGCAGGGACACCCTTCCACTACACCAGGTTGCTAAAAGTCCCATCCAGCCTGGCCTTGAACACTTCCAGAGATGGGACATCCACAACTTCTCCGGGCAACCTGTGCCAGCGCCTCCCCACCCTCATAGTGAATAATTTCTTCCTCATATCTAATGTTATATGCATGGCTGTTCTTTTGACATAGAAAGGTCATATTCCCTAGCAATTCTTCTGACAGCTACTTTTAAAAATTCAATTGATTGGCAGGTTCTTAACCCAGAAAGTTTTGCTGTTTCATAGAGATACATTTTCTTTAGAAATGCAGTTTTCAGTCAAGCTGTAAGCTCTGAACAATTCAGAGCCTGATGTTTACATGTTTACTTGATCAGCAGGGACAGTAATTTAAACACCCCAACCCCTACCTCTCCCATCCAAAAGCACCTAAGAATTCTTCTGAGAAGCCATAGTGATTTATTTGCAATCTTTTTTTTTTTCCCCCCCATGAAAATCTCAATAACTAATGCTATGATGCTGCTTTTCCTTGTTCTTTGGAAAAGCTGATACAGGACTGAAATAATTATTTTGCCTGGGATTGACATTGTTCTAGCTGCTCTGAAACCTCCTCGATAATCTGCTTACTTGTTTGGCTGGGGAGGAATGGACTTTGGCTTTTCCTCTGCTTCCTGTTGCAAAAGCAGCTTTGAAGGTGGTACTGAGAAGGAAAGGGAGCTGCTAGTGTGGGAAATTCAGGTGCACAGGACAGAGCAAACTGCTACAATCAACTGATAAATGCTGATGTCTGATAACTTGGAGGTACATTTAGAATGCTGCTGCTGTTTTCATGTTTGTCTTTTGTCCATTGCAGCTCACACTTGCATTTAGTTGCTTTCTACTTCAGTGACTTCAGAATGAAACCTAAGGAGACAGGGGTTTCTTCAGCTTCATTAACTATTCTGGAAAGAGGTTCTCCTTGCCTTGAATTCAACCTTGACTGTACAGATTTGTGTTCTGCTATGAGATCATTCTGTCAATATAAGCTTGTTTACTTCACAACTTCAGCAGTTTTGGAAGGCTTCTTTCAATATTAAAACATCCACCTTTTGCACTAGCAGATTCTTTTTCAGCGTGAAAGTGTGAATCACTACTGATGATGGTCAGTGTTTCTTTCTTTTAGGAAGACCTAATGTTTTGGTAGAATTGAATTCTCTGTTTGCTAATGTAGTTTCCTGTGTTAATTGGTTTCTTACTGGATCCTGTCAGCCTCACTGTGATACCAGCCTTCTGAGAAGCTCATTTTGTGGATGCATTTAGAAAAGGCTCTCCTTCTATCATGGAAAGAATTTTCTCTAGGGATGCTGCCAAGTCTCAGAAGACCAAGAAATGTTATGGCTTTGTATTTAAGTGTAATCAAACTGGCATTCATCATAATTTTGTCTCTTTAGAGCAGGAACAGCTCTGTAGATGAATATGTATTTTTGGCATTATCTTTAACCAAAATTGAAAGTAATGGTATAAATGATCTTGACTGCCAGAAACACTGAACAGTAGTAGGGAATCAACGTTTCTGCAATTGTTCCTTCTTTCCTGGTAACTTCCAAGCCACTGGCCAATTTCATCCAGGCTTGAAAAGAATAAGAAGTGTCAAAACTAACTAATTGCAATACTATAAGAATTGGAAGCGAGTAGGAGACACCCCCTCACATTCTCTCAGTGACAGTCAGTTCGTTGTTTATTGTGGTTTGGCAGTACTGGTTGACATTCAAATATGACAGTGCTGGATTGACTGGGGGAGGTGCTGTCTCCAGTCGGGTGGAAGTAAAATAGGAGAGCCAGAGTTACCTCTGTCAGGACTATGGGAGGGAGCAAGAGACAAAAAGCCAAACTCAAGTCTGTAGGAAATTGGGTGTCTTTAATTCTTGTTGCTCACGAAGCAGCTTGTTTATATTGCAGTAATGAAAGAATCCGGCATCCTTCTGTTTCCAAAAACGTTGATGTTTGTGACCTAACTCTGGGCAAGGTTGGAAGGGCAGCTTTTGAACCACTTCTTGAAATGCTTCCTTGTTGTCAGTTTGGCACCTTGCTTTTGCTGTGGAAGGAGTGGTGGGATGCCACTCGAGTAAAGTGACAATCTTTCCTTGTGGTTGCCTTTGCAGTGTCCTGTGGTTGTCCCAAGCTGGGACTGCACTGCAGGGTCAGCACAAGGAAGTGATGGATGTCTTTCCTGGACTGTAAATCTGACCTTCCAGAAAGGAGGGAAGGGAACCCTCACGTTTTGGTTGTGCATATTGGAGCTGAGCATACTTGTGGCATCATCTGCAGTTTATTTCTTTGCTTTTCACTACTAACAACATTAAAAAAATTAGTATTCTACAAGCTTGAAAGACAGACTATTATCTAATTGGCTTTTGGTTAGGAGGATACTGATTTCTAGGTCAATGTAAAACAAATGAGCATTTAAATTGAAGAGGAGCAGCTGTTCCAAAGCCCCTTTCCACAGTGCCTGGTTTTGTTAAGGATAATTATGTCTAATTTTAAATTATGATAGCTTTGAGTATTGAGCTTTGCCTTGTTACATCCACTATCTCATTCTCCTTCATCAGTAAGAATGTTCTATCATGGAGCTAGGTTTCTGATTGGATTTATTTTTCTGGGCCTTTTGAATTATGAAGAGAAATGCAGCTTTAAGGATGGGGTTTTCAACACTTTCATGCCAATGTTACCACACTCACATTTTGTTTTTCGAGGTCTCAAAACTGATACAGCATGCCTGATTCCTGTGGAAAGATACTGCTGGGAAAATACATATTTATGTAAAAGTGTAAGATTTTTGTTCATATTTTTAGCTTGAGAATGGAAACGTCAGACTCTAGTGCTGAAAAATCCAAGAAAGCTCTTGTCAGCCTTGGAAGGAAACATATGCTAAAGATGTCCTGTGGATTACATACTGCTTGTTTCAATTAACACATTGATATTCTCTGTCAGCTCTAGAGACAAAAAACCCAGGTGACAATTCAAATGATGCATGAAAATAATATTTCAATTTTTTCTGGTGAGCTCAGATGTTTTTAAAACAAAGAACAAAAGATTTAAAATGCTTTGGTCAATGTTATATTAGTAACTCAGTAGTATGTCTGAAAACATTAAAGAACATATATTGTAAAGATAATGCTGCTGCAATGAAGCACATTTGTTTTTATGAAACATTTGTTTCTGGACATGACAGTATTGTAGTGTCACATATAAGATTTTTATGTTTGAGTTTAATTTGGAGTAAAGTGTAACTGTATCAAGAAATGTAAAATATGTATATTTGCATACTAAATTGAAGTACAAGCATTTTTTTACTTGCTACTTTTATGGATGGAGACATGTCTTCACATGCCTTTTAAAATAATTATTGCCACACTTTTCCTCTGAGAAATATTCTTTGAGTCTTTAAGTCAACAATTAGACTGTCTTTTGTTTCTTCTCCCCTGATCGAATGTAAATTGTTCTATTACAAAAAAAAACCAAACCAAAAAAAGTTTGAGAGATTGCCAAATTATTATTATGTTCCTACTTTTTTTTAAAATGAAAAATAGCTTTCAAAGAAAAAAAAAAGACAACCAGGAGAACTCATAAAAATGGGAGGTCTGATGCAGATCCTGCAGAAGAGGGAGAATTGAAAAAAAAATTATCATTGTACTGTAAATCTTTGAAATCCTGAATGAATTTATTCTTTTTATCTTTCAGTTTTTGTTCGAGTTTAGTGGATAAATGTTGGAAAAAAGGGATGTCTATAAAAAAGCTTTTAACTTGTCTAGCACTTTAAGGGGATGACACAATTGTGAGAAATCAATAGCAAAGTTTTGTCTGAGACCAGAAATGGAAGAATAAAAATCTGTCAGAACCCATCAGTAAAAAACTGCTGTGAGATGTCTCCCTAGATATCGATGTAAGCTTAGTCAGGTATAAACAGGAGAGTAGGAGGGAATAAAGCCCTCTAATTCCAAATGTTTTGGCTTATCTTTAAGTATTTATTTCAAAGGCAGTGTTTGAATGTATATCATGTTGGTCTTAAGCCAGCAAAATGGTGCAACCTTCAGAGTCTTGTTTAAGCACTTTAATGTCAGCTGGAAACCATGGTAAAATTCATGGTATATTGAAATGAACTGCATGTGGATTAAGCTGGAAAAATATATTCAGTGCTGTAGACTCTGTTCTGAGCAGAATAATTAAAGAAAAAGCAGTTGAATTTCATGACATTTTTCCTCATGGGTTTTTACCTAATGTGTGTGTATGACAGTGTGAATCATTATTTGTAACTGTTTTACCAGTGTAATAGAAGAGGTTCCTTGTCTCACGAAACATCAAGTGTTTGTTTTGAAGAAATGAGTGTCCAAAATGACAAATATCCTACAGATACAAGTGGGAGGAAGATACAGTAAAACACAGCTTGGTTTAGTCTCATACCTCTGCAATTTGTTGTCCTTAAAACTCTTTAGTTGAAAGTAAGTGCCATCTTTCTATAAAATTTGTCTAGCTTGTATTTCAAAGTCAAATGTGGCTTTATTGATGAAGTAAGTTTTGGAAGCAGAAGAGTTTGGGAGGAGTTTACAGAAAAGGGAGGTCTGTGTATGCAAAGCACTGCTGCTGTGGTGAGGCTGCAGGAAGAGAGCTGCTAGTCACGATTGTCGGTAGTGGAGGAAATCTTTTGTGTATAGTAACATTTTGGGAGTATTTGTCAGCGTGTGTTTGCATGAGATATGAGGTGCATCTGCAATTTGTAGCTTTATAAAGCCAATTTCTAGGGCAACATAGCTTCTGAGCTAACCGGATTCGTAATGTCTTTCCTGTGGGATTCTTGAAACTACAGGCTTTGTTTCTATAAACTTTCAGTAAATGTCAGTAGCTTCATTTGGGAAACACACAAGTTGGAATTGGGTCCTTGAGCTTTGTGTTTGTTGCCATTCTGATCAGAGTTATTCATTGCTGAGGTTTAGGTCCTAATGTCTCTAAAGCATGAGGGTTGTCTTACAATGAAGTAAGAGAAACTTGATTTTGGTAATGTCATCAAATCATTTACTAAACAGAAATTATATTTTCTTCAGGTTTAAATTTGCAGCCTATATTGAAAAAGGCTTTTCTGCCTATCAAAACCACGTTTCTTTTAAAAACGGCATTGTATTTGAAATGTAGCACGAGAGAAGCTGGTTTCCAGTCTGTTCTAATGGCAGTTCAATTCCAGAACATGAATCTGCATAGTGAATCCAACATTTTTTATACATATTAAATCTAATTGGAGATTCCTTTCCAAAGATGTTAGCTTGCAGAGGGGCTTGAGCCAAGGTTCTGCCTGGAAGCTGGTGTCTCTTCTGCATGTACCTTCTCTGGTACAGCATGGAAACAGTTGGTCTGTAGATGAATGAACTCTTTCCTCCAGCCTCGTCGGCAGCAAATTTACATTTGTATGGAAGATGAGTGGGAGTGCCGCCTTTCATAAGGCACTGGATGTGGGGGATGGGGCAGTCTGACCCAGGAATCTAAACCTAACAAACTGGGAACAGAAAATGCGCTGTGAAAGCCTGAGCATTGTGTAAACCTTGAGGATTTTAGACATTTTTTTCAGCGTTTCTTTTTCTGAGACAAGCCTCATAAGCGGTGGTTCAAGATGAGTTCCTGCTGTGGTTCATTGCTAATGCACAGCTTTACTCCAAAGGTCTTACTTTATCAAACTGAATCTTGTAAATAGGCAAGACATCCAGAAGAAATTCAGACAAGCTGTCAGGCGAGTTTCCTTAGGTTGGCTGCCAAGTTGTGTTTCTTTCTTTTTTTTTAAACAAGTTACCTCAGCAGCTTTCCTGGTTTTAGTAGTCTGTCAGTGTATCTCAAAGAGACACGTTTTAAAATCTCCAGATAAACACAGCTTGATCAAAATAAATAAAAAAGCCCCAAGCACTTAAGTTTCAGATTGACAGTGAAACATTTGGCTCATTTTTTTTGCACAGATAAATGTTACCGAAGACTTCAAAAAAATTTCACTGAAATTGTCAGCTTATAAAATTTTGGAAAGCGATCTTTTTTTCCCACCAGACAATATGTTATGTAAGGAAATGTTATCGCTTTAAAGTTTCCCACAGCTTGATGTCTTGTTGCTTTTAGTTTTGATTAAATAGAGTGAAAACTATAATGAATTGGGAATTATGAAAAATGTAAATTTTGAATCTCAGTATTTTAGATCAGGGAATTGGTTCAGAAAGTTCCTTGATAATAAAACATGTAATTAAAAACATTGCATCTTGCTGCAGAAAATTGAAAAGCTGTTGGTCCTTTTGGCCTGAGTTTTGGATGGGAGCACTCTTCATATGGGAAAACGTGAATTGGTCTTCAAGACAAGATCATCCTTTTGCGTAGTGCTGACGTCCTTCACACCACGTCTCCAATGATGGGGCCCTAGTTGTATGAGAGGCTTTCTGGTGTTGTTGTAGTTAATATGAAATATCAGAAGTTTCTAAGTGGTCAATGTAAGTAGACTTGGACCTCCAGAGTTATGAGTTTAAGGTGTGCAGCTATAGGATTCACTTAAGCTGTGCTAGAGAGCATACACATTTTTGATCCACATTGTGATGATTTGATTGCCAAGATGACCTTTTACTGGTTTTGCATTTATGGTAATGGTAGGTTTCAATCCTGATGCAACAGGATTGTGTATAAATCACAAAAGGTGTCAGGATGCAGTGCCAAGAACCTGAAATGACTAGGAAGTCATGGCAAAATTATTTTCTCTATTTTAGTTAATTCTTAGTTTTTTCATGGATGTTGAGTGATACCTGAAATACACTTCAAATTTCAATTACAATTTAAGATATGTAGAAAGCATTTTATATTCAGCATAGAAAGTACAATATGCAAACTGAACACAGCTCAGAGATGAGCCACGTGATTCTACACAGATATGTCTTTGTGCATATGTAAATGCACTCTAATACAGTAGATACAGACTCCTTTCTTATTTATCCCCCTTTGCAGTTGCTTTGGTGAGTAGAAAATGTGAGTAATAGGATAATAGCTTATTCAGGATTTCTCAATTATGTTTTAGTAAAATGTATTGTACACAGGAACAATCACATGACTTCATAGTGACTTCCTGTGGTCATTGCTTTCCTGGGTGAAATAAGTCTGCCCTTGGTCATCTTTCACTGATGCTATTTGGAAACCTCTGGGCTACAGAACAGCTGAAAGAATTGTTGTTTTGATGATACTGAAGTTAATAGATGGAAAACTCCAGTCATTTCCACCTTGGAGATGTTCTAACCTCTCAGATATTTTTCTTCTACAAGACGCAGAAGTGATAGATTTTGGTAGCAGACAGTGGAATGGGGTCTGAATCAGCATGAATGAGAAGAGATTTCTTCTTATAAAAAAGGCATAAAATGCTGACCAGGATCCAAGCACAGATCACTCCTAGAAACCTCTGAGAGGTAGGGTTGGTTGCTGCCTACCGTGTAATAAGTAAAATTCTCGGTCCTCTTAATATTCTTCAGTGTCTTGTCATACATGTGGTCTTTCCTGGGATAATTAAAGGAGATTGAGTTCCTAAAGTCTTTTAACCCTGATGTTTTTCTACCCTGAAAACATTTATTTAGGATCTTTCATTTTATCGATATTCATCTCAAAATATAGATAACAGACATGATTTTCCATGGTGATGTCATCAATATCATATCTAGAGCCAATACCACTCATTTATGACGTGCAAGTTCTTTTGGTCTTTTCAAAACTTCCGGGAACTGTCATAGCTACACACTATTTTTAGAATTACTTTTCAGTTTACAAGTTCATTGTTACACCTTGTTCCTTTTAGGAGTTGATGCTTTTTAGGACGTAAGACACGGTTGTCTTCAGCAAGCACTACCTTTGGACCTTCTACCTAAATAAAACCACAAAATGATCACACTGGCTGAGCCCAGTAGTTCATCTCTGATAGCAGGTGTTTAAGGCAGGGTCTCTGCCCAGAACATTTGTGACTGTAACTCTGGGTCACCTTCAGTGTGATTTCCTCTTGTAAGAATTCTTGGCAGATTCTTCAATGCATTTGTCCAAACACTTCTACCCATGCTTGTGATTTTTTTTCCCCTCCAACCTTTTAGAGCAAGAAATAGCCCAGTGTGACTGTTATGTAAAGCAGTACCTCCTTTTGTTTCTTTGGAAATTGCTCTTAGCCTCGTTTAATTCATCCCAGTATTGGCAAGCTGATAAAATGTCCTTCCCTACTTACTGGGCTGACCCTTGCAGGAACATACTGGTAGTTCATGGCTCTTTCCATTTCTTGATGTGTTCAAATCAAGACTGAATAAAGAACTTTTTCAGAGCTTTTTCAGAGCACTGCAGCTAAACAGGAATTGGTTGGATTATGTCTGAGAGATCCCAATACTACACTACCCTTTCATGTTCCTTGTTGCTGCAGAGCAAGGCAAAATTTTCTCCAGATATGTCAATTTGAGGGAGGGAGGAAGAATTGAGTTAGGAGCTTCCTAAGTTGTTGGTGAACCAACTTTGAATTCCCTCTTTTAATCCCCTGTCCTGATTTTTTTTAGTGGAGTGTTAAGGTAGATACTCTAATTCTTAAAGGACTCAAGTATTACATGACCCCCTTATATTGACTTTTTTTCCCTGATAAACAGGTATTTTGTTAGAGCCTTTCTAAGTGTTGTCTGCATCTGAAAACTGGGAATTTTCTTCTAGAATTAACCTTTTATATGATTGTTAAAATTATATTTTGTGTCTTTCTGTTTCTTTAATATCTTTCAGTAATATATCCTTTAGTGTAATGTCCTACACAAATACTTTCTCATCTCTAATTGGAGACTTACCTGCAGGCCTTTTAGGATGGTAAAATGAATGTCTAAGGGTGACATAATCTCTTGGTGAAATGACAGATAAATTTAAATTTCTAAAGGTAGTATTTAGTAAGAAAAATTTTCCATGTCAGAGTTGCTTTTAAATTCCATTTGTCCTTTGCTTGTTTCAGTTTGATAATAAGTATTTTTTCCCATCCTCTTCCATCATTGATTTTCTGTGGTAGATTTTGCTGAAGAAAGAAAAAAGGAGAGTGGATGAGTCTTAACAGTTAAATAGGAGGGGAAAAAAAGGTGATCACTCCATTTGTGATGTTTTTGGTGGTGGTTTTTGATCTGACATTTAAATAAACATTGTTTGCACTGAAGGAAGGGAAAGGGAAGGGGAAGCTGGAGGAGAAGCCATGCCTGCTTTTTTTCCAGCAGCCCCAATTGGCTTCTCTACCCCAGAAACTGGGTAAGTGTGGCAGGCAGCCAGTTTGAAAGCATCCTCCTCAAGAAAGCTTGAAATTTGGAAGAGAACAGATGATTCTCATGGAATTTTGAGACTCATGCCAGCCTCAATCAATTACAAGTCACTTGTGAAGACATATTGAGAATTGGCAATGTCTGAATATTACGGTAAATAATCCAGGAAGGATTAGATGTATATGTGCCAATAGGAAAGCTTCCAGTTATGTTATGGAAATAAATTATGGTTATATACTACTGTTATCTGGCTTAAACATTTTCATTTAGTGCCTGATTTAGGAGGAGAATACAATGGGAATGGTGTTGGATATTTGTTAAGATGCCTTGATTCCTCTCACAGAATGTGTTGTTTAATGCTGGTAGTCTTAGAAGAGGTAAGATCAATGATCTGGTTAGTGCATGGTCTAATATAAATATTTCTGAAATCTATTCTAGGCTAAAATAAAATGCAAAGTGCATGTAATGTATGCGAGCATGCATGCCAAAATGTTTTGTTTCTATGAGATTTTCTTAAGTAAAAATAGAGTTTGTTTGGTATGAATGTCTGATAACTGAAGTCAGTATTTTGTATTTTTTTCTGAGGAAGCTTATTTGATGGCAAAATGTGGGACATGATATTGAAATCCATCATAAATATTATCACAGTGGAGTCCTATGATCATTTGATGTTCCTCTCTGCTTTTAAACAGAGCTTAATCTGTATTTTCTGTTGCTGTTCCCCCGGTGACACATCCTTAAATTCTCACGCAGAGTTTTGTGGCTGGCTGGATGTTTCCCAGCCACATTCGCAAAAGAAGATGCTGTTCCTTTAAAATGAAGTGGCTCATGGAGTTGTTTTCACTAGCGCAGGTTTTTATATGGTACAGTAGACTCCATGCAAATGAGCCGCCTGCCCTCTCCGGAGCGCACAAAGGCGCTGCAGCCCTCATTCGGCATTCACTTGTTTAGAACGGCAGATGGAAGGAGGGACGGCAGCGTGAGGATTTATTAGCTACTCTCAATAAAAGACCACACTCGCTCCGCAGAGGATCAGAAAAAGCCTGGTGAATGGGATTGAGTTGTATCTGCTTTCAGCTGACTTTACAATGATGTGTTTAGCTCATGTGACTCGGTCACTTAGCATGAAGATCAGCTAAAGATTTCCGTGTAAATCTCTGTTCCTTTAAGCACCGCCAACCTGTGTGCTTGTATGGAGACTCTTTTTGGTTTGCAGCTGTCATAACTGTGGGAACAGGAACACTCCATCGAGCTGTGGTAGGCAGCCCACGGTCTGGGCTCTGCTTGCTGTTGCATTTGCACACTTGAGGATGTCTGGCTGAAATCCCCTCATAAACACAGCTCTTGATGAAGTTTGATTTGTATATCCTCATGAAATCCTTCAGAGTCTGAAGTTAGGTTGTTTTTAAATACACTGTTTATATTCAGAAGTTATAAATAGACTCTTCCTAAGCTTTTATCAGGAGATGAAATCTGTTGCTTTAGCTTTCTGCTAAAAAATTGAAGGTTGGTGTGGCAGTAGAGTGTTCATTATATTTGTAGTATTTTCTTTTTTTCCTTTTTAGTCTAGAAAGGGCATGTGTAGGACAAAGGCTTCTTGACATGCTCAGTAATTTAAATGACACTGGCATGAACATACCTAGATTTTTATTTTTACTGAAATGGTGTTCGGGATAGCTAGAAGCTTTATTGTTGTTTTATTTTTCAACACATGCTGTATGCTCATGTTTTAAAATGGGATTGGCATAATGGACCTAAAGGGGCAAAGCCTTTTTTGACCTTGCTGGAGTTGTCTGTGTGAAGGTAGCTAGAAAACACAAACTGCAGGACAGACTGAAAAATGAACTGTGCTTTTTCCTTTTTCTTCTCCCCCCCCGCTCCCCCGCCTTTTTGCCGTGGATGACGATGAGGGAAGGGCTACTTCAGGCAGCTCTGTCAGTGATGAATAGATGAATGAATTCTTAAATGTTCAGAACTTGCAACATGTGTTCCAGACCCTTCAGCACATGAGAGTCGCAAGATCTCAGCAATGAGCTGAAGAATGTGCCGTGCCTGCTGCATGTGAGGAGCCCAGCATACCTCAGAGATAGCAGAAACAAAAGAATGTGTGACAGTATCTGAAGAATCTGACAGTTGCTTTGTCTTGCAAAGGAGTAAAGGAATTTTTCAGAATATGGAAAAATAATTTTTCCGTGTTTTAGGTGCCAGTGTATCCTGTGTGCCCGCAGTAATGCTTTTTTAGTTAGCGTGACTGTGTATTTTTTAAAGGAAATGTGACCTGGATTTTGTGAGCTTATTATACACAGTAAATGAAGGCAGCTGTTTTAGTTTACTGATCCCTTATAAGAGCTCAAGTAAATTGAAATAAAGCAAAAATACGTGTGTATGGGATCTGAATTAAATTCCACTCTTTGGCCTTATGTGGAGTTGTGGATTATTATTATATATTTGTAGACAGTTGTGTGTATGAGGGGAATGAGACATCCAACCTTGGAAAGATTTAGGAAAGTCGAACAGATTTTTTCCAATGTGAGCTGCTAAATCTGCCACAAAGAGGCAGGCAAAATTACGTACAGATAGTCAGAGACTGTGGCTGCAGTTCTTCATGACAGGCAAGTGAAAGACCATGTCCTATTTTTAGCAAGTGGACGGAGGGTGAGTGGGAGGGGGAGAAAAGTTTGAAAATAATGGACTTCTGTAACAGTTAGAGAGCAAAACTAGCAAGAAGCAAGTGAGCTTTAGTGATCAGCAGTCAAAATATGGATGATTCAAGTATTCTTCGAAGAAGGGGGCTGCAGGTAAGTGTAACTTCAGCCTTCTTTTATTTATTCTTCTGCTTGTAATGGTGACAGTCTCATAAAAATGCTGACAATTGTTTGGTGTAAATCAGGTTGACTGAGTTCATAACAATGATACTAGAATTTGAGGTTTTCTGTTTTCACATAGTGTATATTTTATAAATTAAAAGAAGGATTTTGTGTGCAGTAATAAAATAATTTTTTAATGTCTTGGATTATATCCAATAGTTTTGTGACTATTCCTGTGGTGAGAAGTGAAGTATAAACTATGAGGCTTACCTTATTTTTGGAACTTCACTTTTACAGATACATACAAAAATCTGTTACATGACTTGTCAGACTTGCCTTAGAGTAGCCATTTTACTTAAGCATTAATTAAAAATTAAATGTCAAAGCAGATTGAATATTCTCATTTGTTTTAGACATATGCTTCTTTATTGCTTCACATGCACAGTAATCCAAAATCAGAATGCCATTCAACAATGCAAATAATACTTACATTTTACTTTCATCAACTATCATTGTTGAAATAAATAACTCCAGTTTGTTTTGAACTCAAATATGCTAGTGTAGTTTTATTTTGTACCGGTGCTGTGGAAGTTGTACTCAGTTGCACTGGTATGACAAACAGTAATCTGTGCCAGTGTCAGTGGTGTGTGATAACTGAACTGATGCTTGTGGAATAAAACTGCTGGAACTGAGTGAGCTCCAAAATCTTGTGTGAGATGGACAGGGAATAGATTTGTGCTTGAAAGCACCATATTATTTTTTTTTTTTTTTCCTTTTCATTGTAATAGGATGGGATATAGCCTATTACATACTTGCTAGCATAAGTAATTGTTTATAGAGCATGAACGTTGCCTATTAAATTAACCATGCCTGTCCTATTGTTTAACTTCCTTTGAGGAAAATAAATTTACTATTTTAACATATTGCTATTCATAGCTTGCTGATGCTTTAAGGCAATTACAAAGTAATTGGTGTCTTATGCGAATATGTTCTACATCTCACCTTTTGATATTTTGATTTTTTTTCTGGCCATCTTATTAATGTTACTGAAATAGCTTGACAGAGTGTGCTGCATATACCATGGTGACAGTGTATTAGGATAGTGCATTTCCTCATCATAATATTAGCTGTATTTACTTTCTGTATAACTGAGTATATAGCAAACAGTAAGATGGTTTGGGGGTGAATTTTTGGACAAACTGATATTTATTTTTAATGTATTTAATTAGTCAGAGTTTCATAACCAAGAAGATTGTTTCTGATCACAGATACACAAAATTTTTTTCAAGGCATTTACTGCTTTTCTGAACCTGGAATTTCTCAGGTATGTTGTATCTGTTTGATGAGTCAGGGAGTGGTTTTCATGGTGATTCTTCAGGGGAGTATTGGAAAAGGAAGGGAGGTTGGAGGAGCCGAAATGTCCACCGGTATCAGCAGAAGACACTGCTGGGAGTGAGAATGCATTTCCCTGGTCTAACTGTGTAGTATGGTGAAATTCCATCATTTTGGTGGTCTTGAGTATTTACTGTCTGTATGTGGTGTCTGTCCACAGTTGGATAGGTATGTGTAAATGCATAAATGTATAGGTCTAATCAATATCTACATCAAAAATGCTTCAGGAACTAAGAAAATAGGCTAAAAGGACTTCAGGAAATAAGGCAGATGTCCAAAAGGAAGTTAATGGTAGATTTTTTTTTTCCCCCTCTGTATATTGGAGTAGAATTTTTGGAAGAAATTGTGGCTTGGAAAAGTGACCATTTTATAGTGAATTTCATCTTTAAAAATCAGGAAAAATTAAAAAGCTGTTGGTGATTTGCCAAGGCAATATGTTTAATTACTTCCCTTGGAGAGCTGGGTGATACAAGTTTGGAAGGACACTGATGAAAAAAATTAGTTTCTTAAAGCAAACTGGATTTTAAAATGAACATCACAGCCCAAATTAGGTCCTCTAATCCAACCTCTCCACTCAAAGCAATGCTAATTCCAAAGTTGGATCAGGTTGCTGAAGGACTTGTCCAGGCTGGTTTTGAGTATTTCTAGGGATGAAGATTTTGCAGCCTTTTTTGGCACCTGTTCTGGTACTTAATCGTGTGCACGGTGAAAATCTTGTTTCCTTTATGTTTCAATACCGGGCACTTTCCAGATGCATGCTTATGTTTTTCTCGTGCTTCCTTTTACCTCCATCACCTGAAATACTTGTGATACCAACACTGTGGTACTTTGTCTTCTTGGGGAACTCTCTGAGCCCTGATCCCTGCAGTAGATAGCCCTGGACCAGTGGGAGCAGATAACCTAAAGGAGCAGGAATGTTCCTACATGCAAAATCAATATATTGGCACGTGGCCCTTCTGTATCCCCTTCTTCGTTTGTTCAGTCTGCTTTTGTGGCATCCTGTTTGTTGCCACAAATTTAATCTATGAATTTGTGGTGGTGAAATGTGTGGAAATTTAAGGTGCAGGAGAGGCAAATCAGATTTTTCTGTGTACATGTGACTGTGTGTATTTATAAATATACACACACTTACAGCATGCTTGCAGTGTGATGTAGCTGTGCAATAGTGTTGAGAAAAGGCTGAGAAAGTGCTTCTAATAATGGAATATTCTTTTAATTTCTAGGCTTTAATTTCAGTTAATGAACTTGGACTTCTGACATAAATTACTGCCTAGGGACAGGTGCTAAGTGGTGGAGCTGTTCCTGCTGCACTGTGCAGAGATCTGTATTTGGATTTCTGTTATTTGGTGTTACATAAAATACATTGTGATGTAGCCACAAAGGTTTGTTATTGTTCCCTGTACGTGTGTATCATTTGTTGTTGCTGGTATTTTAGTGCAGATCAAAACCAGTAGTACTCAGTGAGTCCCTGTGAAGATGAACTGGTATTTTGAACATCACCTTGTACTAGAAAACGGTGGGGATTTTTGGTTTCTTTTGCATTGCTGGAGCTGGTGCATGTGTGCTTTTACTCTTCTCACACATGCAAGAAATCGGAATTTCTGTCCCCAAAATCATGATGAGTAAATGTAGGTAAGAAAAGTAATGGAGAGTGTGATATTAAAATTTTCAGATACTTGCACAGAGCTTATATTCTGCATTTGTGGTATGTGAGCAGTATTTTGATGTGGTTGGACATGATCACCACAGTTCCCTGCATCCATCTTTTCTTACAGTGTGATAGCTCCCTTTCATTTTCTGCTGAAATTTGGGCCAAGTTCAACTAGGTAATTTACTTTGTGGGACCACTTTTATGCTGGTTTCAGTGGAGATCTGAAAGACAAACTGCATCACAGGACTTCAATGTGCTTATCTTGGCTAGTGTTTCTACTGCACAGCAAGTTTAGCTAAAATATAATATATATAAAAACCATGTCCCCCATCCCACCAGAAGAATGATTCATTAATTTTAAGGATAAATCTAACATTTTCCTCCTGGGGGCAGGG
Organism: Coloeus monedula; assembly: GCF_965178545.1. Lineage (NCBI taxonomy): Eukaryota > Metazoa > Chordata > Aves > Passeriformes > Corvidae > Coloeus > Coloeus monedula. The sequence continues at coordinate 22,985,004 of NC_138789.1, forward strand.
GGGAAATAGGGCATGGAGAGTATAATGTCAGAGTATTTGGTGGACTCGTTCTTGAGCTGATTTATTTTACTCTGAGGACTGAGCACTTTTTTTTTTTTGTTCTATAGGGAAAGGGAATCGGAAATTCAATGGAAGCTCTAAGCTTCAATATATTTAACAAGAGAAGGCTGACTGTACAGCTGGCAGTTTAAGCCTTCTCTGGCGCATCTTTGGCCATAATTTAGAGACCCTGAAACTTGACGTGCTCATCAATTTTGTCTCCTAAAGAGTATCTTTTAGAATTATCAAAGATGTTTTTTGCTGTCTACAAAGCTCCTTACAAAATCTGATAAGAATACTGTTAGTAAGAACATTGCTTTTTACAGTATTTTTATAAAAAGTTTAAAGTAGAAATTGCTCTATAAAGGAATATAAGTTGTTTACAGAGAAGGTAGACTCTGAATGGGACTCAAAATTTGATTTTTCTGTTCTGCTTTAAAAAACTTTTGAAATATATAAAACGAATTAATTGGTACCTACATTTTAAACTGAAGGTTAACTCTGTAAGTTTAGCATGAAAATATATGCATAAATACACATGTAAAGATCTTCAGATGTTATGAGTCTCTTGGATTTGAGTTTTTGGAACTGTGTGCTACAGGGGAGCCTGTTATGGGAAATAAATTAACAAGACTTATTTTATACTTCTCACAGATTTACCAGGAACATAAGTGAACCCACAGGTCAGATATCTACTGAAGAGCTTCCAACAGTGATGATGTAGGCAGTCACCACTTATGCTGACATCTGAGGAAGAGGTGATAACATGAGAAGATAAATAAAAATGATTTATTCAGATACTGAAAATTTTAAACTCATCTTAGAATACCAGAAAGTGCATACCAGTTTTCTTTTTAAAAATATTAGTTAAAGAAAAAGAGTATTTTCAGGTTAACTACCAAAATAAGCCAGATTTATGTTCAGGCTTGGTTCCTGTTCTCTCAGTAAATTTTCAACACCTGAAATGAATTAAAAAGTCTAAGTTCTTTAGTTTCTGTGAAAATTAGCAGCTGAGAGGAGGAGTGGGATCTGCATTGGTGCTACTGGTGTGGAGAAGGGAAATGACCTCGCTCTTGTACAGAGATTGATGGCTGTGGGTGTCCAGACTGTCTGGGCAATGTGCTCTGTCTTCTGCTGAGAACTGTGGAACACTGATTACAGATGAATGGTTGCTAGAATTCATGAATAGAGCAGTCATAAGCAACTTGTTGTGACAAAAGTCAGTGGAAACAAACTGAAGTTTTATTGTATGAGTCTGTTGTAATCTTGTGCTGGAATGCTGTGTGTTACAGCATGGGAAGATGGATTGTTGTGAAATCTGTGAGTATGTTACATCTCGTTGTAGGACTGAGGATTCATGCTCAGACGGGTATGAAGCCTTGTGGGTTTTTGGTGGATGTCTTCTGGGCATGTGAGCTTTCCCACTGGTTTGATTTTTTTCAGGGTTGGTGCTTGTGGTCCACTTGGCAATGGAATAGGAAAGGGAACCAAATTTGGGAAGCATATGCTTCTGGCATTCACTTTGAGGACACTAGAAAATATACCAAGGGAAAAATGTGAAACCTTGTCAGAATAAAAAGTCCTTGAAATATGGACAAGGATAAAAGGTTAAATGGTTTGCTCAGGCAGAAAAGATGGCATTTAGCTGCTGTCTTCAGGGTATTGTTAAATTGGTCTGATAATTTGCTGTAGTTATGCTTAAATAAGTGCTTTCAGTTTGTCAGTAAGGACTTTGTGAATGCTTGTGTAGCTGAACTAAACATTTTATTTTCAGGCTGTGAGAAAAGATAAAAATACCTGTAATTAATTCTACTACTTCAGGAAGAAAGGTTTTGTTAGCAGGTGACTGCATGAAAGAATGGATCTATGTGTGTGAATCTGAGCCTAAGGAAATGTTGGATAGAGGGATTCTTCCCAAAGATAAACAGTAATATCTGTTTCATACATTTCATTGGCTTGAACATGTCAGATGGACTCGCTTGTTGCCATGAATGGTGTTTGCTGCTGCTGGTGACAGGGGTTGCTGCTTAGAGAGTGGGAGTGTTTCTCCTCCTCACCATCAGCCACTTGGTGTGTTCCGCTGGTGTTTGTACTTGCTTAATGCTGGAAATCCCAAATCTTAAAGGGAAACTACTTCTCCAGCCTAGCAACATAACATAATGCTGCCATGCTGCAAGACTGGTGTTTAATCTGCTTATCTTTAATAGTCTTCACTGCTTACACAGACCCACTTACCTCTTTAATGAGAAGAAATGTCCTGCAGTGAGGCAGTGTGTATTTTGCTTCTAGGCTTATGTCATCAGCCTGCAAGTTGAAATTGCTTAGAGCACTTTTTCAGTTTCCTGTCAGTTCTGCTGGTTATGGTTGCCTCTTCAGTTTCTCAAATACATTGAAAGATGGTGGAGTTTTTTAGTAAAAGGAAACAAGATTAAAACAAGCCAAGTGAAAAAATCTTATTTTGAAAAACGATCATTATTGATTTGGAGCAGGTAGTACTCTTGCATTTTCAAGGGATAAATATCAATTATTTTTGCATTCTGAATATTTGTATATTGTGGATAGTAGTTACATGAATGACAAAAAAATGTTAGGAGTAGCAGTATTTTAGTAACACATAGAGAAGGCTCTCTAAATTGTCAAGAGACATTTAAAGTAAATTGTAAAAATGTATTAGTATTTCCAGTGTGATTTATCAGTTGGTCCTCTTTTATTTTGTATTAAATTGCTTTACCCAAGCCATTAGTATTTATCTGACCTGTAGAAGGTATGGGATTTTATCATGCCTGGGATCAAGACAGGATAGGCTTTTCAGGGTTGGTGATTCTTGAATTTCTAGAAGCTACTATTGGAAATATGAAGTAATTTGTAGACTCCAAATTCTTTCAGTGTTATTCTCTGAAGGAGATGATATTAAATTTTCAAATTTTTTTTTTTAAGAATTGCATACCCTATACCTTTTGATGTTCATTCTTAGCACAAGAGTGATAGGCAAGAATTTTATTCAGAAGCTACATGAATAGCAGAGTCTTTTTGCCCATCAGAGCAGTGTGCAAATGCAACTGTTTTTCTTTTAGCATCCAAGGTAGTTCAGGTATTCCCTGTAGTTCGTTTTCAATCGTGTGGATATACTCTGAATTTTCAAATCTGTGACTATAGTTTAGCAGCCTTTTTGTTTTTTTTTTCCCCAGGAACAAACTGTTTAAAGTTTACATAATCTTTCAGAAATCAAAGAAATGGGGTTGGCTTTGATGGACTTAATAAAGTTTTGCTCTCTGAATGTTCATGTTTCTAGTTGTTAAAGGTTTTTCTTAGTTGTGTGACTTCTGGCCTGGCTATCAGTGACATTCAAAACAATTGCTAAACAAAATAAAAGCCACCTAAAAGTACAGTAAATTCGAGTGGTATGGAAATGATTTGTTAGACTGGGTTTAATGTAAGCAGGTATGGTTTAGAAATATGAATTTTCACTTTACTCATATCTCGTGAAAACATTGTGTTTATACTGTAAATAATGCAGAGGAGTTCCTTAAACTTGGCTTATGAGCTTTGAAATCATCATCTCTATTTAAAGATTTGCTATGAATCACACTTTGTAGTTTTGTGATTCCGTCTAAAAGTCTATTCCATGTTAGAAAGCTGATTTCAGCTTGAATTCCATTTTTGTATACTATAGTAGAAATATATAACACATGACATTTTACATAAATGCTTCTGTATGATTAAACCTTGAATTTTCTCTTTTTTTTTGTTTCAAGGGTCAATAGCGAGATGCAGTAAAAAGTCTTAAGTTGTTTCAGATTTTGATGGTCTTTATTCTAACATTCAGCCTTACTGTCCCTAACTGTTCTCCAATATCAATTTTATTGATATTTGTGAAGGTAATAAGGCCCATTTTTCCATGCATCCTGACATGCTGTCTGCTGTGGGCCTTTGGGTGAAGTGCTGTACTGCAGACATGTCATAATATAGTGAATTAAGCGTTTAACTCTTCCGCTTTCTATGCAGAACGCTTCCTGACATAGTCATTGCTGTCCTTTGAATGAATTTCTTATTTCTTAAATAAATAATTGCATTTATGGCTTTGTATAGTTTCTCTTTAGAGATGAGATCTATATATATATATAGATCTTAAATATCTGGGTTTTGAAGTTATCAGCACATAATCTATGTTTCTGTTCTCTGGATGGAAAGTGGTTCAGCTTTGTTTTTACCTGGTCAAATCTATAAATCAAATCCATAAATGACTCATTTTGCTAATAGCAATGCTCCCTTTAAATCAAATTGTCAAAGCCCAATGGATACTTTCGTAGCCAAAGGTTGCTCTTTTCAAAATGCTCTTGGATATTAGTGTGATAAAATCATGTTTGGAATGAGGATGAATATAAATAATACCTATTGTACGGCACAGCTTAAACAACTGTAACCTGATATAATTACTTTTAAATTACTTTCCTCAAAAGATGAAAATATTAATTGGCTTTGACATTTATCACTTGTTTTACATCAGCATAGGCTAATAAATGTCGCTTGTACTGCCAGCCAAAAAAAAGAAGTGATATCACATGTCACTGGGGTAGGTCGGTGTATCCTGTGAAAAAGGCCCTTTCTGCTCCACTGGTCCATGAGCTGTGGCTTGTTCATGCTGGTGATGACTCCAGGCTGCCGTGGTCTGAAATGGAGCAAGCCAAGCCCATGGCCATCACTTCCCAGCAAATCTGTAGCCCTGAGAGTGTTTCAAAGTGCTTCCAGTATGATGCTATTTTTTTTCCTTAGGTATATGTGGTGATCTCTTTGTAAAAATGAATGCTGTTTGGCTTTATTTTTCATAATTATAGAGAACAGTTTGGCCAAGGTGGAAGAATGTGTGCTGACTGGTAGAGAGATCCCCTGGGGGGGCTGACTGTGAGGTGCCTGTTGGGAGGCAATTAGGATCTTAAAAAACCTAAACAATGGGGTTGAATTTAAAGGCTGGAGGAATGGATTGTGGTGAGCTAAGGGCAAGAAAAAGATTGGAGGTGACTTAAACAGGGACACGAGTGATTTTACATTTGAGATTAATTTCAGATTGCAAAGGCTGTGGGCTGACAGTTTATTCTCTCTAATGGTCCCCAGTCATTTGCTATTTGTTTTTCTAGCTTTTATCTTTTCCTCTTTCAAATGGGAATGTCAGACAGCTTCCTGTTCTGAGCTTGTTGACTGTTTTGGTAGGGCCTACCTTAAAACTCTGTGGACCAAATTTAAACCTGGCAGTTCTGTTGCACGTCATATCAAAACATTTATTTATGAAATAGCACCCAAAACTTCTTGTACTGAAATGGGCAAACATTAAAGTTGGGTTTTTTTTAGTAATTTTATAATCTGGGATAGTTTTGCTGTGTGCTGGTGACTGCCTGCTAGTAAATTTTGAGAGTTTGACAGTGCCAAGCTGATATTTTTCTTCCAAAGTGGCTACCATGAAGAAAGCCCCTCAGGGACATGAGACTACTGTAGACCTTCAGAAAGCAATGTTGTGCTTGATTAAGTTTAGACAGATGATGGAGTGATGTAGTAAAATCATTTTTGTTAAAGCATAATACAACATAGAATCCAATGTAGTACCATTGGGACTGATAAAAATGAAATACTAAAGAAAAACCATGCCCTTACATACAGCTTTCAGCAGCAGATGCAATAGGTGTAATTTAGTTGTGTGGTGCTGGGAACATAATATTGATTTATCATGAATCAAGAGAAATAGCTTGTACCTTGCTGGTTGTATGAATTGCAGCAATCTTGGGGAAACCAGTTACCTAAAAATGGTGCTGTAACAGAATACCCTTCTTTTTGATAGCTGTGGGGGGGTGGTTATAGCCAGGTGAAAAATCCAGTTACATGTCTAAACGAGGGAGTGAGAGGTCCTTATGTGCTGTTGCTGGGAATTGCCAATTTTCCATGTACTTAGCTCACACTTTTTCAAAAGAACAATTTCTTGAAAGCAATCCCTTGCATAACGTTCATAGAATTGAAGGCAGTGGAATGAGAGGGGTTTGGGGTAGATCTTGCCTTGCCTTACTAGCACAAATAACTTCATCTTTTTGTGTAGCATTTGTGTACCACAGGATAAAGGTATTTTTTCTCTGTTTAAAAAATATCAAGCAAAATAGCATTTGAGGTAAAGTTGCAGTGACTTCAGAGAAGGTCAGTCTAGTCACTGTGGCATGTAAGTTCTTTCTGGGAGGCAGTAGTTCTCTTGGTCTTTAATAAGAGAATTGCTGGATGAAGTGATTACTATTCGTTGTTTGTGTTTTTTGGCAGACAATATAATGCTACCAAAGAGTTTTACTAACTTCACCTTTCAACCAGAAGCAGCTGTATTATCTTGTTGTTTGAGAGATTGGTGTATGGCTTTCATTCATTTACCCCTTAATCCTCAGGTGACCTAGTTTATCCTGAAGTAAGATGGCTTTAAATACCCTTGACATAAACCCTGATATTTGAAACAAAGCAGTCCAGTATTGGTGTCTTGGGTCTCTTTATGTGCTCGTGACTAGTATCAGATGAAAGTGAGTATTTCAAGAAACAACTACTTATTTGTATTTCGGTTTTGAACTTAAAAAAATTCTCTATTGTAGGCAAATTAAAGCATTGTCACAAGAGGGCTTTGCCTCCCTCTCCTAGTTATTCCTCATTTATCCTTATGCCACAGTGCAGATCCTTATGCCAGATCCCAGTTGTTCCTCAGGTGAAGTCAGACAGAACTGTGCATATTCTGTAATGGGACTCAAAAGGAGCTTTCATGCTTAAGTTCCTTCTGTTTTCTGAAAACTTTGGAGTTTAACAACCCTCATTTCAATATTCTCTGCTTTTCCTTCAGGAAGTGAGCTTGATTAGAGGGCTGCTAAATTAACGTCAGCAGGGTGCATTGTGCAAATGAAACCTGACCACTTTAGAGCAGAAGGGATGTTTTAAATGGAATGCTTGCCTTTTTTTTTTTTTCCCCAGCTAGCAACCTCAATTTCTCCCCGAGTATTCTTGGTGAAGAATTAGTGCTTCTAAAATCCTAGAAGGCAGATTTCAGAAAGCATTAAAATGGTTCCTGTTGGTATTTCAAGATCCCCCACTGTTCTCTTGGAAAAAACCCAAAACAAAACCCAAAAAGTCAAACCAGCAAGATAGTTAGCTGTAAAAGTAAAAATAGGCTACCTTTGTACCTGGGCTGGGTTTTTGGGTCTTTGCTGAAAGTTCTCATGGGAATGGTTGATTTGGCTTTTGTTAATTTTATAAAAAAAGAAGTTAACAAACACTGTTTGTTTTCAGGAACCAGTGACAGGCATAAATTACATTGGTCTTGTGTGGAACAAGTTGTGGTTTGGATGGGGAAGGATGGCTGAACCAAATATGTGTGAAAGCTGCAAGTAACCAAACAGTTTAGGATGCTGAGTTAGTTCTGATAGAGACTCAAAAAAAAAAAAAAAAAAGGAATTCCTATTTAATATTTGTGTAAGAAGCAGGTTTAGGGAATATATTATGCTACACAAAGTCAGGGGAGAAAGACCTCTATGCCACTTTTCATCTTGGATGTGTGCCAATTTTAAAGAAGCAAAACCAGAATAAAATCCTATTATTAGTGTAACAGATCATGATTGATAGTTGTTATGGCTAGAAATTGGTTTTAAGCACTGTATTTTGTAACAGCTTGAGCAGTATTACAGGCTTTTACTTAACATGCCTCTCTTAAAAATCTTATTTCTGCTCTCACAGTCTTTCAGCCATGCAATGAGATATATTTAGACAAGGTATCTATTTTTCATCTGTTTGAAATAACATTCACTTCACTGTTCAATAATCAGCCCTCTTTTTTTCCCCCACTGAATCTAACATTTGTTATCTTAGTTCTAAACTGCTTCATAGCAGCCAGAAAACCATAATGAAACACAAAATGAAAACTGATGAAGACAAAAAAAGTTTGTAAATATATTTGAAGTTGTAGTAAAAAACTGTGTTTAATTCCTTGAATGGAGTAAAGATTTTTCCAAATGGAGGGCATCTTAAAGATTTGTACTTAGAAAATGTAGCCAAAGGAGTCAAAGTAGCTCTAAAGATCATAAAATGCAGCTGAGAGAGCAGTAAGGTAGAGATAAACATTCATAGCATTTGAGCACGATACTCGTTTTTAAGGGTTACAATTTTAAATAAAATTCAGAGGAAATATTTTTTAATTAAAAATGAGGTTATGGGAGAAGAATGAATGTTGAAATAGATGTTGCACGCAGAGTTGTGGTCAGTGGGTTGATGTCCAAGTGGAGACCAGTGACGAGGGGTTTCCTCAGGGGGTGGTATTGGGACTGGCACTGTTTAACAGCTTTGTTGGTGATGTTGGATTGAGGGCACCCTCAGCAAGTTTGCTGGTGACACCATGCTGAGCAGTGTGGGTGACACGCTGGAGGGAAGCAATGCCATCTAGAGGGACCTGGACATGTGTCAGAAATGGGCCTGTGTGAACCTCATGAAGTTCGACAAGGCCACGTGCAAGGTCCTGTGCATGAGTTGGGGCAACCCCAACCACAGATCCGGGCTGGGAGATTGAACAGAAGAGATCAGCCCTGCTGAGAAGGACGTGGGGGTGCTGGTGGGTGAGAGGCTGGACATGCCCCAGCCATGAAAGCCAAACGTGTCCTGGGCTGCATCCAAAGCACTGTGGGCATCAGGGGAGGGAGGGAATTCTTCCCCTCTGCTCCACTCTGGTGACACCCACCTGGATCTCTGTGTCCAGCTCTGCAGTCCCCAGCACAGGAGGGACATAGCGCTGCTGGTAAAAGACAAGTACATCTTTTCTTTGAACCTGCATTTTGGTGGTGTCTGGGTGAGAACTCCCTGAAGTTAACCTAAAATTAAGGAGGCAGGAAGATGAAATCCAAATGCCAGGCTGTAAGAACTGTAAGAACCTGGAAGGTCCAGAGTCTTTCAATCAATGCCTTCCCATGTGAATCTTTATGCACAATGTTAATTCTTGTTACGGTGGAATGAGTTCTTCAGTCAGTGGCCAATAAACTGAGCAGTTTGAAATCCCAGGTAAAAAGAGATACCTACCAATCTGCTAAGAAGTGTTTGCCTTTATAAATTGAACAGAAATCAAAGTCAGGGAAACAAAAAAGAAAAAGTAGAAGCCTAACTCTTAATACTGTTAGATTTAACAGTAGTAAGATACTTAGAGGTTATTCACCATTGCTGCTGTGGAGTAAGCTGGTAGGTTATTGAATTGTTGTGTTTGGAAAAAATTGCTTTAGAAATAATACACCAACTTCAAAGGTCAGGCAGGCTAAACCAAATGTTTTTAGAATTGATTTATCAAGTAACTGTCAAGTTCTTAGGGGAAAACATAGAATTAAAAAGAATAGAAACCTCACAGGTGGACACCAACAAAATGCTACGTCCAAATAACTGAGTAAGTTTACACGAGCTAAATACTGAAGGGATTGCTTTAGAAATATGCTCCTTGTGTTTTAATTGCCCTGTCAAGAGAAGATGATCTCATTAAGTTCTGTTGCCCATATTAAAATCCATGTTTGGGCCATTCCATACACCATCTATTTTTATTACCTTTTACTAAACATTTGAGTTGGTTTCAAAGTCATATTATGGACGAAAGGTTGCAGTAAATGTTGAATCTGATCATATGGATATACTGTCTTTTGAACATTTCTGGAAGCAAATCTTATTTTGCTGCTTTAATATGTTTGAAGTCCAAATTAATCTTACACCTAGATTAGCATTACTGGGATGTGATAATGGATTAAGTACTGATCTTTTCTGCCCCCTGTTTCATCAGCTGCTTTCTTCTGCAGGAGTGGTAATTGCTTTGGAATGGAAATCTTCAAATAGTATTTCGGTTGATAAAGATTTGTGCAATATCCATGCAGATATTCTTTTGCATTAAAAAGGATTTTTCTACTATTTATTTTGACACATGTTAAATAGTGTAAGAGATATCAGAATGTGAATTATAATTCCTTAAAGAACTCATGTAATAGCTATGAGAGTCGTCTTGCAGAAATAAAAAATCATAACATTGAGATCAGCTCATGAAAATATTAAAGTAAAAATATGAAATATCAAATAAGAAATAGAACACTTATCCTACAAAATACCTAATGACGCAGGACTGACAACATACAAAGTAGAACTGTGATAAGGGGACAATGTGCAGTATTAGCTCAGTGAGAAAAATACAAACATTAGTGCTAACATTACAAGAAAAGTGCTAATGTTACTAATGTGAATAAACTCTCCTGTTTTTTGATACAGGTAAAAATTCACCTGTACTATTTTGATCTGGACCATTAAAAGCCAAAGCTGTCAATTTGATGGAGTTTCAGGTTGAAACATAACGTAATTCCAGTTTTGGGGTCCAAATAGAAACACGAGTCAGCTTTCAACATCAGATGAATTGAGCAGGGCAGGCAAGTGTTAAGAAAGTTAATTAAGATAATGTAAGTAAGGCTTTTAATGGACTTGCAGCTGTGCATGGGACCACCTGCTGCATCTGACTGAGATGTGGCAGCTTTGTGTCCTGTCCTTACCTGGTCACCTCCAATCATTTGACCACGGCCCGGTTTGCAGACAGTTTGAGAATTAACTGAGAAATAAGACCATTTATGCTCTTCCTCAAGGACAGTCTTGAAACCATGAGAAAAACTCAATTGCAATATTTAAGGGCAGCCAAAATGCCACCGAGGCTGCGATAGTAACTCCAGGTTGCAGGGAGGAGGTTAAAACTTCAGTGACAGCAAAATATTAAATAAGAACACTTGTCAAAAACAATTTGAACTTTCAACAGAGAAAAACATAATTTTACAAGAAATTGATTTTTGGACCTGGGAGGTTGCCTTCTGGTGCACAAGACATAATAACAAGCTAATGCTAAAAGAATGGCAGGATAGCTCCCTTTGTCCCCTGATGCTGGACAAAATAGAACTTTTTCAAGGTACATAGAATTTTAATTTTTACAGGTAATACAAGATGCTGATGGATAAACAATACTGCCAGCAATCAGAGTTAGAAGATCCGAAATAATCCTTTCTCAGTTCAGAAAGATTGCATCTTCATCTCCAGAAGCTGTTCAGGAGAGACCTGTCACTCTCCTCCTATTGCAGCATTAACGGTGGAGATGAATCAACCAGTGTATTTCTAAAGTCCATATCATAAGTATGTGCCATATGAAATTTAATAACCAAGTCAAAATTCAAGTAAATATTTTCACTGATTGACATACAGGTGCTAATTCCTTTTTCAGTGGCGAAAACCTCAGTGATCAGGGATGCAAAAACCTGAAGTAACAGCTCATAATAGTGCTGGTGGAATGGCAGTCAAATGACAAAGCCTTTGGTTTCTTGGTAGCTCTTCCTTCTCCTGGAAAAAATCCTGTTCCACAGTGTCTTCAGGAGTTTGATTCCTACTCCTGGAGTGCATCCTCTTGTGAAAAGATGTGGTGATTTAGCTTCATCCATCCATCCTAAATGACGCATTTGTGGCATTAGAATTTCAGCTGAGACTTTTGTGTATCAGCAGCAGATGGATCCTTCTGTAGTCCTCATTTGCTGGAACTGGGGCTGAGAGTCTTGCAGCAAATCCCTCAAAAGTAAACTGTAGTGCAGTAGAATAATGGAGTGGAGTAAAAAGCCGGAAAGTTTGATTGCAGCTAGAGAGGATTCACTGAAGGTGGGCCATAAAACAAACAAAAAAGTGCTCCCACAGAAAATGGCAATGGCAGCCGTAAAATCAGATAATAAAGGAATCCTACCATGAAGACAAAAAAGCAAAAAACAATTAAGCCCCCCCAGAGAATCAAACTAAACAGAAAACAAAAAGCAAACAGGCTTAGGACAGGGAGACACAGGCATATAGCAGCAGCCATGTTGCCACTAAAAAAATCCTGTGCCTAAGCAGATTAGGAAAATTCCTCTTGCCCTAAGCTTTCTCAGTTTGCCTTGCTATATTATTGCAGGCTGTTTTTGAATGCCTTCATAAATTGCACATCTAGAAAATGCATTCCAGAAACCTGTGGCTTCCAAGTCTTTTGTTTTCCAAAGAAAGAAGTCAGTTGTAAAAGAAGGTGTTGGAAATAATACTGTAATCTGTGGTGGATCAGTGCATTGGAACAAAATTTGCTCTTGTGGTGTCTTTGAAGTTTGTATATATACAAATGAAAACATGTGAGCTTTCCCTTTATCCCAGGAAAACAGAATTTCTTTGTGTCTGTGTATTCATAGAAATGGTGTGTACATAAATATATCTATAAATATGCATGAAATAATGGACATACACTGTCCAATTGTATTTCTTTAGGACCACAGAGAATTTAAGCACTTCATTGCTGCTGTTTTAGAAGCATGGTCTTCTGAAAATCATAAACTTTTAGTTTCCATTTTGAGCACACTTACACCTATTTGTATGCATCATTTCTTGTGCCAGCATTGTCCTTTGTTCTGAGTAGCTTTCCTTCTGTGGGAATTCTTCCCTCGATGAATCCATCAGGCTATCCTCACTGCAGCCAAAGACTTCTTTTGCTGGAATGATGGCTGCCAGCATTTGAATATTCATTTAAGATGAACTGGAGGCACTCCTTGCTGAGCTGTGGAAGGCAGTGCTGTCACACTGCAAGCATTTGAAGCTACCTCTCCTCCTTTGGCTAGAAAGACAAGTTATTTCCTCTCTTACAAAAGCTTGTTCCGTGGTGGTTGGAGGGTTTTTTTCTGGTTTTAGGCTCAAGTATATATTCCATAGGAAAATGAATTTCAAGAATAGTAGCAAGCTGTCTTGGCCAGGAGTCTGGGATTTGTCTTTGTGAATGACATGCCCAGAACCAGAGACATGGCATCATAGCTGCTGATGTGCTTCTGATTGAGCTAATGCCATTATAATCATTTCCATATTATGTTCCATCCCGTTCTTGATGCTGCCTAACAGCCTGTTTGCATTTTACTCCCCAATTACAGCTGTCCATTGTCTTCACAATTTCTCCTCTGTCCTTTTTCAAATTAGTGCTAGTTTGGCTGTATGTGGGTGTGTGAGTCCTTGGTTGTGTGTATCCTGATTCTGGCATTGTGTTGCCCACTCGCCTGATAAATTCCTCACACTGCCAGGATTTACAGGAAATCCACGTTTGGTTCTGTGCAGTATCTGCTATTGCAGTGTATGCTGGAATTAATTTAGGAAAACTCAATCTAAATGGAAAACTCAAATCTCAAACTTCTATCTAACATTTTACTGTAATAAAGTAACAACACACTTTTGATCTTCTGCATTGGTTGGTTGGTGTTTTCTTTAGTTCTGTATGTAAGATTTTTGACGCACTTACAATATTAGCCAGCTTTCTGCCTGATCATCTGGGATACTGAGAATGCCTAACCTTTTCAGAGATGGAGGAATGAAAGTAAAAGAAATTTCTAATTTGTGTGTAGAACAGGGGACAACAAAAAGATTGGCTGTCATCTGTGAAGAGAGAGAATGCCTCAAGTCAGCATTTAAGAAGAAACCCATAAGCTCAACAAACCAAACCTGCTTTTGGATAGATCTCACCTATTTCTAATTTACTTAATAAAAGTAGAATAGAGGGGGAAGAGAATAAGCTTAATCACTTACTTAAAGGAGAAGCTTAATTAGCATCAGGTTCCAGTACCTAACACATTGTTAAACATCAGATTCATGTAAAAATCTGGCGTCTAAGTGAAGGGTTCTCCATTTTTTGCAGAGAATGCAGAACATGTGATGGAGCAGGTATTCAGTGTGTGTAGTTCAGGGAGATCTCAGCATTAAGAGAGCAGATTTGCTCTTCTAAGCTGAAAGTAACTGAACTGCATGAACTTAGTAGAGAGGTTCAGAGGTGGGACCTGCAGGGACACCACTCCTTTTGCACTGCTGCTGGGGATGGACTTGATCTTTTGGACAAGATCCATCTTTCAGACAGTGTCATTGTATCCTTCTGTACTGAGGAGGCTCCTGCAGCAGAGATGATATCCCCAAGGATAAGGGGAAGCTGATTGTGATAGTGGGTGACTGTGAATAAATGCAGTTAAATGGGTTTCTGTGTGGGAGGTTCAAGGAGAGATGCTTTGAGGGTAACTTGAGGATGCCAAGTGGGCCATTGAAACACATTCTCTGTAATACCTGCCAGCTCTATGTGTGGGAATCTGTAGACAAGAGATTAGCAGCCCACATGTGTGGACAACATAGTGGAGTAAAAAGAAGGAATGAGATGTGATGGGAGCTGATCAACTCTTTGGGACCAAAGGCTTCTGCCCAGGAGGAATGCTGCACCCCAGTCAAGACAGAATCATTCTGTGGGCACTAAAAATTAAAAGGAATGTAGAAGGCTGGGGACAAACCCAAAATAGCATCTCTTGTTGGAGTTCAGACTGATCTTCTGTTATCCTGGTGAAGCACTGGCCCAGACTGAAAACTTCCACTCTTGTGACTTGTCCTAACTTTTCAGCTTCCCCCAATCTTATTTAATGTTTCCTGATTGTTGTCATTGCCTTGAACTGAGAGTTGGTAGCACAGCCCTGGAACTGTATTTTTGGCTATTACAGGCTGGGTTTCCTGCCCAAAGAGATTCTGTGAAGTGTTTCTTCTGTAATATTTTTATCCTGGTAAACTTCATCTGCAGAGCATCTTCCCTGCTCCCACAGCTTAATCCATCAATCCTGATAAGTAGATACTGACAACACTATCCCATAGATTATCCCCCTGGGGGCCGGTGTGTGGGATGCCTGTTACAGAGGGTGGCTGTTGGATGCCAAATATACTTTTGTTTTATTTTTCAGGCTTCTAGAATTAATGTGGAAGCACTTTTAAGTTCTGCTTTGCTTTAGGCTCGGTATTGCACATGGCAGCTCCTTGGCATTGTAGGCAGATTCATTTCCCTTCTTGTATCTTGCTATTGTATTGCTTATTTGCCTTTTGGCTTTTTGAGTCCTTTTCTGCTCCCTGCCTTTCCCAGGCTCCAGCGACTTATTTGCTTTGATAGAAGTACCTGAATCTGTGAAGCAAAAACCTTCTAGGCATGAAGGAAGCCATAGATAGAGGTTTTCAGACAGTACAGTGAACCTAATTTTCCACCTGTTCCACTGAAATGAATGGACATCTGTGTAGTGAAGTTCCAATATTGTTTTGAAAATACTATTTTTTTGGTCAGTCATTTGCTTTAATAGTTTCTAGGTCTGAACAGGCAGTGGAATACTATTTAAGTACACTGAAATTAGGAAAACTTGAAGTATTAGGATTGAAAATAAGATTTTGTGTGCCTCAGTATGTTAATTTACAAATGCTTCTTTCAAGTTTGTTTTACAGTACAGATTCTGCTTCCTAGAACCAGTACACATTTAAATGCTCTATGTCCATTTGCATTTAATGTTAAACATGGCTAGAGAGGCTTATAAGTATTCAATTAGAATAACAGGGAAAATGAAAAGAATATTTTATTAATCTATAATGTCTATTGATTTTTAAATAAGTAGGAATAATGTCTATCGATTTTATTTTTTTAAGTAGGCTGTACATTGCGATTTAAGCACTCTGGACATAAATGCTGGGCAGCTTCTTATGGCTTCAGGTGGGGGAGGGAATATGACTTGAGTTGCTTTACCTTCACCTGAAAAATAACCCAACATCATGTTAACAAAGCAATAGACTTTCCCAGGGGCTCACCTAATAAGACAGCAGGCTCACTACATCTGAAAACCTGCTTTTTTTTCTCTGAAGATAAATATTTTTGTTGCCCAGTCTCTGATAGTTCTTGTGTCTGGGTGAGCCATCCTAGGATTTTTCTTAAATAAATATCAAGCTGACTTTTAAATTTGTTTCAAAGATAGATACTTCTATAAAAATAAGTGATGGGCAGAAAAGAAATATTCATTATATAAGAAGCTACTGTGGAATTAAAAACAGTGAAAATAAAGTGGTACCTGTGACACACCTTTTTTTTAATCATGTAAATGAGAAAAGATCATTTGAGATGTTAAGTCTAAATTGTCTCAGCATATATGTAAATCTGGACTAACCCCACAAGTTTCACTGGGTTTGTTTTGGGTGTATGTGTGTTAGAGAAATCCCCCTATAGCCAGTCATCTGTAATTCCTTGACTAGGTGGTGAGTTTGCTTTCTGATATTAAAATTCTGAATTCAGCAAGTACAAAGCCCACATTAAAAATAAATCCTTAAATCTCCAAAGTTTCTTTCCTCCTAAGTAAACTGAAATGCTTAAAATACAGTGGTGAATTTGGAGCAATGTTTCAGCTCCAAGAAGAGGATTTAAATGGGAATCACCATCTTGCCTTCATTTGCTGTGCTTTTGACTTTGTGAGAAACAGAAAAGTGAAATATGTTAGAAGACCTTTGAGCCTGTTGCAGTCAGACCACATTGGAACTATTTTATCAGTTTCTAAACTGTTTTATTGAAATGAAAATTATCAGTTATCACAGAATTTAAATTTGGAGGAGAATGGATGAAATTAATTCAGTTTTTGTGCAAGCACTGAATGATTTAGCAGGATCACTTTAATACTTTTACTAATCCTTTGTTCTGGCTGCTGAAGTTGCACTTCTGTTATGAGATTTTGGGAGCACCAGTACAGCTTGTGGTAGCATTGCCCGAGAGAAAACATTGTGGAAATCGGGATTAAGGAGTCAAACATCTAAGGGAAATAAACCAAGAATTTTCTTGACGAAGAAGACAACTTACCATACCAAGGAGCATGGGTCGATGATTGCTCTCAGGAAGTGAAACCTTGAGTCATTCTTTGAAAGCTGTCTAGGTTATTTCTTCACAAATGCTCACTAAACTTCCATCTTTTCAGTTGTTTCTTTGCAGTTTGGTCCCTCTCAAACAAAAATGTAACAAGTTCAGTGAAAAGTCTCATAAGGTGGTTTTTTTTTTCATTGGTTATGGTCGTAAGAATTGTTTTATCATCCACAACAAACATTCTTTGTATAGAAAGTTCTCTAATGCACATGGCAGCACATCAAAATCGTAACTTCTACTTTGAGAACAGCTGTTGAGTTGGGGCTGATTGTTAGTGGGGTGGGATAGACAAAAGAAAATGACAACAAAACTTCAAAAACAACAGTGGGAAAGCTTGTGCAGAGGTATAGACCTGATTTTTAGGTGCTTGCCCTACTTTTGTACTTAAATGTTTCGATGTACTGAAGCTCCTTGCTTGTTAGATGGTTTGCAGTTTCCATGCTGCTTTCTCTTTTCACTATAAGTAACATTTTTTTGTAGGTTTTATGAAATATGTATGAGAGGAGCAGGGACTTTGGTTCTGGTATTCAAGTTCTCCTACAGTACATTACAGACATTGAGTTAAAAACATTGTAGCAAAGACGTTTTGGCTCCCCAGAAGCTATTCCAAGCTGAATGCTTTAATCATGCATTGAATTCAACCTGAAAGTGTGAACAAGGCCATTGATTAGACTTGCTGTTTTGAGACCTGTCAAGTTGAGGAAAAGCCCCTTCCCAAATCCTCTTTGAAGAAGGAGACTGTTCAGTGATAACCGGTGATGAATTTTCAGGTCTTGCAAAGTCTTTGGAAATTTCTTCTGTACCCATAAATGCAAACAGGAATATACCTTAAAACTTGACTTTGAAGCCAACAGCTGAATTAAAAAAAACCCTTGCAATTTTTTCTGAAAGGAGTAGAGGATGAAGAGGAATGTACAGAACAGAAATTACAGTGCAGACGGTCCTGAGTACCTGCAAAGCTTTCCTGGTGATGAGGTCAGTGTTTGTTCTGATTTGAAGTGTGGTAAAGGACAGAAGACAGAAGTTTTAGATATTGATTAATATCTTTTGTCTTGATATATTTTCAAGAGAGTCCATATTTATAATTTAAATGCAACAGAAAGAGAATCCTAGCCAGAACATGTCCTTGTAATAGAATCAGCTGTTTCTGTCAGTCCATTACAAAGCGCACTAATCGCCCATCAGAACTAAAAGTCATTAGGCACAGTCTGCAGTTTCTCAATCTCTGCTTTGGGAGTGAGTGCCTGTATTTTACCAGTACTTTAATTGGGGATGAATTTTCCTTTACTCTGAAACAGATCTCTTGGCACTGAGTAAACTTGAATTATCCAACTCTATTAAATGTAGGGTTGTTCATAAATAAATCTGTGAAAGATGCTTAGATGTATCCCATGTTTTTTCATAGGAGAAATTGGAGTGATCCAAAAACTTCAGTTCTCTTGACACTTGCAGAATTTGTGATATACCTGAAGGACAGGGCTGGATGTGGTTATTTAAAAATATGTCCAGGAATGAGATTGGTCAGTTCCTATGGTTCCCAGCTCACCTGTCTTTCATTTTGAAAGCAATAAATGCTGCTTTTGTGAGATACGTTCTGCCTCTTATGAGCCTGAATATTATCTTACCTACACCAGTAGAAAACTTTCCCTGCATTGGGTTAGATCTGTAAATAATTCATGGGTTTGGCCTATCACCAGTTTGCAGTTCCCCATTTTATATTCCACCTTAGAGCATTGTCACATGTGGACGTGACAGGCACTGTTGTACTTGAAGTTAATATAAGATTGTAATTTGAAAATTAGAGTTCAATTGGTGATTATTACAGTTCTATCTCACCAAAACTGAGAGGACCATTTAATTGCTTTTTTCTAATATATTTTTTGTCTTTATGATTAATTTAAATATGCCTAAGCATAAAAAAAACCAACTTGTTTGAAAGTATGTGTGAAAGATGATAGGAAAGCATGTTCCAATTTAATGTTTGGTTTTTTCACTGAAATGATTGTTTTTTGAAACTAATAATAAAAAAGTTGTGATAAAAAGGCTTTGTGTTATAACTGAAATGAGTCACACTGGGTGTGTAACCACCTTGTATGTCTAGGGGCTGAATATCTTTTCCTATACACATACTATGTGTAAATGTCAAATATCTGTGGCTTTTGCTTTTCTTGTAAAAAAGTATTTATTTTTGGGGAATGAAGCAACAGAGCCTTTTCTTTCATCACTTTTTTCAAGGGCTTATGTTCCAGTGTGTAGCCCAGCAGGCATAAGGAATATCAGAGACTATTCACTTCTGAGGGCAGAAAGAGAAGTTAAAATTCTGTTGTCTGCTACAAAGCTGTAAATACTGTCTGACATCTGATTATTCCAAATTTTCACGTGGTGCTCAGCATGTGGATTTCTTCATTAAGTGGATGATGGCCTGTAACTATTCCTTTGCAAAAAAATGATCAGAGCACCCTGTCTGTCCCTCCTTCCGTGTTTTTGTGAGAAGCAGTGATTTGAGAGGGGTAGGCTGAAGTGCCTCATGTAGCTTAGCTAAGCAATGGAAAATTACATCTGCTTGTTCTGTAAATAATGTCCAGTCAGAGCAGATGTAATTAACTACTGAACTTAATGGATGCCTCGTGAGGTTACAGATGCTATCAGTCATAAACTAGATGAAGGCAAGGGAGCTTTATTTGCTTGGAATTCCTTTTAGGACTAATTACTAAATATCTTTAAAATTGATTGCTTATGCTTTCAATTTCTGAGAGTGTTTTCCCATATCTATGTGGAATGGACTTGATTCAGTTTTAAGGAAGGATGGGAGACACCTTTATTGTTGAGGCTTTTTGAGGAACTGAAATGTTTCTCTCCCCTGGAACTTTCTCCCAGAGCTTTACTATTAGGAAACTTGACCTAATTTTGTGGCTGGCCAAGCTGTCCAGCTGTCTGGCAACACTGGCCTGACACATTTTTCTTTTTGTCTAAATTAATTGAGAAATAGACAATTCTAAAGATAAAATTCTGTTGATGTGTCACAGGTCTTGGCCTAACATTGATGAAGCAACTGGAGACATGGGGAGTACCTCTCAAAAACAGCCACCAAATTTAACTTCTGCCTATTTGCTTTCAAACAGTTTACAACTGGGGAGTCAGTGAGAAGCCAACCTGACAGAATAAACAGAACCCTTTGGACTGGTGGAAGAGACCTGCTGCTGATGTTAACACTGAACTGACCATGTACCTTTTGTTGCTTCAACTATGGTTTTGAAGAATGTCCAATTAATTTTAATATAATACCAATGTATTTCAAGATAATTTTGGGGGTAACCTTTGATTTTTGTTCATGGTCTGTATTAACAGTGCACTGAATGGATATGAGGTGATGAGCCAGGTCTGGAGTTTTCATGAGATGGCTCATTGTTTTATGTAATTTTTATGTAAGATAAACCTGAAAGGTTCCAAACTCAGCAAAGTTTTGTTGGGCTTGATTATTCAGTTTTCAGGGATATTTAAAGAGTTGTATTAATCAAGTTGGTTGTCAGATAGCCTTGATGACAGTTAATTAGTCTAGAAACAACCTTTTAAGGAGTAGATGTGTGTATAGTAGAAATGTCAACTGACTTAATCAGAGATTAATATTAGTATGAGCCTACAAGGGAGAGAATAAAACTGGATTTGTTTATTTGTAATGCTCTTGGCATTTTTAGCAGCTGTGACTATTTCCTTGTGACCATTGCATGCCCAGTCTCGAAGGAATTTTTGGTGCAAGTCAAGACAGAGTAATTTTAAGAGCAGTTTCTAACAATAGCATTACAGCTGCGATCCTGTACGGCTCCGACATGAGACTCTTTCCTGCATTTTCCAAAATTTTGCAGAACGTGACCTTTTGACTTAAATTTCTGAAACTGGCTCCGTCTGGGAAAATGAAAGAGAATTTTGAACAGTTGCTCCCATTATTTTGGATGTTCAGTGCTAAGCAGGCTCTTGCACACATCAGGAATCTGCTTCATGGCCTTGTAAAACTAGAATTAAGTAATGAGAAAGATTAATGAGCTGTCTAAGATGTGTGCTTTATTACTCTCAGTATTCCTTCACCCTTAGGCTAATTAGTGCAAAAATATAATATATAAGAAAGCTTTGGAGTATTTATTATTGGTGTTATTTTTCGGGTTTTAAAACATACCCTTTTATTTACAGAGGACTGCCGTGCATCTCACTTTTTATTTTGTTGATCCACACACACATTTTGGGTTGCTGCTATTGTTTAATTCAGGGAATAAGTTCTCATAATGGTCTTCTGGAGCTACTGCTGCTGTTGCAGTTTATGGATTGTCCGTTAGGAGAGTAAATTCATAACTTTTCTTCTGCTGTGCTGGTTTTTTTTTTTTTTTTTCTATGCTTCTGTACCACATCTAGGACTCCGGGTTGCAAAATTCAAGCTGTAATATTTAAATTTACTTTTTCCTGCAAGTGAAATTACACCTTAAAAAGATTGTATTTTATGTGCTCTGTAGCATTTAAAAGTAAGCTTGGCAAGTGTACTTGAAGAGGGCTGCTGCTACGGTTGGCTTTATTTTTTTAGCCTTGAGGAGAACAATCAAGTTAATAGTAAATTAGTTTGCTGGTGTCTAAGGATTGAACAGCTGAGTTACTGTACTCTATTATTGTGACCAGGATTTTAGAGGTTGTCTTAATTTTCAGAAACCACTGTCTGTTTAACCTCAGCTGAAAAGCTTGGGATTGAATATGAAGCTGGCAATTGCCTTTGCTATGGGAAGAAAGAGACTTGTGCTTGAATGAAGGCATGAAATCAGAGTGACCCTGTGCTCTTGGTCCCGAGAAACAGAGATAGGAATGAATCCTGTGGAGGAAATGAGAATTTGGGGACTGCAAGTCACTCATTGCTCTGGCTGCTGAGGGATGTGTGGGTGCCACCCTGCCTTGGGCTGTGGGTGCCCGCCCAGCTGTGGCAGCTGGCTTTTCCTGGGGCTGGGCAACTCCCCATTCATCCCTTGGGAATGTGGTTTGCATCCCTTGTTTTTATTGTCATCTGCCAGTCCAAGCCATGACGTGTGGTCTCAGTCCCGTTTGTTACCACGAGCACTGTGTAATGTTGTATTTTGGGCTGGAAAATATGATGTAATGTACAAAATATGGAGTAGACACTCCAGCTTACTGAAATACATATATATATTATATATATACACGGGAGTGGGCACTGAAAATATTCTGAGGAAAGTGTGAATTCCTGCCTGTTTTGAGATGTATTCTGGAATTATTTTAGGTCAAGTAACCGAAATCCATAATCTTATGGAAAGCCCTGCGGTTAAGTGATATGAAAGGTTAGTGGGAAGCTTCTGGTCACATATATTCTTGACAGGTTAATGCACAGATGTGACCTGGATCCTTGGCTTTGCTTACCAAGGAATAAGTTTCTGTTGCCCAGCCAGAAGGGCTGGTGGGGAAGGGAAAATAATTTGCTGTGTTTGAGAATTTTGCTTAAAGTTTAAAGGGCTTTTTAGCTTTATTTCCTTCTGCAGTAACTCTTAATTTGAAATAAATCCAAAGGCTTTTTATTTTGCTGACTAGTAAGGGATTTTTAAGCTGAAGAGAAAAGAAAGGCTGGAAGATCTAAAAGCATGAAATGCATCATTGACTGATTCGTGACCTGTGGGTTGAAAGACTGATATATACTGAATATTTAGAGAAATAGGGCTGCCTGTTAGCTAAACAGCTGAGGGTTTTTTCCCCATTTGGTTTTAGATGTTAGAATACTTGCAAATGGCATTTTTATTGACACGCAAGTTCTGTTGAGGTAAAAAAATGAATCAAAACAATACATTTATTTTGCTTTGAACTTGTAGTATGTTTAGGGTAGCCCTGGGTGAACAGATGCATTGTTGACTATTCTGGTGTCATGTTTTTCTGGAGGCTGTGGCACTTTGTCACTGTGAAGGTGAGATTTCTTAGGAAAGGGTGGTTCCAGGCAGTTTGGCTGGTACTGGGAATGTGGGGAGATGCCCTGGGACTAGGCTATCCGTGGCATTTCAGAATTTGTGTGATGGCAGACATAAGTTCATTAGAGTGCGGAGAATCTGGTCTGGGAATTAAACTCTTATGTCCTGAATATTTTGAATGGTATTGGCAAGAGGCTGGGTATTAATTTTCTGTATTTTAAGTATCTCTGTAGCTAAGCAGATGATCTAACAGTATGATCCTGAATTTAGTTTCTAAAAAGTCAGTAAATTATAGAAAGTATCTGCAGCATATTCCATAGGTTCATCTGACCTTCAGTAGAGATACGGGTTTAGTGTTGCTGTTTAAAATTCTTCACTGATGAGTTTGGGAAGCAAGTTCAGATGTAATCATTTCTAGAAAGAGAAATTGAGAAGTGCTGTTTTTAATAACCATTTACAGTGATACGGTGAAAAGAAGGAAATTATTTTTCCTGACAGATTCTGATAGGAGAAAGAAAGGCTTAGCATGGGGTGGTTTTTTTTTTTTTTAATCACCATGAAAAATTCCTTCCTGTTAATCTGATGGATGGATTACAGTTTGTCCTTGCACGGCCAGGTTGTACTTTCCATCAGAACTGGAGATTCCAACCCTCATTATATCATTTCTGTAATGCAAATGGTTATGTATAGAAGGAGATTTAATTAATCCCCTGCTGGTTGGTAGTATACCCTGAAGCAAACATAGTCAGCAAAGGAAAAAAATTAAAACATGAGTGCATGGTACCAGGTCACTGACTGTCAGTGGAATTTCATCATCTGTGAAATATTAACTTATTAACTGAAATGTATTTACTCTTATAGCTGTAAAAATATTTGTCTATTGTCCCAACTGGTATGATAGTGAGCTACCTTGCAAGGGAGCCAAGGTCAAAGGCAATCTCAGGAATCATGCTGTCTGCTCTGGCAAAAATATGGAACATCCTGTGTGGCAATGGTTCTCATTTTAATTTGCAAGGACTCCATTTAAGCTGCCATCAGTGCGGGCTCCAGCATCCAACTTTGCCTGTGGGTCTGTGCCATATGTGCAGATACATATTCAAGGACAAATTACAAGACTGAGAGAAAGTGACAAATTTGAGTGATGGGTTCCTGTTTTTTCACACTTTTATAACATAACGTATCTGCTGAAACGATGTGGGTTGTATTGTAGGTCAATGAGCAAATAGACTTCCAGACTTTATTTCCTCTCCATATTGTGTGCACACACCTATGCAAAAAGCTAGCACTGTTCCTGCTGCCTGAAACATTCCTGTTTTCAGATGCAGTTTCTGTATATAAAAGATGACAACGGAATAAATTTTTTGGTGTCTATGTACTAAACAATATATTTTGCAAACAGAAAAATGATCTTTAAAATGGCTGGTATTTTTTCTCTTTTAGCCTTCTTGGTGCCTGTAAAATGAGGATCTAGTCTTACTGTGAAACCTCTTCTGTAGCATGATATGGTGTCCTACTAATTTTATAGCCTCATGATTGAGGTGATGAACTTAAGACAAAATGAAATATAAGGAACTCTTTTGAAGGCAGATATTTGAATCAGCTTTTTATAAATTCCTTGATGCTGAATTTCTTTCCCAAGGTTCCTTTTTAACTACTTGTCTGAAAATCTGCTGCTTCTTTTGTCATGTAGAGATCAAGTTGCATGTTTAATAATTATGCCTTGAAATGTGGAACTGATACAAAAAATTAACTTTCAGAACAGTCTGTTCTTGTCATTTGAGTACTGCAAGATTTAATACACTCCTTATTTTTTAGGATCTGTGAAAGTAGTTCTTTATTTCCACTTCTGAAAGTTCTTTGTGAATAATGTGCACCAATATTTTAAAATGTTCTTACGCTATTTAGCACTTCATATAAATCAAATGTAAATGTAAGCCTCTGTTTTGAGGGTTATATTATTGACCTAGAGAGCAGGTGGCATGGAGGCTGGCTGGAGTAATAATGGTAATATAAATATAGCTACTGGCAGCACAAGTGCTCAGGGAGGCAGATGTGCTGTTGGAAGGGGCAGTCTGGAATCTTGCAGGTTCGTGCGTTGTTCTCATCAGAAGGGTGGTCTTAAATGAAAAACGTCCTTCAGGATAAACTAGCATATTGAAAGCATTACAGCTGCACCCTGTAAATAGTGTTTCAGACCACGCTGTCACAGCTCAGCACTCTTTTATTAGTTA
The DNA here is from genome assembly GCF_965178545.1 of Coloeus monedula. NCBI lineage: Eukaryota > Metazoa > Chordata > Aves > Passeriformes > Corvidae > Coloeus > Coloeus monedula. Next base: position 23,009,996 of record NC_138789.1, read on the forward strand.
TCTCACCTCTTAAAATGTGATTTATTTTTTCAGGATGCATGGACATGTAATGCCAACCTCCTTTGTGGTGTGAGTGGAAACCAGTTAAATCACACCATCTACCTCATAATTTACACACTAAAACATTTAATCTCTACTATAAATGATACTATATATGATTCTGAGTAGACTTTAACCTTTATAGGGTGCTTGTGAAATGCTGTTAGACTTTTCTCTTACATTTTTCATAATTACTGAATCACTGTTTTTGCAGTGCTATTTCAGATGTTTGAAACCACCCTGTCATTTTAAGATACAAACTCTCAGTTGGTTCCATTGCACACACTGAAGTGTTGAGCTGTCTTAAGACCCAGATGAGGCTTGACCCTGTGAGTGTATCCCCATCTCTGGGAGGCATTTTCATTGTCCACTCGATCCTCTGGAGACCTGCAGTGTTCTCCTGGCAGTGGACATCCTCAAATAAGAATAGCTCAGCAGATGTCTGTGGTCTGCTCCCTCCTTCCTTCCATCTCCAGGCGTTTTCTATCTGGGATGTAACTTCACACACAAACTCCCTGGTGATTTGGGAAAAGCAAATCTCATAATTACACTGCTTGTGGTTGTGTAACATCCAGCTCTGGTGCATTTGCCTTGGCCCCACCATTCATGGTCTGTTTTGGGGGATTACAGGGGCTGTTACCAACTTTGGAGAGGCAGAAAAGGGCAAAGAGCTGGGAGGGTGCGTTGTCATTTCCCAGAGGACAGGGAAAGTGCTGCAGAGGCCAGGATGTGGTGGGCTGTGTAGCTGTTAGGGTTTGTGAAGGGGATTTTAAGACATGAGGCATGGTGCAACACCAGGTATAAAAATTGATTGTTTTGATTGTGCTCTTTGTTGTCAAGACCACAGTGGTATTAAATGTGAGCTACTGCCTATTGATTCCAAGCTGTACTGTGTTTGTCAAGGTGGAGGTGCAGAATGAAGACGGTTCCTACATATATAGGATAATATTTCAATTGCATTGAGATGTCATCTTGCTAGGACTTTCTTCCTTCCTTATTTGGAAGCTTGGTTTCCAAGGGATGCTTTCAGGAACAAAGCCCAGGCAATCCTCCTTCTAACCTTGCATGCATTTAATCCCGAATTACCTACATTATAGGAAGTATTAAAGGTCATATTGAGTAAAACAAGCATTCTGTAAAGGAAAGGATTTGTCCATTCCTGTTCCTGGACCATGTTTTTTGTGATGTATGTCTGGTAATTATAAGTCACAATTACCAGAGCTGTGCTGCTGCAAGGGAGTGTTCTTTCTTTAAATGACTTTTCAGCTCTGATGACTAGAGCAAAGCTTGTAAAAGTGAACCCTAAAAGTTCAAAACCAAGAAGGTAGTTAGATAGATTTAAAGGTCACTGTTGTGCTTTTTCATCCAGTACCATGAAATTCCAGAGCTTTATACATTCATTCTAAAAATTTCTGGGCCTGACTGTGTTGGAATAAACGAAATACGTCATTTGAATAGAAAAACTGCCTTCTGCCAAGAGGTGCCATATTCTTTAAAAAGCATAAATTAAATATAGCTGCTCATATGATGAAAGAGATGTATGTGCATGTCTAAGTAACATACTATCTACAGAAGCAGAATAATATACAATACCTGTATCTTACCTGTTTTTTTGTTCATTTGCAGTGGCAAAAAGCTGTCCTTGTTACATAGGCTTCACAGTTGGAAACTAATTATTGCTAACAAATGAGAGTGGAAGAAGTACCTTTTTTAGAATATAAACCGCACAACCTGTTATAGATGCTAATGATTTATTATCTTACGCACTTGAAGTGTTTTGATTAGATCTTGACAAGTTTGTCTGATGACAGGAATTTATTTCTCGATGCTGTAAGCTGTCAGCCTTGCAATAATTCACACATGGAATTTTCTCAGCACTGTTAAACTGTAATGAAATTTCAAATTATGGAGAACTCATACTTGAAAAGAATAACAGCATGTAAAAGTTATTTATTTATTTATTAGTTTTTACTGGCTGTAACTTTGTGGTATCTTTGAACAACTTTAAGCCAAATCCCATGTGTTACTGCTCAGACCAGTCAAGGCCTGTCAATAACAGTTAGTCATGTCAGTCAGCAGAAACACTGTAGCTAAAGATGGAAAAGATATTACCTTACCAGATTTCATGGACTTAATATTTTTTCCTATTGATTTTTTTTTCCCAATATTCAGTGAGAACACAGATTTTTTTTTTTTTCGTAGAGGGGATGAGAAACACTTCCCGTAGATCAAGTACCCTGACAGCCACTTGCTATTGGCGATGCTGGTGCTCGCTGAGCCGGGGATGAGCGCAGCCCGTCCGAAGTCCCGCCCGCGCCGATGTTTTAAGGATAAAACCCCAGAACCGGGGCTGCGGCCGCCGCTGCCACCTGGCGGTGTCCGGCGGGAGCGCAGCCCCCGGAGCCGGGCGGGGCCGGGAATTGCGGGGCCGGGAATTGCGGGGCCGGCGCTGGGCAGTGCCGGGGATGCGCCGCGTCCAGCGCTGCCCGCGCCTGGGGATGCCCCCGGGCTGTCGACTGCCATAAAAACCGCAAAATCCCCCGTCTGCCTTCGCTTGCGTTGCTGAAACGCAAAATGCTGCTGAGAAGTGGGAGTAGTGTTTGGCCTCGGATTTTTTTGTGATAATACATAACACAGCTAATGTGTATGTTCAAAAAAAAAAACCCAAATCACCCCCCCTCAAAATCCACTCAATTGCATTAATTCTTTCTTTTGGTGAGAGTGTGAGACCATACCACAGCAGCTGCAGGCACACCGCGTTCCACACTTCTGGAAGTGGTTCGGTCTGATGCTGATGAGGTATGTAGGACAGAATTAATTACTGCCTCATCTGTGCTCAGGCTTGAATTTCAAAGTTATGTTTGCTCTGTTGAGTGCTTATGATTTTTTGACTACAAAGGCAATGATTATTTAAGCAAAATGAGCAACTTTTGTACCCCAGACTGTGTATTGTGAATGTGCAGCAGCAGAGCTGTGCAGTTCTACACTGAGCATGCGCTGGGAAATGGCCAGCTCTTTATTTATTCAACCTCAGTCATTTATTGATAAATAAATTAGTAATATATAGTAAAAAGTAAAATTAACTCAAGGTTTTCATTCTTATTTTTTTTCCAGAAAGAGCTCAGTCTCCCCAGAAGAGGAAGCTTGTAAGTATAATTATTCTTTATTCATCCCTTGGTTTGTTTTGAACATATATAGCTGTTCAGTTGTGGAAGTAATTTAGATGGGCAGATGCTCTGTTTTCTCTGTTAGCATTTTCAAGAATCTGTCATGGGCTTGGAAACAGCTAGCTTGGATTTCTCTTAGACTGAAGCCTCTATTCATTTCCTTAAGTGTAGTAGGAAAAGCAGTGGCAGTGTAAGCTTACTTCTAATTACCAGCTTGAGCTGATCCTGATATGGAAGTAGCTGCAGTGTTGAGTGTTGCCACTGTGACATCGCTGAAGTGACTCCAGAGAAGTCACTGATTATTTATGTGATATGGACAACTTTGATCACTGCTCTTCAAACAATCTGTTGACAGAAGTCTAAGCACACAGCTCCCGGGCCACACAGGTCAGGTGTTTGTGGAGCAGGCAGCCTGATAGAGGTATCTCAATAAAGTAGCACATGTCAGGAAAAGTAGGCTTTTAAAACTGTGATTTAAACAAACAGCAGTTTTTTAAAATGCATTATGATGCTTAAAGAATTTTAGCGAACTCACTTGTGTTTCAGTCGTATTATTAGAGCTTAGCTTCTGCTATGCTTACAGATTTATGGTGGAAGAAATTGCATTATTGATTGCATTATATAAAAGAGAAAGCTTTTGTACTGCCTGCTATTGCATTATGGTTTAAAATTGTTTCCCAAAGCTTGTGGACTACAGACATGAAGCTCACAAAAGCTTATAACCTTTCTTCCTCAGGTTTCTGGTTCTAATGAGAAATAATTTTTAGTTCTTTCAATGTAAGCTATCCCCTTTGTATGAGAAACAGTGTTTAGAAAATGCTGTGTAGAGCCAGTGATTCAGGGCTGAACAATACAGAGGATCAAAAGGTCTTTTTTTAAAAGTGGAGCATGACCAGACCTTTTTGTTTAGTTCATATGACAATGATAAACCAGTCAGGGAGTTATTTAAAGAACATGAAGCACTGACTGGTTTTGGTTTTTCTAAACCAGTATGCCTCAAAGGCTGGCTTAACGAGATTTGAGAGATTTCTAAGACAGGTGGTGTTCATCATTTGAAGATTATGAAGGTTCTTTGATCAAATAGTGGAGCAGTGAGTTACCAGTAAGTTTTTTGTTTAATGTAACTTAGATATTTTTGCACAAAACTTTTGGAATTGACATTGAGAATGCCAGAGATATTCCAGCTCTTTCCAGCCTGGAGGTGGGTATGACACAAGACTACTCGTGTATTTTCATTTGAGGTGTCTGAAATACAAATGAAGTGCTTCAAATGTGTAGTGTTCTAGTTACTGATAACTAAACCAAGTGACTGAATATTTTATTTCTGTATTACTTTACTCCTGCAATTTTCATTACTTCACTTTAGTTTTCTTCCACAAGCGAGTGCCTTTTAAGCTGTCATTATGTGAAGAAATTTAGCAACCTGTGTCAAGAAGATCCAGGCCATAAATTTTAAGCACAAGGTTGCAGCTCTTAGTGAGACTGAAAATCTATGAAGAATTGAAATGTCTTAATTGCCTGTGTTATCTAGCTGATTATTTGATGGTAGTTTCTGGAATTACAGATTCTAAAGTCACGTACCAGGTGTAGTCAAGAACCAAATGGTATCTTGTTGTTTGAGAAGTTTAACTGTTCATGAAGTCAGTAGTGCATTGTGGCTGATGTAGAGCTGTATGATGCTGTACAGGCTCGCTGAAAAGGGTCTTGTGGAGTTGATCTACATGATTTTGCATGTCCCAATATCAGAGTGCTTACTTGATTAAAAATATCCTCTTAGTTTTTGAATTAGAAGTTAAAGAAATTTGTATCAAGGGAGTAATTATAATATATGCATGTAAGAGAAGGTAAAAATACACATATACTATGTATAAATTTGTTCAACCATTCTGTCAAAAAGAATGGCATTACCACTATAGGCAGTTCTCAGTTCTTCTGGAGGATTTTCCTCTACCTGAATCAACTTAACAGTGAAGCTCATAAGCAAAAATAAATTCTGAAAATAAAATTTATTCTGAAAAGTGCTGTGGCTGATGAGTAGGGATAGTTACGGGTGTAGCCCATGTCCTGACTTATTGACTGTCAGTCACTGACTTTTGTTCACTGACAGAAGCAGAAGCAGGAATGGACAGGAGGATGAAGTGCCTGGCTTGGAGCCAGGAACCCTCAAGAGGTGCATCCATTTTCTGCACAAACTCCAGCCTTTGTAGCAGTTGTATTATATACAAACATCAGCCACTCAGCATTTTTTTGTGTGCTAGTCTGGAGGTTGGGGTGCACTTTCCACTGTAAAAAATCATATTTGGGGGAGGAAGGAATTATTTTCCAGCCTGCCAGAAACAGAATGAGGACTTGACTATGGCTGCTGGTTTCGTGATTGCTTTGCTGGATTGTTGAGTAGAAAGATTTTAGCCTTTGGATTAGCTCAGGTATTTGTCATTGCTGAATGGAAAAGGATGAGCTATTCCTGACAATGCTTCTAAACTTTTTCTTTGTTTGACTCTCAGTGCTTCATATTTCCTGGGTCAGTATGAGTAATCTCTATTTTATTGCAGGAACTGATTGTAGGCAGAGACAACAACAGTTGCTGTGCTTGTTTGTGCTAAGGAAAAGGAGTGGAGTTACATGTTTCACTGTACTTGTCAGGAGAACATGAGAAATTTTGTCACCTAAAGAAGGTCTTGGGGGGAAGCTGAAGAGAATAAATGGTGGGATGGAGCCTGTAAAGTCTGTTGATGAGTGTTGATGACTGTTTCCGTATTAGCAGAAGGAAACACAGGCACACTGTAAAGGATGGCTTTGCACTTGGATATCTTGCAATCTTAATTTTGAAATAATCAGCACAGAGTGAGCAGACATGTAAAACAGATGGGGGAATTGTATGCAGGGTGACGTTAAGAGAAATGCCTGATAATTTAGATACCATTTTGTTGTTAATGTGCTTAAAGTGTTTGTGTTTCTATAGGGGGTTATGTTTAATGAACTAAAGGAAATTATATTCAGCTGAGTTGTAGGCTGCTAAGAGATTGAATAGTTAGAGAACAGGAATAAGTAGTTATATTTTGTCTCTGGTGTGGTTCAATAATCAGAGTTCAAAGTTTTCCTTTAATGAATTATGCATATAAATGTATTGGTTATGTTTTCCCCCATGCTTTGTTCACAAAAGAAATAATTACCATTCATGAATATTTTCTTTAGTTTCAAATAGCGAATGTGGAGTGATAGACTCAAACTTTGATCTCCAGCCTATTAGTTGAAGTAGTTTAATTATTTTCAGCCATTATCCTGTTCTGTTCACTGTACAGAGATCAGTTTTTGTATTGTTGGCTGCAGCTTTCACATGGTTTTGATGTGCACCTGCATGTGAATCGCACTAGAGACGTTCCAGACCTGAAAGGACAAAGGTGGGGACTTTGCAGCAGGAGCATCCCGTGGTGAAGCACCTCTGTGTGTTCATGTGTTTAAGAGCAGTTCAGCACCCAGATCATCAGGCTGAAAACTGCATTTCACTGTGGCTGCAGGATGCACAGCACCAGCCTGGAGCTCACTATTGCTTCTGCTTGCCTCCTTGGCTGATCAGTAGTCACTAAATCCAGCTGAGGTTGCCCTTGAGCCATCAGGTTTCTTGTTCAGTACCCCAATAATAAAAAATTAATAATGAATTTATTTCTTTATAGCCTGAACCTTATTGACCTGTTTAGGCTTTTTAATGAAAAATGTGGGTATATTTGAAATCCTCCTGGTTTCTAAGACAGGGTTTATGGTGTGGGTTGCTGTAATTTTTGTGCTGTCTAAATGCAAAATTTTCTAAAAAGAAAATATGGCTTTCCCATATTATATCCAAATTTGAAAAGAGTAATTTTCTCAGCAAACTAAATTTGCTAAACCAGTTTCTAACTTCAGCTGTAAGTTTTTTCATGGTAATTATTTCCTGCTATCAACCATCTGTATCAAATATACTTTTAAAGTCTGTGTACAAATGGAAAAAGAAAATGGAGGCATAAGAAACACGAAAAAATAATTTTAATCCCGGGTATATCCAGTAAAAATACACATTTATATGAACCAAATCTTACAGACTGCTGTTTTGGTGGTGATTGGTGCTGGTAAAGAGTAATATTTACCTGAACCTTTTATGTCTATCTCTGAAACATGGTAACATAAAAGTGTTTGTTAAAGACATGTAAAAGCCTTTTATGGTGGTCTTTATCCTTCTAATTACTTTTTAAGGCAGCTTATGTCCCCTGTGGGACTTGTTTTCTCTCATTCTCTTCCTCCTTCTCTGCACTACCATTCTGCTTATAGACCTCTGAAGATTCTTAGTTTCTGCTACCATAGACATTTCTGAGGGGGTTTCATTAAACAAGTCTTCATCATAATTTGTTAAACTTACCCCCAGCTTCCTGACAGTAAAATAACACACAAACACACCAAGGAATTTCTTTGGGGGGGATGTGGGGAACTACCTGTGTTCTTTTTAATGTTTAGACCTTGGAAACAATAAGAAGTTTGATGGCAGGAAAGAAAATTTCTGGCCTTTAGTACTGGTTTATGTTTTCGTTCTGCCATGCTCAGGTGCTGTGGGAATTTCCCCTGTATCTGCAGAGAAATGGAGTATATAATTCAGTTTCTGCTCGTCTTGGCGGGTGAGTGTTTGTGCTGGTGATGGATCGATGCCGTTTCCCTGCCAGGAGCAAGTGCCATTGTCCCAAGAGTGGGAAAGCCAAAGTGCAGGAAGTGGATGAAAAATGGTTCTGAAAAGGAGTAGGGAATTTTGCTGCTTTTGCTCTCTGTTCTGATTTGGCTCTGAAAATAAAGTAAGAAATAATGCCTCCAGTGAATTCATTCTGCTTGTGGTGCTTTATAGAGATGGGGAGAGAAAGCGGTGCTCTTTTCTGACCACCCCATCCTTCTCTGAGTGTATAGAAGCAGCAGCTCACAAGCAGTAGGTCAAAAATAACCCGCTGCTCTTAAGCTGATCCATGGGGCTGGTTCTGGAGGTGGAACGTGCCCAATTATTCTTATAGGGCTCTACAGCAGTGCTGCTATTTATGTATTAGGCTTTAAAAATAATTTGAAAGCATTCTTTCTCTAAAAGAAATGATCTGGTGAATCAGGAGTATTTTAGTGTTCTGTATAGACTGTAATCTCAGAGACAAAGAATTTATGGAGGTTTTCATCAGGGATTTAAAAGTGGAAAAAGTACTTTGCACAGTTTTTATTGTCAAGTTTCCACTACTTAATCCAGACTCTCATTTAATAAGTACAATAGAAGTATATGTAGCATACCAAATTTGTAATTTTTGTTGCTTGCTGTGCTGTCTTACGCCAGAGGCGCAGTGTGGGGGGCAGGGGCTCTGGCTGTGTAAGGAACAGCCACCCTGGCCCTTCCTCCTGAGCCTGGCACTCTGTTCTCCTGGCTGTAGAGAGGTTGGGAATTTGTAGTGTGGGACTGTGATTGGAATCATGGAAGGGTCTCAAGATAGGAGTTGTCACGTGGAATTTGACTTGGTTGATGAGTACTTGTGAATGGCAGCCTAAATACAGCCTATCAAACATATATATGGAAATTTTGGGGGGGAAAGTGACATTCTTACGAAAAGACATTTAAAAAATATTGGACATAATTTGGGGCAGTTATATTAATAGCACAAAATTGATTTTGAGCTGACTGAAGTTGCTGTTTGCAAGCAGAACTGCCAGGCTTGCAGCGTAAGGGGAACTTTGCCTCCTAGTGAAGGTGTGTTCCCCCTTCCTCCCCTCCAGCATCCGGCTCCCCAGGCTGCTGCTCTTTTTTCAGTGCTGGAATCCATAAAGTTTGTGGCTGGAACACAGTTTGGGAGTTACGGGAAGATGTTTTAAGATGCAAGGGGATTGATTTCTCAACAAGGGCCGGTTCACGTGTCCGCGCCGGCCGGGAGCAGCTGCTCCTCTCCCGCCGCTGAGGGCTCTGCCAGGCTTTGGGTGGGAGCGCTGCCTCTGTTCCTGTCGCCGTGCGAGTTTCCAAGCTGCTCCGTCAGATTCCTGCCAGAATCCTTTCAAGTGTGCCATCGCTCCCTTTGGCTTTCCGCGCTCCCTTTGGTTTGGTGAGGAGGGCTGCTCCTGCTCCTGGAAGCCCGGGAGTTGGTGGCTGATTGGCGGCGTGCTCGGCCGGAGCGTGGCGGGACCGTGTTGCTGGCGGTGTGACAGCTCAGATGGCCCCTCTGTGTCCTGGGCTTGTCGGCCCCTTCCTTTCCTTCTGGTGGGCTCCGTTTCCTTTCGCCGGATGCTGTGAATAGGCTCGCAGAAGATTTTATAATCTGAATTGTTCTTTTTTTATAAATAATTAGGTTTTTGACATGAGCTGTGTGATTAACCTGGACCATTACTGAGCTCCCGAGGTCTGTCTGACACTGGGGGTGTATGAAGAGCTTGGAATTGCACTGATTGTTCTGTGCTCTGCGTTGGAGTGATAACAGTGGCCTCTCCTTCCCAGCTCTAAGCCTCTTATGCTGGGAAGAGGCATATCAGTGTATCAGCACAATGATGAAGCGGAGGAAGCAGAGGCTTGGAGCCCCATCTCTGCGGATCCAGTAAGGACTGTTGTGAAAAATAAATTGCACTTGATCATTTCAAATTGAAGCTACGAAGAAAAACTGGCCAAAATTTTCTGTGGCCAATAGACAGTGCTTTGATTTGTTAGACCTTTCTTTACCTGTCATGCTTACTTGTCTGTACACGAAATTTCATTTTGGAAGCTTTAACATTTTAGTTTTGTGGAGTAATAACCATGAAGTATAGCCAAAAAAAGCAATGTTTAAATGTTTTTAACTGGGATACACTGTGGTTAGGTTTTGTCCCAAGCATTAGTGTAGTAAAACTGAATGTTTGTAACTCTGTGTTTCTAGTTTGAATATTCTTCAGATTTAAAAAGCACTTTTAATAATCTGTCAGAAAGCTGTCACAGTGTTAAGAATCTCCAGAAACCTTTGCTATCTTCTAGAATTAAGAACGCTATTGAAAACTTCTGGATTTGAAACAAGAAGTCTCTACTTACATTGCCACATGTATTTCTACAAATGGAATTTTAACAAGCATTTCCTTTTTAATGCTTGTGTCCTTTATAAATGCTTTGAAATCTACTAATGGAAACTTCTATTTATGATGTTCGTAATTATATTTATTATTTCTGTTAGGTAAAATTAAGGAAATTGTATATTTAATACTGTGTTCATAAGTAGAGGTGGTGAAAAGAATCTTTCGTGTAGTCAGTGGAAAGAGGAGCAGGGTAAGAGGCAGGCTTAACCTTTTCTGTCTGCAAACTGTGAAAATCATCAGGTGTTTAAGCAGTGGGGAGGATTTCCAGTATGTAAAGGTTGCTTAACTGATAAGTATTTGGATTCATCAAAAAATTTAAAGCTAGGAGCATGGACGAACATGCTTGACTTCAGGACTTTTAAGTGTAAAATATCTGAATTCTAAACAAAACTGAAGCATGCCTCAAATTTCCATTTTGCTCACTTTTATGTTTAAATATGGTAAATAGAAACTTTTTTTCAGCCCTCAGTCAAAAATCCAAGTTACAGGTGTAAGAATACAGTGGCACTAATTTGTATTTTAAGACATAAGCACACTTTGTAATACCAATAATTGTAAGTTAACTTTTACTTTATTTCTAGTGAAGGACATCTCATCGTGTATAGTTCACTAAAGTAGGTGTTAGAACCTCTGCTCTGTGTTTATGTTCAAGTCTGTGTGCAGCTTTTTGAAAAGCGGCTACTTTGAGACCTTTTCTGTGCCCTGTGTGAATACAAGTGTGCATTGGCTGCTGACCCTGCAAAAGCAGGATAGTTCACAGAGCTGAGCACAGAGCTGGGCAGCAGCACCCTCAGCTGCAGTCCTGATGCTACTGTGGATGTGCTGTGGACATGCCACTAAACCTCTTCATGCCTCAGTTTCCCCACTGCTAAAATTAGAATAAAGCCATTTGCAGTGCTGCTTTCAGGCTTAATTAGTTGTTGCTCTAAAACAACTGCCACTGCTAAATGTTGTTTTCTAGTTAATGGTTTGTGTAATTCCTATTTTCACAGTTGCGTGTTTCGGTTATTGCCACAGTGGCATGGAACCATGGCTCCCAAATTGTGAAGGCAGTGATACAAATGGTCTATGTTTTGCTGCTGGTGCCGTTATCAATTTGCTCTTTTTTTCTCAATTAAATGTTTTAGATTAGAGATTGACAACGTTGTGTATTCCAGAAAGCCTAGAAATCACTGCAAGAAGGGATTTGGATAATTCCAGACTGGAGGATTTTTGTAGTGGAAAAATAACATTGAATAGATATTAAATTGACTGAAAAATACATTTTGGTTTGGATGATAATAGAAGGGAATGACTTTTGACCACTTAGTTTATTGCATTTGTTTAGAAGATATAACTTGTATTTTGGAATTATCTTTTTTTTCTTTATTGAAACAGAAGTTGTGATACTGACCCTGATTTTTTTTTTCTACTGTGGTACCTTGTCAGAATCTCCTCTACTTTGTACTCCCACTGCCGAGGAAATGATGTTCATCAGCACATGTTCTCTCCTACATCTGCTCCAGGTCTGCAGCATCTTAAATTCCCTTTTAGTGCTGACTGTGCACTTGTCACTTCTCCTCTAGTATTTTACCTGAACTCACAAGCCCAGAGCAATCCATCTAGTCCGTGCTACAGCCATCCTTTCCAGTGGAGGTAAGGAGAGGTATCAACTAGGAGTTTCTAACAGTTTGGTGTTGGCATAACCATCTATGAAATTAACAACTTTACAGTTCAAGAGAATAACATCTAACAGAAAGAAACAGCTTCCTAGTCACAACTTACTTCCAGCCATTTAGTGTTCAAGTTGATGTTGCTTATTGAGACAAATTTTTTGTAGTTCGTGTGTACGCCCTATGTAGATAAAATGGATTAAGGAATGGAAACCTGTCTGATGGTGTGTGCCTGCCAGTTCCTGGTGGTACATTGTGTTAGCACATGTGCAGCTTGTACTGTGCAGCAGAGGAGCCCTCGTAGGCATGTCTGGTGTCACGAAAACCAACTTAAAACAGCCTGGAGTGGGGTCCTTAAAAACCCCTGTCTAAACCGTGGGTCTGTGCTAAATACTACACCCTGTTCTATTCACTGGAAATCCACTCTGCTTTCTTGCAGAGGCTGGCAGGCTGAAGTCTCCAAGCACAGGGTATGCAAAGGATAAGGAGTAGAATCAAGCCTGTTGTTAGCTGGCTTGGGTGAAGGATACAAGAGTTTCTAAACCAAAAATAGCCCAAACCAACTCTGTATTAAAGCACTTAACAGCTCAACTGATACATTCTCCCTTCAGGATTAGCTCTTGCTCCTCATTGTGCTCTTGTGGGACAAGCACAGTCATCAGCAACCCCAGTGCAAACCTTCAGCCTCTTCACTAAGAGGAAATTTCACCAACTCTAAGGGGAACAGTCCCAGGCAAAGGCTCACACACGCTGGAGATCTTTGCGTGTGCGATTATGAAACCAGAGCTCAGTGGTACCTACTTAAAACTTGAGCCAACATAGCACCAAAGGGCTGGTTTTGAAGTTCACATGCTGCAGGGTGGATGTGGCTGGTCAAATTTCAGTTACTCATCAGGTGGTAATGCAATAGCCCCTGAATCTAGATGTTATTTCAGAGGGAGGTTGCTCTTGCTGGCCAGCTCTAGTAGGACTAACCAGAAAATGTTGAACTATTTTAGGTTTCTGCCCCTCTAATGCAGAGTAATGTATATGACATCTGTTGAGTGGAAATCAGGTTGTCAGCAGGGGAGAGGGACGTTGCATGTGTCTGTTCTTGTTGTGCATGGCCATGGAGAGAGGCTTGCCCAGCATCTGCCGCTTTCCCTGCACGTTGGGCAGCAATTGGTGACAATTCTTAATAAGGTGCTCACTTTGGCAGCAGCTGGGGAAAGTGAAGGACAGCAGCTACAGAGCAGTCTCCTAATGTTTCAATGTCATTGCCATCAATCTAATTTTAAATGAATTTTTATTATTTAAAGGCTGGTATTGGGTAATGTTCCTTTAAACAAGGGTGATTAAACTTGATTAAATACGGTTTAGCCTTGGGGCTAATTAACAGACTGGTAAGTGGCAATTAATATCAAGATTAGATTATTGTTAAAGTCAACTGAGACTTTTTGGAGATGAGAGCTGATGATTATTGATTATTTTCAAAAGCCTTTTTGGTACTTACTGCTTTTTCTTCCTCTGAGAAACTTTCAATTTTCAGGGTTCTGACATGGGTCAGTGAATAATTTTCTCTTTAAAACAGTTCATATAAAAGTCTTAATGGCAAGCTTTGTTCCACTGTTACTATGGACTCCTTGATAATAATATTTTTCCCATATGGGGACCTTCCAGCCATCTGCTCTTCAAATACTGAATGGTTGATGATTCACAGTTACATGGTTCTGTGAAAGAGCTTTGGTCGACTATAATAAGTTTTTATTTTCGTCGTTGTTGCTTTCACCTGTGCAGCTCTTGATCCTGTTTTATCCTGTCTTTCTTTGTTGTTGTTTTGTTTACTTGGTTACGGTGCCAGTGATAGCCATTCCTGCTTGCTTAGAGCAAAGGTTCATCTTGGCAAGTCACCACTGTCATTGATCTACTCAGCTTAACACCTCAGGTTAGCCAGGCAGTGATTCATTTCCATGGCTATGCAGGGAACTGCTGGAAAATGTAACAAGAAAAACTTGTGCCTTCACGTTAAATCTTCCTTACTTTTTACCTTTGGTGTATTGCATTTGCAAGAATTTGCACAGATTTTCCCTCCTTCCCTATGTTTCGTGGTGCCATTGATAATTTTATGTCAACAGATGAACGACTGTTGGTGCATCTGATGTCAAGACAGATGGCATGGAAGTTCATGGCTTCTGAAAGAATTAATCTAATTAAGATTGAAAATATTTTATACATAACTTTTTAACAAATGAAAATAATGTAAACCTTTCAAAAGAGTAAAAGGAAATATGGTCTGATTACAATAAAAACAAATTGATAACAGGTGGAATAAGACTGCTATAGTTGATGGAAATGTGGGTTGGAATTAAGGTCATACATCTTTAGGAAGAAAAGAGAATTATGTCCACAGTTGAACAAGTGCTGAGTCTTGTCTTTGGAATCTGGCTTGCACTCTTGTGGGGGTAACAGGAAAGTCAAATTACTGAAGAAGAAAATGAGGCCATGTTTCACAGCTGGTCCTCTTTATGAGCTGGCAGATCTTTGTGCACTCATATTTGTCCTTTAATTTAATCAAAATATGAATTTACAACATTTTTTGATCTCGAGTTGCTTAAGAGATGTCATGAATTGATTGTTCTAACTTGGAAGTGATGAACCGTGAGATTAAAGGAGAGTGCAATTACCCCCGTTCCAGAAAATGTTACATTCTGTGTAACACCCTCAGCAAGATATGAGACGTTTTTAGTAATTCTGGAAACAGTTTCATTTGTTTGTGGTAAGAAGGATAAAAGTGTTCAGGTGCTGTTTTTCTGGCATCTCTGAGCGCTGCAGCTGAGGTGAAGTCTCAGTGGAAATTTGCTTCAATTTCCTACCAAACCAAGGGAAGAGTTGGCTTCAGCTGGATCATTCAAGGGGCATTTTCTCATGCTATTTCAATTTCATGAATTCATGCCAGTTGTGGAACATGTTCTTATAGGGATGTATGGTGGAGGTTATTTTTATAGGAATGTTTTCCCTTGGAAATTTTAGCTTTAATGAAGTCTATTGGAAATAGCTATTAATTTTTTTTATAGCTTTGCAGAATAGTTTAATAGAATTTTTTCTTAGGCTGTACAAAATCTGGTCACCATTTGTGGATGTGATGGTGACCAGACCCTTGCTGTCTTATTTAAGCAAAACAAAATGAGAAACCTAATGTTGCTCCAAAATAGTCTTTAAGCACACTACATAATTACTTGATCAGTGTGTAATTACAACATTATGAGTTTTATATAATTAGGATTTTATGGACATCTGTGATAAAATTTAAGAATATATTAATTTATTTACATAAAAAGCCTATTCTAGGAAACAAGCCTTTAATCAATAACTGTGGTAAGTAACAAGAATATATTATACATAGGCATTCAGCAAATGTCCTGGAGGGTTGCCTGCCTGTATTTAAAGCCTTTTTTGTACAAGCTGTTGCAATGGATGAGGGGAGACCTATATTTAGAGCTATGGCTTGTTTGGGTGTATGAGTGAGGTTGGGTGGGCAGTGTCCTGGGCGAGTCTGCTCGATTGCAGTGAATCCAGTGGGCTTTCCAGATTTGCAGGGTGCTGGTCAGCAAACCCTCACTAAAGGGTGGGGATGGAGGCATCCACCTTCTTGGAATGGGTCTCCTGTTAGACCGTGGCTCTTTTTCTTGTGAATGAGGATGGCTGGTGTGCCTCGATGAGAGTGTTGTAACTCCAGTCCTGCTGCTTCCAGGCAGATGCAGAAATCCCTTCCATAGAATAAGGATGTATTCTTGCCACACACATCCCCAGATCACCTGTGGTTTGGGTTTTGAAGACTGCATATATTTTACAAAATCAGGGCAGCAGCTGTAAAAAGAAGTTCCTTATTTTTAGGGAAGATCAAAAACATTTCAGAATTCAGCCTTGATAAGTTTCTTTATTTTGAAATACCTCAAGGCTTATCAAAAGTTGTTGATGGTTTCCTATGTTTGCTTAAATTTTGCTTAGTGTAAAGTCACTTGATATGATACAGGTTTTAAGAGTTTGGTTTTTTTTTAGTTAGAAATTCCTCTGACAAATGTTGGAGGATTAATGAAGAGGCCTGTATTCAGTTTGAATGACGTTTGGAAATTGTTCTGGTTTTGCAGTAAGTGTTATCCTCCTGGTTTAGTGCTTAATTTGGTACAGGTTCTGCTTTCTTAAATGTGCTAAATAATTGGTCAGAGTTGACTGCAAGACAGCATAATGTCACTTTTGGAAACAGTGTAGATCAGCAATTCAAGAATAATGAGAAACAGAACAACTTTGTGGATATATCATTATGCATAATGTGAAATGATGAATTTTGAGTAGGTAAGCTTTTGGCAACTGAATCCTAATCTACATCTCACATTGAATGAATGAGTTTCCCAGAATTAATTTCTTTTTTAATGGAAATTTTTTTCCTTATTCCTTTTCTTTTGTACTGGTTATTATTCTTGGGAGTCGTTTTTCCCATCTAAGAAACTACATGGGAGGGACACACTGGTGATACCTGAAATGTGACAGGCTCAGATAACTTCTTGTGTGTCTTGGACTGATGGGAAGCTGTTTGTTTACTTTAGTATGGTTGGGAATATTGAGGCATGGTGACATGAATGGTGTAATTTTTTCATGTGAAGGCATTATATAAATGAAAAAATCCCTGCATCCTGCCTGGAGCTGCAGTAGCAGAAGAGTTAAACCCTGGGGTTTGGAGCCCGAGGTGTGAATTCTTGTCTCCTTCCAGGCTCGCCATTTGGCTGCCTTCCCTGGGACCACTTGTAAATCATAACCTGGTGGTTTGACCTGGGAAATTGGAGGCTCCCAGAGGGGAGCTTGTACTTGTGACTTTAGAAGTTGGAGGGCTCTACTGTTTGTTGGCCATTTCACCTATAAACCATATAAGGTTATCATTCATAACTGGTTTTTCTGTGGAATCATGTTTGAAGGATGTGATCTGCTGGTGCACCTGTGTATGAGCTGACTCATTTACTACCCCTGCCCTGTTTAGAGTTCGGGATGGTTGGGACAAGTCAGCAACGGATCTCAGAAGGTTCTTAACTGGTTTTTCTATATTGAAGCCTTTCTTTTTCTGTCCTTATCCTCAAATAACAGTGAGTTCCTCAAACGACAGTGGTATGCTCAGTTCTCCATAAAATTTTTCTTTCCAAGTAGTCTCTCCTTCAAGGACCTTTTGATCTTGAATACAGATACAGAAACAACCAGAGCACTGAAAGTTTCCTGGCAAGGGAATAGTTCTGAGAAAGAAATACAAATTCTTAACCAGGCAGTCATATGTTTATTATTGTTGATAGACAGTGCCATGCATTATCCAAGATTTGTTTTTAATTGCACTATGAGGCAACCAGGGGCTATTTTTAGTTTTAATTTGGAAAATCAGTGAGTGTGCAAAGGGCCCCCTTAATGTCCTGTGCTGAAGTACTAATAGTAAAGATGTACTAACAGCAAGTTCCTGGTGTCACCTTCACAGTGTGGAGCTGGGGGAAAACAGAGGTTATTTTACACAGCTGTGTGTGTCAGCCCAAGACTGTTCCTGCCCATGAGCAGCAGGTTCCTCTCCACTGCGTTTCCTTAAAAAATTGCTTTTTGAAGACAAGTGTTACAGTTTTAATTTAGTTAGATAAACCATTTAGTGGATCAATATTAACCTGGAAACTTAAGGATAGTTCAGAATGTAAAGAAGGAAAGAGGATCTCTGGGTAACTTTTCACCAATTTTTGGAATGGTGTCCCATTTCAGCTGTGTCTCACTATCCTGAGCTATGGTGAACTTTTGTCTCAAATTTATGCTCTTGTTTGAATATTCATAACTACCATGCCAGAGGGCCTGCAGAGCTTCATCTGCTGTAAATGGACCCACTCGTGCTCTGTTTCTACAGGCTGCATCTGTGCTCCTCTTTTCTTCAGCATCTCTCTATTCCTGTTTTTGTTCATTCATCTCAAATATGCTTCTTTTATAAGTTCTCTCTTCCCCTCATTTATTTCCTGAAATTTTGCTACTTTGGCTAGTTGTTATTATTCTGTCATTCAATCCCTTGTGTGGTACTTGAGAGCATAATCTTCTAACCTAGTTTACATTACACTGTCATTATGAATTATTAATGTTCTAAAATAAAATCTTCAAACCGTAATCTTTGTTGTGGTGAAAGAGCTCTTTGTGCTTTTGTTTCCTTCCTGTTCTCCCTGTCCTTTCCTTTCTTCAGACCTTTAGGTCTTTAGCGCAGGGATGTTATTGATCCAGCCGTCTGGGAAAGACTTGCTGTGCACTGAGAATTGCATTGTCACATCTCTGGGCTGAGATGGGCATTTATTTATATAAACACTAAACAAGCCATTTTTGGAAGTAGTTCTTTTGATTCTCATCAAAGACATGCTGCACAAGTAGAAGTGATAATGTGTGTTTGGGTTATAGCTTGCCTGAGAAGGGGTGAATATTATTTTTGTACACTTTTATTACATTTCTGTTTCTGTTCCTGAGATACTCACTTTTATTTGTGAGCAGATGAGAAATTTAAAATCGCAGAAAAGGTCAACTTATAATTCTCAGAAAATTTTTAGGGCAAAATTTTCCACATAAAGAAATCTTGTCAAAGTCCCTATTAGCTTTTCTCCACACTTCAATTTAATGCAGCTGCTTGCCCATTCTGCTTCCGAGAGACTGGAAGATTCCAGAATCATTAAACGTCCAATTTTCCGAGTGAATCAACCCACAAATATTGACCAGGAGTGTTCCTTTAAAGTCACGAGTGTCTGCATTGCCCTTGCAGAGAACTTGCAGTTAGTTTGAGCAAAATGCAGTTGATTAGAGCTGCGTTTGTCTTTGGCATGGAGGAGCAGCCCGTGGCGACGTGTCCCGGCCTGCGCCCCATGGCTGAGTGCGCGCAGCCTCCGCTCGTGGCAAGATGGATCACAAAACTGGGACCTGTCGCTTCTGCAACTTCCCCCTTCTTGTCAAAAACAAGGGCAGCTGCAGACTCGGCCGCCGGACGCCGCAGTCGGTGTTTTACATCGTGCTCTTGTAAGTGGTCGCTAATGGGAGAAGTATTTCTTGGTTTCGGAGTTGTGCTTTCTCTGTAGGAAGGGTGTTCTCCGGACACGCAGGTGGTGTTGGTTTGCACGCGTGATCTGTGCTCTCTCTGCTCCTGTGTTTGTTTAGAAGCCTGTGTGTTGTACTAAATACTTTGGCCAGCTGGAAATAAGATTTGCTTTTCTTACTGGCTGCATTTTAATAGTGCAGAAAATGTTTGTTACAAAATATTTTTAAAAATTGCTTATATTTTTTCTTAAATATTATTTTTTTTTCTTTTCTTTTTCTCATCTGTAAAATCTATATAATGCTACATCTAACAAAAATTTGGAAGAAAAGAAAATAAATACAAGATGAATATTCCCATTTATCAACACTTTCTCTTTTTCTTTGCATATGAGATGGCTTAAAAGGTCATTGGTGAGATTGGTTATGAAAGTAATTTATTTTAAAACCAAGTAATTTTGTTATATATTTTTGTTTCTAGCTAGATTATTTAGATTTATTTGTGCCATTTTTAATGTTACAGTAGAGTATAGTAAGATTTAGTATTGCAAACTGATAAATTTTGGTTTTAGTATTTCAACGTGAGTGTTTCTCTGGAGACTGCAGAAATCATTAAGAGTTCCATATCTGTCCATTCTGTACTTTATTTCAAAGCTGAGAATTCAGTTTGAGTCAATTTATCTTAATTCATTAAATCTGCATCTGTTTTCTAACATTTATGTCTCCACTTATATATAGGTAGACACACGTTAGAAGTCATATATAAAATAAATGTCTTCATTCAAGACCTTCTAAATAATATGTGTATTTTAGGAAACCTTGGTTTTGTAATGCATCACCTTTGTGGGTTTCTCAGAATTACTGTAGAACAGTGATCGAGTTGTATCAATCTGTAGTTATTTAAAAATATGTGGTCCAGGCTTATGTTGGATCTGGTTTTATGTTAAATATTTTTCTGAGGTTCACAACCTGGAGCAGTTTGTTTGCCTGACAGTTGATGATATCTTATCACAGTTTTCCCAGACTTTAAGATTAAAAGCTAAGCTTTTGCTGTGAAGGTTCATAGTATTCCAGAGGAATGGCTAAAATAGGGGCCAATTTCTGTTAAAAATTCATGTCCAAATAAGGATGTAATCTGCCTTAAAACTAGATAAACTTTTAATCCTTTTTGTGTGTGTGTGTGTCTACTAGCACCCCTGATGTTTCCCAAGCATGGTTTTGATTTCTCATGTCTCTTCTGTACCATGCTTATTTTGTAAAGTCTATTCTTATCCCATGCTCTAACTTCATTAAGAATTTATGCTTGAAAATGTAAAATTCATCCTCTTCGTCTGTTCATTACATTAGCATTCCCCTTGCTCCCAGAATAACTCTTCTTAGCCAACATCCTACAAAATAAGCTTTTTGTCTCAGAAAAGCTGTGGTAAATGCAAGGGCTTTACAATATCCTTAACATTTCAGCTGAGCCTAAGTGTGTTAACCAGGGAGAGAGGAAACAAGCTGTGGAGTGGAACGTCCTGCACCGGAGATTTGGGTTGGAGCAAACAACCTGAATTATACTGAGAAAAAAATCAGATGCCAGAGCTTGTTTCTGAGTTCAGGCTTGATTTGGTCTTCTGAGTAATGTGCTGTGGAACAGGTGACAGCACTCCCTGCTCGCTGCTCGCCACGTGTGCCCTGAGCCCGGGGGCACCATGGTGATCCTTGGCACAGCGTCTGCACAGGCTGCTGCCCTGGGATGCGCGCTGGGGGTTTGTGGGCTTGCATAGATGAGGGGAGCCCTTTTTGCTTTTGTGAGCCAGTAATTGAGAGCTGAGTAACTCAAAGCCCTCTAATTCACCCACTGAAATACAGCTCAGTTCCCTCTCTTTGTTGTTTGCTTTGTTCATTTTACCTTAATTACTTGCCTGTTGTCTTGGTTTAGTTTTAGCCATCCACTGGTATTTCTTCTTCAGTCCTTACTCCCTGCAAAGACACAAAGTCTACCAGCCACCTTTGCTGCTGCTCTTACCCTAATTTGTCCTTTAAGCTCTGCCCTGTAGCTTCTCTGTAAAATGGGGGGAATAACACCTGCTTTTTCAAATCTGCTTTGCTGACATAGTTTTGTTGGAATGGTTGTGGACCATGTGTGTCAAGGACTGTGTGCTACAGCTCTTTGGGATATATACAAAACCTATGTTACAGGAGAATTAGCTATAGCCTGGTGGTGTTACTCAAGTACAGGGAGTCAGAGGTGGAAAAATTCTGCAAAGAGCTGAAGTGCTGTACTTCTTCATGGAGAGGCTGCTACAGGCTGGAGTGGCAGGAGAAGAGATTAAGTTATCTTCCTGTTCGCAAATCCAGTCGCACAGTGAATTCATTAAGACTGTATTACAGGTTAAAAAGGAAGCTTTAAGTGCTTTGGGATAAATAATACATGACACAGATGAGGAGATGCTATGGTGGCAAGAGGAGGCTCAATCTATGTTTTCCTTTGGATAAATTTTGGCTGATGAAGAGGAGGGAGAACCTTTGGATGAGGATGTTGGGGTTACAGCAGCACTCTGTGGTACTGTGTTTCTTGCAAGTGCTATTGAATATCCTTAACAACATTTTGGATAAAACATTAGAAGATTTCTGTGTAAATAGGAAGTGACATTTTCAGATCTGATTTTCAATATTGTTGTTTTTCAAATAACATTTCTCAATTTTTATGGCATTTGAATCACATATGGAGGTTACATTTGATTAAATTGGACAACTGACATTTGAATAGCACATGAAGAAGGCAGGGCTAAGGAAAGAACGCTAGAACTAGTAACTTATTTAAAGAGGATAATTGACCTTTCCATGGCATCTGAGCCCAATTGTCAAGTCTGTGAGTTTGAAATGATGTTAAGCTTATGTTATATTGGAGTTGCCGAACGTCTTACTACTGTTACTTGGGAAAGGACAGCGTTATGTGGAATATTAACATACTAATAAGTGATATTTTTGTAAATAAAAATACAAAGAAGAATATTTCTTATTATATATTCATAGGATTTGGGGCACAGTTAACTTTGTGTTTTAGCACTACTCACTTCTTATCACTAGTAGTGTTTTCACTTAGAAGATACGAATTGTGATGATGGAGCTGTAGTTGGCATCTTCTCTATCTGAATGAGTACAATTTTGTGAGAGTTGTTTTAGACTGAAATCAGAGCAGTTGCTTGTGCTTAACTGTGCAGTGATATTGTAGTGCATTAGATAGCATTTCGGGCTGTCCACTAGGATGGCAACCCCTGTTAGTTCAGTAACTGTGCTCGATTAAAGTTACATGAGGAGTTGGCAGCTTCCATGCAGGTGCAGTGCCTGATAGCTGCTCCAGTAAACGTTTCTGATCCTTTGAATCATTAACCAGTGCAGTCACTAGGATGTTCCCTGCATAGGGAAGGCACACCAGAGGGAAGTTTAGTTGTTCTTCACCCCCAAAGCCCTTGGCCATCAGCTCTTTTTTTAATCTCATGTAGATATGTCTTTGGTAGCCCTTTTATACAGAGATAGCAGTTGAAATCCATGGGAGCCACTGTAGTAAAAGAGAATTACTCTTTAGTTTTGGGGTGGTGACTTGGTGGTTTCTGCCCCAAAAGGAAGAAATCTCTGGTTTTATAACCTAGAAAATGATAGAAAAGTGAATCTTGAAGATACATTCAACCTAATGTTTTCTGTCAGACTGTTACTTACGAGTCTTGCGATTGCAGGCGGCTCAAAGACAGTCTGTTCTTCACTTGCGTAGGTCACTGTTCAAATAATAATGATGCCCCAAATAGCTCAAAACATGTCTCCCATGTAATTTTTTTTTTAAAGGAGCCTTCCTTTTTTTTTTTTTTTTTTTTTTTTTTTTTTTTTTTAAGCATAAAGGAAGAACTTTCTCCTTTCTCTCTATTGAAAGACCAACCAAAGTTTTCTGCTGCAGTTTTTGCACCTTACACACTTTTCACTGTATGGTGATACAGAGCAGATAACTCTTCACCTGCGTTAGCTTATGCTGAATTATAGTAGTGATGCCATGAAGATTTTTTGCCTTTTCTTTTATACCCGTTGCACCTTTTTTTACAGCTTCTGTATTCTTAGTGCTTTTTGCCTACATTCTTGGA
Source organism: Coloeus monedula (assembly GCF_965178545.1). NCBI lineage: Eukaryota > Metazoa > Chordata > Aves > Passeriformes > Corvidae > Coloeus > Coloeus monedula. Next base: position 23,033,099 of record NC_138789.1, read on the forward strand.
CTTGTTTGTCAAGCTGAGAGACTAAACATTTTACAAGCTTTGTAGCTAGGGATCAGTGTGCCCCAGACCCCAAGGTCCTCTCCAGAACACATTCTGTAAACTAAGATAGAACCAGCCAGGAGAAGGCTCCTTGGGGAGGGGGGGGCTCACTCGAGCCTCTCATTGGGGAATTTTTGATAGCTATGTAATTAGTAAAACCTATAATGGGGGTGTGCATTTCGGTGCATTTGACCTGGACGTGTGCACCTAAGGATCCTTAAAATAAAAACCAAGGTAAAATCCCTTTTCCCATTCTAACCATGTTTGATTCTTGATTTTAAGACCAGGAAAAGGCATCAGTAGAATAATTTTCTGTGCTTGTTGGACATACAATTTAAAGTTTAAAATAAAGTCAATATGCTCTTTATAGAGATAGGATGTATCTTCTCCAAAGAATTTGGATTTACTTGCAAAATGGTTTTAATATCTGGGTATTTCTAGTGAATAATTTGTGGGTTTGAGTCTAATGACTGTTTAAAAAAGTTATGTCTGAAAGTATCATGTTCTTATGTGAAGTGTAATACAATGTAACCATTCAAGTGATGGACTAATTAGCAAGAGTAGGTTTTTCCCAATTTGTATTTCAGCTGGTTTCCATTGTAAGTTTTCCTTTACCACAGTGTAACTCATGAAATTAATCTTCATTTGAAAACTACTGCTCTATTACATGGTTCATCCTGGTTGAAGTGTTTAAAAATATAATCAATATTTTGTGGAAACTTCTCTTGATACCTAGTCGACTTAAAATGTAGTCAGTCATAGGAATTTTGATCTTTGGGATATTATTTTTCAAAATTACCTCATTGAACCTCTTGGTATTGCTTCACACTTTTCAGGGAGTTCGGCTTACTTCTAAAATGACAGATTTTATTTAAAAGAAGATGATCTTACACCAAGGAAATCTATTTAATGATAAATGTAGCTGCTATAAAAAAGTCCAGAAAGCAATGGGTTTCATGTGGACTGTTTGCTTAATTGCATTCTCATTTAATGTCAGGCTTAATTAATGTCCTACTTTGGTAAAGGTAAAGATGAGAAATTGGGGAAGTCATTGACATTGACTATTTATAACTGTCCAGTGGATGCAGTGTCATTAGGAGGGCCCTAGAAACTGTGCATTTGGTTGACAGAGAAATACTCCATCATCACAGGAGCTGCTGAAATGTTCTGCAGGTGGTCTTTTCTGAGGACAAGTTGGGCATAAAGTGGAGAAGGTGCATTAGGAAGATTGATGGAGACTAAATATCCTGAAAGGCGAGTGGGAGAATGTTATAAAGGAAGAAGTTTCTTTAGGCTTGGAATAACTCAGGGTCTGGAATTCACAAAGACATTTTAATGTTATTATGAGTTAAATAAAATAGAAAACTCATCTTGTAACCTATTTGTGTGAGTGTGTTGTTGACATGTTTTCTCATATACAGATATGATAAATTTTGAATTAGTGAGAAATTTCTGGCCCAAATTTTCCAAAACGTTTTGCTGATTGTGCAGAGGCAGTTCCTTCCAAGGATTTCAGTTGTCATTGTAGATGTGAGAAAATCCTTATGCTTCCTATACTTGTTGCTACTAAAGACAATTCTGCAAATGTTGACACTGTCATATTTTAAGACATGACTTATTTTAAAAGCTTTTTGTCAGTTTGTGTTCTTCTGTTTTTCTAGCAAAAACACTGCATCTCCAAGTGTGGTGTCTTCACTTGTTTTGGGTACTCTGAACTTCTCAGGAGTCTCTGGGTCCCAAAATGAGTGCTTTGCAGGCGCTGATTTGCAGGATTAGAGTTTGTTACTTCCATGTGGAACAGGCATTTTGAAAAGCAGGAATATAAAGTGTTAAACTTCTGCTGGTTTTGAACTAGTGTTATGTAATTCTCAAAGTGCTTTTTGCGGTTCTTGGGTAAAAGCTCTGCAGAATCATGTTAAATGGCAAGATGGGTGGATGGACGGGCTTCTGATGATAGCAAACATCCCATCCCCATCCCTGCTTGGGGTGCCTTGTGTTCCCCGGGATCAGCAGAGTATGGACAAGGTTTAGCTGGATTAACATTGCTGTAGGGCTGTCAGTCACTGATGCCCATGGAGAAATGTTCTCCTAAAATGGCTTCTCCTTTTTGTGTCCTTCCTGCAAGAGATGTGAAAGTGCTGCTGCTGAGTACAGTGATAATGAGTGATACGTGTTCAACTACAGAATTTTCAATCATTTTTGAAAAAAGCATGACTAATACAGATTTAGGGGTGTTAGCTGATTGTGATCTTATTTGCTAACTATAAGCAGTCAGGAATTTATTTCTGTTGTGATAGGTTTGTTTTGTTAGTTAGCTGAACACGTTTTTCCCACTTGCTCGTGAATTTCAATTCATGTTTTAGCTGACAGAGTAAGATTTTCATACCTTTTCAAAACCAGAGTTTATTGGAATTGGAAGGTCACATAATATCCTGAATATAATTCTAAAAGGCTAGTGTTCAGTTTCGACTTGATTGGTACATGATATTATGTGGACACAAAAAAGAATGTGTTTACTCTTTCTCATCAGTAGTAGAGTGGCAGAGTTTGGTTTGGTTGTACTTTTAACTTTGTGAAATAAAACCACTATGTGATTCAGATTAATTTTGTAAAAATGTTTAAAAGCACTAGAAAAGATGGTTGTGTTGTGCAGAGATTCTAAAAATCCCATTTGCCTGTTTTGAAGCCCAGATGGAAGGGAATACTTTGCTCAATCAGATACTGTGATTCTTGATAAATTTATGTATTAAAAATATGTCATTATTTAATGGAAAAATTATGAAGACCATCTAATTCTTCCATGAGATTGTGTGGAAAGCTAAAGTGAATCTAGTGGGATTTCTTTCTCCCAGACATTTTTGTGTATTTTTTTTAGAGCTGTATTGTGCTTGGAAGGCTGTGCCAGCTGTTGATTGTCATCTTTCTCATGTCTGTGATAAAAAGCCACTCAAGAAGGCTGAAATATGAGAACGTCATTAGCTTTCCTACTGGCAGAAGTGCTTAAAAAAGCCACAATAGAAAGAAAATAGATTGCATACTGAAATTAAGAAAAAAAAAAAGGCAGCTCCAGCGAGGTTTTGTTTAGACCCCGGAAAAAGCAAAAACATGGCAAGAGGCTTCTATAGGCACAAAGGGGAGCATTGAACTTGTGGCTGATGTGCAAGGGGGTGTGTAGGAAACCTCTGATGTGCATCACACGAATCCTGCTTGCGTTTTGTTGTCAGAATTCAGCTGGTTGAGTTGTTTTTGGGCACCAGGTGCTACGTAGGAGTTTGTGTTTACTGTGACTGACGTGGATGTGGTGTGGCTGACTTCAGGGGGAGAATGGATTTCTGGTTTTAAACTGATCTTAGGAAGCATTAGAAGCTTTTTTTTTTTTAAAATGAAAAATCCACTTGGGTTACTAAAGATGAAAGATGGGATTTGTTTAAAGGTGGAAGATTAATTAAGAAAATAAGCAAAATGCCCCTGATGTGCCTCACGTAGTTAGGAAAAGAAGAGCCACCATGTCAGAATAAAAACACAAACTAGGCAGTCAGTGGTGCTTTCTGTGCAGACACAGCTTAAACCCCTGTGTTATTCAGGATTGCAAACAGTGCCCAGTTATGGTTTTGAAAATATTCAAAATATTTTGTTTGTAATTAGATGAACACAGAGAGATGTATAGAAAGCATGTATGTTGTATATTCAGCAAACTCCAGGTTTAAAGGGCATATATTAGGAGGAGAATAAATATCTCATTTTGCACTGCCTCCTAAGGTGGAGGGCGGGAGGCAGGGATGGAGCAGGGAGAAAACAGAGGCAGTGGAAACAGCAGCAATATGTACGCTTGCCTGCCTGTCTCACATTAATGGAACAGCTTGCAAGGTCTACAGGGAATTTGCATTGGCTCTGTCACTGGTATTATTTAGTTCCTTATTTATTGCTAGTGGCTTGATTGTGCTGTATTTTCCCAGCAATGAAAGCTTTTAAAGATCATGTCTGACTCCTTTTGGACAGTGCTGTCCAATTTCTCTCTGCCTGCTACCAGCATGTTGAGACGATCCAAAAGGTAATCTAAGGATTTTGCGAGTAATTCTTTGATGTTTTTCTAAGCTACTTGTTTTAATACTGTTTAGTCTTGCTTTTTTTCCCCTGTTTTAACAGATTGAATCATATTCCTGGTACGTTAGATATGATTTCTTAATTTCTGAATGATTTGTAATTGTATTCATTATAAAAATCATACTGTGCAGATCCACCGATTGTCCTTTTTAAAGATATTTATTTAAATGCATTGTTCCTTCTCATACTATGTGAATGTGATAAGGGGTTTGTTTCTACAAAATGATGGATAGATGCTTACTGAGAGCAAGCTGCTTTATTATTTGAAGTAGCAAAACAGTATTATGTTGAAAGAGGCAGCACCGTGAAAGACTTGCAAATATTTTGACTTACAGCACTTACAGTCTTCACAGTGATATGCATAACCTTAAATTTTAAATAATGCTTAATACATTTAACATCTTTTTTTATTAGAGATGTGAATATGTTAATGTAGCAGTTAATAGGATGAGTGTTTGTATTTACACTGTTCTCTGGATTTTGATAAAATCCCATTGAAGTGTGTGAACTAATGAATGGTATCAGATCTGATGCAGTACAGGGGTGTCCCTTCAAGACTGGGAAATATCAACATAATTATCGCTCATCAGGTGCTCTGTGGAGCTTAACGTTTGCAGCCTGAAAACTTACTGGTGAGACTGGTAGGTAGCTAATCCTGACTAAAGCAGTATGTATATTCAGATTTATGAGTAAACAGTTGCAACTGGTATCAGAATTTCTCAGCAGCTGGTTTGTTAATACAGTTAATAATCTATGTAAGACTCAGGATATAAGCTTTGGCTTGAGTTTTAGGGTGAATTTTGTTCATCAGCTATCAGAAATTATATTAATTTTTTTAGAGGATTGTAGCTTCTACCAACTAATATTTCAGGGGACTCTTCATTTTTTGGTATTATTCCACATTTGTGATTTAAATTTTATTAAAGTTGTGTTCTGTGCTGCCAGTGACTTTTAGAAATCTTCGTGCCAATGAAGAAAGATTTTGTAAATAAACAGACATCTTAGTTGCCAGGAATTGCATTAGCAATGTCGTTCTTTTCAAAATTGTTGTCTTTAGCCTGTTACTTAAAGAGCTCCTCGAGATTCAGGTTGTGTTGATGTCTCTGCTCCAAGCAGTAAGTTTCACACCCATTGAGTAGTTGTAGCAGTGGTTTGGTGGAGTGACAGAAGTGACAGAGATAAAGCTCCATATTTTCTTACAGATTTCTTGAATTTGGCTGGGAAGAGGAAAGGGTGGCAAATTATTGTCCTGTGCCTCCATTTGCAAAGGCTGAGGTAGGTTGGATTTGGCTTTCAGGTGCTCTTGGCCACCAACCTGTGAGCATGGGAGCAGGTAATGAGACCTGGCTCGCTGTGAGCTGGGCAGAGCCAGGAGGAAAGGAGCTAGTTTAGGGCAGGTGAGGGAGGACACCTTTGCATAAGAAGATAATCTGTGTTAGACCTGTAGATTCTGGATCCTTTTATGACTCCTGCTTGCACAACTTTGGTTTCCTAAAGCTCACTCTGTTCCAGACAGTGCCCAGCATGCCTAAAGGCAGTATTTTGTGAAAAATCAACAATAATGGTCTTCCAAACAGAGTGGACACCCACAGAGTCTCTCATAACAAAAATAAACCATCCTTGTTTTTCAATATCTTGTTAGTGTGCCATTTTGAATTTAAAATTACTCATCAAGGACAGAAACAATTTGAGAGATACTAACAAGGTTTCAGGTGTGATATTTTGTCAGAAAACGCCTACTCAAAATTTACAATTCCATTTATGTGTTGGTAGTTGAAGTACGAAAAGAGAGAAATTGATCTGTAAATCCGCTGAGCATCTTAATGGAAAAGAGATGACTTTTTATTGATTTAATCACATAAACGAGTATTAGGTATTTTAAAATGATCAAACAGCACTATGAAGGTTCAGAGCAGAGAGCTGCTGCATGAAGTCATGTGGTGGAAATCCTATTTTGCACAGGATGGAAACCGCAGCCTTCAAATGAAATATTTGAGCATGTGTGACAGTTTGCTGGGAATATCACCTTCTGCCGAGCCGGGCTGGCAGCTTGCCAGCTCTTTGCCTGCCGTCTTGTGGGTGAGGGGTGGGCAGGTTGGGCTGGTCTGAGGAGTATTGTGATAAATCACTGTAATAATGTGATTCTTGCCAGGGTATCCGTCCTGAAATCCCGTGTCCATGTACGCAATGACTTTGCTCCTGAGAGTGGTCACTGCACATAGAGTGGATTGCAGTGCCATGACCCGGGTGTTTCTGTGGGCTAACGTTCTCAGGATTGTGGCATCTGGGCACTAGGAGTGGAGCACTCTATCACCAAAAAAATAAATATTTTTGTGTTTTAATTGGCCCCCTTTCGAAGCATTATGTTCACTTCTTAGTGCGCTTCCTTTAAAAATTACGATTTCAATTTAAATTTCTCCTGTAACTTTGGAATCTTGGGCATGTTTAGCAGCAGAGGATTTTTTGCAGTGACAAATATTTGATACAGTTTTCCTCTGCTCTGTTGGTAAAACTTCTGTATGGTCCTGTTGCATTAGTGATAGCTTGTATGCTCTTAATTCTGGTCTTCTCCACCATCAATTTCTCTCAGTTTTAATTTGGTTTCACGTTGCAAGAAAGGGTTACTAGTGGTATTCTGACTACTGAGCTATGGCACATTTCTCTATAATGGCTTCTGATATGTACTAAAAATCCTAGAGGGCTTGACTCCCATATGGCTTCTCCTACATTAGGAGGCAAATGGGAAGGACTCCTCTTTCTCCTCGGTGCATTTTGTTGAAATGAGCTCTCTTGTGCAGCTGGTGGGATTCTCGCCGCAGCTAATGGCTCTGGAAAAGGGAACCATCTGCTCCTCCGGTCAAAGTGGCTGGATTGTTTCTTCTTGAACGTATTCCCAGAAGGATAGAGAAAGTCAAGAGCAAACTGTAAATACATAAGTTTCTCATGGGAGGGGTGACATAAACATAAATCACATTTACCTGTCAAACTGGTTCTGTATAAATATTTATGAGTTTAAACTATAGGAGAAATACGAGAACTCTTTGGTTCAAAGGGCATATGGGGCTGGTATTCTGGTATCAGCTCTACTGAGGCATTGCCTGTTGAAATTGGATTATGGCAAGATAAAGCATAATTCAGACGTATTTAAATTAAATGTCTCTGGATTTAAGTCCTTTTGTTTCTTTGCACTTTGGGCGTATCTTGAATATACGCTTGCAATTTGATATTAACAGTGCTGTAGAATTGTGCAAGTGAGTGTTTGTTGGTCTTGTAAAACTGACTTAGAATGCTGATTTCTAATGTTTCCTCATTTTTTCATTTTAATCCTCTCTGGGTGGAACAGGCTGTGACTGTGGGTTTTAATGATTTCACTTTTGTTTAGTGACTTTCTCTTTGCAAAGTTAAGATGGGAGATTTGTGTGTTGAAGCGATTTGAAAGATAATTCTGGAGGATGAAAAAGGTGGATTTCTGTGAGGAAGGACATCTTGGATTTTTATCCCCAGTTGCCATTGATGCTTTAATTCTCTTTCCTCTTCTTTCAGTGAAGAGCTTTAGTGATACAATAATTTGTTAAAATCTCAAGAATTAACTACGTGTAAAAGTGTAAAGCAATCTTTAAGTAGCAAAACACCTCTAAAATCAGTGTCTGTGGAAATTGTAATTCATTACAAACAGTTCCTTGGTAATTAAGAAGAATGCTATTCATTTTTGAAATATTCACAAACAGTAAGAGCAACCACCTTTCACTGGGGTGTAAATGAGGGAATGGAAATAACCAGGTGGCCAGGAACCCATAAATGGTGCTTTCTGATGCATTGGTGTTTTTCTGGTAGCTTTTCAGCTGCCCTAACAGGACCACATTAGGCAGTGAGTCCATACATATCCCCCCAAACGTATTCAGTGTCTTTTTATGCTGATTCATCTAGATTGACATTAAAAGCTGTGTGTGTCAGAAGGATGCCACCTCCTCCATATATACATTGTCACATTGAAGAAAAACAATTAGTTTGACGCTAGCAGAATACTTACTTTTTTGTGATAAGATAAAGCTAACGTTAAAAATGTGAGTCTATACTATAATTAACTTTAAAGTGACAGCTGTCATGCCACACATTTCCTTGCTCAAATGAATAACATAAGAAATGTTTCCCTTATGTTGGGAAGGATGGGAAAGACTTGGAAATCTGATGCTTTTGATAATACTTAGCTTGATTTTTTTTTGCCTAGCTCAGCATATTAAATGACCTCCTGACACTCATAATTGGAGAGGAAATTTCATTTAAATTACTTCTGCTAGGTATTTCAATATGGCCTTAGGACAAAAGCACTGCTTGGGGGAGAAAAAATTCCCACCTTATCTTCTGAAAATATCTCTGTGACAATAGTCTGTTGGATTGCATGGAAATGTAATGGGTATTTTGCTCACTAATGGATGAGTTTTGGGGAGCTTCCAATACACTCTCCATTACAGGATATTTGCACTACTTAAATACAATGAAAGAGGCTGGTCCAATGAATGGGAAGGAAGGTCTTCCTAAAACCTCAAAACATTTGTAACAATTCAGGCAATCCACCTGGATTGCTTGTAATTTCTAGTTTATGTGGGATTCTGTGTAAATCATACTTTATAATCAGTTTGAGTACTGTTGGCAGTTTCCCTGCTTGACTAAACCCAGGGAAAGGGTCTTAGAGGGTTAACACTGAAGTTTTCAGCCTTGAAAGCTTTTTGTTCAGATTGAAACTCTCTTGTATGAACATTTGGCTATTGCCCAGGACAAACCAGTTTTTCAAGTCAAAACCTTTGTGGAGAGGAAACGAAGCAACACACAAATTGCAGACAATTTAATGAATTATTTGGATCCTTCACATGAAGGAGACTGCTGAGTATAAAATAATTTTGCACTGGTGTTTTAAGTGAGCTAAATGAAATACTGGGGTAAGAGACTGGTTTGAGGAGAGGTATGAGGAAAAGGGAGATCTTGAACTTTGCTGTGGATGCTCAGATCAGGTCAGTGCTACTGTGGAAAGTAAGACAGCGAGTATGTACTGGCACGTGATTGGCCTGGAAATGTGCAGTTCTTGTGTTTAATTGAAGTCGACACATTTGGGTGTTGGAATCCTTACAAAGTCTGTGCATCTGCTTATTTTGACTGTTTTTTGTCTCTGACAAGTGTGTTTTAAATCCGAGCGCCCACCAGCTTAAAGCTCTGGGATGGACTTGGAGATGTTTCTGGATCTGAGGAACCTCTGCCCATGCCATGATGTTACTCTTTGCAGGTCCCTGTTCTTTGGAGACGTGTGAAGTTGTGGTCAGGAGCAAACTAAGAGACATTCTCTGGTGCACTTGGGATTCCTGTTATTTTACTACAAGCTGAATGCTGATGTTAACAAGGAAGTGTACACCCTAGAGCAAAATGTTTTTTATAAAAAGGAGACCTTATTTAAGGAACTGAGAGATACAGCATGTCATCTTCTATCACCAGACACCTCTCTGGAGGGAAGTGACTTAATTTTCAGTCAGATGCTGAACACTTGGTATTGGCCACCATCTCGGTTACCATATTGAGCAAGTAAACCTCTTTTCAAACCATTAAGGAAAACACCTTTTATGTGATTTGGTTCTATATTTGTAGCTAATTATCAGATAATACCTGAATGGTTTTTCTCTACTCATAGCCCAATTATCTTACTTTTTCTATTATTTTGAGGACTACAGATTAATACCTAAGTGTTCTTTAGAATAGATTTGCAGATAAAATAAAACATATTTCTGTAGTGAAATATCATAGGTTATTCCAGGCCTCTTAAAAATTTTAGTTTTAAAAGACTATTCTGGTGTATTTATTTTTAGTTCTATGTCAGCTGAAGGTGGATGGGTCCAGAGAGCTGGGATTCAGAAGGGGGATGCTTATGAATCCTGTGCTGGGGAGTCCTTATGCCAGATATGAAATCCAAGCCACCTGGTACCAGTCCCTCCTGTCTGTCATTTTAGGAAATGCTATCTAGTAAGTTGGACGTGTTTTGAGATTGTTAGTTTAACCAATCACCATCTTGTCCTCAAAAATGCCTCAAGTTTGGTATTCAACTGTCATATTTTATATGAGGACAAAGCTTAGTCATGTGCTGAAAATCCAAGCAAATGTTACGCTTATATATCAGTATGATGCTTGCATGAGTCTCCCCATATTCATTACTGCCTGCTGTGTTTACGTAGTACTAAGCATATAATTTAAACTCCTTCAGAATGAATAGAAGATGTAAACGTCACTTGACATGTTCTATTTGATGTTGAAGGAGTTACTTCTGGTATCATGCGACACTGGCAGTGAGCATGTGCCAGAGGAGAGACTCAGAGTGACGTGAGATGAAAATCTTCTGCAGGCACACATGAGAACAGTCTTTCCCTGAATCTTTGTTCTCTGAGGAAGCGAGCTTGAATCCTGTGGTGGCTTTTGAAATTACTTATTTCCAGTATATTGGGTGTTTTCCTGTCCTTGAATTTTGTTCCAGTCTTGATTGCATGGTAAATTAGTGTGTTACAATTAGCAGACCTAATTTAAATTAGCATAATTGCTATGGAATTTGAATACCTGACTTTCTGTAAGTGTTTGCATTTGTCTTCCTCTGTGTCTTCATTTGTGTACGTTCTGTAATTTTCATGGGTCTCATTTGTTTTCCTGCTGGCCATGCTGGTTTCAGACTATGTAGCAGGACAGAACTGGTGCAGCAAGAACACTGGGATATCACAATACATGGCTCCCAGAAATTAATTTTACAACAATCTTTTACTTATACAGAAATAGGCTAATGTTCTTTAACAGCCCTATCTTTCACCAGTTTGTCTCAGAGAAACTTGGGCTGTGTTTTCGTGTGCTTGTGAGTTTCTGCTGAAGTTTGTTAGACACCATTTGTAAAAATAATGCTTAGCTGCTCTTAGTTCCTTTAGTTATGAATAAGTGCATAAAGCATTCAAAAAGCTTTTAGCAGTTTCTTTGCTTGCATTCTGATCCAATTTTACATGAGGTACATTTATTTAATATCTGCTTTTTTAACGTCTGTGTAAATTATGGCTCTGATTTTACTAGGTTTTAGTTTTTTCTTACTTTCTCTTATGATTTCTTTTTGTTATCACTGCTACCATCCATTTATTTTCAATACATTTGTTTATTTGTATGTACTTCTCTCTACCATCTTACTGTAACTGGAATTGATTTTGATTTTACTTTTCAGCCTTCTTAAGTAGAATAGCTCTTAAAACAAATACCCTTTCTTGGCAGCGGTGAACTGCTTCAACCTTTGGATGTACAAGCTTTAGCTGTCAGCTTGTGACTTCTACTGTTTGTGTTTTTCTTCTGCTGAATTTTGTGAATGATTGCTCCAGCTTCAGTCTGCTAAAATTTCAAACCCCTGTGTGTGTGTGTGTATCTATTTGTATTACACATTTGTATAGTTATTAAACGGGAACAGCCATCCTTGTATGAAAAATTGATGGCTGTTGGATAATGAACATTTGGCTCAGAAAGTAGGCTTTACACAAAATAATGAGGTTTAATATGTAATCAGGCTTGATTGTTCCAGAAACTTCCCCGTGCTATAGATCTGATGCCTGCTCTGTGTGCCAGGGCAGGATCTGCACCCAGGGCCTCCTCCTCTTCTCCTGCCTTTTGTGGTTTTGTTGCTCCATTAGCATGAATGCCTTCTACAGATGTATTTTCTTATTATTTTAGTAGCCAGCTTATTTGATGTGTCTGTTTATACGCTGCAGTATAGATACCTAATGTATTTTTATAAAGAATTTTTTCATGTCTTTTTAAGTGTGTTGTTTTTATCTGGGACAGTGGTTTATTGACAGACCTGTCTCTGTAACTGAGTAAGGACCACATAAACCGAACACTTTATTTCAACACTGCAGTGTATCTCTCTACATGAATTTATACCAGTTTTACTGGCTACACCAAGCATTTTGAGTCCACAGAACTTCACCTCCTGTCTGTTGCCTTCTCTGATGTTTAGAGCCAACTCTTATCTCAGTAGCCTTTTTTCCCTCTTTGCCATTCAAGGAATGCCTTGATTAGAAAGGTCCCAAGCAGCATTTTTTCTTCAAAGCTGAAAGAAGCAACCTGAGCAATCCGAAATTCTCTCTCGGTATCTGTTTTGAATTAAAGCACCATGTTGGCACACACGTCTCACCTTTGTCTTGGTCTGGTAGGGAACTGCTCTGCTCAGCCCAGGTTGAGTCCAGGCAGGCAGAGCATGGCAATTTCCTGTCTAAGACAGCTTAGTCCTGGACAAATGTCAAAAGTTTTGTAGCCTGCCTACTGAGATTACAGTTTTTTTAAGCCTGGATATTTTCCTAATACGTCCACTGGACTATTATCAGTCTACCTTAGTACGCTCATGCTTTGCTGTTATTTTTTAGAGGTGTTTTTGAGGATTTTTCTCTCATCTTTGTGTGTGTGCAAACATAATGAGCAACAAATTGTTTCCAATTATTCTGTTTGAAGGCCTTTAGAGGCAGAATGTTTGTGTGTGCATGTATACATGTACTTTAATATTTTCACAGAAAAGTGGTTTTCCCCTCTTGAGGAAATGAACTTTTCTTCATTGGACTGTCTTTTAGCAGTATCCTGTTCTTTTTTTTTTAAATTTTATTAAGTTGATGCTGTTTTTTTTCTTTTGGTTTTATTTTGTAAGAAGCTGCTAAGAGTTGGGAAACATTATTGCTTTAGAAAGGGGAGGGTCTTGGTAATGAAAATAGAAAGCACATTTTCACCTTCTAAGTTTAGAAGCAAAAATATAAATTTAAACAATCATTGTAAGGTAGGCAGATTGAGACTTTGATTTTTCTGATCTGTGTCATTATCTGCTACACTTTGCTACTGGGGATGAATTTGAGAATTGCTTACCTATTCAATGGATATTTTTTATATGTTGAAACTGTGCAAAATTAAGAAAGGGAGACCAGAAACCCCAGTAAGATAAAAGAGCATGATTCTCATAGCAGGCAATGGTTAGGGCACTGCCTGGGTCAGAAAGGTAGGAAGGATGAGAGCATTGATGTATCAGTGGTACAAAGCATGATAATGTATATGTTGCAGCTTACCTTGGTTTTTTGGGTATTTTTTAAAAGGTCAGATGTTTTGGTCCCTTTAGCTTCTGAGTTAAATCCAAAATATTTACAAAGCCTTTCTGTCAAAAGGTATGTAGAACTGAAAAATTGAGGGATAGTGATTTTACAAAAAGCTTCCTAAAATGGTGTGGAATTGGTTGCAGATGATGACCCGGGGAGTTGGTTTATTGTCTAACAGTGTGCTCTCTTTGTTGTCTGCTCTTCTGGCACGTTTGTCCAGATGTGCTGCCATGTTCTGTTCAGGATTTTCTGTGCTTTAATGTGCTGGAAGTTGCCTGCAAGTTAAATATGCTGGGTGATTCTTAAGAAAGTTGATGTTGCAGAGCTGAGGATGGCAGTAAGTAAGGCTCATGTGCAAAATAGCAGAGGCACCAGGGGTGGAAGCATGGCCCAGCACTTGTCTGAAAGCCAAAGCAGAGCTGTAGTTCTGACTGTAGGAAAGCATGTTGTGAGTGTAGCATTCTGCCAAGCAAGCAGAAACCTTGACACTCTTCAGTGGGGTTGTTATTGTTGGTCTCCATAGCTGGAAAGATGAGTCTTAGCAACAGGGCAAAACCTTTCCAGTGTAGCTCAGGAGAGCACCTTAAGAACATGTATTTTTAAAATGTGCAAATAATGTGATTGCAAACATCCTCGTCTTGTTCAGAATGTTGCCACCCTGGTTATTACACTGCTGGTCGGTCATGTGAAAATCTGTGCTCTATTGCAGTAGAGGCAACTCCCCTGACAGTCTGATTTGGAGATTATTTCTAAAATAGTGTATTGCTAGAATATATTTAAAATTAGATCAGTAATTAATCCTCATGCTGAGGTTTGGAACTGCAGGTAGCTGATAATGAGCTAATTTGTAACATTTTTTTTGATTCTTAAACTAAGAAAATGCGCTGAAACAAGATGAAAACTGTTCATGTTGTGTGCTACAAAGCAACCAAATGAGTTTTCCTATTTTATGTAACATTTACATTAAACATGGAAAACTTTCTTTCCATTTTCAGCTCAATTGCATTATTTCCTGGATGCATCTTTGGGAGAGTGTCTAGAGGAGGTTTGTTATATTGCCCACCTGTATGTAATTGTATGCTCCACGGTTAGAGGGTTTGAAACAATATAAAATCACTTTGTCATTTCATTCTGGAATTTGTTTGCTTGGATTTTTTGGAGGAAAAGAAATGTGATAAACTATCTTCCATGAGAATTGCCAAGTAGAGACTTATTTAAAAAGCAGCTATGCTACGTGAAGCATTTAATAATAGATTTGGAGGAAATGGGAAATGAAAGTATGCAGTTATGCTTAGCTTTCATTCAATCAGCTTTTCACACTTTGTGATGTAACTTCATGGCAGTATAATGCATAACACAACTGAAGAAGGAGATAGGAATGCTTGAGAAGGTTTGTTTTATGTTTTTTCTCATTAAATAGTATCTACATATATATTCTGGGGTCTCTCTTCCATACTCAGCGATTTTTTCTTACTTTTGTTCTTTTATGCTAAAACAAAGATAAGCTTGGAGTGTGTTCAGAATAAAGTGGATTCATGTAGTTGAGAATGGCTGTACCAGTCATTGTAATTTGTTGTGACATCTCATTTTGTTTGGCTTTGCAGAGTTTTTCCTATGTTGTTAATAATGCAAAAGGTCTGGATTATACAGCATGGTGTAAGCAGGTGTGCACCAGCCTCAAGCGTTAGGGAAATTAGACATAAATTTGGTGTTCACTGGCAATTTCAGCCTTTTCTTTTGTAATTTCTTAGCTTGCAGTGATGCTGCTTCTTCAGTTTGTGCTCTAAATGAAGTAGGAGGACTTGTCTAACATATAGCTTGGTTTAGATGAAAGGAAAATGGCCTTTCATGCAATCAGTTAATTCCTAAGTACAAAGATGTTAATTTTCCTTAAAACAAAAGAACCATCTGCACCCATTTTACTCCTTGCTTTGTAAGTCTTGCATTGCTTGACTCTGCCTTCACCTCGGTTGATGTGTTTGGTCGCACGCTGAAAGGTGTGGTGGCATTATGGAAAACAATGTCCTTTGTGTGTTTTACCCCCGTGCACTCTCTGGAAATCTGCACAGAAGTGCAGCCCATGCTTCACGAGTTGACTGCATCTTTTTCCTCTGTGCATTTCTTTTTTTGTCCAGTTTATTTTGTCTCATGGGCTTCAAAACAATGGGCAATGCAAATTTGAGTAGAGCCTGGTTTGCTGAACAATTTGCATCTGTTTCTGTTGTTGTAGTAATTAAATTGTAGAAAACTTTTTGTGGAAGAGGACCCTGCACTCAGGCAGTCAGTTTTCATTGTTGTTTTTATTTAGGTTCCAAAATTCAGTCCTATTTGAAGTTCTTCAAAAAGATGGTGGGAACAGGAATACTGTAATCCAGTCTCAAGATCATGGGAGTTAGGGATTGATTTTATACAGGAGTGAATGGCAGGGAACGATTGTCCAGAGATGCACTGGAGAAAGGCTCCTTAGTCGTTTAGTCTGGACAAAATAACCAGGAAGGATTCCAAATTCAGAATGGTTCCCTGCTCCTGGGACTTCAGTGACTGGAAATAAAATGCAGTTTTCCTAGGTGATGTTGGGAAGAAGATAGTTCTGTGTCTGTTGTGATGGAGACTCTGCCTACAATCTTTAAGAAGTTGCTTATTGGACTTGTGCTTCCATCCTTCACATCTTAACTATGTGTAATTGTAGTTCTTTACAACAAAAGAAGTGTTTATTGTAGGAATGTGCAACCCCCCAAACCTACACCCTGAATAATAACACTTTTTTCCCCAGTTATTCTAGGATGAATAACTCTTAAACTATTCTTGAATGTGGAAAAAAAAGAAATCAGTTGAACCAGATGCTTACTTATCTATTTTAGAGAACTAATTATCCCTGTTGTTGGTAGTGCTAAAGCTTACAAAATTGCTTCCATCTTTGAATTACTATAATTAAGACGATAACTTCCACATCTAGTTAACATTGCTGTGCAGCTGCTGCATTCATTGACATGCAGATTTTGGATTTTGTAAATTTTCTGTCATTGTGAATAAAAATTTTAAATACTTATTTTCATTTCCAAAATGTCTGTTTCTCATAAAGAACTCTTTGTAAAGCAAATCAACTGAAACCAAACTTCTGTAACATCAGAGGAGAATTTGGTGAAGTTTGGTTAGGTGGTATTACATTTTAGGAAAATATGTAACCGCAAATAACTTTAGTAGATTTGATTGCTCTGAATTTTGGATCCCAGTTCGTAGAGATTTGTTTGAAGTCACTGAATTGAATGTCAAATCTGGAACAAGTCTGATGTTTGACTTCCGAAATGTTATTTTGAAAGAAGTTAGTGCAAGGGATAATTTGGCACTCTGACAACCTGAGGTACAAAATTCTTTTTGAGGTTTACAAAATTCTAAAATTAAAATTTTCAGTCGAAGGTTGGACTTGATGATCTTGGAGGTCTTTTCCAACTTCAGTGATTCTGTGACAAATCACTAATATGAATAAAATGCATTCATGAATACTAGCCAAAATGTGATTTAAGCTATAAGTTTTTCATATATTTTATTTCTTCAAGTTGATTTCTGTCAAAGTCAATGAGAAGGCTTGTGCAATCATTGTTATCTTGTTTACTTCCATACTCCAGCAGCTTCAGCTATGAGAAATTCCTCAAGGCTTATAAATTCAGATAGATTTTGAGAAACTTCCTGATCATTATTCATTTATAATAACCAGCATTGGTATGAAATTGCTTGGTAGTGTGGGTTGGTTATTTTTATTTACATGTTTTTTTTCTGTGGCCCTCGCTTTCATTACACAGATACCTCATGGGCATTAATCAGTTTTGCTCAGTGAGCTGAATATGTCCCCTGAGTAAACTGCTAAAATAAAGAATCAAATATTGATCTATGCTGAAACTGAGACATTGATTTCTTTTTCAGACTGAATATGCATATGAAACAAGGTGCACCTGTGGTGCTCACTTTAGAGGCTTGCCCTGGGATTGTCTGTGGGTGAGGAGGAGGAGGAGGAGGAGGTTGGTTGGGGTGCAGCCGAAGAGCTGGGGGCTGCGTGCAGGTTACAGGTACTATGCCAAATGTGCTCAGAAATAACTCTGGGCAAGGGTGCTGGCTTGGGGGCACATTTCAGTGGGTCCAAAAGCAGTGTCCAGTTACCAGACCCACGTCCAATGTCCTGTGGTGTTCAGTTTCACGAACGCGCTGGGGACACTTCAGTACACGTAACAAACGATATTTTTACTGCAGGCAGAGAAGTTAATGTTAGAAATAGTAAAAGCTCTATTTCCATAGTGATGCAAAGGCATTGTTTCAACTGTTTCAATATAAAATATCCATTTTACTATGTGTTTTCAGAATTAAATCGAGGTGCTCCTGTGTTCTCACAGATTTCTAGACTCAGGTTTGGCCACGTGGTTGTTCGACCAGGGCAGGGAGGGCAGCACCTACAGAGCTCTCCAAGGGCTGGAGCTCAGCCCTACAGCTCTGGGCCCTACAGAAACTCTGCACTATTAAAATTGTGTTTTGCCTAAACTGGAAGACCTGGAGGGGATTTGCTCTCTGAAATTATGAAGTGGGATCTGAGGGGGAAAAAAAAAGGTTAACAAGACCCAAAGCAAATTGTGAGAGGAAAGGAGGCTCAGGGCAGGGCTCGCCTTGTGTTTAATGAAAACAGCAAAACTTCAGCTTATAAACAAATAATAATGCTTGAAATCTCTCTGGACTGGTTAAAAACTTGGTTTTTTTCTAGTTAAGAAGTAAGAGATGTATAGCCAACCTTTTCCCCCTTACTTTCTCCTATTACTCCTTTTTTTCTTATGCAGATTGAATTAATTTTTGAGCAAAAAGACATACAGTATTGTTTTGAGAATTTGCAAACAGTAATAAATAATAATAATTAATACAATTTAAAGGATTAACAGTGTGATCTTCTCATTATCATTGGCCTGGTAGCTCAGTTTTGAGCCCAGCACTGTCTGTCTGGCTAAAATGCATCTTCCAGGAAATAATATTTTCTTCAGTGGAACTGTTTCTGCCAACACTTAAATTGACTGGTTTGAATTTCTTTGGCATAAAGCCCTGCTTAAAGCCAGCTTTGCTTCTTTCATATTTAGCTGTTCTTTAGGAGGTGCTCAAATGCTGTCGTAGTGACTTGTTGGGGAAGAGGTCATCCCACTGAAGTCTGCATGTTACCTCCTCCCTTCACCCTTTTTTTGTGTTTCAGTGACTACCAGAACTTCATCACTCTAGTTCTGCATTTCCTCTAGGATTCCTAGATCGGTTAAAAGTTTTTTCTCTGTATGCAGAGAGCTCTCTTCAGCCAGTAGAGAGTATGATTGTACTTGTATATTTTTCTCAACTTATAACATGAATTTGAGAAGTTTGGGTGTTGTGTTATCAGTCTTTGCATTTAAGCTTTGCCTTATTGCCAACATACGTAAGTCATAGAAATGGCTAAACAGACCCAAGTGGTGTTTCTCTTTTGCAGATGAGAGATCCAGGAAAATTAAAAGTTATCTGATGTTGAGGGTGCAAAGAGAGTAATGTTTTATTCCCAATTTGGGGCTAGGCTTTCAATCCAAACCATTCCCTCCTCTGGGTACATTTGTGTAAACCTGACCTATTTTAAGGGGTCTCAGCTGTTCTTGCTCTCCAGCCCCTTAACTCTTTCTCTTTTGGCTCCTTATCTTGGCAAAGACAGCAGAGAAAATGGGTTTGTAAAACTCTGTTCAATTGGGAAAACGCAGGCAAGCAGTTAAAAAGCTCTGATTTTGGGACAGTTCCCTTCCCCTGTTATGCTGTGGTTTAAATATACCAAGTTTCCATAGCCAGCTCCAGACATTGCTGTGGTAAAGTGTGCTTTAGGAGCTCTCTTTAGCAAAGAGATACAACTGTAGAGAATGGAGCTCTGTTTTCTCACTGTACTAGTGGTTTTTATTGAGCAAGATCTTAAATTCTTACATTGTATTTGATAATAAAACCCAGGATTGTTTTTTATTTCTTACATAGTAACATATATTACACTAGCATACTCAGGAATTTCATGTTGCAAGAAAGATTTTGTGCTAATATAAACAATGATTATCTGGTATTAATGTTGGAATTGAGTATTCTGGGTTTTTTCAGCATTTACTGGAATAGCGTAAGTGAAAACATGTTAAAAATATCCATGAACTGAGATTTTTAAGCTTCTTAAAATCAGGCTGTTAGTTTTTCCATGAGATGTGCACAATGGCAATCAGTTTTTGGATGGACTGTTGTTGAATAATACATGAATGTAAATGGAGATTGTATGGAATCAGTTGGATAATTTTGAGGAATGCTTTAAGTACACTAAAGAGCCTGAATAGCAGTTAATGGTGCTTCAACTTTATTACTGTTTATTATAGTTGGCAGTTCAGTTGTATTTTTTTCTGCATCAAGTTCTCCAGTTTCCTATAGAACAGCAATAAAATAAGCTTACAAATAATAATAGTCAGATGCACTGTGTCCTGTGGCAGTGAAATACTTTTGCATTAAACTGTAGTTCTTGGCAGCCCGAGTGTGTTTATTGTTGGGCAGCTCCAGCAGATCAGTCAGTGCACGGAGGACCTGGCAGACGTCAGCAGTTGGGGTCTGCAAGCAAAGATGCTTTGCTTGTGCCTGGGGAACCCAGTGTGGAGCTTCACAGGGCACCCCTGGAGTGGGGCCAGCGAGCTCCTTGTTCAGCCTTTGCTCAACTTTCCCTGCTCCTGGCTATTCTCCCACCCCTATCAACACCAGTGGGATTCTAGTTACCTGTTTTGAGAACTGCTGAAGTAAGCAGGAATGTTTATGCCATGTAGGAAGCAAGCTGGAGGTACAATGAATAGATGTATGTAGCTGTAATACTTGGTCAGTTGTAAGATTTTGCTGGGAACTTCATTTCTTCTGTTTAAACAACAGGAGAAGGGGCAATCACAAAGGGATTTAATTATCTAGTTGCTCTTCACAGCTCCCCTGATTTAAAAATGTTTCCCTCACCCATTGTGATTCCTTTTATTATCTTTAGAGCTAAATGTTTGCTACCAGCAGTCACAAGCTGGGAAGCAAATGGAGGACCACATCCTTCTCTTCATTTGGCTTGGTTCTGAAACTCCCACTAGGGAAAAAATAAACCTGAACTGTCCCGTAAGAAGTGTCACTTTCCTTGCTGGAACAAAGTCATGGCAATGAGGGGAGTTGATGTGGTGGAGGTATGTCTGAAACTTGCTTTGCAGAGTTTTCCATTGGTATTGCCACATGTGTTCACAAAGATTTTTGGATTTCAGGTTTTAAGTTTGATTAGTAATCCCACTCATCTGCTGGGTTGTGCTAACACTTTGCTCTGTAATTTTAACTCTGCCCTAAGGAATATGCTCTGGTTTTCTTACAACCAAGCCAGTAATTGTAACGGATTTATTTGCTAGGTTGGATATTGGTAAGAGTGTCCAAAGCACCCTGGGGTATTTTACATTGGTTTTTGCTTTTTGTGTGAGTTGTAAAGCATGAGTTGCACATAATCTGTGAATCAGGAATGAGTTACCAGCTATTTCCAGCAGCCTGTGCAGCAAATGCTTCCAGAATGTTGAAACACTTGCTGCTGACCAAGTACCTTTTGTCCCTGTACATTTCCTTCTTTGCAGGGTCACTACTGAGATCGAGAGTGTGAGAAAATACCACCCTAAATACTGAGAGATTCCTTTTCCTTACCTGAAAGAGATTCTGCAGGACCTGCCTCGAGGTGCCATCTGACCATGCCTAATGGTTTATCTTTCTTGCTTTCAGCTGTCGGACAAGCAACAGGAAGAGTTTGATTGTAACATCCAGCACATCTCCAACTCTCCCGCGGCCGCATTCCCCTCTTCATGGACACGCAGGTAACTCCCTAGGACTGCTCTACCTGGGAGTCATTAACATAAATGTCAGTAGTCATTGTAGTGAGTTTAAACATAGC
Source organism: Coloeus monedula (assembly GCF_965178545.1). NCBI lineage: Eukaryota > Metazoa > Chordata > Aves > Passeriformes > Corvidae > Coloeus > Coloeus monedula. The sequence continues at coordinate 23,054,324 of NC_138789.1, forward strand.
GATAGCATCAAAATATGCCCTTTGGAAATTATTCTGACTGTAGTTTTTCACCTTCTCTAGCTTGTAAGAGGGTCCTTATAGTTTCAAGAAAAATGTTTTATGTTCTGCACTTTCTAGTTTGCTTCCGTATCCATCTCTTCCTGGGGGATTCAATCCTCTTACGTCCTGCAAAAGAGCCTGAGACAGAAAACGAAGCCAAATAAAATTAGATAAATACATCTAAGTAAATCTCTTGTTTTGAGTCTCTGAGCATGGTTAATTTGTGCCGGTGATTTAACTGCAGTTCTCATGAGGAGGAACATCCTGCCTGTTTCCACGTGCCTCTGGCAGCCCGGCAGCTGTGCAGTGTGCCATCTTATGGTCTCTGTCTGCTACTCACAGCAACATGAGGTGTTTGGGAGTTTTATTTCTTTTTTACATCGCTGCCAATTTTACCATGGCAGCAACTGGGAAATGCTCGTTTCAGAGCTCACAGGCAGGGGCTTGTTAGTCATTGAAGTGAAGTGTGTGGAGATGTTCTTCCAATATAAAAAGAAGGAATAATTTTTCAGAAAGGGTCACACATGCAAATTCAACAGCTTGCCTGAACAGCATGTTCCCTTGTTTTTGTTGCTGAGGGAGATAGGTGATGTGTGACGACTTTGTTTTTGCTTTTTTGCTTTTTCAAAATGCTAGAGAAGATGTTTGGGCTCCAGGTACGTCCCTGGTACGCACCAGTCAGTAGCATGAAACAGCTGGAACACTTGTGGCACATCATCCACAGTGGAGCCTCTCTGGAAACACATCTCTGCTGTGTGTAAGACAAGGAATGTTGTTTTCATTATAATCAGACTGTCTTCCTCCTACATGGCAGTATGTTCTGTAAATGCTTTCTGGAGACTGAAACGAAGGCAATGCTGAGAAAGAACAGCAAACTGATAGTAGCTCAGCTAGAAGGAGCCATCTGCTTCTATTTGCAGAGCTTTGCATCTCAAGAGGTGACATCCAGCCTGTTGAAAGGAAAAAGAAGGCCCAAAGTTATTGTACAGGGATGCCCATAAAAGCCTCATTCACTCTTAAGTTTTTGTAAAAATCTGCCACTTTCTTAGGATGCTATAAAAAGCCCAGTGATGGAAAGCTAGGAAGATGCTTTAAGTACATTGTTATTCTAAAATTACCCATGATTTTCATATTAAAATGTTAACAAAATCTTATAGGTGGTATATTAAAACAATTTTCTACTTCAGAATCCGAAATAAAATGGAGGGCCAAAAATGTGTATAGGACCATCCCCTTTCACTTCAAACTCCCTTGTTGCTGTTGTGTCTGGTTATGGTAGTGATAACCTTGTAAAATTTAGTTTCAACAATGCATTTTTCTTGGTAGAGATTCTCCACTTAGTTACATTGTGCTTTTTGCTTTGAATTAATTTATGTGTTGGTTTCACTAAATTCTAAATTAGCTCTACAAGCCTTTAACTGAGAAAAAAAATGTCCTTGCTTGGGGGATTGCAACAAGATATTGACGTGATCATTGCTCAGAAAAGAAATGCAGAAATATTCCTAATAGAAACATGTATATTTTATTTTCTTTTGATTCGCTTTTCTCTTCTGTCTATTTAAAAAATTAAGTTTCTTGTGGTGGTTTTGATGCTGTTTCAGGCTTTACAAGCTTATGATTTATTAGAATTTTGTGAGTATCTTCTAAAAGGAAGAGTGGTGTGCCACCTTACTTTTAGCAGTAATTGTCAAATATTTCCTTTTTTTCCCCGATGTTGCATATGGGATTTAAAATTATTAATTAAAAGGACATCCTTTGTTACCAGCAAGAGTAGCCAGTAGCGCATAGGAGGATAAATTAATTGTAATTTGAGTTCTCTACCAGTACTATATTTAGGAGTCTTCCTTGGGGGAAAAAAAATATTCAAAAGACAAAAGTAGATGAAATTTAGAGTAGAGTCACAAATATTTTCTTAAGAAATATCATATATGAGGAGTGAATTTGAGAACAGGCTGTGATATTTGTTTAGTATTTGAGGAGTATCTATCAATCTGTTTGTTCAGGCACACGCAGTGATAAGTTACTAAGAAATGCTGGTGCCTCTCCCCAGCCTCTTTTGTCTTGAACTTTCATCTTGTCTTCTTAATACTCATTCTGAACCTCTCCTGCAAATCAAAGGAACAGCAAGCATGCAGAGAAGCCAGGGAGGCTTTCTAAAATGTTTCTGTTCAGACACCACACTAAAATAAAGTCCTGTATGGCAGTAAAGTCAGGAGTTATTCTTCTGTACATGATGTAAAAGTCAGTGGGTGAGATCTAGGACAGTTGTCTTTCTGTCAGGCAAACCTACCTGCTCATGAGCACTGATCCAGGCAGAGGGACTTACTACCTCAAAAGAGCATCCCAACAAGATGCCAGGCAGTTTCATACCCTAGAAAATTTAGAAGAAAAGTATTACTTAAAGAGCTCTCAACATTTGGGAAAGAAGTACATCCAAACAGTTTGAACCCTGCCATGAAATCACTTCTGAATGAAGAACATTTAAGTGTGCTACTTCAGTTTTCAACTGCATGGAATAGCATTTTCCAGAATGAGCTGGTACCTTGGCATAAAGAGCTACAGCTTGTGGGGAAGTCACTCTGCTGGTTTAGTCTCCCAAACTTGTAGTGGCCAGTTTTAGGAATGCAAGTTCGAAAATTTTGCTTTTATTCTAAATTCTTTTTGTTTAGAAATGAGAGGGGCAAGTAAAGAGGTACACATGTGTATTCCTTACATTTTTTTGTATTTCTTTGAATCCATTTTTTAAAATCTGAAAATTACAAAGAGGTTACACCATAAGGTTGATAACTAAGTTGCCATCAGATTGTACTTTAAATCGAAAAACTTAAAATCAAAGAAGTAATGTTATAATTTAGTAGTAAGGAGATAGGTACTTACAGCTGGAAAATGGAAGCTCAGGCTATTTTAAAATTGACTTTCCACAGCTGTAAGGTATCCAGGTTGCTCTCTGGCTTCCAGTGGAGGCACTTGTCACTGCTGGGACCTTTGCCCTGCTCCTATCTGTAATGGCACACAGAGGGAGCTGCTCACAGGCAGCACTGTGCTACTGAATTAAATGATTCTGCTCTTACACTGCAAGTTCAGTTCCACCTTCTGGCAGAAAAATGGCTGTTGCTGAGGTGTCTATTTATTTATTATTTTTAGAATGTGCAGAGTATGTAACATCCCACCCTAGATCCTGCCCTGGTTATCAAAGCTGAGGTTCATCAGCACGTCATGCCTGTGATCCTTGGGTGCTGTGAGAGCACCATGGCATTCATTGTTTAGGAGACTCATTGTACACAGGGTGCTTTAAATATTTTGCTCATTTTGAAATGTGTGTGCTGGAAGGCATTTAATTCTGTAGTGTGCATATGACCTTTAGCTGTTTGCTTTAATATTCAGCAAATAATTTGAATGTCCTGCATAGAAAACCACAAAAACTTTGCCTTTTGTATTTATTTGTTATTTTTTAATGGCTCTCAGAAGTATGGTTTTCAGTTTTACAGCATAGTTCTGTTGTGAGTTTTTGGACTCATAACCTATCTGATGAGTGTCATTCATGTTTGTAGGGGATAACTGAGACTGCCATTGCCTGTAAGGTCTGGTTTCATATTTTGAAGGTAGTGGATTTACAAATGCTTTGGCTGCATCCATCTTCCTGTGTCCGGAAGATGTAAAGGTTCCTGCCTGAATTATTGGCACTGGTGTAGCTGTGTTGATTTACCTAATGGACAATCATTCTGTGTAACAGCCTCCCTTGAGACAGAGGCATTTCAGGTTCAGTAGTAGCCAACTATAACCCTGGAGCAACAGGGGAATCTACCTTTGCTACGGAATAAATAGGGTTTCGATCAGCCTTGGTGAATGAGACCATTGCACTCAGGTTTCTCTTATTAAAATACCTTCATCTTGAGCAGATGCAGCAGTGCTGGGAAATTTTAGGGAAAGTAGTAATTCCCTGTCTCCCTGTTGTTGTTTTAAAAGCTTCACCCAGACTTGAATTGAGTAGAAAAACTAATTGCTTTTCATTCTAAAACTAGAAGCAAATCACAGGGGATCTAATTAAAATTCCAGTGTCTGAAAGGAAATAGGCCGTATACATCTGAAAAAGTAGTTGCTCAAAAATTAGTAGTATCTCTGTACCACACAGTGCAGGCTCAGAAGAGTTTGAACACCCACATACTTAATTTCAAAATTTAAAAACTGTCATTACCCAATTTACTCAGTTATTCTGAAATTCTATTTTGATCATACCCCAGAAAGCTCAAAGATTGATGAAGATATAAAAAGGCAATGACAGTTTATTGCTTGTTTATAACAACACTGGGCAATGAGATTTTTGTTCAAAACTGTCATCTTGACACAGTAGTGTTCATTGTCAGAAAAGCTTGAAAAATGAGAAGGCCAAGACCAAGGTTCTCACCAAAGCTGGCAGCCTTCCTTGTGCTGTTAGATCATCTGCATGACCATGGAAAGGCCTCACTCCCGCTGCATCCTGAAATGCTCCTTCGGCTTTCTGCTAGCAAGTGGTTGGTGACCCTTACCCCAAGGCATGTGCTGCTACCAGGATGTGTGTGTTCATGCATGGCTCAGTTCTTCACTTTGGTGACTTCTTCAATCATCCTTGTAAGCTTGCAGTGCCTCCTAGACTGGGACTGTCAGACCTCTCCATCTTCTTGTGGTTCAAAAGTAGCAAAATGGTTCAGATTTTTTGTTGTGACCATGAGAATTAAAATGAGTACAAGTTTAATAAATGAAAGCACTGAAAATTATTTAGCTATTGGTTTCTGATCACTCTCTCCCCTCTGTACTTGGGATGTACTGGGAATGGGTTAAACAGTATCCAGTTATGGATGAAGACTTGAATTGTGTTATATTAAACTGTGAACTCATTGTTAGTCTTAGCTAACAATGCGAATGAAAACCAAGCCAAAGGAAAACAAACCTGTTGCTCAAACTCTTTGTTTTTAATTTAGTTTGCTCTTGATGAAGCAGATTGTGGAGTGGTCTGGAATTCACTTACCTCTCCAGTTCTCTCATCACCCCATGACACATGTTACATCAGCCTGGGGCTGGTTTAATCTCAACCAGCTGCTGTTTTTCCCCTTGTGGACTTGCAGACCAGATGGAGTTTGCTGGCCTGTGCTGCACTGTGGCCATCCTCATACCCCAGGAGGTATCAGCCTGTTCCCCCTCTCCTCCTCCTCCCTCCCTGCCCCAACACATGTGCCAGGTGTGCCCACCTTGCTCACAGAAGTTGTGCAGAGATGCTGCTGCAAACTTTTGTGACCTATTTCTAAGGCTGAAGTGTGAGGGAATGTTGCCTTCAACTGAGCACCTGCTCCTGCTCAGTGGAACAGCAAAAGTGTGTGGATAACTTGGATTGAAATTAATGGAGCTTAATTATAAACTTCAGTAGGTTGCTGGATGGGACTGTAACTGCAAAATCACTGCTGCCCTGTGGGGCAAACTGGGCAACTCAAGCCTCTGAAAAAGAGACAAGTCCTTCGCATATGACTCATACTTGAGTTTTCAACATGGCTTTTAAAATAAAACCATTTTATATGGGATCTAAATTTAAAACCGTTTCTGATGTACCTTGCAGTGTATTGCTTTTCTAGAATCTATTTCATTTTCCTGGTCTTATTTTAGTGCTATATTGTTGTCTTTGCACAAAAAAATTGCTGTTGACACATGTTTGCTGTGTATAGTTTCTCTTCTGTGCCCATATTAATGATCAGAAAAAGCAAACCACTTCATGCCCAATAGAATGCACACTCACTGATGTGAAGCTTGCGAATTCATCCATAACTTCCAAACGTTTCTGTAGTTGGTTTGTAAATGATCCTGGCTTTCAGAAAGGCTTTCTGTGTGATGGTTGCTTTTTACTTTGGAATAAAATACATTGCAATAAACCACTCACCATGCTTAAACACCATGTGACAAAGCCCAGAGGAAAAACACTCGTGCCAGGAGAAAATTAAGTGTTTTTTCTTCCTTTCTGTATAGTTTCCCTGGTAGTTTCATTTTCATGGTAAAAGTACTATTTCAGAAAAGTGGTAGTTAGTGTGACTATGAATAGATTTTAGCCAAATCATCTTACATATACATAGTCCTTTTATTATCATGGGCAGTTCTCATGGTGTGTCTTTTTTTTTTCTCAGTGGATTTTACGTTCAACCTTGGCATGTATTAGGAAGAAAAGTTTTCTTACTGTTTATTATTCCTGAAACTCTCATCAGTGTCATTTCCAACTCAGGTTTTTCATTGACAAGTGTTAGGAAAAGCTTGTAGATATAAATTATTGCAAAATATTAGAAGACTCTATTGTCTATGGGTGGTACATTACTTACCTGAAAGTAGGAAGTGAAACATACCCTTTAAATTATTTTAAAAGGAGGAAAAATACCGGTACATCTGTGTCAGAACATTTCTTTAGCAAACTAATGCTCAAAGCCCCATATTTCCAATTATTTGTGACTTGCAGTTGAAGGTCTTACAGAACAGTGAAAACTGACTCCATTTGTTGCAAATGCAAATGAAATGGTTTTGAACTGTTAATTTTTGTTTTCTTAAACAGGTAGCAGCCCCTTGGACAGTCCCAGGAACTTCTCTCCAAATGCACCTGCTCATTTTTCCTTTGTTCCTGCCCGAAGGTAAGGGAAGATCTATTCTCTCTGGGCTGGCAAGCAAATAGTCTATACACTTTATTTACAAATGGCCTATGGGTTAGAACATTTTTGATTGTGTTTTACTTTCTTTGATGTTTACAATTTTATTTGATTTTAATCCTTGTGGATTACATCTTGGCAGCACCTGAAAGTATTAGGTACTTTTTAGACCTAGAAAAAAGATAAAGTAAATTAAGTAGTTAATGCTGCCTAGGGAAGAGACAACGTTCTCCCAGAAGGATGACGTGTAGGGCATGTGATATAACAAATAATTTAGTCACAGTGACATTAAAGCCAGCCATGATTAGGTAATTGTGACTTAGTTGTAGTCCTAGATGTTGCTCTCACTGAGGTGCTATGTGCTGATCTTCTTTGCTATGTCTGCACAAAGATATAAACATACCTTAAATTAGGTGTGCACAGCTCTGTGCCTTCATTCCCTCCCTTCTCACTTGTAGTGACTCTAGAGTTTTCTCTGCTTTCTTGGGCATTGCCGTCAAGAGAACATTACTGCTCTAATGAGGAAAATAGCTGATAATTGAAATTGCAAGTCTACAAGAACCTCTAGAAGAGCAGCACTGAGAGACCCAAATGTGAAGCTGTCATCTGTCCTGCAGCAAGTGCTGGACAGGTGCTGGTCATGCGGTGTATCAAACTGCTGGAAAGAAATCTGATACTGCAGTGGTGGATTTAGTGTTAGCAATAGGATAGAAAGAATAGAGACAGCTGGGAAAAGCAGAAAAATGGTGATTTGAATACTGAATCCCAGCAGGCAGGCAGAAATGGATAGTGATACAGAAAGGTAAGTTTTGTGAGAAAGAAAGAGCAGGGAAATTAGAGAGCTCCTAAGCAGGGTTTGTGCATAGGAGGTGGGTTATTAGATTCAAGTGTGAGGAGAGTATTTTGGATTTGTTAAACTCTGCCTTGGCTGAAAAAACCCCAGTCTGTGTTCAAATGATCTGAGGATGGGAAATGTGTGATCATCCTGAGAGGAAGTAAGTTTTCTGAGAATGACAGATTTAACTTGAGGACTAGTTAGAAAAAAAAAGTCTCAAAACTTCAAAGAAGAATAAAGGGTTGGAATTTGATGGAATAAGGTACACCCTTTATCTGAATGGCAGGAAAATCCTGGAGCATTTCTCCATTGAGGTGATTTGCTAGAAGACCTGGTGTCCTTGAATTCTGTTTGAAGTAGACTTTGGTCTTCTGGTCTTACATAAGAAAAAGCTTTTTAATAGCACGTGAAATATAAGACACTGGATATATATTTTCCTGTGGCCTCAGAAGGAAAATGAGTGCTTTACCTGCTGGTAAAACAATTCAAGTAGACTCCTCCACCTTTGTTTTTAAAGCCTCACCTGGGTGTATTCAATAATCTCTGTTGAAATCAACCAAACTTGTACCAGTTTTCACAGTATCTGGAGTATCTCACAGGAGTTCTGGGTCCTGGAACATGGCAGAAAATTTGCAGCAGAAACCATTGTCAAAACTTAGCATAACTTTTCGACATCATGTTTCAGCTTGCTGCTTCAGTACCATGGCTTTCTAAAAGTTCGGACAGCAAATGCATGTTTTAATAATAAAACTCTGAAAAATACCCTTTCATACTTTTATGTTTTTTAAATCTAATTTTTAAAGGAATACGTGAATAAAGGTTAAGCCTGTCCTATTGAGTACAGTGATTCATTTTACAGTATGCATGTTCCTCTCTATACTTTTTCTGCCAGGGAAAAGAACACTTAAGCACAGCTTGTTTTAGAAACCTGTTTCTATTTTCTACTTGCATTACACCCTGAATAGCCATGCCAGCAGTAACAACAGATCCATGCTAGATTACCCCATACTGGTCTCAGAATAACTTCTATATGATGGAATTAAGGAATTGCAAGTGTGGTGCCAGAGAAATGGATATTGCACGGTACCCTTTTTGTTGACATTGCGTGGGGCTTAAGAGATGGCCCTTACCTCATTTCCTGCCATTGCCATCAGAGGAATTACTTGTTGCTGATTTTCTGCCTTTTATTAGTGGGGTAATTTCTTCATTTATTATCCTGTTTGGACATCATTTGTGATTTCCATTCTTTCATTATAGCCCTGTGATGAGTTTTTTCTTGAGATGGAGTAGGAAACTTGTTTGGAAAACTTGTGTTATTGTAAAGCCACTGCAATTTACTGCAAGATTGTCCTTAGTCTGACTTGTGATTAACCATAAATCCCTGTTAGATACCCTTTCAATGGCTGTGTCATAGCCACAGCACTGGCAGGAATCCTCCTGATGGAATAAGGAAATGTGTGGTTGAAACCACTGCAATGGTTAATTCTGCTCGTACTCACTAAAACTGATCTTGGAGGAATACCACTAACAGAAGATGAACGTTGTTTTCAGAAATCACATGCATCTTTTACTTCTCTCTCTCTCATAACTATTGTACAATTTTTTCCACACAGCCATGGACACAGAGCAGACAGGTAACGTGTATCCCATTGCTGCTGTTTGTGTGTGTGTATGAGCTGTGCTTCTGTGCAGCTGAGCACGTGTCCCTAACAAGTTCATGCTGTAACAACCCCATTTAAGCATTCAGCTTCTAGTCTTTGTAATAGAAACAGAAAATCTTTACACTTTGGCTTAAAATGATAAACAGGTAGCGCTCTGGAGAAGATGTGTTGTTTTTCTAACTCCTTCTTGTTTGAAATTGATCTGCTTCTTCATGAAATAGCATTTAGCTGCCATAAAAACACCTCCTTAATTAACTAATTAAAATGTCATTTTAGAGGCAAAATTTGTTGTTTGCATGTCTTTGTTGTGCTGGCAAAGTGTCTATAATAAATAAAAAACCTAAAGATTTCATTCCAAGTGTCTTATGCTGAAGTAATACTGCATGTTGTCTCTAAAAATATGTTTATTAACAAAACACTGAAGTAGCTTTGAAATGTTTTGCATAAATGCAGGAGGAATTTGCTTTAAAAGTCTTTTTCCCTTCCTTTGATTTGAAAGATTTTCACTCTTGTCCCACTTCTTTCTGCTAGAGAAGAGCTGATATGTGTGTCCTGACTGCTTAGCACATTGCTTGCCTTGATTGCATCAGCAGAAAATAGCCCAAGCATGAAGGGGTGTGCTGGAATTTTCTAATTGAGAAAGATATTTTCTTTTAACTTGGTCAAAATGAAAATTCTGAAGTTATTTCAATACATCATTTAGGTAATTCAGTAAAAAAAAAAATGAAGCTTTTCTTTTGCAAGAAATGAGTGACTTGTGCAGCAAGAAACAGAATGTTTTGCTTTGGAACTGAGGATCCAAAGTGAGGTTGAATCATTGAGCTAAATATTTCCCCAGTGCCTCTGTATGTTACAAGAAGCTCAGTGAAGATCATTAAAGTTTGGTGTTCAATCCCTTACCACAGCATGCAACAAGTTTGTAATGCTGATAGTTGTTTTTCAGGGTTGAGAAAGGAATTCCATTTCACTTGAAATTATTTTGAGATTGTTCTTTTACATTTAATTGTCTTGCCAGAGAAAACATCACCTGTGGCTAAATGGGGTTTAGCTGTAGCATACGCATGCAATAAAAATCTGCATTACAGACTTACTATTTTTTTTAATGCATGAAGCACGAGTCTTTTAAAAACTCTGTTGACATAATATTCTTTCAGTGATGTGGAACAGTGAGTTTGTTTCCCTCTCATTCTAAGATGGATGGCAAAGAGTGGTGTCTATCAGTGCCTGAAAATAAAAGGAACTAGAGCTGGAAAAACTGCAAACAGGGGTTTTTGTCTTGGTGGGCACTGAAAGTTTTTCTGGAGATGAGGCTTCATGGGTATGGGTGGTGGGATGAGAAATACTGCAGTGAAGATAACAGTTGAGGTTTTTATAATCACTATTTCAAACCTGTACCAAACATCCTATTTTATAATGCACTTGCATAAATTCACTGTATCTATGTGAACCAGTCCCCCCATCCCCCCCATCATTCCAAAGCAGGTTAGAACTGTTCTAATTCAGCTTCATGTTATGACCAGTTACTGATAATCTGCTGCAAGAAAAAGCCCAAGCAAATGGAAACTGATGTGAGGAAGACTTTATAATGCCCATCCCATTGTGCAACAGGACATGGTTGTCCATTTTAAGGACACAAAATGTGGGAAAATAGATCAGGGACAGAAAAAGTACTGTGAGACTGACCTGAATGTTCAGTTTCCATCCTCACTGAGATTGGGTTTGGGGGAAGAAGAGGGTTTCAGGGAGGGCAACACTGATTCTTCTCAAAGCTTTTGTGTAGTTCCTCAATTCCTCAGTTTTGACATTGGCAAAACAAGACGTTTCTGCAATATCTCCACAGTGTTTTGGATGTTTTCCCTGAGGGACATGTTTATTTGGCTACAGTAGGGAAATAACTACTAGTGTTACACTGACTGGAGGAGAAAGGACCCTAGGTGAGCTTTCTGTGATTTACATCTGTATTTCGAGTGGGCCCCTTGGCTCTGTTCCTATCTGCTGTTGTGGGTTTAATTTCTCAGGCGTGCCAAGCAATGTGCTGGGCAGAATGCCCTCTGAGAAGGTAAACAAATTAATCTGCTTTCAGTTGATTCTTGATCTAATGTGATTTTTTTGTCCTCAATCTGAATCTTCATTTGCAAGACAAGGAGCTGCGTAAGTATGTTAGGCGTGAGTGTCTTTTTCAAAGAAGTTTGCAAGGAGCTGTTTTTATTTCTCTGTTACAGAAACTCCAAGTTTTGTACAGCTAAAAAGCATCTACTTAATGCAGGATTCTGGTGCCCCTTTGCTTTATCTTTTCCAAGGTCACCTAGTTTCGCTTTTCAAACTTATTCTAACTGTTTTTCCACAAGTGTGATTGTAAATAGGATACCTGATTTATCTGAATAACTCAATACATTAATAAAAGCATGATGTTAGGAGATATGGAAGAGAAAATTGCTTATTTCTCTCAAGAATTAGCCACAATGTGTTCCTGACTGTAATTTCCCTCACGTCTTTTCCCCAGAACGGATGGACGCCGCTGGTCCTTGGCCTCCCTTCCTTCATCTGGATATGGAACAAACACTCCCAGTTCAACAGTTTCAGTAAGTGACACAGACTTTTCCAAGCAATTCAGTTTGTACAAATACACCCTAACAAATCAGCTTTTGAGTCTCTACTAAAATACTGGATCTTTCTTCATTGTTTTGCTAACATTATTTAATATACTAATTATTTTAAAAATTATTTTAGTTATTGGTTCTGCTGCTTTTTCCCTCCATTTCCCAGCTCCTATCATCTTGCAGTTTGCCTTTAGCATTGGTGAAATCCCAGTGCAGCACTTGGCTCGAGCAATCATTTGAAAGGCACAAAGTCTCCAAAGTGGCAGGACTCAGAGATAGTGCATAAATACCTTCCAGCTCTCAGCTTTTTGTAACTGGGAAATGAAACTCCTGTCTGCTTTCAAGTACTTAGTCTGAAAACCTCTGCTATCAGGCTAGCAGAAAGAAAAACTGATAAGCCACATCTGTTATTCAACTCCAATAATTTGAACCTCCTAATGAAGCTTTTCAGTTCTTACAGCCATCATTAGAAAGGCTGGTTGCAGTGTGCTTGAGTTCTGTCAGTAATACCACTAAGCTGGCAGCACCACGTTAACCCTTGTAACTCTTGACATGCTTCCTAAAATGAATCTCACTCTTTAGTTTAGGTCAGCTGGGTGTTGTGGTTATCCACGAGGACCTTGCAAAGACAAGCATAGAAACATTAGAACTCTGAAGGCTGCCAGTACAGACTTAATGTAACATGCTTTAGTATGTGTGTTATGGTGTCTTCAACTGTGTGGTAACAAATCACTGCCTCTTTCCATAATACTGATCACTTGGTTTTGTATGAATTATTTATTTACACTACGTTCCTAATAATAAACACCTTCATTAATTAGGACTCAGTACTCCACGTTATGCAGATCTTACTCTGTATCACTGTTTACCTTGTGAACTGTTCTAAGTTCATCCATAAGCTTTCTAGTGCCTCTCAAATACATTTATCAGTTTCTTTGGAGGTGAGTGTTAAATGCAGTCTATATAGAAAGAGAAGAAATTGGGGTCAAAAGTTTCCTATTAGTGTGAATTGATATGATTAAAATTTGATTTTGCAATGTTAATCTTATCTCTATAACTTCATTTGTTCAGACACATTCTTGCAAACTCTAGTTCACGCAATTTCTATCATTAGTTATCTTTTGAACTTCAAAAAGTTTTTTCTTGTTGAGTTTGGGGTTTTTTTTGTCTCCTTAGAAGGCAGATGACTCGATTTCAGTATGCATACAGATATGTGGGTAGTAGCACAGAAAAATGTAGTAGGATTCATTATCAACATGAAAAAGATGTCCCTGGTTTCACTGCCACACATTATTATATACTGAAGTATCTAAGAGCAGCTGTTAAAAAGGGGCTCTGCTTTCGCCTTTATAGTCTTAGGCGAGATGTTCATGGGCATAAGTCATGTCTAAGTCCTCTTCTGGGAGCAAGCTATGGAGCGTGGAGCAAGTACAGTTACTTTCCATATGGATGGCATCCAAATAGTTTGATCATTGGTAGTCACTGTGACAGCTTCCCATTTGCTTGTGAGGATGACACCTTTGGAAGCCAAATTGCAGTTTTTCAAGAGTTTGTAGTTTGACCAGACTTCAGGTGTATGTCCATGGAGAGAGCAAAAGTAACAACACCAAAAATCTCTTGGAAGTATCAGTTCTTGCTTTGAAATCAAGGCTACTTTTAGAAAGTTCTCAGCTTTCTGGCATGGGAAATAAAGCATATTTGTCTCTTGTCATGTTCCCAGAAATAGACAGATCATTTTGATTGATGTTTTCCCATAAGAAAACAAACAAACAATCCAACAAATCTGAGATAGACATGTCATATAGAAAGCATCAGTTCAAATGGTAATTTTTTGAAGTGTGAGTAACAGGGAAGTGTAATGAGAAGCATAAAGCGATGTGGACCTGAATTCACCTTCCTGCAGGAAATAGGTTGAAACATGTAATTCCAAGAGCTTTATTCTTTTTTCATAAATGACTGAGTTTCTCATCTCTGGTCCTTTTGCTGGTTCAGTGGTACAATCTAGAGAGACATTGAAATGGGCTGTTTAGTAAGTAGTGATGCAATTGTTGGAGGTATTAAACCTGGGATTACATTTCTAAGCCAATCCTATTATCACAGCATTTCACAGATTAGAATTAATTTGAATTGATCTGAGTAACACCTTAAAGTTGATAAGCAGTGTTATTCCTGCGTAGACTTTGAAACTGAAGTAAGAGGTAGTGAAGGGGCTTGTCAAAAGGACACAATGAATTAGTGTAGAATTAAATTCATAGCTGCAGATATGAATTTAACAGAAGTTTGAGCTTCCATTTCATATGATCAGTCCTCAAGATTACGTTTCTTTCTCAAGCAAGATAGAAGGAAGCCAGTAGACATCCCTTCTGGTGTTTGTGTCAGTGGGAAATGAAACAGCAAGAAGGGCAGTGTCTGTTCTGTATCCTGCTGGTTGAGTTTTGTATGAGAGCAAGAGCTGACCCTCATCTCTGTGGTCATAGATCACCTGCTCTACCAACCTACTGAACAAACCAAGGCATTTACCTAGTCTAAGGTCAGTGAGAACCTGTAGATTGTGCTTTATTTTTTGCTTCCAAATGAGGTATGACACTTAAATAAAAGACAAACCACATTTGCCCTTTCCATACAAATAATGAAGACCAGATGTATCGTCAAACCAATACTGAAAAAGCTGGAGAAGACCTTTCAAGTTAGGTGAACATAAAATAATTGGTTAGATGGGCCAATATACAATTATTTTTAAGCAGTTAATCTGCTATTCATTTTTTAGATGGAGAGTTAGTTTATAAGCAACTGTAGTATAGCTTGGTTTTTTTTACTGGAGAAGAGTTGGCTAATTCTGCATCTGTAATTAAGACACTGGGGGATATTTGTATTAGTCTGCTGCAAATATTGAGTACTGTGATGTGATTACCTGAAAATCAATACATCAGAAGTGTTTCAATTTTCTTTCATGCTTTTTCATTGAAAGGTTGTATGCCTTAATACTGCTAGAGAAGCCCTTGGCAGGGAAAAGTCCATGGTCTTTATCTTCAGGGCTTTCATTAGTTACTCTCTAGAATTCTAAACTTCGTGATCTGATTTCTTTTAGGGAGAGGAAGTGAAGGGAGGATTTTGTTGGGCTGTCCATGGGTTGACTAGCACGGCTTCCCCAGTGATTTTTCTGTTGGGAAACATAAAGTTTTTTAATGGTTTTTCTAGATTATAAGTTTTGATTTTTCTTTTTTCTAATTCAAGTAACTATGTGCTAACCTTCCTTAATTCGTTTTGAATCAGACATGTATTTGCAATGCCAGAACTTGGGTATCTGCTAATGCAGGTTTGTAAGATGAAGTCTTTAGTACTTCCTGCTCTGCTGCCGGATCTGTATTATTCACCATGGATGAGATTTCAGCTGCTTTCAAAAGTTACTGATTTCAGTAACTTTTCCTTTGAGGATTTTTCATAGGCAAGTTCTTCTTCCTGCTCCTTGTATTGTTTGAGACACAAAGAAAGACATCAAAGAAATCTCTGAAAATCAAAACAGGACCTGCATAATTCTGTACTTAACGGAGACAATAGTCACTGTATTTGGCATAAACAGTTTGAGCAGAACAGCTGTGGGCAAAGGGACAAATACCCACACTCTGTCTTGGCTTCAGTGTGGGATAGACCAGTGCAAGCTGATACACCACCTGTGTAATCATCAGTGTGTGCACACTGGGCTGGAAGTGACTTCCCAGCATGATCCCTCCACCTAGACCTGCCTGAAAGAAAACGTTGGAAGTGGTGGCTTCCAGTTCCAGGCACGCTTGGGAAGTTTGTGCACATCCCAAGGCTTTCAAGGGGGTTTTTTCCTGTAAATGTCTCTGTGCAGTGCAGTGGAAGCGGATCTGGGATCTGGAGCCAATTAAATTTTTATCTAAGGATAGGATCTTTATGTTTACAGGTTTTTATATCACCTGATTTTATGTTGCTTACAATACTTAGAATAATTGCACCATTTGACCAGATGCATTCTACGTAACTTGTTTATCTCAGATTTGTTGGTTGATTGGGTTTTTTCCCTCAGAAAATGTCAATCCAAATCATCTAGCTATATGGCAAGAGACAGATATGCCTTCTTTCCCATGCTTGGTGAGTTAAAACTTGGTCATGTGTTATATCATATATAATTCCCTCCTACCAATACTTCTGGTACTGGGATGTGGTGCTTCCAGTCTGAGTGAGTGTTACTGTAGCAAAAGGAAAAGTTTTTCTGCTGGAACAGTGTACATAATTCATTTCATCAGATAATAAGGAGCTGTGGAACTTAGGTCAGGGTGATTCTTTTAATAAGGCCCACTGGTGTTGTTCAGTGCTACTCTGATTATTCAGCACCTTTTCTTCTCCTTTTTCCCTTTTGTTTTGAAAGAGAATTTTTAATTTCTCCTTACGTGATTTATTTTCTTACTTCTGTGAAATGGAAAGGGGCATTGAAGAATCACGCACACAAAAAATACATTTGTTAGCTGACCTTCAGCTTTTTCCCCTGGAACGTCCAACTTTGATGTTATTAGCATTTGCCACAAATATTTGTTTTAATCTCAGGCTTTATGAGATCCACGAATTAAAATAGCTTCATGTCTATTATTATCACAGGACACGTGTCATATAAATGCATCAACTTATTTGCAGAAGAATAAGCTGTTTAACTCAATAACAAGAAACTCTGTTAATCTTAAAACAAAGTCAGATACTTTACTTTATTATTGCCTCCCTGGTTAGAGAAGAAGCCTGATGGGTAATGAAAAGGAGAAATAAAATCCTGACCATTTACAATAGCGATTTCCAATGAGAGCCAATAACCAGCAGAAAACTCTTAGGTCTACACAGCTCCATAGCATTCTGCATGCCAGTGAAACTCCTGAGCTAAGAGAGCATGAGGGAAAAGGAAAGAAAGTTGCTCACCACTCCAGGAACCTCCTTGTCCTTTCCTGAGTAGTGCTGGTACTCACATGTCTTCCTTTCCGTCTCCTGATAGTAAATTACCTGCATGATCAAATGTACTGGTTCCAGAATCAGATGCAGTGGTTCTCTAGCCCTCTCCCAAAGTTTTCCTGATCTCACCAGCTCTGTCATTGAATGTAAGGGTTGGCTTAGCCTAATGATTACAATAAGAGAGGCACCTGGTCTGATAAATAGCTTTCTTTTCCGCTGGAGTGCACAGTGTCTGGCAGAATCCGTTCCTCTTCCATTCATTAGCTGACCCCTATGCATGCGTTTAGTGCATTTCTTTTCTGTATTTTTTTCTGTACTCAGTCATCATGCTCATCTCAGGAGAAGCTGCACCAGCTGCCCTTTCAGCCCACGGCAGATGAACTTCATTTCCTGACAAAGCATTTCAGTACTGAGAGCATCACTGATGAGGAAGGGCGCCATTCTCCAGCCTTGAGACCTCGGTCTCGCAGTCTGAGGTGAGCTTTGGATCGTTTCCTGACTCTTTAAGATGTTGGACACATGTATTGCATTTCTTTATGTGCTTTGAGATCTAAGAATTGTCATTTGTAGTTGCTTTGTTACATGTTTTTTGAAACTATTTGAATCAACATTTAACTGACCTCACCTGATCAGAAAGGATTTTTTTTCTCACATTTGATGCTGAGGTTTTGGATTGCAAAGTGGTTGGTATACTCTGCTTTTGTATTTTCACAGTAACTCTATGAAAACACAATCCACAAGTGTCTCAAACTAAATGCATAGGATGTAGATTTCCTTTAGTGAAGTTTCTTCTCAGAATTTTGCTACAGTGTAACATAAGGATGTGGTTATAACCACTTTTAATAACTTTTCTGGCAGTGTTTCTGAAGGGGTATGAAAACCAGAATAGATAAAGTCAAAAGCTTAAATGGAATTGCACCCCAGAGCAGTTTTGTAACAGCGCTGAAAACATTTCTCCTGCATTAGTAGTTGAATAATTTTACTGTTGCTTCAGAGAACTGGTTGTTCAAAGATAACTATCCAGGATTATTTCCTTCTATAGTTGGTTTTTCCATACATAAAACCAGAAACAACTAGAATTTCATCTTTCATGGAATTACAGAAGGGCTGAGGTTGGAAAGGGTATCTTGAGGTCATCGTGTCCAAAGCCCTGTTCAAGCAGACTGCCCAGGATCATGTCCATAGGGCTTTTGAATATCTCCAAGGACAAAGATTCCTCGAACTCTCTGGGCAGTCATTCTTGCAGATCTCTAACAATTATATGGAATAAATCCACAAACATTTTGTATCATGGCAAAAGCCTTTAAGTTTTGCCTTTAGTGCTGGACCAAGTGAATGAAAGTCTAGGGAAAGTCCAGACACACCTTGTGAAAGAAAAGGGTTTTTACAAGCAGGGTTGAAGGAGGTGAAATCTTCATTCATCTGAGGGTGTCAGAGGTGGATATCACCTTTAAATTAATGGACAATATTCACTGCCTCTGCCAGCTGAAAATGCTGAATCAATGTGCCCAGCTCAGGACCTGGGTGAGAGTCTGTAAAAGGAGAAGGTGAAACAGGCCAGCATAATAACAAAACCCATGGTGAATATCATGTCATGGCAGAGCTGACCTTTCATGATGATTTGTAATTATTTGTATGTTCTGAACTTCAGTGCAGGCTGCATGGTAATTGCATATGGATCTGCTAAGTGTAGTTACACAGTAATCTACAGGAGCAGGTGAGTACTGTGGGTAGTGGCACACTTAGCCAGCGACCTCCTCAGTGCCATGTAGTAAAACACTAATTACACAGCTGGTACTAAGCCCCTTTGAACAATAGTTCTACTTCAGTCCTCGTGCTGCCACTCTTAACGCTGGCTCCTGCTGAGTAGTGTAACTGTAGTGGTACTAATTCTCTAGAGGTGAGGCAGCTGCTGTAGGTAGACAGCACATGCTAAAGCAATTATTGTCCTTTAACACAGGTGTAATCCTGTTGTAGAGGGCACTTTTGCTGATGCAAGAATGATATACACAACCATGTGAAGAGCCCAATTTTATTTTCTTCCTTGTTAGTATGGGTTATCAGGTTGCAGAGAATTTTGCTTCTGTGAGCCAATTTGAAGCAGACTTCTCATGGAGTGGGTTTATAATTTGTGGTAGGATGAGATTAATTCAGTGTGTTGTATAACTGATTAATCTTCATCCTCTCTTGAATACTTTTTCTAGCTCTCTCTGGTTTTTATTTTATTTATTTTTATTTTTATTTTGTTTTCTCTGTGGTAATGGCCAGCCTCACTGGTATTCCAAACCTTAGAATGAAGTAATTTAATTTTTTCGACTTACTGTGCCTCATTTGGTTTTCATTTTGCTTATTGCCAATACTGTGATGCTGTGTGGCTCTAAAGCCCCCTTGCCACCACCAAGCATTCACACTGGCCCTTGCACCTCCAAGGAAAATTGATATCTTAATCCAGCCAATTGGAGCAATGTTTGCAGGAGCAAAAACCCTCTTTGACAGAGGGCAGCCTGTGCTTGTAAACAAGCAAGTACTGAAATACATGAAGACCAGACCTTGTTCACTGCACAAAACTTGCTTATTTATTTGCCCACACCTTAGAGTTAGCTCACTTGGTGAGAAGATATTTTCACTTACTTAAAAAAATAAAAGCTGAGAACAGCTTTTTTTTTCAACATTAAATTAAATTAAGCAGTAATTTCCTAAAAATGTATTTTTTCATAAGCATTCAATGGTCTTGTTTGATCAGCTTTAATGAAAAGCAGATGAACAAAATACATCAGACATTTGCCTTAATTGGCAGCCATGGCTTTGTAATTTAAGAGATGATCTGATTGTTAATGTGTATTCATTTTTCATCCTGTATGACTGCAGCCTTATATCTCTTTTTGAGAGAGGATCTGGCATCTTGAGATGTCACTGTCAAATGCCGGGACTGTTTTTTTGTCTCTATAACCCAAGATTTTTTTTTTGAAGTGTCAGATGATCCTTTTATACTCCTAGATATAGGATATTGCCTAGGTGTAACTTTTGGGAAAATATACTTACTTCTTTGGCTAGAAATGTACCATTTTCTTGTAGCTAGCTGCAAATGTTTTATTCATACAGAGCACTCTTAATGATCAAACTGGATGATAAAACTAACAAAGTGTGCAGTCGTGGAGGGTGCACTGACAGGTTGGTAGCACCTCTGTTGCTTGAGGTGTTCTGCCAGTGTGCCTTGAAGATACTTATCTTTTATCTAAACATGCCTTATTTGAAATGCCTGGAATTTCTGCCCTGAAGAAATGGCACTGGTTCTTTGCCAGCTGTTTTCCTATGCAGGGGGAAGGAGGAACACAACACCAACACTGGAATGTGAAAGTGTGACGTCCTTACAAAGCTGCTTGCAAAATCCAGGAGCCTCTTCTCTCATCTGTCTCAACAAGATCCAGTACTCATGTGCTCAGTCAAAGAACATATTTCCATGTGACCCCCCTGTTTTGGTGCTTGCAGTGTGTCTTCAGTAGAAGAAAATATTTCTTTATTACCTGCAGAAGTAGTTCCTAAATATCATCTCTCAACTGTTCTCCCTCTTTTTCTTTTTTTTTTTTTGTAATGCAACCTTCAAATTCTTCAAGTTATTGACCAACAGAGAGATCCCCAGGCTACATTCGCTTTGTTTAGAACAACCCTGGGCTTTACCTGAACAAGATCTTTTCTCCCTGGAGTAAAATGCATGAAAAGTTGTGAATTCTTGCACTAAACTTGGCATCATTACTCTTTTTAAGTTAGAGTTGCTGCCTTCCATCTTTACCCAGTTCTCTTTACTTGTCATCTTTAGCAGTTGCTCACATGTGGGAATGTGTGGAGAATGTCAGAGATAAAAGTAGAGTTAACTAATAATGGCTTTTTCAGGAGCTACCTTTGTGCAGTCACTCAGCCCACCAATCTGCCCATTTTTCTTGATCTCTTTTTGTATTTCAGGATAATGTTGTCTAGGGAAAAAGGGCTGAAGATTGTTGCAGTGAATTTTTGTATAGTTGAAGTAGATGAGATCATCCTTAATCAAATATGCTTCTTCATCATCTCTTTGCTGGGTAGTGCTTTTTAAATGCAATCCCCCAACCTGACTTTCAGCACTCTGGATCCTGCCATTAAGAATATACAGACAGAACTCCTGGAAAATACCAAAAAATACTTCTGATGATAAAATGCCCAAGAAGGAATAGGTGTTGTGAAAACCAGTGGCCTACATAGTCCATTTTTATCTTTCATCCTGCAGGTTGTGGGGCTCTCTCAGTGCACTTTAGAGGCAGCTTTAACCACTTGAATAATCCTGGTGGGTTCATCACTGCACGCTGCTGCTCTCAGACAGCACTGTCCACCACAGGTTGCAGAGCAGGGATTCACACCCCCATGGATTGGGGGAAGGATAATCATTTTGTATTCCACTGCATAAGGCAGCTGTTCCTTCTGAAAACATGTTCTGACTGCATTACAGATAATGTTGGTCTCTTTGTTTTCTCTCTCAAGACAGTGAGTCCTGTGAACTTGACTTGAAAAGGTTCTTCAAAGTGATTGGTTTTAAATTTATTAACTTTTGGGTTCACTCACAATTTTTGTGGTTTTCTATTATGAAGAAAACTGGGTATTCTTATTTGTGCTTTGTACTGTTCATTGCTCCAACTTTCTGCTCTCATTCTAAAGCAGTCTCCGTCTTTGCTGGCATGCATAAAACCCCTGAAATATTGGAAAGAGCAAGTTGCAGCCCCTGCTGCTGGGGGAGTTTTCTGACTTTCAGATTAATGTAATTTTCATTACCTCAAATATTTAAATATTTATTTCTTGGGAGAAGAGGAAGGCTCACCTTCAGCAGAAGGCTTCTCTTAGTGCCTACTTTTATCCAACTTTAGCTCTCTAGTTTTCAAATTCCTTATGTGTCTGGAAATGACAGAAAATTAAAGCCTATAGTTTTAAGTTTCCTATGAGAGCTGATTTTGGTCATGTCATGTAAATACAACCTAATTAAGCCTTTATGTACAGGGTGAAAGCAGAGGAAAGCACAGTGCTTTTAGCTTCTCTGCTTTTTCCTAATAAATACAGCTGTTACAGTGAAGGAAAAATTACATATTTATAAACATCTTGGTTGTATTTAGTCACACTTAAACTAGATTTTGTAAGATTTAAGTTATTGCTATAAATGTTGCTCCTTGAAATAGCTGTCTATAAGTTATTTTCACTTTTGAGCATCAGATAAGGACACATGAGTTTTGACAAGTTGAAGGCAACAGAAATCTTTGTGGGAGATAAATATCCCTGAAAATCCACCACCACATCATCTCATAAAGTGGAGGGAGCATGAAGAAAGGGAAAAGAGAGAGTAGTTTTTCATTCTGCTGTTAAGCTTAGGGGGACAGATATTATTCTTCTAATGTCTGCTCTGCTGAAATGAAAAACTCACTGACAATAATAATTTCTTTGACCTACCTATCTGCACCAAGAAAAGGGAAGGAGCCTGCCTTTTGTCTTAAAATGTTATGCACGTGCACAGCATGTATCCTCTGTTTTGCAGAAAATAATCTGTTCCTTTGAGAGGCTTGAAATGTTAGACTGGTTTAGTTCTGTCTGTGAAATTTTTGGTGCTGGATAAATGTGTGAAGCTTTTGCATTTGAAAAGATGCCATGCCAGTAAAATGTATTAAACTGCTTTTATCTTTTTTCCAAATTTCCCTGTGTTCTCCCTTGGTGGCATTCAGTTATCTGCCCAGTCCATGTTTCTTCTTCACCTGGTTGTGTCCCAGAGGTGCTGTGAAGTACCCAGCAGTGCTTGGCAGGCAGCCTTTGGGTAGTTACTCAGGTATCCAGCTAATAGTTCCCAAGCTAAGGATCAACATTAAAAATTATGGTGCAGTATATTATGTTGCAGTCTTGCTATAGTCAGCTAGACATTTAATTTGACTTGGTATGTGGAGCAAATTTTATTTTGGATGACAATGTGACCCTTGATCCGAGGTTTTATCCAGAGTGTTTTGGGTACTCTGTTGTTTTAGTTGGTAAAAAGTGGCATTGATGAGCTTCCAGAGGTGAGAGACAAAACTGCAAATGCCCAAGAAAGCTGAGGGTTTTTAAATATTCACTTTCTTGCCAATTCGTGTGCGCAGAAATTATTTTGTAAAAAACAAAAGCAAACCCCATAAATTCTCCTATCATCATGGTTCTCCCTAAGGAAATGCGACATCAGCTGGCAGGACAGCTCAAGGAGCCTGATTTCTGCATAGCTCCTAATTTCCTGTATCCATATGAATAAAGTGCCTTGAAAGCAAAAGGCAAAATCCCTCATGTTTCACTTTAGCCCTAAGACAGCAAATACTTAAGCATGCACAAATTTTAGTGTTAAAATGAAGTATGTATGTGCCTCAGTATTTCTGTGTAAGTATCAAAGGGTTTCTATATGCTTGTAATTTACACCTCACTTAGATCGCACAGAGAAAAATTACATTAGAGAAAAAAAAAATTCTTCAATAACTGTGTTCACCAAGTCCTTCAGCTCCAAATGAAGTACCAGTGAACAAGTGTCGTGTTTGTGTCAGCCCGTTTGGTCTTAGAGAAAAAAGGATAAGGGTAGCAGGCTAGATGTGCAGGGGAATTTGCTTATAACCCTGCAGCTTAAATGTTCTTACCCTTCTATTTAATTATGTCATACATTACATATGAATATAAATGTAAGTTTCTTTTTAAAGAAAATTCTCCTTGATTAAAAATAGTTATCTACCAAGCTAAGGGAAGTTGATGAAAATGTCTTTTTACTTCCTATTCATAACATCCAAATCAGTTTTCTTCTCCTTCAACATAAGGATTCGGTGACAGATTTAACCTGAAGTGCATTTTCTCAAGCTAAGGGATAAACAGTAATAAAAACAAGACACGATGTAATTAATGGAATTTCAGTACAAGGCATGAAAGGAGTTTGGTACTGCTACAATCTGTGAGCCAATGAGTTAAATTTTCTTTGAATTATTAATGTATGTTGCCAAAATAATGTTTTTCCTCTAAGTAGGTTAGCAGCAAGGTAGTAACTGTAATGCATTCCAAGTTTCAAATGCATTTATTCCATTTAGAGAGATTAATTTCATCCTTCACTAGGAAGTTTGAAATGTTTGAACTCATTCAAGATAAAATTGTATCTTTTGACATAGAGTATTTTTAGCAGTATTTAATACTCTTAAAATTGTAAAGACAATGATCATGTAAGATGCCAAAGAATTGAAGCCCTTGCTTGTCTTGAACGTTGAAAGAAGGTAGCTGGAGAAATGAGCTGCTGCAGGCGATCTGTAGCTGGGGATTATCTGCATTACCTCATCTGGCTGTTCTCGGTGGCAGAGTGAGTCAGAGCCCTGCATACCATCAGATGTGATGAAACGAGATGCAATCCTTTAAAAAAACCCACCCAAACAGTAATAGAAATGCAGCTTATCAAGATTTAGTGTCCTCTTTTTTTGGCGTACCTTGAAGTTTCTTGCTAACCTGGGCATAGATGCATATGGATCCATGGGGTAACGTGCATCAAGGGAGTGCAGCTTTCATAAAAGTACTCTGTCCCTGTTGCCTGTGGTATTTGTATATAAGATTTAGCTGAATAACAGTGCTCATGCATCCCTCCTCTAGTGCAGTATCCTTCAGACAAAGGAAAACAAATCATCTCTATTTCCTCACTTCCTGTTGCTCTGCTCCCTTCTGGCACTGGAGACTCCAGAGCTCACTGTGATTTCTTTTGAAGTAGGGCTGCTCCCACTGCCATGGAGGAGAGTCACAGAATGAGAGGAATAACAAATGTATCTGCAGGAAATGCACTGGCATTTTACAAGCTTCTGTGTTAGGGTTTGCATGCACTGGAAACAGGGTGGGGTTCTGCCAGAGCCTGTGTGGGCACAGGGATGTCAGCAGTCTCCAGGTGACTGCAGACTGTCATTGCTTGCCAGGATCTTCTCTGAAGTTCAGCATCTGCACATTACTAAAGTGAACTCAGCGCTTTGGAAGGTCTACAGTCAATGTGGCAGCATTATGATCAGCACTGGGTTTTGAAAACTTTTGGTGTGATATCTGTAAATGATAACATAATTTCTTTTCTCCTCTAGCCCTGGTCGCTCTCCAGTTTCCTTTGACAGTGAAATAATAATGATGAATCATGTGTACAAAGAAAGGTTTCCAAAGGTAAAGAATCACTTTTTGAATAATACATTCAATGAACTTGTGTCCAAGCTCAGAATTAGTTTGTAGTGCTTGTTGGAGAAGGAGCCCAGCTCTTACATCTCATTTCCAAGCAGTGCTGTTTGCTGAGAGTTTGAAGCTGCCTCCTCATCTTCATATGTTAATTCTGCAGTAGAAGAAATAGATTTAGTATACATAGAGATTAGGATGGAAAAGGCTGATTTTTTTTTTTGGTATCTATTTCATATTTGCTAAATTTCTAATGTCTTCTACTGGCATGAGTAATTCTCACGAGAGTGGGAAGAAGGGCCATGCCTTGGCTTTTTAAAAACCTGAATATTGAAACCTGTGGAAGCAAGTTAAAAGTTAACATCTCATTGAAATGAGTGTAGAAGATTGTGTATCCCACAGCTGTCAATATGGCCATTCCTTCCTGTTCCACCATCAGCAAAAATAGATGTTTCTCTGGAGACAGGAAATCAGGGCTTATAGTGATAGAAATGCCGTGTGTTTATGGCTTGGGGCAATGATTTTCAGCTTCCACAGCCTTGTCTAAAAGTTCTGAAAACTGCCTCACATCTTACATCCTTACTCTGGAGACCCAGGGAGGAATACAGCCTCAGGACCAAGATATTTTTATGGTCATTTACATTTTCAGAAAGCGTGTTTTGATTCATTTTTGTTGTTTGCTCATGTGGACTTAACTTTTGCCCCTGATATGCTATCTTTATTCTCAGAAAACGCTACTGTATTTTGGAATATTTTTTAAGCCTCATGAAATTTGGAATTGCAAATGTTACTTTAGCACCCTACTTGTTTATGCTTTAAGGTCTGCTTTAGTAAAATTTAGGAGTAATTTCTCTTTATTCTGCACTTTTAGGCCACGGCACAGATGGAAGAACGGCTGGCTGAGTTTATTGCCTCGAATGCTCCAGAGAATGTGCTGCAATTAGCGGATGGGGTCCTAAGTTTCATTCATCATCAAGTTATTGAACTGGCCAGAGATTGCCTAGATAAATCACGTGAAGGTCTGATTACTTCTCGGTACTTTTATGAGCTGCAGGAAAACTTAGAGAAACTTCTTCAGGATGTAAGTGCCCTCTGGAAAGTAGAATATATTATTTTGATTGTAACTTTAACCAATAAGCCAGACCTTTGATTTTAGGAGAAACAGTGTGGATTCCGGGGAGGGGCAGGTGGCGGGGTGTCAGGAGATCTGAGATGTTCCAGTCTCCTGTTGATCTACTGTGGGTGGATTTGAGTAAATCACTTCACCTGTGAACTTTGTACAGAAATTGAATGTGAATATGAGTAAGTCAAAGGCAGTCTTTACCATTTATGAAAATTTGGTTTATTGAGATGAATGAAATTACTGAAATCTTTTTTTTTCATGAACTTCAGGACTCTGAATGACTTACTAGTTACAGTAGTGCCTTCAAGGAGTGAAAACACCATAGTTACTAGTGTTGCTGTAAATTTTTCACAATTTTCTTGAGCTGAACTTAATCCAGTTGCTTGTTCTTTGTACTTTGATGTGTTTTGTGGCATTCAAAGCATATGAAAATACACAAGGGGGCACAATTTTAATGCATGCTTAGTAGACTTCAGCTACTCATCAAAAATCACTCTTTCCCTTTAAAATGAAGGTAGTACTAAATTTCAGACATCTCTTAGAATTTATGCTGTAACTGTTGTGAAGAGTCAGTGCTATTGCCTGTCCAGACCTCTGTTTAGGAATATCTTCCTAGTCCTCTGCTTTGATTTAATGATACAGCAAGCTGAAAAAACAGGTTTTATAAAGATTGCAGTCTCAGATAGCAAATGCCGCAGAGACACCTGGAAACAGAACATCTGAAATACTTGGTTTTCTATTACAGTTCTAATTTATTTTATTTTTATTGATCAGTTTGCCAACCCACTGGCTATGAATAGCACTAGCTTGTGCCCCTTTGCCACTCTTTCCAGACAGTAGAAAAAGGCAGATGAATAAAAATACTACATTAATATAGAATTGTTGTATTAAAAAGCTTTGTGAAAGCTGCAGGAACTTCCCTTGTGTCAGCTAAATTTTTTGGCTACCTCATTTATATAAGTTTGGCTGTAATTTTTCTGGTATTTGTTATGCTTGAGAGAAGAATGACTCATGTTTGGATTTGTGGTGTTCTGCTTGGATGGGGAATATAATTTTGACAGACCAAGAGAGGTGGGGAATAACTTTTGAGGGGCTATATGATTGTCTGCCTATAGGATATCAGTAACCACTTGTGGATCCCCCTTGTATCTCCAGAGTCTGGAAGCAGGGTGTTTGCACACTTCAGCTGTGAAATAAGGGATCAGGCCTCTTTGGGTGGTGGTTTTGGAGTTGGAAAGGTTTCATTAAAAGTGGTTTTGTATGCTCAGCAAAATCCCGTACATTTCAGGGGCACAGGGGGACTATGCTGTGTTTTACTGCTTCTGGTAGCAGATCCTTGGAGCCTGAAATTCTTCCTCTCCCTGACTTTCCTCCTCTGTGTGAGGACAGTGATTTCTTACACCATAAGGAACTAAGAGAGCCATAAATTAGGGCTGGCCACTTCCAGTCTGCATTTTCAGTCCTGTCTTCCGGCCTGAAGAGGTTAATCAGGGTCTCAGAGGAGGTGTGGGTCAGATAAATCAGCTTTTTCCTTTTCTCCCCTTTCCCTCAGAACAAATCCTCAAAATACTCTTCTTAAATGTCCCTTTCCCCTTGATCCTACAGGCATTATCCTGCTGCTCTGAAATACTGGGAAAGGTGACATTGAACTGTTATTAGAGGAGATACATTGGTCATCTCTGAGCTTGTTCAGGAGTTGACATTCGGGGCTTTCTTTGCCTTCTTCCTCCTTAACATCTTCTGCAGAGCCGGGCCGAGAGAAGGGTCAGCTCTTCGGTTTGATTTATTTACTCTAGGAAGTAAGGTGGGCTAGAGGTGATTAAAAGAAAAGTTGAGAGAGGCAAGGGAGGCAGAACAGGCCACGAAGGAACAGAACAAAGACATTAAAAACTTCAGAGGAAAGCCAAAGGCTTCATTCCACATTTTTCTCATTTGGTGTTTTTTTTTTCCTGTCCTATGGCTTTTTCTGTTCCTTAGCTTATCTTTTAGATTTTAATATTTAAAAGCTACTTGTTTCCTCTGCTTGCCTAGTCTGTGCTTTGCCCTTCAGATTGCATTCTGCAAGGAAATAATTGGGCCATTTTAGTCAAAATATATAGAAATTGATGATCATACTTCTTTTGGAGGACTCACCTGAAACGTAGGACATTTTGGAGTCAAGTTTAGATTATTTTGAATTTGATGGCGGGATCTTAACCTTTGCTTAAGGTTGCAAAGTATCATAAATAATAAGTACATAAGTAATACCAATTAGAAGGTAATTCAAACAGCTGTTTGACTTGGGCAGTTGTATGGTCTGTGTAGCAGGTGATGGAATTTTATGGTATATTTTTATAACATATTGGAAGATTGGAAAGATGCTTTATTGGTGAATAATGAGACCAGCAAGTGGCAGAAATATCCACAGATTTTCTTACCATTTTACTGTGAAAGAATGGATTCTCCTGAAATTCTTTTTTAAGGTGTCGATTCTGATACCTGGTAACAAACTAAACTTGCACAGCACTTCAAACCGTAAAAAGGAAACTTGATTTAGTATATTGTAGTTTGAGTAAAAATGTAAACCAGACTGTTTGGGTATGCAAATGATGAGCTGTTTAAATGCACCAAACCAGAAAGCTTTTGGACGATTTTTAGATTCCAGCTTTTGTAATAACATGCCAACAAATCTCATTAGCTATGGCAAATGAGATCTTTTCCCTTGTTTGGAGCATGAAATACTGTCTTTTAGCCAGAAGAACTTACTGCATCATCGAAATAATCATGAAGTAAAAGTGAATTTTAGATACTTTCTTCATTTTGGAAAATGTGAACTTGAGTGTTACACTTCACATCAAAGTAAAAATACTAAGAAATAAGATAAAGCACTGATACAAAAAAGAATCTGTGACATTTGGTTCTTTACCTGTTGTCATGGTTTAGAACCTCAGGTTGCTGAGGAACAAAAGGTTATAGTCAGTTATTACTTGGCTGAGTCAATAAGGTAGAAGTAGCCAAAAGAAGTCTGATGACTGTTGCCTAGGTGTAGCCAGTTGGGCAGGAAGGTGAAGGATTGCAGGTGTTTCTGTGCATGGAACAAAAGGAGCAGGGGAGGGTATGAGTATTGTACAGCAGTGACTGATGCTGCACACTGCCAAATGGATATTCTGATTGGGGTTGCTTTCTTCGTAGGAGCCTGAGTGTAAATTTATCAGTCCTTGGCTTTGCAGATCTATTGTATTGGTTTCCATCAGTATATTAGCTCAATTACAGCGTTGTGACTTGCATATCACAGTTATTGGTCCTGCTGAACCCCAGGGGAGGACAGTGATTTTAATTTCATGCCCCAGCAGCCACAGTTAGTGACGGATGGGTCTTTCAGATGAGGGAATCGGTTTGTAAATTATCCATCGCTACCTCCTGTACACGTGTCACCGGCAGTGTGTGCAGGAATGGCATCAGCCTCTGCCCAAACCCCACTGGCTTCTCCCTCCTCCCCTTGGGAGGGGGGGAACCCCTGAGATGCCACCAGCAGCCTCGAGGCGAGCGCGTGGTGCTGGGGAAGCGCTGCTGAGGTGGCACAGCTGTGCCCAGCTCATGGGAGCGGCAGGTGGTGCTTGGCTGGACAGCCCTTCCCTTCCCGGGTTCTGTCCCTGGGACACCCTGGAAATAAGAATTCTGTAGGGATGTCCGGGCTGTCCTGTGTGAGGAGGAAGGAAGAGGAGGCAGTTTCACTGAGGAGCTTGGAAGAGCAGCGCTGTGCGGAGATGATGGCTGAGTGGCTGTTACAAGTTGTGTTTGGTTTTTGTAAATCCTTTTTTTCTTTTTCCTTTTACTTTTCTATATCATTTGGCAGTCGTGGTCTTGCTTTTCATTTTCAAAACAGACACCTGATTAAATTAATTGCATTTTTAAATTATGTTGCCTGAATTGTCATAGATGAAAAAAGGAGAAAACAAAAGGACTTGATTTAAAAGACTAAGTTCTCTTTAACAGTGTAAATGGATGCAAAATGATGAATTATATCTATTATATTGTATTTTTTGCATTATATAACCTATGTGGGGGGAGAAAAGGACTTTCCAATCGCATGGCTCATATTTCAAATAATACAAAGTTGTTGATGTTTTATTTATTCATTCCAATGCAGCTAAACCCTGGTGATCTGGAATGGCTTTTAAAATATAAAAGCATTAATTTCTTTCTACAATTCATTTTGTAACTTTTAAGTTTGCCTAATGCATTAGAGGGCACAAAGTGAATATTTATCATTTTCATTGCGATTATTTTCTATTTTGCAATTTAAAAAAATTTTAATTAGGAAAAAAATTACAACTTATTTCAGTATTTCCAAAATAATCTTCTTTTTAAGGCTCTATAGGCAGGAAGGATCTCTGATGTTTTCAGATAATGAATTAGTAGGTACATCATTCTCTTCAAGCTTAAAATTCTAGCCCCAGCTAATCAGTGTGGAAGGAGACAATCAACTTTTCTATTCTGACCAGTGTCAAAATGAGAAATAATGAACCTTTGAAATTTTTTTTTTGTTTGGTAGTAAAGTATCAGAGATATCTTATTTAAAATGCTGCTTGTATATTTCTACTTCTGAATTTCTGCTTCCTGTGTTTGTATTGATCTTTTAGGAGGTCACCAGTGTGATTTGACTTCTCAGACATATAAAAATCTTTTTCTTAGGTGGTTCTCATGGACAACACTAAATGAACCTTTTTGTTTATTTCTGCTTTCACTGTTGTTGATAAAATTTCATTCCTATAAGTAACTGGCTCATTGCCAGCAAAAGCTCATTTATTAAGTTCTGGACTCTATATTTGTGGCTGTGTTAAAGCACAATTTTTAGACCTTGGGGAAAAATAGCTGTACTTTGTTTAAGAGTTTTTGCATGCCATTAGAACCACTTTTTTATCCCTCTGCAATGAAATACTATTGTATTTCTGCTCCAGGACTCATCATGTAGCCATTGTGTGCTTCATGAAGAGAAGAGTAATTTGGGAGGGCTTTTTTGGGTTGCCCTTTTTTTTTTTTTAATTCTTACTGTTTTGGCATGTTTACTGTTGTTATAAGACATCCCATCACACAAATATCTTGAAACTAAGACTTGAATTTATACTGTAATATCTGGTAAAGTAACAGACAGAACTAAATCCTCTGAATTAAGTTTTATATGCTCTTTTCTTTGTTTATCTGCTTGGTCCTACATAACATACAATGCAATGCTGGAGTTGTTCAACAGGATTGATAAAACTAAAAAAAGAGAAACTGAGGTTGAGTTTTTCTTGACAATGAGGAGAAATTCTAGTTCCAATTCTAGCTGAAAGTAAAGCTCAGAAATATGTGTCTGTTAGTCATTACCTAGTTGTCTGTGTTGTGTGGAAGACAAAATTGAAAAAATCAGTATTCCTCTTTTCATTTTAAAAAATAAACTAAAACCACATTGTATCTATTATAATTGATAGGTGATATAATGCAAATAGAGCCTTTGAAATATCTCTTGCATGATAATGGGGGTCAGCTGTGATGGAAAAGCCATTTGTATCTTGGCATCCTTGAGCAAGCTGAGCTCAGCCTGCCCTGACTCAGCCATGCTTTTGCTGCTCAGTTACTGAGCTGGTGATTGTGTTCAGCATCTGATATACAGAAATGCAGAGCTCAGTGCTAGGAGCATAATGTGCTGTTCTGCTCTCCACAGGCCCACGAGCGATCCGAGAGCTCCGAGGTTGCCTTTGTTACCCAGCTTGTGAAGAAGCTGATGATTATCATCGCCCGGCCAGCTCGGCTGCTCGAGTGCCTGGTGAGTGTGGGCCTGGGACAGGCTGTGCAGGATCTAAAGAGTGCTGTTCACTTGAGGAGATAAGGGACACAAAGCCTTCAAAAGAAACCTTTAAATTCTCATTAAAACATTGATGAAAAATGAATTGATATTGAAAAAAAAACCTAACAGAAGTACTAAGTGGCTTTTGCGTTAATACAGAAGTCGTTCTCCATTGGACTGTCAGCTGCAGTAGCAGCTAAATTATATTTTAATATAAAGTTTATGGCTGAGGGCCCAGATGTAGCTGTTGACATAATTCCATGCTACTTGGTGCTACTGGATTTTCCTCATATTGTTAATAGTTACTGTAAGGAGCCTGTAAATGTCTGTATGGTGTGTGCCTGGTGTCCAGAGCGCCGTGCTACGGAAGAGCTGTCCCTAAGGAAGAAGTTCCCTACCACGACATAAATGGTGTTTGGGCTCTGGGACTCAAACCCTTCCTGTAGACCCAGCAACTGGTGAAATCTGGTGTCAAGTTTTCCAGCTGTGAACACACAGTGGGATAGACCAGTGTGAGATCCAAGTAGCTTTGGGAGCCTGGGTTTGAAACCATATTTGGTGCTATTGGAATACATGCAAAAGCAAGTCCCATTGCTCTTTTATAACTTAATTTGGCTAATAATAATGCTTTTTAAAAATTTAATACTGGAAAATGGTGAAAATTGTTTAGGCAATCCCAATGAAATAGGCCACTGTGTCCGGAAGTTCTGCAACTACAAAAATATTTTCTTGGTATGGTGGAGAAGCAGCTTGAAAACCTGTGTTCTCACTCATGCCATGGCAAAAGGGTTAACATAAACCATCAATATATCTAGAAAGAGGTGTACACAATTATGTGGTGGATACTGGTTATAGGATTAAATTCAGTGACTGTATTTCAAAAGGATGTTGAAAAATTAGTGAGAATGTAGAGAGGTCACGAAAAATTGTAAGGTGTCACAAACCTACAGTAGAAGCTTCTGTAATGAGAGGATGAAATTCCCTGGTGTGTTGGAGCACACTCGTGGTGGTTCTTTCTGGACATAAAAGTGACAGGGATGCTACAGGTGCTGGAGGCATTAGAGAAGTTGGCTGGATTAGGAATCTGTGGCTGGCTATAAAAGCACAGTTAACACGTGGATTATGTTGTGGGCAGCGTGTCCGTGGGTGACTTTTCTCCCTGGAGTCACTAGAAGATGAATGAGTTTTGTGGAGCTTTCTTTGACAAAGTAGACAAGAGTGGTCCAATCTTACCACTGATACCAGTTTTTGGAAACACCTGCAGAAGTACTGAGAGCCAGTAGACTTTGGAGGGTTCCTTATCCCTCCTCCATGGCTCTCAGATGGATTGCTTTGCTGGGAACCCTACAGTGTGAGGAGGGCCACTGTCAGTGATGAAGCTGGCTGCACAACCAGCAAGACAGATACTTTCACTTACTGATTCAAGAAATCTCTGTCAGACTGCACTGAAAATCCTGGGCACAGCTCTATTCAAACTGGGAATTCTTTGGGTTTCAAACCATATTTGTGATTTAGATGAGGTTTTGTGACTCCCACTTACCTTCCAGTACTTCTTTAAAATTTATTTTGGAAGTGAAGACAGTGAAAAAAGGAGATAAGTTTAAACTTACTGTGTTTGTATTTGCTGCATTCACCATTGTCATTTTTGCTTGTGTACACTCATTATCTAGGAAAACATGGAATATTAGAAAGCCCTGTGCATCCATGTTTATACCTTCAGAGAGTTCCAAACTCAAGGCAGCTCTTAGTTCCAAATCAAGAGGTCTCCAGGTTCTTTTGTGTTCTCCACTTGATGTTCTGCAAAGTGAGTGGGAGCAGGTGGAAGCAGCGAAGTCATTGAGATTTGAGTAATGGATTCCAAAGCATGTAGTGACAACCTTGACCATGAAGTGGCCAGACTCCAAAGATTAGGAATAATATCAGGATCTGTGTGTTAGTCTTCCCTGTTTTTTTCAACCTCCATTGCCTTTGTGGCAATTTTTTTCCCAAATACATATTTTAATGTGGCGACATGAAGAATTAAATATTAGTGTTCCTTTTGTCCTATGAAACAAGGAGTGTAGTAATGGATAGTCAACTATTTAAATACTTTTGAGAACTAAATTTAATTTTTCTTTTTAACGTACTTTTTTGTAATTCAACCTTTAGTTTCAATTATATCTGAGTTTATAAACAGTTTTTCTACTATTTAATATTAAGGTTAATTTTAGTAACACAACTCATTCTTCTTTCTTCCTTGTAAATGAAGTAAGTGACCATATAGACAGTTCTTGTGATGGTTGTGATTGTTTTAATGCAGATGAAGGCACTTAAGTATTCTAAACTTCAACTGTTTGGCTTCAGTCTTTGTATTACCTGTAGAACTGTGAAATGTTTATTGGCAGAATGAATCTTTGGGGCTCCAAGAAAATAATAATATGGTTTGTACATCTCTGAAACCATCTTTAGGAAAAAAGTGTCTAATTTTTTTTTTTCAGTTTATTTTTCCATGGCACCTACCTCCCCTTAGCAGGATTCATTCCTCTGTATTCAAATGATTAAGTCTTCTATAAAGAAGTCAGAACTGGAATTTATATAGTTCCTTAATGTTTTGTATGTTTGGGTTTTTTGTCACCAAGTTGGTTTTTTTCTTCTGTCCTCTACTCACCATTAAATGACCTGCAGTCGTACCTTGAGAAGTCCTTCCTAGACTCCACTGTCCCTTTCACTGCATTCTGGTGACCATCTCTCTCTGTGGTCCTCTCTGGTCTGGCTCCTGCTCTCTGCCAGTTCTGAGACTGTTGATTAATCCTTTTCCAGAGGAGTTAGGAAGGAACTTTGTTTCTTGCATTGTCGCTGTCTTTGGTGACAGCATCTATCCAAGCAGCATTGCTTGGAGCAGTCATGGAAAAGTGCATCTGTTCTCTGTTCAAGTATCTTCACATCATTACAAGCTCTAATTTCCTTTTCTTGTTTGCAGTTCTGTGCTTTTTTTCTCTTACGTTGCTGACCACACACCAGTTCTTTACTGCTGCCCTCACTGTTCTCTGTGCATGCTCAGCTGTGTGCTGAAACTCTTCCCCTTTCACCCTCCCATTTCACTGGAAAATTTTTGAAGAGTGTTGGCGAAGCTGCTCATTGCTGGTGAATGATGAGGTTTGTAGGGGGGAGAGCTAAAGTTAACTGGTGAACTTGTTTCTAAGCAGTGCTCCTGCTGCCCAAAGCTTGTCTTTTATTTCCTACTGTATCTGTTACTCCAGTGCAAGAGATTACACCTTCTGGCCTGAGAGATCACGTGCACCAAGACTGAGTTGCTAAAGTGATCCTGTGCTGTATAGTACAAGAAATAGGGCGGCAGTACTTCTTATGAAGAAAGTTGTTTTATTAATAATTTTATTAGCAATTGCTCAGGTTAGGACAGTGACAGGACTGGGTGGGTGTGTGGTTTGATCAGAAGTGACATCTGACAGCAGGAAGGGCTTATATTGGGTTAGCTCACCTGTCAGGTGGAGGTGCAGAAGGTGGTGCCTCAGTTCTCAGACCTTTCCCTGGCACATCTCAATGTGACAGAACTGGGAGATGTGTCCACACTTGACACTTATGTTAACAAGACCTTTTGAAAGTTTGGGTTTGGTTTTAGAAAGTCCTTGTCCTGTTTTGACTTGCAGATCTAAGCCCATGGACACCCTGTGGGTTGTAACTGTCTGTTGGTTTTGCAGAGCAGAGTGGGAAGCACTGACTTGTAACTGGAAATGTTTTGCGTCACTGCTGAGCCCAGAATTAGCTTTGGATGTTTCTGAGGATTCCCGTCTGTGGGGAGAAACCTTTCATAATTGTAAAGCTGCATCATTTACCTCTCTGTCTCTCACTGCTTTCCTGTAGGAGTTTGATCCTGAAGAGTTCTACCATTTGTTGGAAGCTGCAGAAGGCCATGCCAAGGAAGGGCAAGGAATTAAATGCGACATTCCTCGTTATATTATCAGCCAGCTGGGACTCACCAGGGATCCCCTGGAGGGTGAGAACTCTTGTTATGTGCTTTCCAAACTGTAGAAAGGATAGTCAGCTCTCCTGGTCACTACATAGCTGAAGGATGTTTTTATTTTATTGCTTTAATTTCTAGGCCATTTTTCCTTATTTTCCTGTTTGCTGTCAAATTCTAGATTGTCCTTTCCAGCCCCGTGTCTCACAGGAATGTTACTGGGGTAAGGATGGCACATCAATAGTGACAGTTCTTTACTTATGATGTTAATAATGTCTCCCTGTATTACAACTGCAACAATGTTAAAAAATGGCTTTATGATTTAACTGTTTTCTCTGGGCCGTTGGACAGTAAAAGTTTACCTGTTATTTCTCTGATCTTCCTGGCCTGCTAGTGGCCTGGTTGGAAAGTATCCTGTCATTTCACTTGATTGCTCTCTTTGGGAAAAGTGTGGGTTTTGTGTTTTCCATGAGAAACCAAGATGAGTATGAATTCTTAGCTGGAGGTGAGATTGAAGTTCTACATCTTGTGTAGCAGCCAAACCAAAGAGAGCAGTGTAAGGACAGAAACAGCTTCTCTGCAAGGTGCCAGAATTACATATGGTAAACTTAATATAGACATACATTGGCTCAGAAGACTGTAACTTTAGAATTAGTGAGTTAATATTTCTGCCTGGCACTTTGCTGGCTGAAAGGACAAGTTCTCCAAGCATGCACAGCTTGTTCAGCAACAATAGAAAGTGTGACAGAGACTGGAGGTTACTGCAGAATATTTCAGCGATTGAACCATACTTTCTGTTATCTCAGGAGAGCATAATTTTAATATAAATTAGTAGTCTGGCTAGGACTAGTTTAACTTCTCTGGTGTTTACTGGAATGACAGTGACAGGTTGACTTCAAGTGAAGAGCTCTTCGGGAAAATTTCTACCAAAGATTGCTAAATGCAATTTAATAGCATTTGTTGAAATCTGACATTAAAGGGAAATTTCCTTTGATCCCTGTCATGGGAGAGAACCTTTCCATCGCTAATTCCCCTTACTAAAGTCAAATTTTCTTTAGAAATGTGTGGAGATGTCAAGGTGCCTTATTTCCTTTCTGTAAGGAGGGCACCCAGAAATGTCAGTGGTGTCTGTTCAGAGGCTCGTAGCTAAGGTAGGATTTGGGCTTGCAAAGTTTACAGCATCTCCTGCGACAGCTGAGTAGCCTAAACTAAGTGACTTTCCCCCACTTTGCTGCTGCTCAGCGTTTTGCAGAATCAGCCACATCACATGGAGGGCAGCTGTTTGAAATGTGATGCTTTTTCGTTTTGGAGCACAGAGGTGCCACCAGGCTGCATGCAGACATGTATGTGTGGAATAGGTTTTAATATTAACTAGACAGCACTTTCCCCAAACATGCATTTTTTGCTTTTACTTATTATAGAAACCATCTAGAGTAAGTCAGGCTGAAATTAGAACAATTAATTATATTTGCCTTTATATAAAATACTGCCTGCAGCAGTAAATGTTAAAGGTTATCACTGTATAATTGGGGTGACTTTTTACAGAGGGAGAAAATGTCCTTCATCATCTACAAGCACCTCTTAAAATCCTGTTTTTCTTGTATAAACAAAGAGAATAGTGTTTGATTGAGATCATTAGAAGTAATCTTTCCTCTTTCTTTTCAGAAATGGCCCAGTTGAATAGCTATGACAGCCCAGACACTCCCGAGACAGATGATTCAGTCGAGGTAAAGCAGTAATACACTCACTCTGTCTAGCACTTTTTTTTCTCTCAAAAGAAGTAGTCTACAGTAAAGAATTAATTATAATGCAGAGTAATTGTAATTTAAAAAAAAAAAAAGGTGCTGACATTTAAAAGCTCATATTAAAACTAGAGTACATGCTCGTAAAAATGTGAAAATCTTTATACAGTGGTGGTAAAATGTTTAAAAGATGCAAATAGGCTTTATTACCAAGTTTTGTTGATTTTTTTTTTTTTTTTAATTTTTGGAGTTACAAATGAAAATCATGTGGAGGAATTCTTTATATCTACATTTGTAAAATGTGATGGGTATTGAAAAGAGTTGACTTTAGTAAAACCACTGGAAAAATTTAATTATGTAACTGGCTAGGTTTCAAAGATCCTTATTTTATTGGTTTTCTTAAAAAATTTAATATTAAGGAAAGGCCTGAATCTTACTGTCCACTGACTTTTTTGTGCTAATAGTTATGGAGGGAATCTGCAAACAGACAATTGCCCTAAAGCTGAGGGCTCCAGAAATTTAGAAATGGATTGAGTTTGAGTTAATGGGCGCTTAAAGAAGAAAAGGACAAAAAAACTCCCATATAGAATTAAATCATTCCTGCTCCTGATTTTCATTTTTGTGTTGTCTTTCCCCAGAGCCGTGGGGCCTCTGTCCAGTCAAAGAAAACTCCATCTGAAGAAGAGTTTGAAACTATTAAACTGATCAGTAATGGTGCTTATGGGTAAGACTTTTAAACTTTGAATTATAAGAAAATGCTACTGTTGTCCTACCCAGGAAAGGGCTATAGCAAAGTTTGGCAAATGTCTGGGTTTTGTTAGGTCCAAAGCGTAAAGTAATTTTGCTCAGGTCCTACAGAGGTCCCACACTTGTTGTGTCTTCTGCATTCTTCTGGGAGATGCAATTTCTTTCATGTATTCAGTTTATATATGTAACGTATGTGGCTGTTTGTGAGCACTTGAAATGCTAAAAGAAGTGCTAGAATTAACTGGGGTAAATCCTCTGTGTGGAGTAATACTTGAGAAAGGCTATTAGATTTTATTATCCATTGAAGAATCAAGTATGAATTCAGTTGGTTACAATTTTAACTGCACATACAAACCTATCCAGAATTTTAAAAGGCAGTTTCTGACTCTTTGCAGTTCATAAATCCTTACTAGTGAGGTCATTAGGCTGTTACTGAAAAGCAGTGATACTCAGTAGGTCATAACAGCAAAACCTGAGCATGTGCTTGAGTGTTTTGTGGAAGTGGGTGCTTAGTTAACAACAACTCACTTTTAAAAAACTAAATGTGGAAAAAGTGCAAGTATCGTTTTTAGTGAGTGAAGACACAATGGAGCATGTTGAAGAGTCATATTATTAGACAAAAAGATCTTAAATCTCTTCAGTCATATTTCTGCACAAGCCCCATGTAACTTTGTAAAAAGGGGAGAGAGAAGTGGTAGTTTTGCTGTTAGTCACATGTCTTTATCCTGAGTTTATTTTGTAGTCAGGGGCTGGTGAGACACAATGCCATGGTAAATGTACTCCAGAGAAAGGGAAACAAGTACTGATTCAATAAGGCAGTCAGACTGGATGAAAATTTTATTTGCAAACTGTATTATTAATGTGCAGGAATCTAATGATCTGCAAATGATAGAAGTGTAAGAGATACTTTACTGAAGGAAATCCCTGGTGACAGTGCTGCGTCAGATTGGTTTTATGGAGCTTGGAAAGAACTCGTGCTGATTCCATAGATTTTGGACAATTTTTTAAGCAAAGTGGTGACTGTTGAAAAATACATGCTGCTCTGCAATGGTGCTTATGGAAGTTTGTGACATTTGTGTTTGAAATATCTCCTTGTTTGTCACATCAGCAAAAATGCTGCTTTATTCAAGAAAGCAGAGTAGCTTTGGGAAGGAAGCATCATGGGGTTCCTTCTTTTATAGGGAAGCTTGCCACTGAAATGGGATTTTATGGAGTCATGGATAAATCTGTCAGGATCCATTCAAAACAGTTACCATCACTGTTTAAAAACCCCCCAACAAAACAACAAAACCACAAAGAGCTCCAAACTTAACCCCACAGCAAAGCAGTTTGAACTGAAAAGGGACCTTTTCCTCTTGGTGTGTGCTTTTGCAGAGCGGTGTATTTGGTGCGGCACAAGACCACCCGCCAGCGTTTTGCCATGAAGAAGATCAACAAGCAGAACCTGATCCTGAGAAACCAGATCCAGCAGGCCTTTGTGGAGAGAGATATCCTGACGTTTGCAGAGAACCCCTTCGTGGTCAGCATGTTCTGCTCCTTTGAGACCAAGCGGCACCTGTGCATGGTTATGGAGTATGTGGAAGGTATGGTTGTCATTATCCACACCTCCAAAGGGGCCTTAGTTGGGATGGATGTGGGGTACACACAGGCACACATCCCTGTGACTGATGCAACATGTTTGCAGTGGAGCTGAGGGAGCTGAGCCTCACTGCTGAGGTCAGAAGTCAGCAGGAACTTTCCAGTCTTTATTGGAAAGGAAGCCCTCCCTCTCTCCTGTGGGATGGCATGGCTGGATCCATAGCACATTTGTTTGACATTGCAGTTAGAAAAAGACTTAAGAACCATAGTCTTTGTTCTTTAGCAATCTTTTTAAAAATAAAGTGCTATTTTATGCTGGGGTTGGTTTTTTTTGTTGTTTGGTTTGCTTATTCTTTGAAATATAATTTGATTTTACTTTATCAGTATATCTTATTATAAGCAATATCCACTGGTGGATAGGATTAATTTCTTATGCCTGGTTTGCTTGACTGAATGTTTGAGAAATAAGATTAGAGTTATTGTATCAGTGCTCTTTCAGATAAATTAGTGGAATGAAATCAGATGTATTGACAATAGGAAATTTTAATATTAATTCCTCTTTGCAAGTAGAAATGAAGGTTGAATGACATGTGTGGCCAGTGTTCTCAAATGACACGTGGCAGGAAGCTTGAATCAGGAGTCCACAGCCTTACTTTCTTCAAGGCTTCCTTCAGTTTGTAAATGGCATCTGTACAATTCCTGTCCAAGCCTGCCCCACATATATGGATCTCAATTTCCCTAGGATTTTAATATTTGTTTTAAGTTCAAGACAGACTACAGAGAGATCTTTAGAATTCCTCCTAACGGGGTTGTGAGATACAGCCTTTAGAAAACTTAGTCTGATGTTGTGTTGCAGACCCACAGCTGTTCTTTCTTACTGCTGTTTGCTGTTTCAACGTGCTGTATGTGCAAATGTTTTCTTTCTAGGAGGTGATTGTGCTACGCTTCTCAAGAACATTGGTGCCCTACCTGTTGATATGGCAAGGATGTATTTTGCTGAGACTGTTCTGGCACTGGAGTACCTACACAATTATGGGATTGTTCACCGTGACCTAAAACCTGATAAGTAAGTCTTTGGCCCCTCAGGAACTGGAGGGACAGAGCCAGTCCTTCAGGGGCTTTCTCTGTAGGCAACAGGACATAAGGAGTGGAGACAGCATTGGTCTTCAACAGTGTCTGACATGTAGGAGGTTTTATGGGGTCTCTTGCTACTGATGTAGAAGCAGATAGGCACTGAGAAAGGGTGGGAAGAATGTCTTCAGGTATTATCTCAAAGCTGTTGCTACACTGGTGAAATTATGGCAGAAAATAGTTTCACTCCTAGTTGCCTTGTCTGCTCTGTGATATTTGTTTGCACAGGAGGTTTTTCCAGGTGTTTAGTGGGGGTGTAACACTGAGATCTTCCTTAGCATTATCTTGTGTTCTTTTTGTTTTAAATTGCTTTTGGGAAACAATTAAATGAATGTTGCATTATTTTACTTCTCTTTCTTGTAGTCTCCTGATAACTTCAATGGGTCATATTAAACTAACAGACTTTGGACTGTCCAAAATTGGGCTAATGAGTCTTACAACTAATCTTTATGAGGGCCACATTGAGAAGGATACCAGGGAATTCCTGGACAAGCAGGTAAGCTGAAAAAATTTATCTGTTGATGTGGGATCAGATTCAGGATTCTGTCTTGGGATAAATCAGAGTTTGCAGCCCTCCTTCTCTGCCTTAATGCTGTGCTGTGCACTGTAAAATGAGAGAAAAAGATACAAGTCCGCTCTCACATTTGTACATAAGTTGACATTGTTTGTTATTTCAGCTTCTCGTTTTGGAGTCATGCACTTCAGCTCTTAGTTTAGGATGCTGAAAGGGTGGCCCAGGCAGCAGTGCAGGTGTAAACAGAAGTTGGTGTAAGGATGTAACATGGATTTTGCTGGAAGGTTGTTCCACGATCTCCCCCTTCTGGTGCTTAGAAAGTTCATGGCAAGTTTCTGTATGTTTCTTGTAATTTTGTCTAATGGCTTAAAAATTGATTTTTATCCCCATGATATTTACTAAGGGTCATTTTTCTCCTTAGCCTTCATTTTGCTAGGCTTAACCAGCTAAGTTCTTCTAGCTAACAAGATAGATTTTCCTTTGATGAATGAATAGCTCTTCCATGTAACTGCCTCTGTTTGAGTTTATATTCTCTGGGCATAGTTGAAGGAACCATTCTGGATGCAGGCTCACCAGTATAATGGGATTAAAAACTGCTTCTCTCTTCTGACGATACCTAGGATCACAGCTGAATTTTTCAGCCAAATTTTTAGTTGTGCCAAGTATTGATTCATAATCGTCCTGTGGTGTTGTCTTCCTTTGTTTCTGAGTAAGGATGCTTTTTCTAGCAGAACTCTCCTAAGTCATTAGATCATATTCTTGCACTTTACCGTGTTTTATCTTTCACAACTATTTTGTTATTGTTGTCACTGCTTCTAAGCCCCAGGCAACTTAGAACTTCCAAGGTAATTTCCTTAGCCATTGTCCATGCCAGCTGTACCTCCCAAGATTAAGGCTGAAGTGTGTAATCATGCTGTGCTGCTAATTCTGCATCTGTGAAACTAAATTCTGTTAGCACAGAGATGTGAGAGGTTTGTCAAAACTCAGTTCCTGGTAGCTGTAGCTGTGCCAGCAGACATCCATCAAGCTGTCAGACCTAAACACACAGAATATGCATTTTTCCCATATGCTTTCCTGTGCATGCACCAAAGAACTACTTAGCTGGCATGTTCACACTAGGAACATTTAATTTCATGTGATGTTATTTCTGTGCAGGTAATGTGTTCTTCAAATATAAACTCTTGCTCCATGGAAGTAGTTCACAGCATGAAGTGGTCAGTGGCAAAACATTAATAACTTCCTTGTAAAGCTCTGAGGGGGGAAAGAAAAAAAAAAACCAAAAAAAGACAAAATAAGCTTTGACATGAATTTGGCAATTTGTAGATTTATTGCTTTCTTGCGTGTTTCTCTTGAGGTCTGTGGGACTCCAGAGTACATTGCACCAGAAGTGATCCTGCGCCAGGGCTATGGGAAGCCTGTGGATTGGTGGGCCATGGGAGTTATCCTGTACGAGTTCCTGGTCGGCTGCGTTCCTTTCTTTGGGGACACACCTGAAGAGCTGTTTGGACAAGTGATCAGTGGTAAGTTTCTGCTCTGGCTCTGAAGGGGTTTCAAAATGTGCTTTGAAAATATTGAGGATACGCAGTTTAATCAGGAAGGACTAGGTATAGAATAATGGGGTTTAATTTTAGTACTTCTAACTTTCTGTGTCAAAGCAGCTTCCATCTGATTTAAGCTAGGGAAGGTTGTTGTGTTGCTTAACATCTTCCTAAATAGTTCTGTCATGGTGTGGGAGTCATACAAATCCTTGTGGGATTGAGGAAAAATATTTGGGGATTTTTCTGTTCTGTCTTTTAACTTAAATGGTGGAGAATATGAAAGAAGCAGCTGCCAATTCATCTAATTCAGGCCGAGTTTGGTTATTGTTTTCGTGGGTCCAAATGCCAGTCAAATAGTAATTTTGTATAAATGAAATCAAAGGAAATTCTGAGTACAATACATTGGAGCTGTTGTACTCAGTACCTTCACGTCTTGTGGCTTTTTAAACCTGTCTCATGCTTGGAGTTGGACAATTGCTTTGTGTTCACTCGGTGAATATGCCAATGAAATAATTTCCTATTGGGAATGCTTTCTGAAGCAGTAAATTTTTAACACACTTGGCAAATGTCCTTTGTAAAAAGCAAATTTCAGCAAAGCACTAAGTATGATGCATGAAATCGTTACCTGTGAATTGTTCTCTCTGTTCCAAGTATAATGACTGTGGAATGTGCAGGCAGGAGATACAGCCACGGTATTGTCACTGTCTTTGTTTATGGATTGTCATGGAAGTCCCATTTCATACTTTATTAATAGAGTCCTTAAAGCTTTTTTTTGTCTCCACAAGCACTGCTTAGATTGACAGCAGCTTTAGCTGATGCTGAATTTTATGCATTTTGGAAAATGTCAATGCTTGAATTATATTAAGCTGCTGAATTTAAGGTATTTATGCTTCTGGGGCAGTTCTCAACGTTGCACTTTGAGGTATAGGAGTGTGAATGGTTATTCAAAT
Organism: Coloeus monedula; assembly: GCF_965178545.1. Taxonomy (NCBI): domain Eukaryota; kingdom Metazoa; phylum Chordata; class Aves; order Passeriformes; family Corvidae; genus Coloeus; species Coloeus monedula. Next base: position 23,098,351 of record NC_138789.1, read on the forward strand.
TTGTTGGGAAGCTGGTAGAAAATGTCAAGTCTCTTTTTGTCCCCAGATGAAATTGCCTGGCCAGAAGGAGATGATGCACTGCCACCGGATGCCCAGGACCTCATTTCTAAGCTTCTCCGCCAAAATCCTCTGGAAAGAATGGGAACAGGTAAGAACCTTGGGCACAGGAAAGCACTGTCCAGAAGCAGGGGATGAAGCTACCTTGCCAGTGATGCACAGCCACTCGTGTTGAACAATGCTCATCTAGAGCTGGGGAGCAGTTTATACTGGATTCAGTGTGGTGGAGCTCTGGGAATTAGTGTCAGATGTCCATGAGCCAGACAGATATTCCTGTCTTGTTTGGGAAGCAGGAAAGGGGCACTGTCAGCTTGGCAGCATAACTTCTCTCATTTGTGCTGTTCCATTATAGGATTGAGGGTTGTGTCTCCATTTGAATAGTGTATAATCAGATTTCTTTGAAGTTCTCTTTGAGTAGGGGCTTAATCCCTGCCATGCATGTGAATTCCTGGGTGTAATAAAATAAAACTTTCCCATTCCTAGAGGCCTGTAGTGTAGAATTCTCCAAACATACAGCAAAGTCTGATAATCTTTTGGGCAAAGTCAGATATGTATGTCAGTCTTTCTGTATTATAATGTCAAATATAAAGTTTTACAAGCCAACACTTCTCATTTCCTCATAGTAAATAATCGTAAATAATCTCTAGCTATACTTTTGTTTTAAAATAATTTGTGCAACAATGTGGCTTCACAGCACAGCTCATCTTTCGTTGATTTGATTAGTTTAATTTAATTTGGGATTTTCAATTCAAAACTACACTTTAAGGATAAAAAAAAAGCTTAGAGATAAATATATAACAGTTCCAAAAGGTGCATGTAGTCAGCAGACTTAGCACACAAGGGTGATGAATAGATCATGAATTAATAATGATATCAGATGGTTTTCACATGTTCTTCTCTACTTAAAATCCATGTACTTGAAAGATGTTGCTGTCATGGAAAAGATGTAGAGTTTCTAACCTTATAAAATGAGTTAATGGACTGATTTTTTTTTTTATTTCTTATATACCTGTAGTGCTGAGACTGCTCTTTCACTTGGCATGTCGTAGTGCCACTGGCACTCAGCAAACCTTTTATCTCTTTTCCTCTGCTCTTTTCTTTTCTAAAAAGACAGTGGCATCTGCTATGAATATTAATTTCATTTGAAAAAATGTGTGTACTGGTAGACAGATAGTCTTTACTTTTTCCTTCTGGGTACCCAAGCTTCTGAGCTTAATAACAAAAGATACTAATTCAGGAAGATAGGTGAGACCTGTCTTGTTCTAGGCACATGAATAGGCTTATTCACAACAGTGGAGTTGTGAGTTGTCACCCACATTCTAAGTAAGTGCCTCTCTGAGTTTGCTCTCTTTATTCAGTTATGAATAAGATGGTGTTTAGAGTTTGAAAAGGTTAAATTAAGGTGTTACTTCTTAATCTTGCAACTCGCTGTGGAATGAATGCAATAGCAGATGCTGTCTTCCAGCATCTGTGTTGTTGCTAAACAGGAAGAGGAGGTGGGAAGGAGGAAATCTTGTTCAGTTTTTATCCTGCATGATCACTTTGGTAAAAGGGTAAGTTGTTTCTCAAAATTCCTGGAAAATGTGTAACTTAAAAGTACTCAAGTACATTCTCTTAGGCTCTCAATATTTTTAGGGTTTGTTTTCGATGTTACGCAAATGCTGAAAGAAATACTCTGCAATAAAAGGTGCTTATTTCAGGTAGTGCCTTTGAAGTGAAGCAGCATCGGTTCTTTAAAGATTTGGACTGGAATGGTTTACTCCGACAGAAAGCTGAATTCATCCCACAGTTGGAATCTGAGGATGACACAAGCTATTTTGACAGTAAGACTTAAGATTTGGCCTAAACGGCATCATATTTCTTGTGCGTATTTCATTTTTGAAATTGTTAGAGATAAGTCATTTTAGAAATTGAATAAAACACTTGATGGAAATTGCTTTTAAAAGTTTCTGTTGAATGCCAAGTAAGGTTTCTCTGAAGGCAAATTAATTGTAAATGAAAAAGGGCTGCTGCTGGAGTTAGTTGGCCTTTTACTGGTGCCTGTGGTCCTGCCAGCCATGGCCCTGCAGTGAGAGGTGCAGCCATTGTCATGCTGGGTTTATTAAACTTCTTCCGAAGCATTTGGTAAACCCAAATTCCTTGAGTTTTTGAGCAATATGATCTTTCCCTAGTGACTGTTTTCAGCCAATAAATGTTTTTTAAAAAACCCAAAACAAACCCTAGACCTTGAAGACAAGTATGTGGGGAAAATTCTGAAGAGATTTAAAGTAATTTAAATTAATTTCACTGCAAGTGTATCACTTTAGTATTATTAAGTCTGATGAGATATGAAGTGAAGCGTTTGTCTGCTGTGTATAAATGGGAACTGCCATGGTATCAGTGTTATGTAAGATTCCTGGTATTTCAAGATAAGCACCAGACAGGGTCAGTGCTCTTGGGAGAGAAGGGAGGAGCGTCACAGGAGGGATGGAGAGATCTCTGTTCCCAGAGCCTCTGCTCCCTAACTTTTCTCATTTGACTTGGGGAGCTGAGCAGGTGGAAGGGGCTTGGTCAGGGTGAGGTCTTTCCCCCTCTCCAGCTGCAGAATGGCATACTGGCTGTTTCAGTTCTCTGAGATAGGGAAATTTGTGCTCTGTATCAATGGAATCTCTCCCATCCTAGGGCCATGGGACTGGTCAAATCTGCATGAAGCACATTTTTGCTAAGCTCCTGTGCTTTGCAGAGAGTGAAAGGAGGGAGAGAGCAGCTGCCTCCATTCGCTTGGCTCTTACACTGCACAAGCAGTGATTCCATTTAGATAGTGCTCTTCCAGTTTGGGGAAGGGGCTTTTAGGCTGGGGCTTGTATGGAGAGGTAGGATGGGAGAGCGAGATGGATTGAGAAATCTCTGTGTGGTTGCTGCAGAGAGCAATTGGAGTCAAGCTGTGCAGAGGGGGCAGAGGTGGGGTTTCTGCAGGTCTTGAGGTTTACTGGTACAACACACATGGAGAAACAGATGTGGTGGGGTGTTCCCACCACTAACTGTACCTACTGGATGTGGAAACTTTGGTCACTGAGTTGGGTCAGCGACTGGCAGAGGCCCAGTGCAGCAGCCACGAGCAGATCCTGGTGGGTAAAAGTAAAATGCCTGTGTCTGTCAAGTCAGAATGTTGGGAAACTCCCCACGTGCCCAGGCACACTCAGCATCAGGGTGCCTTTGATGTGAATCCTTTATAAAGGCTGGAATTCTCACATCAGGAAATATCTCACATAGACACGGATAGGAGTTGGCGTTGCTGTTACAAACCCTAATGCAGAAAACGTTAGAATTTATAAAAGTCTTTTATAAATCAGCTTTCTGGCTGATGTGGTGCAGCAAATTTGGCTCAGTGTAGCTATCAGCTTTCTATAGCCAAACTTATTAGTGCCCACCCCACAAAATCCAGTGTGGCTGGCTTAGAAATTCAGTGGCACAAATCTCAAAGCACAAAATCTCTCTGGAAGAAGTTTTTGCATTAAAAATAGCTTTGCATATTGGCTGCTTGCCCATTTTCTTTCACAAAATCTAATCCTTTTCCTAGTTGCAGGAGGGAAAAGAGGAGATTTTTGGGGGGAAAATGTTTTTATTTTTAAAGTAGGCTTGTATGTATGTATGTATGTATGCAGGACAGACTTTGTACAATCAAAAAGCTGTTTATTGGAAAGTGGAACGGTGGATTGTTTCTGTGTTTCCTCCCATACGATTGTGTGCTGTAGGGAAGAAATATCCCTACCACAAAGGGTATGCAGGATTCGACACCTTTTGAGTATCAGCTGCTTCCAGAATGGAATACAGCTGACAGGATAAGATAAATTCAGTGCCAAGGAGATATTCTTCACTGGCAATTGCACAGGATGAGCAGAAACTGGCTGGGTATGTTTCAGTATTAAGGGAAATAACCCTGCATGGTGTATAAACACTCAAAGTTCTTTAAGCAGACCATTAGCAATGCTTGAGGTGTGAAATACCGACACTCCCCACACTGATACAAGTGCCATGTCTTGTTCCCAGCCCGTTCAGAACGATACCAACACCTGGATTCGGAAGAAGAGGAGGACACCAATGATGATGATCACGTGGAAATTCGACAGTTTTCCTCATGCTCCCCCAGGTTCAGCAAGGTAGGGACATAATAACTTGTTGAAGGAAAAAATCTAGAGAGGAACATGGTTTCTTTGCTTCGTAAGGGGCAGATTTTAATCATGTGGGTGCTCTATGGCATCTCATGGTGTGTAGTATTCACTGAGGAAGACGAACGCTGTATGAGTTGTTTATTCTGTGGTAGTTTGTGGCCTTTTAGAAGGTGAGAACCAGAACAATCAGAGAATAAGATTTTATATTTCTTAAACTTTCAGTATGCAGGGCATTGTGTAGGTCTCTTCTGCATCTGATACAGTTTGGTGTTTTTACCAATGACTTGGATGCTGGCATAGGGAGTATCCAAAACTTACTTGCTTTGAGCAGTCTCATTCTGAAAGGACCTTCCATAGGTGACAAGATGGTATTGGGATGACAATGGATTGTGACATTTGGAATAAGGGTCTAAAATCAAAGGGGGTAAGAACATCAGTGAAGTTTACATCTCTGAGGTTGCTCATGGTCTCAAATACAGCCCAAGGAGCAAAAGGCAAGGTGACAATTTCAAAGAGAAGGGTCTGGGGACATAGTCCCTCATGAGTTAGATGTGCCAAATTATTGAAGCAGTAATTTTCCATACTGGGCTTACCAGTAGGAAGGGCATCACTGGGGTGTTCTGATCTGTACTGGACAATGTTCTTGAAAATGAAGATGGACCAGTAAAATGGAGTCCAGAGGAAAGCAGCAAGAATGACCTGAGTTCTACAAAACATAAAACCTCAGGTGTTTTCAAATATATAACTAGAAGGAAAGCAGTACATTGGTCTTCCTGATAAAATATAGTATGTTTGGGAGGAGCAGACGGGAGAAGAAATGCTGTTTTGAGCCACTTTATGAATTGTATTTCCATCTTAGTGAGATGGGAGTAGGAATTTTATTAAGGAGCTCTGAAAAGTATTTCAGTTTTTCACAACAGTTCCTCCACTTTCCCACTGCTGAAGTCAGTTTTTAAGGACGAGTTTGTTCTTTGTCCTCAACCAGGCTACAGTGGTTTAAATAACAGTTACTCTTAATTTTATGGAGTTGCTCCTGATTTGCATCACTAAAAGTATGTTTAAAATTGGACCTGAGGATTAGTTGGTATTTTGAAAAAGTGCTCATGAGTATGTAAGGGTTTCTTTTCTCTTCCTTTTCTCACCATGAGTATTACTCATTTGTTAGACTGAAGCTTTTCTTTAGGGTTCAGTGTTTTTGCCACAAAGAGAGAAAGTTCACTTTTAATGAATTTATTTTAAGACCTGGAAAATTACACAGCATTTGTAATGTGGGAGGCATAAAAGGCTCATTATATTTTGAAATTCTTGTCTGACAATTCAGCCATATGATTTATTAATAGTTATCTTGTTGATGCTCTGAATTTTTAATAACATTATTTTCATTAATCTCTTCTTATGTAAATTAGGTTCACAGTCAAGTGTAGTTTTAAAAGGATGGATTTTTTTGCTTAATCATTTAATTATTTAAAGACGGCTGTAAAACCAAGAAAGGCACTTTCATTAAGCTGTCAGCATTATAGTAGATTCCTTGAGGAGGGCAGGACTTTTTTGTTCTGAAATGAGCTTGGGGCAATGCTGATAGACTGATGATAATGAAATGGGGTCATGAGCATGATGCCTATCACTGAAGTGAATTTGTGTAGTAAGATTTCAAGATCCAGATGCCAGCATTCAAGACTTATGGAGCTGTCTTTAGCAATAGGTCCTCTTAGATTTGAGAATCGTTGCAACCAAAAATCAAGTCATTTCACAAAGTTTCCCAGTATTTCTGTTGTGTTTTCAAAGGAGAAGTGTTGGGTGCTGTTGTAGAAAAGTATTTTAGTGCTTCTGAAGCTGGGCCTTTTTCCTTTCCTCCCTGGCACACCTTGAGCATGTCACACCTGCAGTGCGTTATTTGGTCAAAGAACATTACCAAGTTCATGCTTTCAGGGGGAAATTTCGAGGGAAGATTTTGCCCCATGCTCAGAAAAGGCTCCGTGGGTTGGTTTTCCCTGCACAGAAGGATCTTTTGCTGCATGCAGGTGTACAGCAGCATGGAAAGACTTTCCATCCACGAGGAGAGGAAGACTCCACCACCAACCAAGCGGAGCCTGAGCGAGGAAAAAGATGATCGGCTGGACAGCCTGGGGGGCTTGAAGAGCCGGGACCGCAGCTGGGTCATTGGGTCTCCTGAAATGTGAGTTCTGTGCAACTGAGTCTTCTGCCTTCCCACAGCAGCTAAGAAACACCAGCCAAAACTTTCTGTGACCAGTGTTAGGTCAGGAGAGCTTCATATGTTGTATTTCCACAGGAGAAGCCTGGATTGAATAGCTAAAAGTGAAAGTGTAGAAGTGATACGGTCCTTAAATGTATCTAGTTAAGTCCTAACATCTTCTAAATTTGTAGCAAATACTTTTAATGAATTCAAAGATATTCTAACCTTAAGGGCAGATTTCTTATGTTACATCAGAGATGGACCCACATCAATTTTTTTGTTAAATTAATGCAAAGTCTGGTGTTGCCAGACTTTGACCTTTTGTTACAAAGTAGAGAAATCGTTAGGAAAGTTCAAAGTTTCAGAAGTTCAGAAGATGCCCAAAAAATCTTGTGCTCTAATAAAAAGTGTCAGTAAAATATATGAATACCCAGAATTTGGATACCTGCCATGTTCCTGGCATTACTGAAAACTAACCATATAAAAGGCATGTCTCTCATTTTGTATAAGCCCTGTAAAGTTTTTACACTAACATTTTGCATTGGAAAGAGCATAAAATATGGCTCTGACCTAGTAGGTATGACTTCCTTAAAAACAAAAATGTTTTGTAGATTACACTCGTAACTGAGGTGCACTTCATTCTGCAACAGGCCTTCCTGGCTTCTAATTTGAGCAACTTTGAAAGAAAAATTAATCTAATTCCAAAAGGAACATGGAGGATGATTTGCATTTTGCAATTGTGATTTTTAAAATAATATTTAATATCATGTTCATATTATTATATTTTTGGGGGGGTTTATCACTTGGTTTCCTAGTAGCTTAACAGTGGAATATTTCGAAGTCTCAACTCAGGTGATGCCCCAAGTCTTTGTTGTTTTAACTCCCAATGTTGTAGCTTGGTCACCAAACTTCACCTTAAATTGGCTTCAGATGCGCGAGTCGGGTCTGTGCCCTGTTTTCACCCTTCAAAGCTCATCATCCCCTGACTCACTGGCGGGCCCTGTCCTGGTTCTCCCCTCAGCCTGCGCAAGCGCCTGTCCATGTCCGAGTCCTCGCACACGGAGAGCGACTCCAGCCCGCCGCTGACGGTGCGGCGCCGCTGCTCGGGGCTCCTGGACATGCCGCGCTTCGCCATCTCCGCCGAGGACGAGGGGGCCGCCCTCAAAAAGCCTCAGTCCGAGGGGACGCTCCTGTCCGCCATGCAGGCGCGGGAGGGGCTGCCCGTGCCCATTCCGGAGCAGCCTGTGGAGCACGAGCTGCAGCTGGAAGGGGATGCTGGAGCCACCACCCCCTCCACGGCCGCCGGCAGCGCCTCAACGCTGGCAGGTACGTGCTTGGTGTGGGGGTGTCCTGGTCCCCGTGGAGGATGTGTTGCCTTGTGGAGATTAACTCTGTAAAACTGGGTCTGGGTGTTGGGGGATGTGACTGCCTCATGCTAAGTAGGTGTTTTAGTGTAGTTTTGTGGATGTGCTTGCCTTTGAAATAATACCAATGGTTTCGTCTCCTCAAAATCGCATCTTAGATTTCACTCCTGTCACTTCAAATTGATTTAGGTCTTCTCATGCTTGAGACTCATATGGTCTATGCCTACTTACAACCACTGGGTGCCTACCTGAGACAGCATTAATTGAAGCATTAGTCAGAAGAGATCACTGCTGAGTTGGAGCTGGAGAACGTGGGTGTCAGCCATACCAACAGATCCCCGCTTCCTATGGTTTTGCTCATCCCAGGAGTTTGGAGAGACTTGAAATATGCTGGGGAAGTGGAGTTTGTGTCAGGAACGTGCTACTTATATTAACAGCTAAATATGCCAAAATTCATCCACTTGCAGTCTTAGAAAAGTGCAACCTAAATTTAGTAAGGTGGCTCTTAGAGGTCAGTGTTTGATTTCTCAGCAACTTTGACTGTCCTGGGGCTTTGGTCCAGCTCTGGGCTGATCTGAACCTTCCTGTGGTGGTGCCCTGGGCTGCTGCAGTGCAGGACTGGGCTCTGGGTGCTGGAATGTTCCCAGCTCCTGCCCCTTTCAGCACATTGGGAAGGTAGGGGGCAAAGCTGGCTGTTCCTGAGAACAGAAGAGGCCAGAGCTGGGAACTGCTGAGAAGTAGTAAGGAGGGGGGAAAAAAAGGAAGTTTGGAACAATGAGAGAAAGAGGGGAAGTTGAAATGAAGGTTGGCCATAGAAAATTTGAGAAAGGAGGCATAGTTAGGAGAAGGACTAGATTGTAGGGTTGAATAACAAAGACTAACTGGGTAAGAAAATAAGGAACAAGTTGCTGGGAGAACCTGGGAGCAAGCAGGCAAAGCAATTGTGGTATATTGAGAATGGAGAGAAAAAGGGATACTGAGGAAGTAGTCAGAATGGCTGCAAGAATGGACAAGGAGGGCACTGGGCAGATATGATGGGGGACTGATAGCAGAAGGTAAAAACGCCTTAGAAGAAATTTGCCTCCAGAGTAAAGCCAAAGATTCCCACATCTTACTATTCCTCTTCTGCAATTCAGTCTATGAAATTCCATCAAAATTGTCCCATTCCCCTTTATTGCCCATGCTCCCTGAAGAGGCCTGCTGTTGCCATCGTGTAAAGAAGAGGTGTGGGAAGGATGGAAGGAAGCTGCCTCATACTTGCTTGGCATAGGTGCCATAAGTGAAACCTTGGGTTCTCAATTTCCTGCTAAGAGCCTAGAAACATGCCATTAGAAATGGCAACAACGCCTCCATTGCTAATTCAAGTATCTGCAATGTGAGATTGGCAAAAATGATGTTCCCCTGGGCAGCCTGCTCCCCTGAGCTCAATACATTAGAGCAGTCTTTGATCCAGTGCATGGGATTCAGGGATACCAGTGCTTCAGTGTCCCCAAGTCAGAGGTTTGAAAGGAGTTTAATTCCTATCACTGTCTCAGAGTGCTCCTCTAATTTATATGGCACCTTTTGCCATGTAGCCTCCAAATCCAGGTTCCTCGTTGTCTGGGAGCCTGATTTGAAACTGTGTGGCTCTTAAATGTTAAACAAGCATCTGGTCCTGAGGTCTATGGGAATGGTGCTTTGAATTTTTATTTTCATGGTACTTTCTGCTTCACTTAGTATGCAGAGCAGTGGTGCCCACTTAAATAACGATGATCAATGTTTTGTTCTGTCCTCATTGTTCAAATTGTGGCCCTTAGGCTTTATTTATTGCATGCTGCTTAAAATTTGCTTTTGAAGACAGAATGATTAATTTCCCTTGTGGACTTGCTGTGATGCTCACCACTTTCATTTCTAAGCACCTTGTAGATTCTAATTACTGTATTTTCACAGTGCCCCTTTAAGGTATCACATGGGGGACTGAGGCACTGGCCTTGAATACAGGACCCCCAACCCCCAGCATCTGCTGTCGTTACATGCCCAGTAATCTTCAAGATTACTTTACATTTTATATCTAATTATATCAGGTTAAGCAATTCAAGACTAAATTGCAATGTTGCACTGAAGGGGGCAAATTAAGGTTGTCTTAGCAATCCACAGTTTTACTTTCCCTGACTTGAGTACCTTAGTGTTCTCTTAAAGTGGATTTTTTATGTGCAACTCAGTAGAACCTGGCTTTTCTACTACAGGCAGTTTTAACTTAAAGATTGACAGTTCTTGCTGCTTGTAAAAATGGAGCACTTTCTATAAACCTGTTTTCATCTGTGAACGATCCCACTGAAATGGTGTGCAGAAGTGCACCACGGCTTTAGGATTCATGGAACTGCCACTGAGCAATGTGATTTCATTAGCGAGCTTTTCCACAGAATAGAAGCTGCTAATTTTCTGTGTTTGGAATAACACCATTTCTGTAAATAAAAATTCAAGCCCCGGGGTTTCTTCTTAGGAAAATTTACTCTTGGACTTCATGTAAACATGACTTTGATTTAATGTATTTTGCCTGTAGGGGAATAGACTGTTAGGAATTCCCTGTGGTTCTAATCTGTTTTAATTTAAACTGTAGCTGGGAGCACTGCAGATTTCTCTGATCCACGAGCTCGCAGTAATAGCAATGAAGGCCCAGACTTTACCACCCCAAAAGCCATCAGCGATTTGGCAGTGCGGCGGGCACGACACAGGTTGCTCTCTGGGGAATCAGGGGAGAAACGTACCTCGAGACCTGTCAATAAAGTGATTAAATCAGCATCCGCTACTGCCTTGTCTCTCCTGATTCCCTCAGGTAAGAAATGCCTTGAGTGAGGCATTGTCAGAATCTGCAAGCACTAAACAAAAGGTCTGCAGACGGATCCTCCCCCTTCGCTCTCCTGGAATAATGCCTTGGCTGGCAGGAGGGGAGAGATCTAACTTTTACAATTGGTTTAATATTTCCTGCTCGCAGGTTGATGAGCACTTCTGTGCCACAGACAGGAGTGTTGTGTGTGTGGTCTGACTGCAGCTTCTGCAAATGGCAGCTGGGCCCTGTTCTTCCCCTGGTTTTGTTTAAATTGACTCCTAGCTGGTCTCTAGACAATGGTGCAACAAGGAGGTATAGAGACACAGAATGATTTTAACCCTCTAGGTGCTATTTTTGGGGATCATGTGCTAACTACAGCGCTGTTTGGGGATGAATGTGCCTGGTGTGTTTATGTACCAGGAAGCTTCAGAAACTCCAGATAACTTGGTTGAGATTGACTGCTCAAGAACTGAACAGTGTAAGTAAGTCACTAAGTCAATGCTGAACTGCTCAACTTGTTGGCCCAGCTCGGTTTACAAGTAGAGCCAGACCTTTACAATTCCCAATGCCAGGTGATAACTCCTAGAGAGAAGCTCAGCCATGCTGAGCTGTGACAGGAGGAGTTTCTCCCCACAGGGATTTTGTCCCTCTTTCCAGAGGATAAGACCGTGCTGTATTTCCAGGGCTGTGCCTGTACCTGCCTAGATGGGAGCAGGGAATGCAGCTGGGCCATGAGCAGTGCCCACCTGCTCCTCCCAGCAGTGAACTGGAGGCAGGGATGCACCTGCTCTTGGCACCCTCATGGTGATGCACATCACATTTCTTGTGCTTTGGGCATCGGTTACTTTTCGAACTACAAACTCCCTCATGAAAATCTCTAAAATGTGTATTTAATTACCCAGCAAAGGTTCCTTCAGAGCTGCTCTCATCTGCCAGGTTAATATGTGCTGGGCAATTCAGCAGGTGTTTCTTAATGGATTAGAGATTACCTTCTACAGCTGCATTTAATATTCCTGCTCTTTGGGTTTATTTTACTGATATTGACCACCTTAACTTTGAAATGAGAGTTTTTAATTTGCTTTGTACTTTGAAAAGTGGGTGTTGTTCCACCAGCAAGCAGAGTCAGGTAATTTATCTGACAGTCCAGCCCATGGCTGTTCATTTGGGAAACTCACTCAAAAGTACACTTGTGATGTTGTTTTTCAGTAGCAAAGTCCCTTCAGTAGCTAATATTTTAGGGCTAAATATTTTTGCCCCTGTGAATTTAAAACACTACCAAAACTGCCTAGATGGAGTTGTTGTCTGATCACCTACTAATTCTTTTCGTGTTAATACTAACTGATTTGGATTTATCTCAGCACCAATGTGTAACTTGCACCAAGATCTAGAGACATCTGATCTTTTGGAGGAGGATAATAGATCATAACCTGGAAATGGGGTGTTGCAGGATTGTGCCTAGAGCAAATGCTCTTGATGGATTGTAAGTCCTGGGAAGAGAAGTAGAAAACACTGTGACCCAACCGTAATTCCATATGAGCAGTGCTGCTGTATTAAATGCACACCTCCAAATGTGCCTTTTTGGAAACTGCTATTTGTAGTATGAAGCATGAATTAGTTGAAGCTGCAGACAAACCCAGCTCTGGTGAAGGCCACCAGATTTAAGAGCATTGGCAGATATGGTTTCGTAGCTGTTCTCTAACAAGACTTTTCTCTCTTTTGGAGGCCTGGTTTCCTAATTTTTGCCCACCTTTGTGTCATCACTGTAGATCACCACACGTGTTCTCCATTGGCCAGTCCAATGTCACCTCATTCTCTCTCCTCCAACCCATCTTCGAGGGACTCCTCACCCAGCCGCGACTTTTCTCCTGCTATCGCAAACCTGAAACCACCAATCATCATCCATCGGGCTGGCAAGAAATACGGTTTCACTCTGCGCGCCATTCGCGTCTATATGGGTGACAGTGATATCTACACTGTGCATCACATGGTCTGGGTATGTCTCTGCTTTTCTAAAAAGAGGACCCTTGGGGCCACAAATGCATCTAGCTGGGGCTGTGGGGTTTAGCTTTAGAAATTGTGTTTTGCCACCCTGTTTTCTCTCTCCTTATTCATACCCGAAGTTATCTTTTTGGGGTGGGGGAAACCCTTTATAAATAAATAAATAACTAGCTGCACTTTGGGTTTTCCAGTAGTTTTCAAAACCATCACAGAACCACAGCAACCTTTCTTTCCTTCTTTTTTCCCTGGTTACATGAATTCACCTTCTTTCACCTACAGCACATCCTTTAAAGCATGTTTCTGTGTACATACCCTCTTTCTCTTTATTGGGGTTGTTGCATGAGGGCCCATTATAGCTAATTTATTCAGACTTGTGTTAGTGATTATAACCTGCTTCTGATCAGTTTGGTCTGCTGGGGTTTTCCAAGCAGTCGCTTGGAATTGATTACAAGCCTTAAAGCATCACTGCTGCTATGCTGATTGCCATGGGATTTAGCTCTTGGCTTAGTTGTGAGCTGTGCTAAAAGGTCTGGTTTCCATGTCTGTATCACTTCCTTCCCACTACTGCTGGTACTTGATCTCTGTGTTCGTTTTGTGTTAGTGTGGATGACTTCTAGGAATGATCCATTCCCTGAAGCAGTCTTGTTAGGATTGTGTAGTTAGGGAGAATGCAGTCAGGGTAAAGGTGGTTTGTTCTTTTCCTTGTACTTCTGTGTTCATTAGATAATGTGGACTTGACACACTTTGGTCCTTATTTAACACTCATCCTTATTTAGAGAAATAATCTGAAACTGATTTTTTGCCTTGCCCCTCTCTTGCTTTTCTTGAAAAATACTGAGTTTACCAAGATACTCATTTGTCCTGGCTAGAGGGAGAGATGTGCATTCCCCTGCACATCTGTCTCCTCATGGTGAAGGAGGCTCACATTCCTGACCAGGGACAGGGGAAAGGCAGTGTGTTCACAGGGGAAGAGTCTGGTGTTGGATAGGTTAATAAAGAATGGAAAGTGGAAAAAGAAACTCTTTTTGGGATGAGGTGCAATATAGGCACCTTAAACACATGGCAGAGTCTTCCTTAAAAGTCTGTTGGCCCCCTTGGGTTCCAGCAGGTACATGGAAGCATGCTGGATTTGGCATGGCAAAGAAATTGAAAAAGACTGAATGTTTGGAAATCAAGAGCATCTACATAACATTCCTGAGTGCTGAAAATTTTTGGAAATGTGTTAAGCCTTTTGCTTTGGGAAGAGCTGGTTTCTTGATCAGCTTAACCATCCTGGCTGCCTTGGATCAGGATAAGACTGGTGGGATGCTGGGGAGGAGCAGAGGAGAGCAGGGTTTTGTGCTTCGCAGTGCCAGGGATGGTTTCTTTCACCCTTCTCTGAAGCAGCTGATGCTGGCTGTGGCAGGAGGTGAGATGGATGGGCTTTGAGTCTCATCTGGGCCAGTGGTATTGCACATTCCCCCTCTCCAACTGGTCCCCCCTTGTCGTTGGCAGCACGTGGAGGAAGGGGGTCCAGCAAACGAAGCAGGTCTGCGGGAAGGGGATCTGATCACCCACGTCAACGGGGAGCCGGTTCATGGGCTGGTGCACACCGAGGTGGTGGAGCTGATTCTGAAGGTAGGGGCTCAGCACTGTGACATTCTGGAAAACATGAGCAGCTTGTTTACAATGTGTGTAATTGGCATTGTCTGAAATACAAGTGTGCACACAGCACCTGGTGGTATTTAAGAGCAGCTTTGTACTGGTTGGTGTTAAAATTATCCAGTTAAACGACTTCTGCTTGATGCCTTTCAGAGCAGAATCCATTTACAGAAAAAAAGTCCCAAAGTTCTGGACTCTTCCAAGAGACAGAAGTCTTTAGGATTGCAAATAGAGGAGCAGTCAGGATTATTATTTTTTTAAGATGAGTGAGACAAGCCATGCTCTGTGTTGCAGATTCATCATGATAGATGCCTGATATGCTCACATCTGCCATCAGTCAGAGCACTGGGAATAGGATTGGTGACAGAATATCACTTTGTTCAAGTTTCCAAGTATTACAAGTATTAAATTGAGTCATTTGGGATCTCAATGGGAGAGGTCAGATTCTGTGTTCTGTCTGCTCTGGGAAGCTTTACCTACCAGCTGGGGTCTGAGCTAATCATTTGTGAAAGCCTGACTAACGAGGGCTCTCTCTCGACAATTCCTTAATAAATGATAGGTGGAAATGCTGAGGGGAAAAATGGAGTTTGACAAAGGATTACAAAATGGCAGGCAGCAATAAACAATAAACCCTACCTGCTTTGGCTGCAGATCTCCTTCAAATAACTGTGTTTTAAGCAATGTATCTTTGTCATGTGTCTGACAGAGTGGAAATAAAGTGTCCATCTCCACCACACCATTTGAGAACACCTCCATCAAAGTTGGTCCAGCTCGAAAAGCCAGCTACAAATCCAAGATGGCTCGTAGGAACAAGAAGAGCAAAACAAAGGATGGTCAGGAAAGGTCTGTTTTGATGTTTCTCTGTTAAAAATAAAGGGTAACCAAGATAATGTAAGAGAGATCTTAAGAGAGACCTTGTCAAATCTATTTGCAGATAATGTATATCAACAGATACATCCTTTAGTTGTTCTTTTTTTTTTTTTTTCTCTTTGACACAAAATTGACTGAATGTATTAGTAAAGCTAAATAAATCATTTGTGCTCGTAAACAACTTTTGAATGCTCTTTCCCAGTAAGAAGAAGAGTTCTCTGTTGAGGAAGATCACTAAACAAGCATCACTGCTTCACACCAGCCGGAGTTTATCATCCCTGAACAGGTCCCTGTCATCTGGAGAAAGTGTGCCTGGCTCTCCAACTCACAACCTGTCTCCTCGGTCACCAACCCAGAGCTACAGATCCACTCCAGAGTCTGCACACTCAGGTAAAAAAAAAAAAAAAGAAACAAAACCAAACTAAGCAAAAAAATCCAGTCAAACAGGAAAAGAAAATCTTGGAGGAGAATTTTGCTGAATGATTAATTTTGGAAATAAAATACACAGCAGCAGGTAGTAGGTCTCTTTGTGAAGCAAATGACAGCGGTGATGTCGATTACCTTAAGGATGGATGTGTTCTTGTTCATTGATTCTTTTAAAAATGAAAATCCATACATCCTTTTAAGAATGCATTTGCTGTAGTACAGCATCCTTTCACTTTGATGAAAATGTGTGTTGTAAGTTGCAGTCTTTTCATAGCAGTGTGACACATTTTCTATGTTCAGAGAAAAGAAATCAAAACAGTGTGGCAAAGTCATATTTGAAAATTGAATCAGCTGCTGGAATAAAGAGATTTGCATCTGGAGAATAGCAATGTAACACGTGGTTTGTCTGATCAAAGGGGTTTTTTTTGAGAAAAGTGTTCTCATAGCTGAGTGTTTCTTACTGTGCTCTGGTGTTGGGTGCTAATGATGTGAATTTCCATCAGAAGCCTGGCAATGTTACCTTCAGTATTACTGCTGTGCTTTGGAATAACATGGCATTGTGTCTTGACTTACTTTCAATAACTTGTTTTAATTTATTAAATGTATTTAATGTAATGTATTAATTTTCTTGGTATTTTTTTCTTTTTTTTTTTTTTTTTTTCTTTTAAGTTGGTGGCAATTCTTCCCAGAGCAGCTCTCCCAGTTCCAGTGTTCCCAATTCTCCAGCCAGCTCTGGACATATCCGACCCAGCTCTCTGCACGGCCTAGCACCTAAGCTCCAGAGGCAGTACAGATCTCCAAGGCGGAAATCTGCAGGAAACATCCCTCTGTCCCCCCTGGCTCACACTCCATCACCAACCCCACAGTCCACGTCACCGCAGCGCTCCCCATCTCCTTTGCCAGGACACTCAGTTGGCAGCTCCAGTATCATCCAGTCTTTCCCAGTAAAACTACACTCCTCTCCACCACTGGTGAGACAAATTTCTCGCCCCAAGAGTGCTGAGCCTCCTCGGTCTCCTTTGCTGAAGAGAGTGCAGTCGGCCGAGAAACTGGCTGCCTCCCTGTCCTCCTCCGAGAAGAAGCTGGGCTCCTCACGGAAGCACAGCTTGGATATCTCTCACTCTGAGTTTAAGAAAGAGATGTTACAGCGGGATCCCAGCCTCCAGAGCTTACAGGAATCTGCCAATGAAACCACAGGCGGCAAACTTGGGCTGGCAGAAAAAGGGATGCTGCAGAAGCCGGGCTCACGGAAGTTGGGTGCCATTCGACAGGACAGGGTGGAGAGGAGGGAGTCTCTGCAAAAGCAGGAGGCCATCAGGGAAGTAGATTCTTCTGAAGATGAAACAGATGATGGTTCAGAAGATAGTCAGGATGGGAGAAGGCTGGACAAGCCCCGTGGCAGTGGAGACCAAGGCTCAGATTCTTTTAATGAGGATAGTAAGTTTTCATCTAAATTGGAAAGCAAGGATAGTATTGAAGATGATGCCTTTCTACCCGAAGATCCAAAAGGTACAGAAGATGTGCAGAAGGGAAATACTCAACAAGCCAAGCCTGTTTCAGAGCCGCTGCAAATCAATGTGCACCCTTCCCCGCCAGAGCTCCCCTCAAGAACTTCTCCAGAAAAACTAACTAATTCAGAAAAGCCATTCCTAAAATCAGAAACAACTGCAAAGGAACATAAATTGCCAGAAAACAAAACTTTTGAGTGTTTTGGTCCAAAAGAGAGGTCTTCTGAAGCAATCAAAGATCTAGGGAGAACTCCAGGTACTCAAAAACCAGTAGATCGCACAGAACATATGCAGTGCCCATCTATCAAACTCCTGGAACTTGAAGAAGGTGATTCTTCTGGGGCCTCCTGTGGTAAATTTGATTTGAAAGAGCCTGTGCTAACAGAAAGCAGTCAGAAAAAACAGGATTCCAAACCTCTGCTGGCACTTTCCTCGTGGTGCACAGCAACCACGAGCACTCCTGTCGTGGTGAGCCCCCCAGACCGCAGTGAGAAGGGTCACAAGGAGACACCTCAGCCTGTGGAACAGCACAGCTCCTCATTTCTGTCTCCTGGGAGCGCCAGTGAAACATCCCAAAGAAGTCCTAGCCCTGAAAAGCAGCAGCCCAGCTCATCCCAGGCAGAGGGTGCTTTAACCTCCAGCAAAACAAGCCCAGCAGGACCCGTGCCCTCCCCACTCCTCCTCCCCGGTGCCATCGATCGCGCGCTCTCCGTGTCCCAGTTAGTGCCCCTGGCCCAGAGTGTGTTGGGGCCTTTGAAGCTCAGTATGTCTGGGTCCGGAGAGGTAGAAAAGAGAAAGGATTTGAGTGCCTCCTGTAAAGAGGACAGAGATTTGAAACAAAAAAGGCAGGAAATTCCACAAGTAGGAGAATGTCAAGAGAAAGCCAAACTCTCTAGCACGGATGGTCTGACCACAAGGAGCGGGTCCTGTGCAGAGTCCTTACACCCAGAAAAGCCCTGGGAGGCAGCATGTCCCGTGGGGGCCAAAAAGGAGGCAATGTGTCCTGTGGTGGTCAAAAAGGAGGCACCTTTTTGCAGTGCTAAAGCGTCTGAGGCGTTGGCAGGCAGCTGCAAAATCACTCCATCGAAAGAGCTGTCTCATGCTCTTGGACAAGCAGCTCTGAGAGCCTCTCTGCCAGATGGCAGCACGAGGCCCTGTAAAGAAGGGACTCTGGCACAAGCAAAAAGCAAAGAGGTTGGAAATCAGTTAAAAATACAAGACTTTCCCCTGTCACATGATGATGCTGTAAAGAAAACATAGCAGCATCGCTGGTACTCGTGGACTGGAGCATTCTGCATTCAAAATAGAGACTGCATGTTTGAATTTTGTAATATACACTAATATAAAATAGAACTTGTGTACATCTATTTTTGGGAGGGTTTTTTTCATACTGTTTTTTGTGTTTTTTCATCCTTGCTATTCTATTTTTGTACACAGTAATGCTTGCTGTTTGAGGTCTCTTTAGAACAGGGTATCTTTAAAGCAGGGCTTAAGAAACAGTTTGGTTTTTTTTGTTTTCCTTCCATACCTTTTATTTTGCCTGAGTTTAGGGCCTGATGTGCTCTTCCCTCTAATTCTGCATTTATTTGAGATCCCAAAAATTCTGTGTGCAAAGAAGTCAGGTTGTTTTTAAATTTCTGCTTTTCAGCATTCTCTTTGAAATTCCATTGAAATTCACAAATGTCAAGTTTTTGCTTGGATTTTACAATCTGATGTCCCTCGACAAGAATAAGAACCTACTCTCTAGTCTGCAAGTTATTGTGGAACTACAGACCTTCTTTGATGCAAATGCAACCCCTTTGTCACCATGTGTCTTCACAGTCCTGTGTCCTTAGAGGATGTGGAGACAAAAGACTTGGCTGGAGAGGCTGGAGAGAGAGATATCCCTGTCTTCTTTTTAAAACAAGTATTTTTCAATGGAATTATCAGAAAGAGGAATCTCCAATCCATAAGATGGCTTTTTTTGGGATTGTTTTTACTTACCCTGTATGGGACATATGGCAACTTTTCCCTCTGTTTTTAAAATAATAGAGATGTTTTATCTTCCTTTCTCTGGCTTCAGTTCATAACTTGCCCTGCCTCAGAGTAAGTGACCCCAGGAGAGGGGTGCCTGTAGGTTGGTTTTAAAATAGAAAACTTTGTAGTCGCGTATTCTCCAGTGTGTCTGGCAAAGTTATCTCAATGAAAAACGACCTTTGGAGACTTTTCCTTCTCTTGGTGAGTCTAAATAGGTAGGGATTTTAAGGTGTCCCTTAACATTTCTGAATTGGGGCTTGGGAAACTTGCTGAGTTTTCTGCCCGTTCTAAAACCAAACAAACCTATGAAGATTTCAGACTCCTCGAGTTCTGTGGTCAAGCTGCAAGCAGACTTCAAAACACATGTGATATTTTCAGATTTCAGCTTTGATAGGTAGATCATTTCCACTGCTGAGGTCACTTTCCATTTAAAACTTACTCTTTGCTCCTAGGTTTAGACATCGCTTTGCTTTAAGTGTGACCGACTCTGGGTGACAGTGCTGCTTGCTGAGGATTAGATCAATAATAATGCACCAATAAATGTGTTGAGTGGTGATACCTGTAGCACTGTAAGCCATTTCTTCATCCAATTAAAGGTTCCTCTCAATGAACACTCCCGTCATTTGTCCCAGATTGTGCTCAGCTTGTATCCTAGTCTTGTCTGAGTGGATCTCCCTGCGGATCACCCGTGAGGGATAGTGCCCTGCTCACTGGCTTACTCTGTTAGAAGCAGAATGACTGTGCAACAGTATTCCAGGCTAAGACCCATCTCTGTTGGTCTGATTTCCTTACACTGCTGCTTCCTTCACTGTCTTGGCTTTCTCTGAACTTGAAGTTTTGATTCGCTTCCCCTAAATGCAAATATGTTTATTATATAGGAATATATTTTCTCCATCTCTTTCAATCTGATTTCAGTTCAACCCACAACTCACAAAAATCTCTGGAATCTCACCCTGCTTCTTTCTGTGTAGCAGTTACTTCCCCCCATTATATACTTGATTTTGGCTGCTTGGATTTCATTTCTGGACCAAGTTTTGGGTTGGTTTGAGCTTTTTTTTTTTTTTTTTAACATGTTTAAGTGAGTGTTTACTCTGTGTGTCTGTGTGAACATGTATGGTGTTGCTACTACACTAACCAAAGCCTCAGCGCTCCCAGGTAACACCTTAATAAACCTTGCTGTGGTGGTATTGAGAGCAGAGCCTGCTGTGCTGTCTCTCCGCTCTTTTTCCAGGAATTCATAGGCTGCTCTTATACACTTGGTTTGCAATTATAAACCACAGTATTTCCACTGCCTTGTCAGGGTCCTGGGTGTCTCCAGCCTCTCCAAGTGCTCTTGGTGGTGAGTGTCATTCAGTGCTGATTTGGAGCAATAGCAAGTAAGGAACAGACTTGGCAGGATCTGGTACTTATCTGGCTGGTTTTCTCCCTGATGGGTTGATCTACTAAAACATTGCTGAGAAACAGCGCAGGATATTATGGCATGGGCAGGAATAATGAAAAATGGATTTGGCATCCTGAGTCTGTGGTAATTACAAAGACAAGCCTCAGGCTGATCTCCTGAGAGCATCTGACCGTGGTGAGATGGAAGTGTCTGTGTAAATTAAGGAGTGAGCCTGGAGTTGTGTGAGGATGTGGTCCGACCTGGCTGTTCCCTGGGTGGCAGGTCCCCCTTTTCCTTCTGTGTTTAAAAAACCTGAGGAGAAAACTGGCCACTGCTCCTAGGAGGTGAGCACGGGGTGAGCCAGGCTGGGTAACCTGGTTCATCCCCCACTGGCAGGGGTGGGACCCTGTGACGGTACCTGTAAGCTGCTGACTCCCTGCCTTTGCAGCCGGTGCTTCCCATGCTGAATTGCAGGATTATCCTTTCCTAGGCATAAAAGGAGGAGTGAAAACCCTTGCTATGTCACAGCTTTTGCTGCTTTTGCCTGTGTTGGCCAAAGAAAAGGTGAGGTGTGTGTTTTGTTGTCTCTTTTGTAGCTACGGTACAGCGAGCAGTCAGTGCAATTAAAAATCCCTGGTTTTTTGGAAGCCAAAGCCAAACAGCGTTTCCAGGAAAGCATTCTAGTGAAGCCTTGTATCCCCTGCTCTTGGTCAGTCCTGCAGTTTCCCTTGGTGTGCCAGGTGCCCCATCATCCCTGTTCCACCTTTTGTCAAATTTACACGGCGCACTTTAGCAGAAAGTTATGGCAAAAAGACTTTTCCTATTAAATTTTGATAATAAGACAGGTAGATACACCAAGACTTACTCCTTGCTCTGCTACAAATTCCTTAAGTACCTTCTCAAATAAAAGCTTGCAAAATGCATTGGGGAGGAACAGGATGTTGGAAAAGCTGTGTCTGAGGGGCAAGAGCACGTTCCCAGTGCTGACTCGGACCCGCGGTGCCCAAGGGAAGCCCTGGCCAGCCCAGCCCTCGGTCTCTGTGGGTAATCCCGAGTCAGGCAGGCGGGAGGTGGAAGTCACGAGCGTGAGGTGTGTGTTTGGTGAATGAGCCGTGCATGTCACCATCCAAAAATGCTGCTTTCCCGCTTTGTTTCCCTCTTCCCTTCCGTCAGCTTGGATGTGTCTCCTGCTCCTCATCTGTGTTGGGATGGCGGCTCTCAGCTGGTTCAGCCTCCGCAGCTCCTCTCTGCTCCTGCAGCCAGCTGGTGCAGCCCTGCCCTGTGCCTCAGTGTTATTTTTCCCTTTGTCTCTTACTGTTGCAAACTAAGAGAAATGGATGATATTTATTGTAAATATTAGATTTTAGCGTTGTACCGGCCACTCCTGGGTCTGAATGTGGGAGGCCTTTGGCTGCTGCTGTACTAAAGAGCGCTTGTGGGGAAGGGGTAGGAGTGACCAGTGGGTTTGTTTGCCACACTTGCATTAAGGTGTGATTTGGAGGTTTTTTTTTAATTTTTTTTTTTCTTTCAAAGAGGGGAGGATAAAGTCTTTCTCTGGTTTTCTCTTACTGGATGTGAAGGATAATTCTGTACTTCTAGTAGAAGATTTGACAGAAGTGTGTGTTTACGTTGTGTTCGATTACCATATCCAGGTGGCTGTGAGAGCACCTCCTGCGCTGGGCTCTGCCAAGCCGTGTCACTCAGCACTTAGCTAGATAAGAGAAAGTGTGGAATTTCTGTGTTTTTAGAAACTTGAACAATTGCCACATAATAGCGGTGCAATAATTTTTATTCATGTTGTACCTGCATGTCGATGTTCAAATCCTCCTCCAAAATAAATAATTTTTTTTTTTTTTTTTACATAAATCTAGACTCATGTTTGTCTCTTGGTTGGTCTCCTCTCACTTTCCCACAGCACTGGGGGTGGCTGTGCTCCCAACCTGCCTGCTCAACCAGCTGCTTGATGGGGCAGAAAATGGCCTGTGGAGTGTCTGGGTATTGGAGTAACTCTGCCAGGCTGTTTGGGATTTTCTGCTCCACAGGCCAGGTGTGTGGCTAAGCCAAAGCTTTCCACTCTGAAACTCAAGCCCAGAATTTACCATCCTCCACCAAGTCCTTAAGTTTATAGTGTCTTGTGTCCCTGCTAATGCAGGGTCCTGGTGGTAAAAAACATGTAAGGGGCAAAAGGGGTAAAAACCTGTCAGACATGAAACTTGGCTCAGCAAGATGAGGATGTGACTGGCCACAAGTGCACACTGTGGCTGATGGGTTCGGGAGTTGGATGTACAATAAAATCTGAAGGGCAGGGGCTTTGCATTGGCTTGGATTAGCCAAGGGGCAAGAGCCAGCAGGTGCTATGTGGCCCCTTTCTCACCCACTTATTTAGGCAGCCTTGATGCTGCACCACTGCACCCAACACCTTTCCAGAAACAGATCTTTGCTTTTAACATTTGCAGGTGTGTGCCCTCCACATGGAAAAGCCTTCAAAGGCTATTCCTGTCCTTGGAAATAGAGCTGGGGAGACGTTCATGTCTGGGGGCATTGGACTGATCCTCATTCGCTGCTGCCAAGGATGCTCAAAATATCCCGTGTCTCCGTGCTCCAGAGAAGCTACGGCACAGGAATCGGGGACGAAGCTCGGCTCCGTCCGCAGGAGATTTGCAGTGCCTCTGCCGGCAGCCGCTCGGGTGTCGCCGGGCGTCATCGCTGACGTGCGCCCACAGAACAGCGATGTTCCTGCCCGCGCCGAGCGGGACCGCGGGGCCGGAGGGACGGGAGCGCAGCGAGAGGACGCCGGTGCCTCTCCTGCAGCGCTGGAATAACCGGCCTGTCTGTCACGGCAAAGGCTCCCTGCTCCTGGCACCGGGCAGGGAGCAGAGCTGGCCCTGCCCCGCAGCCCAAATCCAGAGCATCATCTCCAGCAGGGCCTGAGGCGGGAGCATCGCCCTGGATGAGCAGAGTTGGGGTGCAAGGGCTTTTCAAATTACATTTTCATGGAGACAGAGATGTTTTTCTCCCTCTTTAAGGCTCACTAGCTGGAGTTTAATTGGGGTTAAGTTTAATGCCTGCAGCCCTCCTGTAGAAATTTCCCTAGTCAGGAATAAGTGACTCTTAGTCCACAACAGTTTATTCTTCCAGAGGATTAAGCCACAAAAACCAAGGGCCATTTTTTCCTCCCGAATGATGGCATGGAAGTGGCAGCCCAGCACGCTTGCCAACGCCGAGATTTGACTCCTTCTCCCAGGGCCAGAGGGTGTGGGTGAGTGTCTGGCCACAATCCCACTGCCAACAGCCTGGCTGCCTGCAGTTAACCTGGAATCTCGAAGATGGGAACTGGGGGGAAAGCCAGAGCATCCTGCACGGGTGCTTGGCCCCTCAGTGTTGGTCAGAGCACGGTGCTGATAACACCAAGGTCATGGGTTCGATCCCCATACGGGCCATTCACTTAACAGCTGGACTCATGATCCTTGTGGGTCCCTTCCAACTCAGAATAATCTGTGATTCTGTAGACAGCCGGCCCTGAATGGAAGCTACAGCTGGAATTGCTGTTGGATGCACAAAGGTCGCCAGACAAACGTGGGGCCCCTCATGTGTTGCACCCCAGGTCGCTCCCCGTGCCCAGTGCGGATCTGGGTCGGGCACTGAGGGCAGGGGCTGAGCTCTGGGGGGATGTGCAGCTGTGCATGGCTCCACAGGGTTTAACTCTTCCTATCCGGCTCT
The DNA here is from genome assembly GCF_965178545.1 of Coloeus monedula. Lineage (NCBI taxonomy): Eukaryota > Metazoa > Chordata > Aves > Passeriformes > Corvidae > Coloeus > Coloeus monedula. The sequence goes on from NC_138789.1 coordinate 23,122,486, forward strand.
GCTCTGTGCAGCCCCATTCCCTGTGACCATGGAAGCACCCAGGGCTGGCCTGCAGCCACTCCCTCTCCAGCCTCCATCATGTGCCAGTGGGCTTTATATTTTAAACGCTGATTAGGGCTGACCTCATATTTCAGAGCTTACTTCATAGTCACTAATGAGGGATTAGGAATGTTAAGCTAATTAGCAATCAGCAAACGAGGGCTCAGTCAGTCTTCTCAGCCTGACATGCTGTCAATGAACGAGTTATTTGATGATTATCGTAAACCTGCTCAAATGGGCTGCCTAATTCTGATGGGCAGCAGGGAACCAGGGCGAGCTGCAGCCCAGGTGATGAGAGCCCACGGCCTCACACGGCCCTGGCCACTCTCCACAGAGCAGGGGGTGCAGAACACCTGCTCCTGGAGTCGAAGGATTTCACTAAGTAAAGAAATTGGGGTGGGTTTCTTTTTCCATCTCAAATTTGTTGAGTTATGGTCCAAACTTCCCAGCCTCACTGTTTTGGGAGAGGCTTTACCAGATGGGCCACCTAAGGAGGAATTTGGCCACCTGTGGATGCTCTTCAGCTGCAAAAATACCCTCAGACCAAACCTTCCTTGCTGGGAACCCTCTTCCCAGGCCAGCCAGAGCAGCCTGGCTTTCAGCTGGGCTTCAACTCCCTGGGTCATTAATTATCCCATTATTCTGATTTACTTCCACACCCCACCCTCTGTTCTATGAGGGAAGCAGGGCAGTCAGGAGGGGTGGTGGGGTGGAAGATAAAGTTAGCAGAGACCTGATCAATATTTCACGCTGCAAAGGGGAAAAATCCCCAAGACCCCAAATACAAAACCCCAGAGCGCTTGTGGGAATGAAGCAAAGGGGGAACTGAATGGGACTAATGGGCTGTCCTGGCCCAGGAGGGCTGCAGGGATGCTGGGCTCTGTCCTTCCTGCTGTTTCTCCACTCTTTTCGGGGCACTGAAGACCCGAGGAAGCTCCACACCTGCTGATGGCCCTCGTGTGCTCAGCCATGTGCCAAGGACACACTCCAGCTATGCTGAGCGGCAGTATTGGAAAGAAAGAAGGTATGGGGACCAGTGGCATCACTGCCAGGCCAGTGTCACTGCAGAGGGATGTGTCTCTGAGAATGGGGGAGCTGCCTCTGCCCTGGGCACAGCTGTGCTTTTAGCGGGGTGATTCCAAAAAGGGCCATTTTCAACCCCTGGATGGTCTGGGCAATGGCAAAGACTGGATGGATCTGGGGTAGGGACTGAGCAGGGATGCTCCTATTGCTCCCTGAAACCCTAAAACTGCCTTTCTGGGGAAAAAAGAAAGCTTACTCTTCCTTTGCAGCCAGTTTGGACAGAGGTTTCTTTCCCCCAGGGGCTCAGCGTTGGCCAGGACAAGGGGCCGGGACCTCCTCTCTGCTGGGAATGGATCCATCCTGCCTCACGTCCGTGCCCTTCCCCGTGTGCCACCCCAGCCTGGCAGACTGGGAGCTAAAAATAAGTGAAATGCGGGGGATAACCGGGTGCCTAAATATATCCCTTCTTTAATTAGCACCAGGCGACTGCCTCGCAGTCACGTCCGTCTGCCCGCTAATCCCGCTGTGCTGCGTCACGGGGCTCCCCTGAAGAGCCTCCCGTGAGCTCGGGCACGGAGCATCCTCGCCGGCTGATCCCCTCTGACCCTCCCCGTGGCCTCGGCGTGAGGGGAGGCTGCTGGGGATGGCCCGGCGTGGGAGGGTGACACGGCACAGGGGTTAAACCAGAGTGAGGAGGGTCAGGGGTGAGGCGGGGGTATCGTCCTGCCGGTCCTGAGGTGTGCGAGACGGGGGATGGGATGTGCCAGGAATGGTACATGGGCTGGGAATCCCTCTGGCAGGGGGATGCTTCCCATGGGGCTGCCTGGGGAGCTGCTCTGCGCAGGGCTGTCCCTGAACTCGGTGGGGTCAGGCTGGGAGAGTTCCCCCCTCCCCTGGATCTCACCGGGAGCACCCCTGCCTCTCCCCGGTGCTCACCCGAGGCAGTGGGTCAGGCAATATTTAACCTATCGCAGCTTCTTTGAGCTCCGCGGTCCTTCTGGGGCTTGGAAGTTGGAGTTGCACCACCGCTGCTGGTTTTGGCATCTTCTATTTCTAATTCCCACTTATAAATAACTTTCTGGGTTTGCTGCTTTGCGAGGGCGCTGGGTGCCATCAGGGCGGGATCCAGGGGAGGATGGGCTAAACCTACGGACCTCGTGGCTGCAAACTCTTCTCTGGTCAGTAGCTAGCTCTTCTTCTTCACTAAAAGGCTGGACTTCTCCCAAGACTGCCTTCTGGGAGGCTCTGTGAGCAGCACAGTGGGGCAGCATCCTGAAGGGTTTTCCTTTGGGTTCCTTCAGAGCATATGACCAAACCATCCCTGCTGCTGTCAGCAAGAACATGGGGGTCTCACTGCTCTGGGAGTAAGTCTGGGCTTTGCTCTGGACACCCCTGTTAATCCTGAAGGAGAAGGTTTCTGGGAAAGGTGCTTCCCTCCCAGGTCACCAGCAGCAGAAGGTGGCATTACTCAAAGACAATTCCCGTGCTCATCCTCTCTTCCTGATGGCCATGGCTGCTTTGCTGGAGATGGAAAGGAGAAGACTAAAATGAGATTTCAGAGATTTCCAGCCCCAGGTCGCTGGTGTGACACCCCAGGCCACTTTCCTGCTCGACTGCTCACCAGTGACCTTCAAAGTAAATGAGCTCCTGTTACCTCCCTCCCACCCTCACCTGACTTTTTGGAAGGTGATGCAGGTGGTGGAGCCAGCTTGTTAATTTTGGAGCTGTCACTGATGAGGGTGCTCATTAACCCTGCAGGTGCCGTTGGGTTTGTCCATGGGGCTGCTCAGGGGTGCACATTCCCAGAGCAGTGGGGGATGCTCCTGTGGGACAGAGGGACTGCGCTGCTCCCCAGCACTGCGCGCGCTCCCCCTCACTGTTAGAACACGAGGATGTTTAGAGCATGAGGAGGGAAGCAGGGCCCCTTGTGCCCCTCCCTGTCCCCCCATTCCCTGCATTTCCATGTGCTTACTTTCCTGGTTGCTTTAGCCATGAAGGACTTTGGGCAAGGAGGAATATTCCCCCCTTGCCTCTTTCCCAAACCTTCGGCTGGGTGCAGCAATACCCAGCAGAAACCTGTTGGGCTGTGGCTGCTGTCCCCTGTTTGGGGATGTGAGCCTCCAAATTCAAGGGAATGGCGGTGGAGCAGTGCCATGGAGCCCTTGCCCTGCCTGCACTGTGGTGCATGGGCAGCCTCCCCATCTGTTTTGCAGCTGGGGATGAAGGCCCCACTTTTCCCCAGGAAATCTCCAGCTGTGGGACTCAGGCCAGTGCTGCCCATGCAGCCAGTGCCATGAGACCTTCTGGTTTTTATTAGACTCCCGACCCAGCACCCAGGAGAGCCCCTCCTGCTTGTGGGACACACACATTCCAGACCTGCTTCTCTGTCCTTGTGCTGGAGAAGCAGGTGCTGGCGCGAGAACAGGAATCAGATCAGTTGATTTGGAGACCAAATTTGAATTTTTGGGGGTCTCTGGGGTTTGGCAGCTTGAGCCAGTGTGAGATTGCATTTGGAGCTGGGCTGGAATTCCTTTTTCTTCCTGCCTGCTGGGGCCTTCCTGCGCGGGGGAAGGACATGCAGATGTGTGTGCAGGCACATCCCAAATTCAGGGCAATCCACCCCATACTTCCCCAAATCCTGCTCTCAGGGGAGCGAGGCTGGAGCTCCACCAGAACTGCTGCAGACCTCTGAGGGTGCTGTGGCCAGGTGTTGGTGAAGCTCCAGGAGTGGCTTATCCAGATAGGAGTGCAGCTAACTCAAGGAAGGAACACCAGGGACATTTTGGGCAGGTGCTGCACCCATGGGAACAGAGGGATTATGCTCCTTTGGGGTCTGTTTGCAGGATGGGACATTTGCTGCTCAGGGAGAGGCAAATGAGCCCTGAAGAGTGTTGAGCCTCATGGGGAGGGCTGCAAGGATGTGCCTGAGGATCTGGGAATGCAATGGCAGAGCCAGAAAATGCCCTATAGCACCTGGAGCCCTGTAGCATGGCCCAGCACATCGGGCCGGCAAGGGACACCCTCCATGGCACCTCCACACTTTGGGGATACCAACCCATACCTTGGCAGGGGAAAAAAAGCACCATTCCTCCGGCATGGGGGGCTGGCCTCCCTCAGCTGCTGTGGTTTGGGGCTCCTGTGGGGCTGTGGGGTGGCTGCTCCCCTTCCCAGCCCCTGCTGGTGGTACAGTGGGTTCTCCGGCTGGATTCCAGTGCTGGGAAGTGGGGGGACCCCTTTGCACCCGCAGGTGCTCCCCTGGAAAGCCAAGAGCTGCCAGCAGCAGGCAGGAGCAGGGTTTGGCTGGAGTCGCTGTGCACAGACAGTGATGGATTCCAGATGGCCCACGGGCACACAGGGCTCACCACAGCACTTTTTCGGCAACTGGGCTGCAAGAAGGTCTGGTCCAAAGGCAACATCCGTCAGAAGGTGTGTGGTGGGACCAGGAGGAGAAGGGTGAGGAGGAGGAGAAGGAGGAAGAGGAGGGGGATGGTTTTATTCCCTTGGACGCCATAGTGACCTCTCAGGGCTGACTCCATTTCTCCATCCCATCGGTCTCCTCCCATCCCTGCATGGAAGGCTGGCAGCAGCAAAGGTGTGTTTCCAACTGCCTAAAAATATTTGGGATGTGGGCCATGGGCAGGGGAGGCTTGGCCTGCCCTGCCAGGGGTGTCAGGTGTGCCCCACACTGTGTGAGTGAACAGGCTTGTGGGGAACCATTCCCTGTGCTGCAGGAGGGGAGAGCCTGGGGCTGGGCACGGGGCTGGGAAGGTGAGTTGGTGCATCCCTTCACTCTGCATTTGGGGTGGGGGAGCAGGTTTTAGGGGGGTGACAGAAGAACTGGTTGGAAGCCAGCAGGTTTGGGGGCTGCTCAGGAGGAAAATGCTTGTCCTCATCACCTGGGGAGTCTGAAAGGCCACCTGAGCATGCAAGCCATCAAGTCCCCTGGAAGGGACGTGGTTTGGGAGGAAAGTACACAGGTGTGCAACTGTTTCAGTTTCCAATCCTGAGTGAGGCCAGGATTTATCAGACATGTTCAGAAAACAACCTCTGAACTGAAAATGATGGTGATGAACACCTGTGCCTCCAGTGAATCCTGGAGGAGGTGTTTTTCTCCCTCAGGAGACAGGTGAAAGGGCTGTGCAGAGTCTGCATCTTGCTCCCAGCAGGTTTTTCTTCCCAGAGTGGCAAGGAAATTCTCCTAGAAATCATAGACACTCACAAAAATTATGCCATGAAGTAGGAAGGAAAAAAAATAAAGAGCAACACAAGGAAAGGAAAAATGCCAACAACCCGCCCTGTGCCCAGGATCAAAGCTAGGAGCCGTTTGGGAGCCCTTGGACAGGAATATTCCCCGGTTCCTTTGGCCAAGCCGCTGCTGTGAAAGGCTGCTTTGTTCACAGGGCCTCAGCCTCGCTTTTCCCACTGCGGACTTTGCTCCCGCCGGCGGCTGGGGCAGGTGAGATGGGGCAGGTGATCCAGGGCAGGTGATCTGGGGCAGGTGATCTGGGGCAGGTGAGCTGGGACAGGTGAGCTGGGACAGGTGAGCTGGGACAGGTGATTTGGGGCAGGTGAGCTGGGACAGGTGTGCTGGGACAGGTGTTGGGGCCGGGGACCTGCTGGCTCTGCTACAGTGGCAGCACTTTGATGGGTGCAGAGGAGCAGGATGAAGGGCCCCAGCTGCCCCATTCCCCCACCCAACACTGAGGGCAGGTATAAAATACCCAGAGCTATTTATTCCATGAATGATGTGCGTCCAAGTGCTCTTACCCTCCTCTTCACCCCCTCTTCTGTCCCGAATCCTGCCTTTTCCTCAGGTCTTCGTGAATTTTAGGCCAAAGTAATACTTGTCTTTTATATTTTTAGTTTCTCTTTTTCTTTTTTCTTTTTTTTTTAATAACCTGTGTTTGTTGTCCTGGCTTGGTGTTGAGCTGCACCATTCCATGACACTGGAATTTCCCTTCCAAAGCTCCTTCTAGGTTATGGGGCCTCACCAACTCTGTCTGCCGTGCTGGGACAGTCAGGTTTGGCTAAATTCCCCTTGCCAGAAGCAAGGAGAAGCAAGGTCCCACAGCCCCTAGGTCTCCAATCTCCAGGGTCCTACATCCCCAAATTGCACATCTCAAGAGCAGAAGGGACTCTGAGGCTGACTAAGCCCCTTTAACTCTGAGGTGTCTCACATCAGGTCAGCTTAAATCCTCTCCAGGTGCCGGACGTGGTCATATTGCCTGGTTTCTGTGGGTCTAATGTGGGGCAGGAAGGGCGGCTCTGGCCTCAGCCCAGCCCGGAAAGCTTGGCCGGGCCCTTGCTCGGCCCAGCAGTGTGGTGGGGAAAGCTGCCCGGAACAGACCAGCCCTGTGCAAAAATGGGAACCTGTGTTGCCGATGAAAAGTGCTTTCTTTGGGTAGGATGTTTGTGTTTCCTTTGGCAGAGCGGCCGCGGGAGCGTGCACAGCACCTGCCCAGGGCGGCTGGCTCTGCTCTCAGTGCACCCATCCTGCTCCTTCCCTTGAAAGTGTGAGCAAAGGGAAAAAGTCTGGGAAATGCTCCAGCCACAGTTCTGCTTGAAGCAGGCTTGTGACTATCGAGTGCCTCTCCAGGGCACAGACCTGTGGCAGCAGCCGGAAAAGCTGGGATCTTGCCCAGAAGCCCAAGCAGGAGCACAGGGAGAGGTTTTGGGGATGGAGGGGCACATTCTGGCCCCTACCCTCCTGGCACCCTAGTCTGCCTGAAGATGCTCCACCATGGGACATGCCTTTGCTTGCCCCTGAGGCCTTGTGACAGCTCATGCTCCTCTTCCTGCTCCTTATCCCTCTTCTGGGAGCCAGACCCTGAGTTGTTCTAGCTTGCATCAGGGCTGGGAGGCTGAGCCAGCTGGATGTGAGGAGCTGCCTCCTCTTGCTCCAAGGGGGAGGTCAGGGTTCTGTCCCTTGTCTGGGGGAGATGGCTTGGATCTGGTGGGGCCAGGGAAAGGAGGGCTCCAGGCAGATGGCTGTGCCCAGGAGAGCTGGAGCCCAGGGGAACTTGCAGCAAGTTTTGCCCTGCAATGTGCCAGAGTGACTGAGCAGAAGTGGCCAAGACGCTTCCCAGGAGCTCCACCACACCTTCTGCCCTGGGAGCACAGAGACTTCATGCAGATGGTGCCCTGGCATTTTGTCCCCTACCCATCACTTCTCTACAAAGCCAATTAGATCCCCTCAGGGAGAAAGATTTGCCATCAGAAAGAACAGATTTGAGGAAAATAGCAGTCAAGAGAAAATCTGGAGAAAATAGTAGCCAGGGAAGTGGATTACGTTGGTCAAGGTGAAGCCTCTGTCCTCCCAACCCTTCTGGGCTCATGGAAAACACTGGTACAGAAAGGCTAATGCTGGTGTGGGACTGTGCCAGCTCAACAAAAATAGACGTGGGATGGTTTTCCCCCTTGAAAGTATTGTCCAGTCAAATTTTGTACATTACCATTTTGTTCCAATCTGGATGAAGCCTGACAAGCAAGATGATGAGATTGCCCATGAAATGGGGATTCTGGGTCTGTGGCCAACCCTAATCCACCAGTTCACTTGAAAGCTGCTGACTGCTGCCCCAAGCTTGGACTTGATGCTCCAAGGAGGGAAATGCTGTGTCTCATGTCTCACTGGGATGAATTGTGGCCCATGGCCAGGGTGAACACTCCCCCATCCTTGTGTGTCCCTGGGGCTCAGCCAGGTTGTGCTTCTTTGGGAGGGGTTTTGTTCCCAGGGGATTTAGGCAGCACTCTCCATCTTGGGTACCTTTGCACCCACCCCAACCCCAAACCCAGTGGGACTGGCGTGAGAAGCAGCTGCCCAGGCTGGATTTCCAGGCTCAGATGCTTCATTCATGGCAGAGGCACCTGATGGATCCCACATTCTGGCTGCACATGTTGGAGTGGGATGGAGGGGACAGGCAACCACATCCCTCCTGGATTTAGGGCTGCTGAAGGTCCTGTGCAGCACACTCACCACCCTGCCCTTTATTTATGACTGTGGCACTTGGAGCTATGGCTGTGGTTGTGTTGCTCCTGCTGCCCAGCAACACGGTGTCTATTAAACTAAACTATTAGACTAAAATAAGTCTATTTTGAGAGCTGAAACCAAGGAGGAGAAGTGGAGCAGCCTGGTTGCTGCAACAAGCCCCGGGTTTCAAACCAAACCCTGATCCCTTACATCAAGGCATTTTGGCTGGGGGACGATGGGCTTTTGGAGGTGTTTGGGTTTTTCCCACCAGATTTTTTTTCCCATGGGCAAGCTCCTTGCATGAATCTCCCACTACAGTGGGCCCCTGCATGGGGGGGAACAGAAATCCCATGAAAGCAGCCTGGGGACTTCTGTCCATCCATCTTGCACCCCTGCCCTGTGGTGCCACGTCTGGGGGTGCTGGGCCATTGCCTGCCCCTGGGAAGGCTCCTGTGTGTGAGTGGGGGGAACCCAGGGGACTTGCAGGAAGCTCTGTGGAATTGCTGAGGATGGAAAAATCCCTGGGATCTGCCCTTTCTCTGAGAAGACATCTGAGCTGGGAGGTGTTTTTCTTTCCATCCAGTCAGCACAGCCGCTTGGAAATTTCCTACGCCGTCTCTGGCTGTGATGTTTTCATAACACAGCGAACAGTCTGGCAAAGCCCTGAAAAACCATTCGCCAATTAGCGACTTACATCTTTCCTGCAATTCTACCTCATTAGCCCTTATTAAAAATAAATAAATTAAATAATAATGAAAAAGATCCAGGCCCCTGCAGCACCTTGCAGAGTCCTCCCAGGTTCTTGCTGATGTTTCCCCACCACTCTCCTCTCGCCTGGTGGTGCCGATGCAGTGAACACTGGCTCACAAAGCCCATGGCTCATCCAATGGGTACCATGTGGCTCCTGCTGTTCCAGGTGATGTTTCTGAGTGGCTGCATCCCTCCTGTGCAGTGCCCCTTCCCTTGAGCAGGACAGCAGGGAGCACCCTGAGGCACTGTAACATGTGGTAAGCTCCTTGCTGGGTGTAATGACAGCTGCCCGAGTGAGCCCTCAGGGTCCATTTGGGTGCTCCCAGCTCCCCTGCACCATGATCAGGGACTTTTCTGCCCAGTTGGGTGTTCCCTGCCTGCTGGTGGAGGGGCCTGTGGTGTGGGTGATGGAGGGAATGCTGACTCAGCAGCTGAAAAGGCTTACTCGGTCCTGTGAAAAATGCTGATGCAGCATTAAAAAAAAAAAAATGGTCGACTCAGGAGGTTGGAAAAATGTTGCTCGTCAGTCTGCAAAAACGTTGACTCATGGGGCCGCAAAAACACCGAGCCATGCACAGCCACTGCCGCTGCCCTAAATTTCTGAGGATGCTGGGGTGGCATCCCATCTGACTCCCAAGTTTAAGGGGCAAAACATCCCCCCAGGTTTGCCCTCCTGCCATAACGTGTGAAATGAAAAGAGGATCAGCAACACCACCGCCAAACTCACTGATTTTTGAATGGTTCCAGTGCCTGGTACTCACGAAGGAATTGGGAAAGCAAACAGGGATTTCCCAAACTCCTGCAATGTCTAGGTGAATGGATGCAGCTGAGCCATGTCTTTCCTAAGTCTGCCCAAGTGGTGCATCCCCTCTCTCCCCAGCACCAACAGTGGCATCATCAAATGTGGCTTTCCCTGATGGCAGAGGAAGCAGTGAGCCATGCAAGAACACTGCTGATGGCTCCTGCTCCCTCGGAAGACGCTGTGAAAGGAACGCAGGGAAGGTTCCATTAAGGAACGTGCGTGTGCTACGTGTAGTCCTCCCTCCTCCCAGCCCCAGGAGGGGCTTTCTCTCCAGCCTAGAGGAAATCAGACCTCTGCAAGACCTCTGCTTCTGTTCAAGATGATGCCCATGGCCTTGGCTGGGAGACAGACACAGCTACACCACGGCAGCCCGACCACGCTGCAGTTCGGAATTTATTAGAAACAGCTGTCAGTACATCCTTCTAAAACATTACATGTCAATGTGCTTTATTGCAATCTTTTTTTTTATTGCATTTTTTTTGATCTAGAGCAAGTAGGCCCAGGATGCTTAGTGTCTGGGATTTAAAAGCCCAACCATCTAGTAAAAGAAAGTACAGCAAAATTGTAACACACCCGGTGACAAGTACAGTGTTGCATTACTGAGCTAGAAACTACAGGATGACTTGTCAGAAAACACTAACATACACTTGGTTTCCTTATGAAGCAGTTTGTTTCTTTTCTTTAAAAGTTAAACTACATGAATTCCTTTTTTTTTTTTCTTTTCTTCCCCCCACCCCCCTCCCCGACTACACCATAAACGACAGAAGAACAGATTTTACACAAATAACAAACAAGAGTACCAAAGTTACATGCTGGAATTCATCTGGAAAACAAAATAATTCAATAGCTTCTGGAGAAGCAGGTTCTTAACAGATGCAGTTTCCCTTAAAGAAAATAGAAGTCAAAGAAAAGCAGAAACATTGATGCAAAGGTTGTACAAAGGAGTGTGCTGTTATTTCAGCCCTCGACACAAGATCAAACACCCACTCATGCTTTACATTGAACCACACCTTGTACAAAGAGTCCACTCACAAAGGGACACGCACCAACACCACCCATTGCACATCAGCTCTGGACAGGGGGCACTGAGGGGCCACTGAAACGTGCAAACAATCACTGCGTCTCACAGGAGAGCAAGAGGGGTTTCTTTTTGCTAAGCCTTTGCTTGGGACACGGTTGAACGCTTTGTCCCAGAGTAAGTAACACCCCAAATCAACTCTGTTTACAAATATAGTAGCAACCCCCCCGAGGAAATCCAGAGTTCAGCATTTCAGAAGCACATATGCAAGATGAACACAATAAACTCCTTTTCATTTGACAAAAAAACCAACCCAATTCTGCCTGACCACGTGGCAGAATGTGCTAACGGTGAGTTTTATTTTTAAGGGGCAGTGCCACTTACAGCTAATGCATTTAAAGGTGTACGTGAATATATTTTACATATATCTATATACATACAGTACATATACACACACACGCACGCGCACACACACACGGATGATGCAGACCATTACAATCCCATGGTGCAATAAACAGCCAGATATACAAAATTAACAGGTTTTCATCAAACAGATCTTTGTTGGATGTAGAAGTCACTCACGAAAACAAAACAGACCAAAACCCCGACCCAGCCGACTGAAGGTGAGCCCCGCCCTGCAGCCAACAGAGACCCGGGGGCAGCTCGGGGCCGGCCCCAGCATCCTACAACCCCCTGCTGGGGGTGACTGTCACCCTTAGAGACCTTTTCTTTTGTCTTTGGATGCAGTAACTTTCTCCAAACGATCCCGAGCCTCTTGCTACAAGCACTTGGAAAGTGCATGGGAACGGCGTTGCTGGACACCGGGGGAAATATCCCTCCCCTCATTTGCCAATGCCGATCTCACAGATGCAATCCCAAGGGAAGGCGGTGGAGGGGGGCATCAAACTAAAGCTGCTTTCTCTAATACAGGTTGATCAACAAAGCGTTTTTTTCTATTAAAAAGGACCTGTCTCACTTTTTTCCCCCTTGCCTCTGAAGCTCATATTACATTTTTTAAAGGCAAACTTCAGAACAAATGGCCAGTCTAGTCATAAAATACGGTGAGTCTATGCCAATAGCAATTTAAAAAATGCAAATTCTGCATCAATTATATGGAGCCAGCCCCAAAGACCAGCACTTCAAGCACTGTCATCATCTGAACAGTTAACAAGCTAAAGCTCCCAATCTGCCCCTTTGAACAAACAGGAAGGAACTGAAAAGATTTCAAGAGATTTTTTTCCCCTTCCCATTCGGTGGAAAGTATTTCTGCCCACAGAATGCAAGATTCACAAAAATGTTGGCCAAACTTCATGTAACCCCATCCAAAGCTGCTGCTCACGCAGGGCTGAACTGGCCGAGCTGCCTGACAAACAGGCCGGCGCTTCTTTGGGCTGGTCCTTCCCTTCTCCCGGCTGCTCGTGTGCCAAGGGAAACAAGGGGATCAGCAGTGCAAGTTCCCTTCCCATACAGAAAGGGCAGCAGCTCCTCAAGGACTTACATCAATTCCTTAAACCCTCTCCTGCATGTGCATTTAAGGAGAGTACAACTGGTAATTCCAAAGGGAAGGGTCTGCTCTGGCATCTCCTCTTATTTTCGTGGTTCCAAGCAGAGGTTTCTGCTTCATGGTCTGTCTCCTGCTTCATCAAACTACAACCAGAGGGATGCTTTAGGGTGCTGATCCTTCCTCTCCACTAAAGCTATTTGCTTTGAATGCTGGATTTGAGCAAGCCTGACCCCCCTCCCCTCACAGCATTTTTGCTCTTCGGGAATGTTATTTTGATTTTGCTATTGCAAAAGCAGAGGTTGCAAATCAACTATAAGGAAACTACACATAAGAAAACTTGATTTTAAACATGGTCTAAACAAAACAACCCCCAACCCATCGTAGTGCTTTGTAAAACTGCATTTTGAACCTGTCTCTTACCCCTCCTGATCCACAAGCAGTACCTGTTTCATGTCTGCACAATGCAGCAAGCATACAAGACTAACATTTCAGATTTTTACTCCCTGTTAGTGTAACAAAAAATAAAAAATAAACAGACATTCAAAAACAGAAGCAAGATTGTTCAAGTACCAAATAAGGGGCTTTTCCAAACTTAAAGTGTGACACTCCTATAGCAATTCTGCTGTTTTAAACAGCCACAGCGTTCAGTTACAGACATGGTGCCACGCCTGCAGAGAGCCCAGGATTTGGGGTAACCAAGACCCTCCTCCTTCTCCTGTCCTCCCCAAAACAGCACTAAGTGTCAACATTCGTTTCCACAGTCCCATTACAGTTGCCTGGCTTTGCGAGGGAAAAACTTTGATTTTTGCCCTGCTGTGACTAGAATTCAGTTATGATTAAATGCAAGTTTTTTTTCCTGGGAATGGTTGATTTTTGTTGTGGAAGGCTTGCTAACACTAGTGTCAGCGAGAAAAGAATCAGGCCCATCACATTAAATGGAAAATTTCTTGAACATCTGCCACGTCAAGAGAGATGAGTGGGGAAAGAGCATTTTATTTTTGGCATAAGACAGAGGGCTGTACTGGATATAACTCTAGATTGCAACTACCAACGGTGCAAAGCAGCAACTCACTTCACCGCTGCTGAGAATGAAATAAAAACCCAAATACAACCCCCAAAACTAGAGCACTCCAGTATCAGAAGGTGGACAATCACACATTACTGCTCCACACACTAGTGAAGCATCTGTTGGGACATCCCTCTGTTCCTAGGTTCTTCCCATGCTCAGGTTACTTGTAATCAATAAAGGAAGTAGTGGGAAAAGATTGATAACTTACTAACTTCAAAAACATGGCACTCGTGGCTGACACAATGGGGCCAATGGCAACTGTGGAAGCAGACCTGATTTCCATCCATACCAATACAAAATACTGAATCACCCCTAATTCCCTGCAAATATACTTCAAAACAGATTAGAAGAAACTGTGCATATTCGAGGTTCTGCATCCCCTCCCCCCCTTCCCCCATTTAACACTGTGCAAAAATTATTTATTTAACTCTACATATATATTTAATACAATGTGGGTCAATGAGATCAATGCTCCTCTAACTGCAGCCTGGTACCAGATGGCTGCTACAACAGTGAGGTTACTTCCCCCTTTCCTCCTGATGTTCTGACTCTTAAAATTAAAACCTTCTCACATCTTACTGTTTTAAAAGAACTTGAGTTTCTTTGTTTTGCCTCCATGTTCACACTTCCTGTATTTGTTTCAGGCTTAACAGCTGCTTTTCATCCTGGGCTGTAATCCTGCACCTCACAGGCCCATTTCTGATTTCTCAGTCATGCAAGTGTAGAGCAGCTCCTGGAAGCTGTGGGTTTTCTCACAGGTCTAATGCTACTGAGCAAACAGAATTAGGCCAAGCACAATGAGAGGTGCAGGACCATGCCCTTGCCCCATAGATCACACCAGTTGATTTTATACCAATTTTCATTTGCTCTGTGAGTGCAAAATAGTTGTAAAAAGAATCTGTGCAGTAACACATGCAAATCAACGGGGAACAATGGCAGCAGCTGGGACTTCAGGTGCCTAAACCAAACACAGGGAGATAACAGTGGCAAAACAGCCCCAGGGAGACTGCTCAGAGTAACAGAGCCAGTACAAGGAATGCAGGCTTAGTCTGACCATAGCCCTGGTCTGAAGGTTTGGGCAAAACAGAACTTCAAAGAACACTTCAGGATGGCTTATTGGCTCTGGGTCCATCATTCACAGCAAATACATCACCTGTGATCAGCAAAAAGATCTTGGGGAGCAAGGGGCCAAGAGTCCCTACTCACTCACACCACGATAAAGCCAAGCTACCTTCACAGATGCTAATGGAATCACACTGTATTTACCTTGGCAAAGCCAGGGCTAGAGCCTGGACCAAGACCTCACAGGATCAATCAGATTCCACTACAGAGAGACTTCAGACAGCCCTGCTCTGCTATCCTGCTGCTGTCAGGACTGTGAGGGTGTGCCAGGATTTACGAGCCTGGAAGCAGATCTGTGCCTGTTTAAAACAAAACTGAGCCCTACCTGAAACTGGGGCAGATGTGAAACACTTTGGCCAGGTTATCTCTGTCATGAAAGCAGGGATCAGATATATGGGCCTCATCAGCCTCAAATGTTAACACTGTCAGTAAGAGAGTGCAGAGAGCTCACAAGGGCAGGGAAAACAAGCAGACACTCCTCTCACAGGCTTTTCCACAGGCACGAGGCACCTGGCTATCATTTGTGCCTTTGAACTGATTTCCCTCATCGGGCATTTGGTTGCAGCCCAGCATCAAGGGAATGCTAGATACCCAAGAAGTGTGAGAATGGCAGCTGTACAGCTGCCAGATTAGAACTGCAAATTAGCCAAGACGTAGAGGCAAGTTTCTTTATAAAGAAAAAATTCCATGTCCACAGACCACTGAGGAAACCATTCAAGATTTCCACTAACAGCAAAGGCTATGTCTCATTTTTCCTTTTTTCCTGGGGAAGTAGGAGAGACACCCAAGCAGATGTGGTTCATTTTGACATAGCAGCTTATGTGAATTTTATTCTTCTCTCACACAGTTTTGGTTAAGCTTTTTAGGGTATCATTTAAATGAGAAAAGTGGCATCTACACAATTCCTTGCCTGAAGATTGCACTCTGGCCAATTAGGAAGTGTCTGGGATGCGTCAGGGTCATTAGTGCAAAATAAAAAATGTCATGGCATGCCAGGGAACCAGACTACCCTTCCTGCAATGGCTGTCAGTGCTCCAGCTTTGTCACTTCCCTACTTGTGAATTCAAGACATTCAGGGAAATAATACTTCTAGTGTAAACATTATACATCAACAAGCCTGGCACTACTGCCCAGGCATTACAGAAAAAAGCCATTTGAACAGGAAATCAGCCCCAGGGTCAGAAACGGGTCTCCAGCATTCTCAGACCTGTATGACTGTCTGCTTCCTGTCCTGCACAATGGGTGCATTGCAAGGGAAACGCTTCCAGTAATGGGAACAAAAGTAACTTTCAAGGTTGCACACTGAACAATTGCTTTGCCAGTTGTGCTTTGATGCCAAGTGGTTTGGTTTGCCAAACTTAGCTCTTTTTCATTTTAGAAGCTTAAGGAATGGAAATAAGCTGCTTTGTACACTTTCCAGGGAGGGATTTATTTGATGATTGCTGTAGTTGATGAAGCCCAGGACTACCCACTCCAGTATTTGACAGCAGCCCTTGCCAAAGGATGGTACCAGACATCCAGTAACTGAGGAGTATGGCTCTCTTCCCTTCATGTGTTTTGCATCATGTCTAAAATAACTACAAGGGAATTTAGATTATACCAGGGTAAAATCTTGCTTGGCTGCAGTGGTGTGAGAGTTCATAACCCAGTTTGCAAAGAACAAATCAGAGGAGATCTAGGATTAGCATGCTCACTTCTTACAGCTGGAAGTGACTATACCCCACCAAACAATTTGGTACAATAAGCCATCCAGAAGCATTTGATTACACCGACCTCTTCTGTACCAAAATCAAGTGTTACAAGAGTCTGTCACTGTTCAGCAAGAGACCTGCAGCAGGCGAGTGCAAGCTTCATTCTGGTTTACATTCTGAAGCACAGTATCATTAAAAATCTGAAAACAGAATCCCAAGCTGAGGTATGGGAAGGAGAGGGGGTGAAGAAAGAGGAGAGTGAGCAATTACATCAGATCAGACAAATTTAGTGTTTTGAAGACACACAATGTTTAGCTTTTCCTTTTATTTGTTTCAAGTTTTGGTGTAGAAAGTATGTGCGGATGCTAATGCAACCTCCCCCGTAAGTGCTCGATCTAGCAACGAACAAAGTTTTGGCGTGTTCAATTTGGTTATGTTTCCTTTAAGCAAAGACCTGCAGTGCCATTGAAACCAAAACTTTGTTACTGTTGGCAAAAAAATAAAGCAACTTTCCTTTTACAAGCATTTTTCCATTTAAATAAAAACCTGAAACTTTCCCATAATTCCTTTGGTCTTCTCTCACCAAATTCCATGCTACCTCAAGACAAGCCCTCTTTTGGAAGTCCGGCTGAATCGCAGTGAAGCTGCTAAAATTAGCAGAGAAGAATTGCTGTGGCAGAGTTTCCCCCTAGTTTGTTGGGAGTTTAAGACTGAAAGACATTACCAGTGCCTCGGGTAGAGGCTTCAAATTGTGTCTACTAGAACAAGAGAAAACAAAATCCAATTAGAAGTTCCACTGAAGGTGCCTGGCAAAAAATCATCTCCATAAAATGATGCTTTGCTTCCAGTATTTTCAAATGCGTTGCGTTGAGTTTATTCCCCTCATAAGGAAACAAAAGTATCGGTGTAAAAGCACAGCTGAGCTTTTAAGGTAGCACCAGGACACCTACACCCAAGTTGTCGTCTTGTTGCTGCTAGGCCTCTTTTTGATTCACATTCGCAGAATCACTTCTTGTGCAAAACAAGCAGTCTAAGGAGAAAGAATGCCCTCCGAGTTCTAATAAAAATCGTAGAAAAGAATCCAAGATAGCCAACGCTTTCCTCCTCCCCAAAATTTACCTGCAGAGAGAGGGGGGCATCTGTGCGTAGACAGGATAGGCAAGCCTGACATTTAGGGAATCATTGTGTTGGACAAGGGATGTCTGCTGGTAATGAAGAACCAAATCCTTAAGTGTGCTGTACAGGTTGTACGGTTCTGCAAACCCATAACCTCTTGGAGTGCTGTAGATCACACAGTGTTTCACCTCTCCATCAGCTCTGCAAGGAAAGAGGCGAGTTTAATGTAAAAGGACAAACTCAAAGTGACAGTCTATTAACAATTAACTAATGCAGCAACTCCGCCAGTCACTGGATTACATAATGGAGGACCCAGTAGATGCAAGTGGAGGAGATTAATATAGTCTGTGAAGAAACAGTGCTTCAGGGCATGCGATTAAACACTCTTGCATAATAATCCACATAAGAGGGCTCTTCCATCCCAGCAGCACAATTCCCTACTACATTGTTCTCCAAATGTTCCTTGGAAAAAAAGTCAAGAGCTGAACCAAAAAGATAAGCACCCGAAGTCAGCAATGACTTTGTGCTCAACTTACCTAGAAACCTTTCCACTAAGCAAAGAAACCAAAACCCACAAATTATCAGGACCTACAAAGTATTCCATGAAACACAGTGCTAAACTTCCATGTGTATTTTTTAATGTTAAGCATGGGAAGGGTTCAAGCTGATTCATTATCTGAAGCCATAGCAACTGGAGTCTCTAACTTGGCAAAGCAGCTACTGGAACACAGCAATTCCAAAGCTGCTAGAAAAACTTATCTGCCAGAAAGATCAGGTATTATGTAATCCCTGTCCTGGAGCCTGTTATAATCCCAGTCACATGTAGGAGCAGGTTACTTTACGCCACCCCTTTGCGAGCCTGTAGCACGATCCCAACCAAACAGAAGCATCTGATGTACCCAACACTTGGGTGACTGCAATGAACAGAACACTGAACACAGCAGATACTACAATCTTCAGTTATCTTGAGGTGCTAAACCTTCATATATTCATTTCTCAGATTTGTGCTCAGAAGCAATTAACCTCATGTGAAATAAATCACTGAAAGCCATTTTGGACTCCAGGACAAGCTTGAAGGATTTTTAGATAATGGAGTCAGTATTTCTGACCTTCCTTACACCAACATAAAATGAAGTGAAATACAAGAAATCAATGCAAGGCTGTGTGAATGTCATCAAAACTACTGCTCACAAGTAATCCTGTGAAGCATCACCATTACCTTACAAATACAAGAGAAAGATCTAGAGTTGGACATGAAAATGAGAACAGAGGATGCCACACCTTTACAGCCCCACTTTATTTCTTCCCATGTGTCTCTTAGCAGGGAAGAATATGGGAGAATTAGGCCCTAATTTGCTTATAGACTACAGAGCTTCAAGTTGGGATACTTCAGAATTTTGTACTAACTACTGTGGGAACTGCAGAGGTTGCAGGACTACAGTTATTGCACATTCAACGCACATTTTTGTTACAAAGCTTTTACCATGCCGGTCTTCCTGCAAACATGCAACACATTCCAATGGGTAGGCCTAAGCTAGGCCTGGCTTTTGTTCTCCAAAATAAAGAGCTTTGGTAGAGATTTATGAATTGAGTAGTTAGAACAAAAAGGAAAACAGACTTACACCACAGAACAAGCATAACATCCTTTCTTGCTACTCTCGCGAATTAAAAATGCTCCATCAGGTTTCCCACAGAGCAAGTCTTCTGCTTGGATACGGTTGAGATCCCCAACAAACCAAGTTTTCTCATCATGATGTGGCAGGTTTTCATCTTCTTCACTCACAAAGTATGTGCTGAGGGGATAAATTTATTAACTAGTGATCAGTAAAGGAGTTAATAAGCAGTTACTTTTGCAGAAATCATACCAAGAAATACCAGAATTGCCCAAATTGGGAGGTCAGGCTCCTAGGGAACATATATTAAAGGCTTCCACTTAGATCTTGATTTTAATCCTACATGTTTCAGCAGAGCTGCTGCCTCACATGACATCACCATGGCTCCAGTCCTTTATTGAGAAACTGGTGGCTTTTGTTACCAACCCCACAAGAAAAAACACTTATTAATGGAAAACTTCTCAATAAAATCATATGTATAGTGACACTTACTCATCAATATTTTCATTTTTGATCCCCAGCCAGTCATTTATTCGCTTCTGTCTCACCCCCTTGTGATTGAGCCATCTGCCAGAAGAAGAGAACATTAATACATTACTTCAGAGCATATGTATGGGTTTTCATAGTGAGCAAGCTGAAGCTCAGACACAAGACAGTCTGTGTCCAGCCCAGGGACATTAAGAGCTGGGTAACAGTGGTGGTGAAATCAAGTGTGGGTATAAGCAACATCTGAGACACCTAACAAAAAAAGTACTAACACCTGTTGAATTAGCAGGCACAGGTTTTGTTTATAACTAATTTTTCTTAAATTTTTTCTTTACAGGAGTTGCAGAATGTGCACCTAGTTGTGGCTAGCTCTTTAAATAATGAAGTCAGGAAGAGGCCAAGCAGCACTCAGATATCCCCCACCAGACCGTAGCACCTCAGCACTAACAGAACTTTGGTTATGAAAAGAAAATTAAATTCTCATTATCCTGATGGAAACAGCCATTAATCAGATTCATCAGAGACACTATTCTGAGGTATGGGTCAGGCTTACTTACACAAGATACTGATCTCTGATTTTGCGGAGCTGAATTAGGTCAGGCTTGATACTGTTCATTTTCTTATCAGTCTCCCTGTTGTCCAGAGCTTGTTTCTTCAAGTCTTGTTCCAGGCGCATTTTACTGTCATGGATCTCACCCAAGCGTGATTTTAATTTTTCGTAGTTCATCATTATCCTGCAAATGAGTATGAGAGAAGAGGTCAAGCCAGTCCAGAAGGACTGAACCTAGTGGTAGCACTTAGAGAAGAGTATCACAAGGACTACTGTAACAGCAGCTCCTCTCTTTGAACACCTCATCCTTACATGAAAATTACTCTAAGAGTGACAGGAAAGACTTCTTGCCAGAGGGCCTTCAGTTTACCTTAATATATTTCCTTCTGGCAGAGATGCAGGAAGAAATTATCTGTAGGAAGGTAAGCTAGAACAGATTCCTCCTTCACTGTCAGATTCAGTTTTTGTTCTATCAGTTATGTGAGCCCACCACAGGTATCAGCAGTAGCAAGATTTCAAACGCAGACTTCAATTACTATCAAGAGCTACCAGGAAGTAATGCTGCCTGTCTCTTCATTCAAGGTTAGTTTGCAGGTTTTGAGAGATTCAGGAAAATTACATCTTTTGCTTGTTAATTGTCTTTACTAAGAATGAAGCACCACAGTTGCATAGTGAGATTGTTACAGGTAACTGTTTCTGGTCCAGAAACCTCCCTCAGCTGGTTCATAAAGCACTACATCAACTTAGGCATTATACCTGGCCTTTCTTCAAAGGCCTAGATCCAGCCTTTTCTGCTAATACCCTCTCAGAAGGGCAGTTTCAAACAAGGTCCTTACTGAATTTGTTAGATGACAGCTACTATTGATCTTCTTTGAAAGCGACTAAAACCAACCATGGACAATGAGATTGATCAGATATATGTACATTTCACAGTTTGCAAGTAAAGATTTCTCTGAATTATATTCTGAGCAAATCCAAACAGAAATGGGATAAGCAAATTAAATAATTATTTCCTGTTCTTTCCTGGTCCTCTGATTTACTGAAGTTAAGAGAGGATAAGAAGTATCTTGATTTACTGAAGTTAAGAGAGGATAATCCAGAGATTTCCCAGCTCCGCAATTCCTTGAGAGGAGAGAGCTTTACTGAAAGGTGAGATACCTTGAGGAAAGGTCTTACAAAACACTGAGCTTCCAAAGTGGTTTATATGATGCTGTAATGTCAGTGTCAGTGTGGGCACCAGTTCTTCCAGGTAAGCAAACGCAACCCGAGAGCTCACCGTTCAATTTCTTTGTCATTCCCCTCCCTGCGGAATCGCTCGATGTATTCTTTGCTGTATCGCTCTTGTGAGTGGCACTGTTCCTCAAATATCTTAATTGTTTCATTAAATGCTTCGATTGCAGTCCTCTTCATCTGAATTTCCTACGTAAGGAAAGAGCCCTTCATCATTTGTTCATAATAAAGATGACAATACAAGACTCAATCATGTTCCCTAAACTGACTGAGACGACGATCTTTTCTCCCCCCACTAAGTCAAAATGGGATTAATCAGCTTTAAATTCAGTCAAATGTCTGAGTAGGGTCAGGAAAGAACCAGGCAGACTTACTCCCTGTAAGTCTATCCTCCTCCCCTACACGATGCTCTCTATTTAGGCTGCAAACCCCTCAAATATTTTAGTCGTATTTTCCATCTTAGTTTGCAGGAAGACTGCCAGCAAACCTCCTCCCCATAGATGAACTATCTTATTTTACAAGAAGCAGTCCAAATACTGTATTCACTCTTCCTTAAGGCGTAATATCTGGTAACTGACTCGCACATGACTTCACAAAAAACCTGGACAAACCCCTCTACAATTCTCACTGCAGCATGTGGCAGCTGGAAATATTCAGCAGCCAAGGAAGAAGCCTGCAGTGTAAAGCTTGTAGTGTTGGCCTTCTCTACAGCTTTACCTTATACCAGAAAGCTCAGCTCCTCTTTCTTCCTTGCCCGATACTACACCTCTAGGACTTACAGCAACGAGCAATATTCACTGCTTTCATCAAATCTGAAACCTCCTGTCTCTAATTCCACAATTTACTAAGATTTTTCCTTATATTGCCTTTATTAGCCTTAACAGGTTAAAATAATTTTCTTTGCTTTTTAAACAAGAAACAGATTCTACAAAAAGCCAAAGCAGAACCAACCTGTGATGTTCTGGTATATTCTTCATACAATTTGTCGTACTCTTTGCTCTTTTCCTGATACTGAGCATGGTATTCTTGAAGCTTTTTACCTACTGCATCTATATTATCTTCTTTCACCAACTGATCCTGCACATACAAAGAGCTATTAAGTCTTCAAGCAAAGCAGCTTTTCCTTAAGAGTATTCATTTGTCCTCTTATGCACATTTGCATTTTACAGATACTAGCATCGTGTTTATAATCCAGTTTCTAGAGAACACTGTGTTTAAAACCCACCTTTCTTTGTGCAACATGTTCCACAGTTTACAGACAGTAGGAACTGGAACTACAGGACACCAAGAGCTGTGCCAAAATACTAAACTTCCAAAACCACACCACACCTTACTTTCAGGATTGCTATCCCCTATTCAAGAAAGAAGGAAGCAAATTGCTTAGAATCTTAAGCTAAAGATCAGAGTTGTTTCTTATATCTCCAAGAAGCTCTGCAGTTCTTTTTCCTTAATGCAAGAATGCGTCTTGGGCTACTGAATAAAAGTTTAAAAAATGTTCTTGAAAAATTTAGATGGCTATGCACAGAGTGAGCAGCTGCACAACTCGTATGGGTAGCACTGGCTAGAACAGTGCTCAGTGGGTTCATAAAGGTCCAAGGGGAAATTAAAAGGCTTCTCAGAGGCTCAACTCTGCTGCATGTCAGGGTTTCAATTCTCTGTTGGGCTCAGATGGAGACTAGAAACCTGATAAAATGTAGTAGCTTAGATGGTTAGACAATTTGGAAGACCCAAGTGAGGCCAAATATGAAAATTCACCTTTTTTTTTTTTCCTGTTAAAAAAATAAACAAACCAGGCTATTCATAGAGAAAACTCAGAATTATATACACATCTGCATTTTTTTTTTCTTGTCTGCACTAATAGTTATTGGGGTCTGATGAAGATCTTACCTGCTGGTACCGGGACACGGGGTACATCAACTTCACATCGAGCTTTGGGTTGTACTGAGCAAGGGACTCATTGCGGTAGTGGTTAATGAGCTCCACAACTGAATTAAACGTCAGTGGGTCAGAAAAGCCGTATTTTCCATCCCGATGGTAGATCTTTATCAGTTTGTTGTTGCCACCCTTCCTGTAAAGTACAGTCATTCAGAGGTTTTATTGTGTCCCTCCCATCCCTCATCAGAACTAAGGCTGCTAACAAAGACACCAGTGAAATTCCTGGGCAAGTGGCTTCCACACTGCACATCTTCACTGTGATTCTTTACACAGTAGCAGTATTAAGTAGTTTAAGAGTCAATACACACAGAATTATCATCTGATTACTTGAACAGGAGCAAAGCCCAAAGTAAATCTCTTTCTATGTGTTCATTCTGAAGCCAGCTTATGGTATTTAAATCCTAGCTTTGCCAGAAGTTTTGCAAGGGAAAAGGAGGATGCTGAAGGATGAATAAAGGAGCCATAAGAAAACCCAAACCCATAATTTCCTGCAATTCAGGGTCACTAATAGTATACAATTGAGTACAGATTTATACAATTATTAACAAGTCTTTTTGAGTTATAGGTGCTAATACAGGATACATGAACCTAAACAAAATCCTTTGAGGATTACAAGACAGTTGTAAATTTAGGGTGTTATGTTATCCAGATTTATACATTCTAGTGGTTTCTCCAAATATAGTCCTTATTTCTTCCTTTTTTTTTTCCAGCAACAGACTGTTTAGACACTGTCCTGTCCTTCTCCCACACTTACAATTTTGCCTCCTAAAGACAGCTGCATTCAGTAAAATAACCAAATCATGCCAAACCTTAGCACACAGGCTGTGAACTTTGAGGCAGAAATTAAAGCAGAATTTTAACTACACCCTTGGGAACAAGCCTACCATTAAGGCAATGGAATTTCACGGCAGGATCAAATACCTGCCATATCACAGTAATTCCCAAGGGTGTGCTACAAAGGCTGTGGCTTCTGTGCCTTGCCCACTTGCCTCTAACAGCCAGCCTTGGGAGCCTGTCAGAGGCAAGAGGCTGGGCAAGGCACCAGGGCCAGTCACATGAGGAGCTCTCTGCCTAACTGCAGCAGACAGGGCTGAGGCAGCTCTGGAAAACCTGCTACTTGCAGACGATTTTAATGAAGAAAAGAACATGACTCCAAGTCAGTATTAACTTTAGATCAGAAAGCATAAGATACTCTTTTTACCAAGATATTGTGTTCAGTTCTCCAGAGCTGTGTGCTGGTAAGATATTCAACACTCTCCCATTAATCAAAGGTCTAGTTTACAAACACCTTTTACCTTAGCAGTTCTGAAACTATGAAGCAGCTCTCCTCCTTGAGTCCCATCTAACCTGCAGAGATCCTTAGGGTAATGTTTAGTGAGGGGCAGGACTCAATGCAAAGAGTAGAACTGTCAGACCTGGCTCTTTATTTGCTTGTTCTGTGATGTGCAGAACTGGGAACATCTCTAAGCTTGAGCCACATGAGCTTTACACAGCCAGGGCTGTCACTGTTATGGCAACAGCTCCTCAGGGTTTTGCTGAGGGGACCACAAGTGCTCAGTGCTCACCGCAGTGTCAGAGTGTAGTCTCCCTGCATCTTGGTCGATGCGTCGCGCACCAGGAATGTTCCATCTGGCATGTCTCGTAATTTGTCATTGACTTCTTCCCTGGAGAATGGAAAGGGAGGCAAAATTAGAAGTGCTAAGGACATGATCATCTTTGCCACAGGTGAAACATCAGACCCAGCAATATAAACATCTGCAGAGCTCAATCTTCTGTCACGGTCAGGTTCTCAAGTTTTTTAGGCCACCTAAAGCAAGTCTCAACTTGTGTAGCTGTACTAAGGAAAAGTAGCTACAGTCAACTGCCACTTAGGAAGGAGTCTCTGCTTAAACAACAGTGGCAGCTGTGACTCAGTTCACAACCCTTCCCTTTAATCTGCTCAGGTTTTGAAGTCCACACTAGAACAGGTTCCCTTTGAGAAGCCAGACCTGACCTCTTAAGACACGTCTCTAGAATCACAGCTCAAAGGTGCCTAGAGTTTAGCGTAGTTTTAGTCTCAAGAGGCTCATTGTTGGCTTAACTCTGATCTTATTGACAGCCCTTTTAAATCACTACAACCTTGCTAGCTTCAGTACAACTTTTCCTTATTTACAACTGAGGCAGAAGGACACTCAGTCCAGAGCTTTAAGCTAAACCAAGAAATCTTTTAGTGAAAGTGAGTACCTGTAAGCACTAAGAAAATTATTTCAGCTGAAGAGATATGCATCTTGCTTATGAGCATTTCACCCAGATTATGTATCTCACTTTATAACAGCTCCCTCAAAGATCTTGAAAGCCCTAAGCACTTTTTAATACAATCATTTGGAAACTAAAGTTTCTCAGGTAGCCTCAACATTCTTTAAGTGCTGTAGGAAGCCTAGTTGAACCTTACAAAGAAAAATAAACAGCAGGTTTCTTTGTTCAAATACTAAGGAACAAAAGTACTCAAAAGAATAACAAAAGAATAGCCTTAGCTTTGATTTAGCTACCTGAAAACTATTCTGTTAGTAAAACTGACTCCTATTGAGTATCACATGCATATCCATTTACTCCTCGCAGACCATTTTTACAGACTGGATCCAGTTAACTCCTTTTTGAATGGACAGATATGACCTACAAGTTTGGGCCTGCAAGTTGCACCCTGGAGCTCATGACAGAATTTTCAGCACAAGTTCTTGACTGCAGAACATTGCTCCTGTCCTGATAGCCTGATGCAGCCTGTACCTGCTGGCTGCCAAACCAGGCTCATAAACAATTCCATCTTTACATGAGCGTGTATCAAGTTTTAATCTAATAAAGCCATTCCAATGTGATTTGCAGTGCATTAGCTCCTGCCATCATGGGCACTGCTAATTGAGGGACAAATCCACAGTCAATAAACTGATACCAATATTGAGCAGTTTTAAACAAACTGTGCCTAGTGGGTTTTGTAATCAGGTTTTGCCACTCTGCTTCAACTTAAAATTAACAGAAAAATATCTCTGCCAAGGCCCTTCAAAAGCAAGATCTACGAGGGTTTACTTTATAAAAAGATAAGGGTGGTACAATAAAGATATGAAAACCTTATTTCCCTTCTCAGAATGTCAATGAGCTCATGTGGCAAACACGCTCTTCTTGCCTCTATCTGCCAAAGTGCTTCAAAGTATTACGTGCACAAGTTTGAGCAATTCCTGATCGCACTCCCAGCACGCTTGCCTGTCCTCTTACAGCTCCAAATTCTAGACTCTTCAGAAGTGCCTTAAGAGGGTAAGAGATGACTGAACACTTCAGTTCTTTTATGCAATTAAGTATATAAAAACAGGCCTTTCATTTCCTGAACCAAACCCAAGCCATCTACTTTCTCAAGTACACAGAAAAGGGTTTTCTTAAGAGGCAAAACTTAATTTGTTTGGTATGTGTCTCTATCATCTGCTCAGTGTAGATGGGTGATGGTTAGCATTTGCAAGAGCTCTTTTTCACATCGCCATGTAATAGAAATTAATATAGATGCAATTTTAAACAAACGTTAAAGAAACCAAAAATAAGAATGCAATTCCTTTTATCCTGAAATATTATTTTTATACTGAAATTTTGCTGAACTGCATGCATTCCAGGATTGCATGCTTACAACACTTTATTAAATATCGAATTCAGAAGCATTTTTCTTCTTTTTAAAGATTGTGTATCTGGACAAATTTAGAAACTCAAAAATTATTGTCACCAAGACTTGCAATATCTACACCAGAGGAGCAACAAACTAAATATCTTGAATCCAGCTGAATACTTTCACTTAGGTGCTTTGCCAATAATAGTCCTAAAGCATTCTCCTCCTGTAAAATGCTGCTTGAAATAAGCATGTTCTTTTTGTCTTGAATTCTGGCAGGCTTATCCTAATTTTAACAACATATATTAACGTATTTTAATTAATATATTCTAGCAATATTGCTTACCTTGAGATGTCCCCCCAGTACCACTCTGCTTCCTGCAGAGAGAAACTGGAATTGTCCTTTATTCCATTTGTATTGACTGGAGTCATTGGTTTGGGGGGCTTTGGAGGAAGAGCTGAAAATGAAAAACAGATTAAAGAAAGGCAAACAGCAGAAAATAATCACTAAACTGTTAATAAAATATGACAGTAAAAAAACAAGAGAAAATGTGCATCTTGAACTCAGCTTTCAAGCTCTCTCAAACCAAATGGAACTTGTAATCATAAAGGAAGTCTGAAGTCAACTGTTCCACTGTGATCCCAGATTTTCTAGTATCAAGCACTTGTGTGAGGGAGGGGAAAAGGAAGGAGTATGAGGAAATGTGCGTTTTTGTTAAAAGAAGACTGGTGCAGGCACGACTACAAGGGCAGGTGCCGCCTAAAGCTCCAAACAAATGACAAAGGTGTATTGTGTTTGAAAGCCACAGCCTGGAGAGCACTGGGCACCACTGTGGAAAAACTCCAGTTGCTCAGGCATCACCAGTCCTGAAGCCAACCCACAAGAGCAAACAGGTGAACTCTTCAGAAAGAAAAACACTGCTAGAGAGCAGTGGTGGCTGGGCAGGGCTGTATCTGTCACAGACCCGAGGTTCATGCTGCGCACTGGGTTTGTCATTCAGGCTCCTGCTTGGAACAGAGGCTGTGACTCTTTGACTACTACAGGACATGAGGTGGTAAGGGAAGGGGACAGGGGATGTTAGATAACTATTAGAGTGCCTGCACCACTTTGCATAGCTACAGTGTTTACCACAGGAAAGGGGGTGCTACAGATGCCCAACACACAGGCAGAACTGCACACCTGCAGGCCTGGTGCATACCCGCTCAGAATTCCCCTATCCTGAATTCATGGCAAACATGCTTTTACTTCCATTCTCAAAATAGGTTACACAATGTAAGGGCATACAAGACACCAAAGCTGTTTTCTGTTTGGCCAGTTTTTGCTCAAACAACTTTATCACGAACCTGACTGTAAGCCCTGAATTAGTAATTCAGCAGCCACAGGCACACTGATGTACTGGGAGAGACTGGTCTGTGAACAGAAATGTATGATACATTTTCTTTCTTATTTTCTTTGGGAAAGTGTCCTGAGTGCTCTCCCCTATTTCGCAAAGACTGGATACTTCATCAAGAACATTGCCACTGAAACTGAGCATTTTTTAGGCATTTCGTGAGACTGTTTTATAGAGGGACAGGTCACATTCACATTCAGAGTAAGAAAGTAGCTACACACATTGATTTGCTGCCAGCACATTTCTAAGTCAGACCCTGAACATCTGTGCTCCCAGCCCTGTGCCCTCACCATCAGATTACACAAGCACCAGCGAGCAGGCCTGACACAGTGACAACAGCCATCTTTCAGATGCACAATCCCTGCGTACACACAGAAACACAAATAAAGGCAGCAGAAAGAAGATTTTGATCTCCAGCATGGAATGGCTTAGCACTGAGAGGTGTGCTACTTGGCACCATCCATCTGCTCACCTCTGAGCCACACCCCCCACATTAAAGAAGAGAAAACAGGCTTCTAACTGCAGTTCCAAATACCATTTCAGGCTGAATATCCAACACAGTAACTTCACTGTTCTCTGACAAACCAGTAGATGCTTTAATTGAGCCAATCTAAACTAAATCTGAACCTTGACCCAGACGTTTGCACCCTGGGGTTGCTGACCAAACACCTGATTCAGATAGCAGCATTCATTCTGTGGGACCGAGCATTAAACCGTAGCATACAGGTTCTTTTTATGGGGTGAGCTGGGAACTTTCAGGTGTGCACACATCTAGTGAGGCAATAACAGGTCTTGTTGTAAAAGGAAGGTGAAAACCTTCGGATTCAGTGAAGTAGCTTCCTGGTTAGGAAGCTTCAGTTATTCCTAGCTCAACTACTACGGTTGTTTGTGTAGCACACGAGTATTCGCACAAAGCACCATTGAGAGTAAGACACGGCTCCAACCCTACTTTGCTTGAAGCTCCCAGCCCCATCCAGGGTCATAGGAACATATATCCAGGCTAAGCCTGTAGCATCAATTGCATTCACTGTGCTGTTCCATCTCCCCCATTCAAAATTCCTGAATTAAAAATTGTCTTCAGGTCCTGACTGCTCCCAACATCTCACCTAGGACAAGACAGCTACAGCAGTTCTGAGTCTCATCAGTGACAGTAAATTTGAGTTCAGAAAACCTGTAGATGTTCTGACCCACTCCAGAATCTCCTGCAGGCTCTGAGTCATCGAAAAGCATATTAAGTTTTACATAATAAACATACAAGAGTGCAGAGAGTTCTTAGAAAACTATACCAGCACCTGCAATTATTTCACTGGGTCTTTCAAATTAAGGCCTGGACGTATCAAAAACTCCAATGTATTTTACAGTGTAAAAAGCCTGTTTTACACTGTTAATAGGGGATTTCCAGAAGAGGCTTTCAAGTGTTCTCTAGAGTACTTGAATACTTCTCTAGCCCTCCTTGTAAGATTAAGTCTTGCTCGTTTATACACTGTGGGATTATTTAGCAGCTTTGTTAGGCTCACTCCAAAGCACTGGGTACAGAAAAGCAAACTAAGGAAGACGAGAAAGGTAAGGAATGGGAGTTTGGACACAGAGCACTATACATTACACTAAGTGTCCCTACTACAAGTGGGAGTTTCTCCTTTCCCTTAATAGGCAGATATCAGTTCTCACTATCAGGAGGTTGCCTACGGAACTTCATTCTGCATGAGAAAACTGGAAGGAAATTATTTCAGGGAGAAGAATAAGGCTTGGACCAGTTCCTGTAAAACCTGACTCATGGAAGCCAGTCCTTTACACAATAGACTTTTGAAAAATGCTTTTTAATAGCATGCACATTTCAAAAATACAAAACTATTTGCAAGGGTGGATCCTGTTTCCAGAGAGCTATGTATCTAATTCTTTACTTTCAATGCTTTGAGCTCTTTGAGTCATAATAGATTTTCCCCTGTACTGGATACGGAACCAGGCTCTTGCTATTGCTTTACCCCATAGACCAACATGCCCATTCATTTCAGCATTTCCTGGCTACGCTCTCACCCCATAGACTTTAGTCTGCACAAATGGAGAACACTCACAAAGGTAGTTTAAAAACCTCACAGCCCAGTCCCTGTGATGACACAAAGGGAATATTTTGTAACAGCATGTCAAGTATAGTGCAACAGAGCAGCACCCACCACACTGCCGCTCTTGTAACGCTGGCCCAATAGGTAGCTAGAAGAGGCATCCTTAAACAGTTTTTACTTAGTACCTAGATGATACTAACAATGCTGCTAGGAGAAATCCTGTGCTGTTTCTATGAGAAGCTACAGAGAGCCTCAAAGAGTCCACAGATTTTGATTTTAAATTCAAAATAATCCAGTTTTATATACCTTACTCAATGAATATTAGAGAGCTAAAATCCTAGAGCAAAGTAATATAAGACTGGCTTGAAGTCAACAGGAACACTTTCAAGAGCAGCCGTGTTTCTTTCCATGTCACTGAGTCCAATTCTAGCCACAGGCACAATTTTACTTTATCTCTAAACCAGCTCTGATTAAAGTGAATGATCCTGATGGTTTCTTGCCTCCTTTTTCCTGGGAGAGAAAGAACACAGATCACAAGTGATTAACAGCACAACAGATCTATCCATTCTAATAAAGAACTGTCTCTTAGCACCAGATACACAAGCATCCTTCCTCTACCATGTCTCTAGGACAGTTTTAGAGCACAGATCTTTCCAAATCCCAAGAGGTGACAGCTCAGTTGTACCCTTCCACTCCCACATGAGAACATTCCAAAGGTCAGGTTCAGCCCTCAGTGACTGCCTGGCAATGAGTGCAGACTGGCTCTCCCTCACGCATTCATGGGCATATCTGGTTTTAATTTCTTTAGCAACTCTAGTTCCCTCTTTCTAGCTTTCCCAGGCAGACTAGCTTGACCTAAATCCCAACCCCAGCTCAGTGTCACTTAGGAGGGGGAAATAAAAACAAGCTGGTGATGGAGCAGAGGCATGGCAGCCAATGTGTGCCAGGCGCGGGATCGGATGTTGCTAACGTCAGGGCCCGAAGGCTGCCGTGCCGTTTCCGGCAGGTATCTTCAGCTGAACTGCTCCCAGAGCTGCTGTGCAGGCCCTCAGAGACAAAAGCCTGTGGACTGGGACCTGCCAAAGGTAGTTTTGGAATGCTTTCTTGACTGTGCAGAATTGTTTTTTGAAAAGGCGACTCGTGACTTTAACTGACTTGACTCTCTGAAATTCAAAGCTCCTCCGACACCAAGGCAAGTAGGAAAGCTGGCAAGTGTCTGAAGTCCAACGCCGCTGTATTTCCTTTAAAGTCTCTCGTAAAAAATCGTGGGCTGTATTAATCCTGAATTTAACTGCAGCGAAGTAGGCTGTGACTTCAATGAGATACACACATTCTGCAGTCAGGTTTTGAATAAAAAATTTTACAAGTTTACATGATCTAAGAGCCAGTGAACCCTATGTGTGAGGGTTTTCAATGGCACTGATTCAGGAGTAAAACAGGAAGAATGCATCAGTTTTCCAAGTGCTATATCCCATGCAGTATCCAGTCCAGCAGCCTGTTTCTTCTCTGGCTGCAGTACTTGTGTACAAAATCAACCTGCCAGTTAATTAAACTCTAGTTTTCAGTTTTAAGGCAGATGCCACTTAGTCTAAGAATGGCTCCACAACTTACTTCTTCCAGTATTTTCCAAGAGCTCCAAGCCAGATACTTAAAAGCATAGCAGGTTTAAATGCAGCATTAGGTCTACCTTACTGTTAAAAATAATCACAACTACCAAGTACTCTGATAAAGTCAATTTAAAGTCCCTCAGCACTTTCATGGGCTTGTTTACTAGCCTTCTTTCTGATGCTCTCAATCTACTCTCCCTCCACATTGTGACAAGCAGAAAACAGATCAGAGGATTTCCAAGACAGTTACTCAGCTTCAAAAAGGCTGATGTAGAGTAGATACCCTGCAAACTGTAATATAAAGCTCTACAAAGTGTCATTGCTATGGAAACATGCAAGTAATCTGTGGTTAGGCTGGCTAACATTTTAATGACACAGTCCTTGAGGAGAGAAGGGTTTTCCCTTTGGAGATATAGATGAAGACTTGGAATGAAAATGTAGGCTAGCTTTGTTGAAGAGAAAAATTCTCCCCAACCTTTAACTGCTCTCTGCCGTCTTACTCAATTTCTCAAACACTCTTCTCAATTTCTCTAACACATTTCAGGCAAAGCCTCAAAATCTTTCCCTCCCTTGGGAGTCCTGTACTCGTCCCTGCTGCATGAGAACCCCTCAAAGACATCTGTGAAAAAAGCACAGGCTTTTGCAGAGGTTTTCCAGCTGACAAGGAGGAGGGTCATGCACACCTGCTGACAGCAGCCCATTCCCCACCACTGGCAGGTAAATTATCTTGGCAGCTCAACATCTCAGTTCTCTTGCCAAGACCCCTCTTGCAGAGCGTTGAGCACCGATGCCCTTCCAAGCTGCCCTTCCTCAAAGGGCAGCTAATGTGCACGGAGAACTGCTCTGGGAATGGGAAAGGAAGCTCCTTGATGGAATTATTGCTGGCCACAGAACCTCAGGCATGCTCACATTTTCACTCTCCTCCCCCAAAATAGGCGAGATGCCAAGGAGTAAGACATATTCAAAGAATTGAAGTCTTTCAATATCTCATTACAGAAAACAGCAGACAAGTTGGCAGAAAGCCAGGCAGGCTTCCAACAAAAACACTCCCATTATAGCTTTGCTTGTGTTTCTATGAACTTTCATAAAAAACAACACCTTTAAGAAATATTTCAGTTTTGATTAATTGGCTTTTTTGATAAAGATCTGTTTTGTTTGAAAACTCACCAGCTATCCAGCCCTCTCCCACACCTCCCAATCACTGTTTCACCTCCTACAGCCTGCCAGGCTTCTGCTGCACTCTGCTCCTCATGAGCATCCTCAGCTACTGCACAGGTTAAAATATTATCTGCTCTGGGACATCTGCAGAACAGGGGACAGCAACAGTGTGTGAAGAGGCTGGGTCAAATTCAGCATTCCTTTGGGCATTTCAAAAGCATCTCTCACTACTTTGCAAGCCCTATTACTTCATGGGCTGAGATATAAGAAATGGAAGATGCTCACAGTCAGACAAATGACATGGGCATCTTTGACTTCTGTATTAAAACACAGCTCCTCCCCTTCATTCCAGCCTTTGCATGAAGGTGCAAAGCCAAAAAAAACCTCAGCTTCCCAATTATTTTCACTGCCCAAAGAAAAACAGTTTTCCTTCCAACTTAGAGCCCAGTGTAACTGCTGCAAAGCTACAGTAGTGTCAGAGGTTCCATAATCAACAGGGCTGAGGTGACTGCCCCAAAATTAACATGAGAAGGATAAAAAGGGTAAGTCCTCTTCCACCTACCAGGCATAATTAGCACACTCCTAATAAACTGGAGAGGTTTTAGAACTTTTGCCATGTTTTATCACTCAGAGATTATCACTACCAGCATCACATGCCCGGCTCACACAAGGAAGGAATAATTTTATCATGCAGACAGCAGGCCCAGGCTTTTGCCAACTCTGGATGAAAGTCCGTGACAGACATTTTATTGCAATGAAAATTTCAGATATTCAACAAGAACATTGTACTTTACAGTGTCAGGTCTAGAAGACTATACAGCAAAAGTAAATGTAAAGCGCAAGGGGTTTCTCCTTTTTGCTTTCTAACTAAAGCAGCTCCTCATCTGCCTTCACAGAAGAAACACCACAGCATATTCTTTACTCCTCCACAGGCGGAGTCTTCAAACCACTATTAAAAGTACTCTTTGGTCAATATGTGGGAACAGATATTTTGATAAGAGCAAGGAAAACACAAAATTCAGGATAAGCAAAGAACTACAGCAATCGAGAACAAAGAACTGGCTTTTCACTGTGGAAGAGAGAGAATGAAGTCAGGCCCAAGCAATGACAGCTATGGCTAGGGGATGTACCGAAGCCAAAAGAAGAAGATCTTTTAAATAATAACTAATTTTAAACAATAAATAATTTAAATAAAAACAGCTCAGGGCTGTTTTCCCCAGGTATTTCAAAGACTAAATATCTGTCCAGATGTCAAGTACAAACCTCACAGGGGATCCAATTCACAGAAGTAATTGGTGCTACTGAGAAGTTTACTGCACAAGAGGCTATTTAAAAATAATAGTAATACAGCTGCAAATGCATATGATTCTTGCTGCTCTAAGCAGCATTTTATTTCAGCTTACCACTAGCTCCAATCTTTCAAAGCAGTATGTAAAACTCTTCCTCATACAGTACCTGTCCTTGTGCTGTGTCAAACCATTTTCTAGTTACCAAGTACAAATATTTCAACACCGTCTAAATTGCTAATAGCGAGCCATCTAAATCAAGATCAAAAGGTGCATTCCTAAATCAAGAATCCAGGAGAATTTGAAGGTAGAAAAGTATTCAGAGGAAATCTGTTGTACACTTTGTCATGAGTCATCTTTTTTAAGAACCTTAATCTTGAAGGAAGCTCCACTGAGGCAGAAGTCCCAATCCCTGGGATCCCACGCAGTGCCTACAGCAGAAGGGGAGATTCAGGGCAGACCTAGAATAGTCAAGCCTGGCCATTGCTCATGCTCAGATTCAATCTCCTTACTCAGTACACAGTGATCTTCAAAGCATTTTAATGAAATCCATTTCAGAGCAGCAGCTTGACTTCTCTCACTGCCCCAAAAATTATCAGTGAGACTGTACTGTACCCTTCAAAACTGAAAGGATCTTAAACACTCATCTCATTTATTCAAGCTGCCTTGTATCCTTCAAGAGGCATTCTTGGAGACAGGAGATGAATTGGGGTAACAAAGCCAAAACCACCAAAGACTTCTAATTTGACACTTGGGAGCAGTTCCTTGAGGACCAATGATGTAGATTCTGACAATGTCCCCAGGATGGCTACACAGGGCAGAGCAGCAGGAGTACTGACAGCCTGGGAAATTCAGTTGCAATGTACAAATTCAGGTTATAACAGACAACAGAACTTACAGGCATAACACTGTCAAAGACCTTTTCATCCATTTACCTCTAAGACATTTTTCTGGGACAGGTGTTGAGTGCAAGCCCTACTGCCCACACTCAGAAAGCCTCACATGTAAACAGTGAGCCAAGTTCCCCCATTACAGCAAATTTTCTTGAACTCCATTGCAGCAGCTGTGCCTTCAGGTGTTTTGTTTGGGTTTTTTAAGGGGAGGCATGCAAGCAAGGAAAGAATTCCTCCAAAAGAAAATATGATTGTGTGCAGCATCAGATTTTAGGGACTCCAGAGACAAAGTTAGGGGGAGGCTACAGAACGTAAAAACCTGAAAAAATGGCTCCAGTAGATTTTCTTCTTTCAAGGGTTAGAGGAAGAAACAGAGAGTAAGCTGTAGCTAATGAAAGGAAACAGGTTTATGATTGGAAGGAGAAACCTGACCTGAAATACAAGAGTCACAAAGTGACACTGAACCAAAAGTCAAGTTATTTTGTAGCAAAAGAACAAACAATATTAATGGGATAAGGAACAGATTGGTACTTTTATAATTCTTCCAAACCCACCAACTTTTGTGCAGAGAAATGTGATGTTTTTGAAGCCATTTCTAGATAACTATGTGTCATCTTCAGGGATATCTGCTTTTAGAAGTAACATTCCTATGAACTACCATTAAAATCACAAAAACTGGTACAGTCTGGGTGAATGCTGGAAGCAGCCACAGCCTGAAGCAGTTGAAGTATTTCATCTCCTTTTTCAAAGCGCTCTGGATGGAAGGCATCCATCTTGAGTGTGCTGCTGGACTCAAAGCCAGTGAAGATCCTGGATCCTGTTCAGCCACAGGAAAGCTTAAGAGCTCATTGTGCTTCGGCATCAGGATTCACCAGGCAGCTGGTTGGTGTTCAGCAGGGCAGCTGGAGTCCTTTTTGGAAAGGGCTACAAGAGGCACCACCTGCACTTTGCCTTTTTTTGTACTGTATGAATCCTTGTAAAGCTCCCTGTATATAGACACTTTCCTTGAGAACTAGAAAAGCTTAAGATACTGGAATGTATGCACTGGAACATGGCAGAATCTTTGTCTATTGAATGGAGGACACAGCAAACAGGAAGGACAATGAAAATATTTTCTAAAGAAGTTACATCCACTCACACTGATTGGGGACCCAGGACCAGCTCATTGCTGTAGTTTATATTATGTGGAGAAGTGAATTCTTGCTTACTTAGCTATTGTGCAGACTTTAACCTGTCAGAAGAAATGAGATAAAAAGCAGAAGAAAAAAAGACAATCTGACTCATTTCCATAGGGGCACTTAGAACATGAGCAGAGATTGTTCCTTAAGCATTACTCAGCAACCTACTTTACAAAAATGAGTTTTCCAAAAAAATCCAGCTAGAGCACACCTATTGCTTTAATGGGACTAAAGTTTTACAGCAACCTGTTTCAACACAGTTAACAGTCTTTCTGACAATAATAAAGCCTAAGCTTTAAAACACACAGGGCATGCTGATAAATGTATTCTTTATGCTTCTCCAGCTCTCTGCCCAAAAAGTGACTCACTAAACAACCAACGTGAGGTGATGTAAGGCACCCAACTGTGTTCAGTCCTGGGCGCAGATGCATATGACCAGCTATGCCTCTGTTTTCCCAAGCTGTAGAGCAAAGATAAGCCCAAATAGCTTTAGTCTGGAATAAGATAATCATGCAGGCAATGGCAAAGACAGAAGTCAACTCTGCTGCTTGAGAAAGCAATAGCCCCCACAGGAAACTCTGGGAAGAGTTTTCTCCTTTTAAACAGGTGAAACAGAAGCAACACCATGATTAACTCCTTTCAGGAATCATGCAATACACAAAATTGTTTGGAACAACAATTGCAGAAATAACATCTGCTGCAAGAACACATGTTGAAGAGCTTGGTTTCTTCTCAGGATGTCCCCTCATGTTTTAGTTTGCATGAACCTATAGCTTTACAGAACAAAGCTGAACAACTCCTATTAGCAAGCCTTCCCGCCCCCAACTACTTCTACATAATCTAAAAACCTAGTGATAAACACAAATGTTAGCCTTTTAAAGCAGGCTCTCTCATCTCAAGCAAAACAGCATTTCACTTTCTATTAATGATGCTATTTTTTGTGGTCATGTATTTAATTGAAAGCCGATGAGTGATATTCTTTAACAGTTAGAGCCATCAAAATGAAAACGAAATGCAAGGAATGCAAAAGCAAGCCTAAAAATGCAATCAGAAGTAAAAAATTGTTACAGCAGTCATTAAATGAAAAGGCTAGTAAAGAAATCTAGGTGTTAACAAGAACAGAGTACAAGCAATTCACACCACTGTCTTCACAGGAGCTGAGACTCAAATCCAAACCATTTTCCCAGATATGCAGAATACAGTGACTGAGCCTTATTTACTCTCTGCTCTACCCCAAATCAGCCCACACAAACTTCCCTTCTGTAATAAGGCAACTCTCAATCCCAAACATCTACTTTTTTTTAAATACAATTTCCAGCAAGACTTAAATTTGCAAAAAATACAGTTGAAGCTACAATGCTGTTGTTTTGAATACATGCCCTAGAACTTTTTCTTTTTTTTTAAGATGTGTAAGAACAGAACTTTTCTTTGATAAGCTTCTGAAGTCAGTTCAGATAAGCTGAAGGACAACACTGACAATGCTATTCAAATTTGCATCTGTTCTCCCACTGGAAAACTAGTCAGGCATAGACAGGCAGTGATCACCTACATCTGGCTACTGTGTACCACAAACCCAATTCAAGAAGCCACATCCAGTTTCCACTGTAACACTGATAATGATACAGCACGCCTGGTATCCCAGTAAACACTGCCCTTGAGCTCGGAACCCTGTGTTTTCCAAATTACAATTATAGTATCGCTCCCCTAAAATAAGGGTTGTCAAATTATATATGAGAAGGAAATAGAAACTATAATGAATAAATACAGTTTTTCCCTTGAATACTTGTCTCACTCATACACTGGCAGTGCTGCTTCTACAAAGACTAAACTAAGCAGCCCATAGATTAGTGCTCCCCCCATCTAATTATCAAAAGATTTTGTAGCAACTGCATTGTTACAGCATATGAGGCAAGGCAAAGTACTGTTCTTGAAAAAGACAGCTGGATCAAGTTATAAACGTAGTTGGTCATATTTCAGGGTTCAAACAGGCAGCTTCCATATAGCTTTAGGTCAAAGAGTTACTGTACTATTT
Source organism: Coloeus monedula (assembly GCF_965178545.1). Classification (NCBI taxonomy): domain Eukaryota; kingdom Metazoa; phylum Chordata; class Aves; order Passeriformes; family Corvidae; genus Coloeus; species Coloeus monedula. The sequence continues at coordinate 23,160,628 of NC_138789.1, forward strand.
GTTCATACAGCCCATTCTGCACTAGAAGCCTACCTTAAACTTGTGGTTTTCTTCATAAGCCACCCAAAGGAAACTAACCTCTAATTTGTAGTTGAGCCAAATATCTTTGCTGACATCTGTATCAGAAATCCCAGTGGAACACTCTTACTGATTTTCATCCAACTGTGACAAAATGTATTCAGTGATTACACATTTTATCATCAACACAACTGATAACATATCCCAGATCTACAGAGGGAAAGACATTGCTTAGCCCTACTAAATAAAAGTGAGGCAATACATAGGTAGGGGTCCTTCAGATACTCTGGTAACTTCTGCAGTCAATTTGAAATCCTCTGTTCAAAAACTTCTGGCAGTAACAACTTTTTTGCAGACCTAAACTGGTATTGTCAAATAAACTAAATTCAACCCAGAACCTATTTTCTTGTCTTTTCAGACAGCAAGACCCACAGCAGCAACAAATATAGGAGTGAACCCCTGACAGCTCCCTAATGCCAGAGCCAGCACACAATGCTGCTACAGCCACAACACTTTAACTTAATCCATCATCAGAAAGTTGAGAAGCTGCTATGTTAGCTATATGCAACTGATGGTCCCAGTTGTGTCTTTATATACTGAAAGTTATTTGCTGCATGTAGTATTATTTGCCACAAAGAGATCCTCCCTTATGCCAGTGGTGCATGTATAAATGCAAAACAAAATGTAAGCAGAAGGAAAAAGCAGGAGGTAACAGGAGTCACCCTGCTGGTTGTCACCACAGTGGCTCCTGTGTTAGTTGTACTGCTCTAAATTATGCTTTGGGAGGCTGGCAGAGCTGAATCCCTAGTTCCACCACTCTGGGAAAACTGTCCTACTCCTACATTTAGGATGGATTAAAGCCTAGCAGAAAGCTTGCAGTCAGTCCCTTGTTACCTGACTGCCTCTGCTTGAGTTGTGAAAAACTCAAGTGAGAGAGATGTGTTATTATTTTTATTTCTGAACTCTAGAGCAAACCTTGTAGCAGAGAGGCTCCAGGACCTGCTCTGAACATCCATTTACACCTACAGCCCTGAACAGCAAACATGAGCACACTGATAAGCTGGTGCAGGTGCACTGAGGCCTGACAGAAGCTCCGGCTGCTCTGCAGGCTGCCTGCCATCACCAGATTTTATTTCTGCATTATTATTGGGCAACGCTAAGGTGGGTATTAAGACGGCCTGCCAAGATAAATTAAAGGTCTACTGGCCTTTAACGAGAAACAGTATCCCCACCCTCGGCTCGGAGGTCACGGGTGACACCGCACATTATGTTCACCTTGCTTTTGTCTTCTGCCTCAAGTTTGGACGCAGTAAAATGTAATCAGGGGCACTCATGCGTGAGCCCAGACACTTGGTTCCCGGGATCCGCCAGTGCCCGGTGCTGCGGCACAAAACCCAAGCGGGGATCTCTCCGCTCAAGTTGCGGGAACAAAAGAGCGCTCGGGCTGCCTCGGCAGCGGGGCTGCACATCACTGCTCTGGGCGCTGCCGAGGGAACGCTGCCACCACTCAGCCTCCCAGGAGCTCCGGCCACCGCGCCGGGAATGCTGCACCGAAAACCTTCACAAATTTTTGTTGGAAGTGGGCCAAATGGAGCTGTGGTTGTTACCGGGTGCAAACGCAGTGACTTTATCCCAAGGCATGCCGAGTGTTTAAGCCTTCCAAATGAATTCCTCCACACTCCCCTTAGGGATGACCTATCATCCCAGGCCAGAAAACACTTTACCACCCTGCCTCTGGACAGGGAGAAAGCAGACCCCCTCTGCCACAGTCTCCCTCCCTCCCCTTGCAATTTAAAAACTGCAGTTCCACAAAATCAGGACATACACATGGGGATTATCCCATGCATCACTTCCAGCTCTGGCTTGTCTAGTTTAAAAATATGAAAGATAAAGTTACTGAACACTTCAGGGATCAGCCTGTAACACTAAGTCCTTTTGCTAACTGGTGTTTGGACTGTGCAGAGCCTTTATCCCTGACAAGAAGGCTCCAATGATGGAAGCACTGGCATTATTAATGATAGAAGAGCTGCTTCTTAATGTAAACTTCGAAAGGCTTCCTAAAAATTTTGCATGGCCAAATTCCTGCAGAAACACTGGAAAGTTGTTTTCTGACCAGTTCAGTTTGTCCAGCTCCTTTTAGCAGCCTCCTTGTACTAAGCCATTCAAGGGGCTTTATTTTTATTTTTTAAATAAAAACCCTACACTAATTGCTTTAAGTCACCTACAATGGGACTTGGGTTTTTGTTCATTTGATACAAGCACACACAAATACTTACCTCATGAATAGTAAAAAATCAAAAGCATTTACAAGAAAGATATCCTTTAAAATTCACAGAAGCAAAGTGACTTGACTGAACTTTAGGCTTTCAGTAGTAACATCTAAAAATAGGTAGTGTCAGGTATGCAAGAATTTAATGAGTAGTGGACAGTATTGGGTGTCTGAGAGATCTGTCCAATTTTTAAAGTGTCAGAGTTACCAAAGGAAGCAAGTACAGGTCCTTGTGATCCAAAAATCTCAGGATGATCACCTCCTCCTGTTTTAATTAAAGTACCACATACCTCCAGAGAGAAAAACACAGCTCACTGTGCTGAAACAAAGAGAATAAACCACACTTGCAGACACATGCCATGATTCGGGCACAGGTTGAAAAGCACATTCTGAAAGTACATGCCCCATAAAAGACACCACTTGGAAGTACTTATTTGCTATCAATTTCTCTGCAGGCTAACACTTTTGGTGCATATTTTACTGTACCTTCTGGCTGTACAGATCAGAGACCTGAGAAGATAAAGGCCCTTCAATTACCTTACTGCTTCAGCCTGTTTGACTCTTACAGGTATAGATACAGTTTCACCAGTACCCATTTATGCTTACTTTAATTCATTACCAAAGAAAGGCTCAACCTCTCCTCCTCACAAGCCTTCCCTCCCTCTTCAGACACAAAAGAAACTTTTTGTCCCATCAAAAACTTCAGGCAAGCGAGGGATAATACATTTCCCCATTTTCAGCACTAGCAATCCATGGAGGGGGGAGGGAAGAAAAAGTGCATCAAATCCTTTTGAACAAGGTTTTTACGTGTTATCAAAGTAACTGTGCCTCCAGGGATGGATTCCAGCCTGTTCCCAAGTATTATCCCCCCTCCACCAAAACCCAGCGACCACCTCATCTGTCACTGCTGGAAGAGAGCTGGGGAGAAAAGGGTCTTGGAGACTGTAAAAGCGATTAAACTGGAACTGAATGGAGGTGGGTAAATCACCACCATCAAAGTGTTACAGGCACATAAAGGCACACAGGTGAAGAGGATAATAAAAGAGCTCCTCTAGGAGCGAATACAGCCGAAATATACGCTTTTCGAGAAAGGCTTTAAAAAAAGGAGACACGAGAGAGGGGCTGCGACCAGCTCTCCTCCTCCTGCCTCCTTCCATCTCCCAAAAGGCACCATAAATTGCTCTTATCCTCCCACCTCCCCCACAAAAAAAACCCCAGTATTAAAATACTTTGCCCAGGAGACAGCGAGCTCAAGTCCCTGGAAAGTTTACACAAAGTTTAACTACAGATATTAATTTCCCACCCCCCCCTCCCCCTCTCCTTTTATTTTAAAAGGGAAAAGTCTGCAGGAGGAGTGAGGGCAGGGATGGACGGCAGCCGCCGAGCCGCTGCCAGGGGTGCGGGGGCAGCTCGCAGGCTTCGGCTCCCTACCTGGAGGGTCCATTTCAATGTAAAATATCAGCTCAGTGGAATAGGGCATCATCACTTCCCTCCAGTCCGTGTCATCGCGGTCCATATCCCACACCGTGTTGTACATCGCGACAGCCAAGTCCCGGCAGGGTTAGAAATAAGAGGTTGGATAGCTCGGCTTTTAATCGAGAGGTAGGGGGGAAGAAAAAAAAAAAAAAAAAAAAAAAAAAAAAGAAAACAAAGCCGAGAAGAATCCACCTCGCTCTAAAATAACACTTTTAGCAAAAAGAAAAAAAAAATTTAAAATCGCAAAATTAAACTTAAAAAAAAAGCCTCCACGCAAGTCACCGCAGCAGCTGCCCCGCAGGAACTAAAGATAGGTAGTTATATATATAATATATACAGAGAGAGTGCTTCTTTTTGTTTAAAAAGACACCTTTCCACAGAAAAGCCACTTTCCTGAATTCTCTCTAAAAATCGCCGTTTTCAGGGTATTTTTAAAACACAAGCCAAACAAGCCCCCCGCAGGAAAGCGGGGGGGATGGTGGCGAGCAGCGGATAAAAAGGGGCGATTTCAGTCTCTGGATGAATTCTTTCCGCCGGCGGAGGACGAGAAAGGCGGCAGCGGCGGCGGGCAACAATACGGGCAGGCGCGGAGCCCGAGCGGGGCGGGCGGCGCTATGCCCGCGGTGCGGTGCGCGCCGGCGGGGCTGGGTGCGCGGGGCTCAGCGGCGGGCGGGCGGTCCGCGGCGGGGCCCGCCGTGCCCTGCTGGCGGCGCGGGGTGGCGGGCGGCAGTGGCGGGCGGCGGGGCCAGGCTCGGGGCGGCCGCGCTCGGTGACATTTTAAGCGGCTCTGAGGGGCCCGGCCACCGCCACCCGCCTCTTGCCGAAGATCGGGCCACGCCCCCCCGGCGCCAGGGGGCGGGGCTTCGCGCCGGCTTTTTAACCCCTTGGAGGTGAACGGGTATGTGTGTGAGGGACCGCTTCCACGAGGCGGAGGGAGGGGTGGGCAAAAAAAATAAAGACATAAAGGGGAAACATCCCTCTTAGCGCCGGCGAGGCACACCCACACAGAAAGCGTACGGCACAATAAAAATCTGCTTCCTCTCTTTTATAACTTCTACCCGGCTCGCTTTCGCCACTTTTCTCGACGGCTTTTCGTAGTGCCCCCCTGTTCTGAGGCGAGCAGCGGAGGTGGTAGGTCCCCTGGCTGGCCGGCCGCCAAGGGGCCGCTGCCGCGGAGCACGCGCGGGGGGCGGGGGGAGCGGAGCGCAGTTGCCAGAGCTGCTGCCTTTGTCTGAGGGAGCAGCGAGCGCCGGGATTGGCAGAGGGCTGCGGGCTGCCCAGCCAATCAGCGCGCGGCGGGGCCGGCCGGCTCGATGGCGATTGGCCGCGAGCGCCGGTTACTAAGCGGGACAAAGGAAGGCGAGTGCTGAGGCGAGAGCGGGGCTCGGCGGGCGCGGGGTGACTCGGCCCCGCTTCCCGGCCCCGCTTCCCGGCCCCGCTTCCCGGCTGAGTCGCTCCCCAACACCGCCGGTCCCAGCGCTGCCCCTGGGGAAACACCTCCTGCCCGCACCCCCGGCGGTGCTGCCCCTGCCCCGAGCTGGTGCGCCGCAGCGCCGGGTCTCCCTGCCACCCTCCAGCCCGGGCCGGCCGCCCTGTGGGGATGGGGCCTGCGGGAGACCCGGGCACAGGGGACCCTGTGCAGGTGAAGCCGCTGGCCACTTCCCCTGCGGGAGCCTGTGTTGGCTGACCCCTCAGCTGCTGCACTGGCCACAAACATGGGCTCTCCTCCCTCCTCTGCCAGGGCCGTGGCAGCTGCCCGCTGTGTTAGCCACGTAATCCACCTAATACCTTGACCATTTCAGAGGGCACCATAGGTAAGGAGTGTGACCCCCGAGAAAAATCCGGCGCGCTTTCTAGTGACATAACCAGCGGGGGGAAAAAAAAGGAAAAACAAACAAAACCCACAGGAAAAGGCACCAAACTGGATGTCGGCCTCTCACAGGGTTTGGGCTAAGTCTGAGCTGCAAACACACCCGAAATGGAACCTCAGCCTGCCTGGCAGCCACATCCCGATGGGCAGCCACAGCCCGCAGGCACTGGCAGGAGGCAGAAGTGCAGCCAGCTCGGCACTCAGCCTCGGTTTTAGCGCGGCAAAGCATCCTTAGAGAAAGGCTGCTGCTGAGAAATTAAGGAAAAGTCCCTTCCTGAGACTCCCAACCAGTGTCACAGGCACAAAGACGGACAACACCTTGATCTGCTGTGGAGATGTCAGGGAATGGTGGAAAACCCAGCACTGAAGTTGCCTGCTTTATTTGCACTTCAAAGCGTGGAACAGCAAGTGACGAATAATTTGTCCTGCTGTGCCATTAGGTAGCAGCTCCTGAAAACACCCTCCTGGCTTGGCTGAACCTTAGGGTGACTGCGGCACTGAATAACTGAAAGGCCGTACCCGACGGAAGAGTATGAGGGAAGATCTGAAGTTTGCTGATGTATCACAACTTCCACAGCAAGCAACTGAGAGCAGCCTGCTCCAGGAACAGAGCTTCTTGAGGGATGGACAGCTGCAAAGGAGCACAGGGCTTTGATTCAAGTCACTCACTGTATATAAATTAATTTTATAAACCCATCCACAAACTCTGATTAATCCACGATAACCAGATATGATTCCTTTTTCTAATTTTTAAATTAAATTATTGAGCTGATACCATGTATCGGCTCCAGCTTCTTCAAAGGGAAATGCCCTCCTTGGAAGCACAGCTGGCTCCCCCAGTGAAATTTAACTTGGTGCTTTGGGTGCAAGCAATCGGCTGCCCACTGGCGGGTGTGGGGTATCCCACAAGGGTCAGACGTGGGTGGAGGTGCAGAGGTGAATGTTGCTTTGCAGGCCCTGCAGAGCTAAAAAATGGGGCTGGGGTCCCTATGGCAGCACCCAAACTTTGATTAGCAGCTCTGGCAGAGTGGGGGGAGGAGGGAGACTCAGGTTGAAATTCATTTTCCCCCTTCCTGCACCTCATTATAAGTTCCACCCACATAAGACCTAATTACTTGGCTTTTATGCTGGCAAAGTGGATTTCATCCTTGCTGTTTCCCATGGTGGTTGCCTTCATTTTCATGGCGGCACTGATGGTTACAGCTTATTGATGTTTTCACTTTAGTGATTTAAAGCAGAATACATTTTGTTATTAGCACTGGTTTCTCTCATTGCTGCTTTAATCAAAGATGCAATTTAAGGCAGAGGATTGTGTGTAATGGTAAACAGTAGGATAATGCCTTGAGAGAACAGAATATTAATGTGTTTTTATTTCTCAAAACTGTGCTTATAATTTACCCAAGATTGCTTGGCTCCCAACACACACGTATGGGGTGCTCCTTTTCCTACCACACTGCCTGCCTTGCACCAGGGATGAGCATGGTGTCCATGTGTGTGCCCAGGGGGGAGAGGGAGGCTCACGTGTTTCCTTACACACTGCTAAACCCCCTCTGCCTGTGCCTCTCCTCCACAGGCACAAAGTCTGAGCATCACAGAGCAGACACAAAACCGGGAGCATGCCGAGGGCTCAGGGATGCTCAAGGTCTGGTAGCACTCCCACTGCCAAAAATGGCCATGCAGACTCAATACATCACCCCGAGATAGGAAAAGCTACATTCAAACACTGAAACAAAATAATGGTGATTTGGCAGTGCCTGAGCAGGGGTCAAAGTGCTGGAGGAGGGGACCTGGTACCCCACACAAAGGCTGAAAGACAAGAAATGAGCCCAGTGCCTGCTGCCTTCCTGACATCCTGTGTCGACGGCTGTGCATTTGCTCCCTTTCCTTTCCTCGGATCTGACAATTCACATTTCAAGGCAAGATTAAATATTGAAGTTTTGAGCGCTTCCATGTGCTTCAGGAGGAGCTGAACAGACCTGTGCTGGAACAGACTGAACACAGAAAAGCCATTTGTGCCAAACTGCTTGGTTTCCTCTTTGCCGAGCCATGATAATGTGATATCCGACAGCTGAATGTGGGCCACAACAGGCTTTTATAGTTGGAAGGGTGGAAGAGGGAGGGGGGCTGAATCCACAGTGCTGCCAGCCAAATGCACGAAAATGATGCGAGACTTTTGGGGCAGGCTGGAGACTCCTGGCCACTCCCGAGATCCAGATATTAGCTTCACTGTTAGCACAAGCTTAGGGCCTGATGGAGGGGAGCTTGGAAAAGGTAGAACTGCATTAACATCAGAAAGGACAACTCCCTGGCCGTCAGTAGATGCTACATGAAATTACTGGCCTTTTGCTGCACAGACACTGGGATTTTTGGAGAATGTGCTGAGACTGCTGGCCAGCTTCCCACGGGTGCAGCCACACCTTGCAAGGAACAGCAAAAGAACCACCAGTTACAGCAGTTTGGTTTAGTTAACGGATTCTTCCTGCCTGTTTCTCAGCTCCTGGAGGTGAGGAGATGTGGGAAGGAGGAAGGGTTGGTCTGCTTTGGCTCAGATCCTGCCGCTGGGGTCTCAGTGTGGCTCAGTGCGCTGCAAGCCAACCTTGGGGCTTGCTGCCAGGAGAAGAGGTGTTGGGAATGGCAGAGGTTCATCCCACCTTCCTGAACCACGGTGACAGTGCAAGCACCATCTTCCCCTTCAGTTATATGGTCTGAGCCCCAAAAGTACCACAAGGACCACAAAGCATTTGCCACAAGATTAAGAGTATTACTCCCTGCAGGGGTGAAGTAGCAGCAGTTTGCTTTCCTACATCCTCCAGAACCTTCATGTGAAATGTAATGGGCATTTTTAACAAGGACTGTGCTTCCTCTCTCTGCTTTAGAGTCATTTTATGTCCTAACAGGCTGCAAAACAGTTGCCTCACTCCACCCCAGATGCGGCCACATTTCTGTGGTGAGGAAAAACTCTGGCAAGTGTGCCGAAGTTGGGTGCTTTGGTTTGAAAATTATACATTGCATTAAAAACCTGTATTAAAGAATAATATGCGGTCTGCAAAAAACATTCAAATGAAATGCTTCAGTGTTAGGAAGTGTCTTATTTACAGCTCCAGGAGCAGCTTGTGCCCTTTTCCCTTCCCTGTCCACAGAATAAGGAAGAGTTTGAAATAGGGGCTCATGTCCATAAAGGTCGGAACACAAGGCATGCACACAGAGCTGAGCTTGCAAGGAATCATACATTAGGCATTTCCTAACTTAAAAGCACTTGGCTTTGCATTGTAAACAACATTCTTTTAACATAGGAAATAACATTAAAAAAAAAAAAAGAAAAAGATCTTTTAAATAAATGTCTACAATGTAGGTTGTTGCAGCTGGACCTAAGGTATTCCTCAGCAAGGCTTGGACTGGCCTTTCCTCACTGCTCCGGGGGCTTCTGCCCAAAAAATTGCAGGAGTAACGGTCCGGGATGGAAGCAGAAAGCTGCTCTCCTGTGAGGGGAGAGGAGGTGTGTGTTGCTTTTGCAGCTGGAGAGTGAATGCCAACCCTGTGCTCTGCATACTGGTGTCTGGGGTGGGCACATCTGCACCTGGAGGGTGCCCACGGACGGGCGTGCGAGGGGGTGGGCATGGGGGGGTGAGGGAAAGGACACGCTGCACTGAGCTGTGCTGAATTGCTGCTTTGGCAGACAGCACCGGGCCAGCTCTTTAGAAAGTTCACGTTCAGTTATTGTTTTGACAGACTGCCAAAGTTTTCCTGAGGAATGCAGGCAGCAGAAGGGAAATGGTGATTTTCAAACTTTTTTTTTTTATAACTCAGCCAAACCAGAATGGAATTTCATGGGAAAAGTGAAAGGTACATCTCTAGCCTCGGGGCATCGTTGCTGCCAAGTTTCAGGGTCTGGCTGCAAACAATGGAGATGTCGGAGCATCTCCAAAGCAGTGCACCCTTGCACGCACTCACAAGTGCTCACGCACACTCACGCACACGCTGGAAGCATCTTCTCTAACGGTGACTGCTCCCACCCACACCCACTACTCCCAGAAAACTGACACTAACCCGCAGCGCTTTAACAAAGGGTATCCGTGGTGTAAAAGCAGGCGGCAAAGCCCGTTCGCAGCTGATGAAAGGTTTGCTACTTGGGAGGACGCTTCGGTGCTCTCCCCACCCCAGTCCTGGCCTACTACCAGCCATGGGGCACCCCTTCTCTCCACATGCTCTTCACTAGGTCAGTCCCAGAGCCACGGGGTATTTTTGCAGGTCTTCCTACCCCTAGGAAGGGCAGGAGGTTGTAAGCTCCCCTCCTCCTCCTTCTCCTCCTCCACAGAGGGAGGAGAGCAGCCGGTGAGCCGGGTTCTGGCGCTGCAGCACCCCGGGGTCTGCGGGGCTGTGGAACCGGGCTGGGGAACTGCCAGTTACCTTATATTTTCCAGTACACTAATTTCTCTTGTCATCTTGCCAGTGACAAACAGAGAGAGTTAAACAGAGCAATCCATTAAAGAAGCAGCCTGACAGACCGATTGTTAAGGGTTTCAGCGATTCCCATTTACACTGGCTTGAAAAAAATTTTGCCTCGAGCAGCTCCAATTACAGAATTATCGGACCACACTCTGGTCCCTTTGTGCACTTCGCATCTCTGTCATCGTTCCAGGCCTCTCTCTATTTAGTTGCTTGGAAATGGTGAGCAAAATGGAAAGAGACTTGTAACAAGTTCAGAGAAATTAGAGGGGGGAAAAAAAAAGAGAGAAAAAGCTCTTTCCCTGATTCTAATGTCCTAAACCTACACTTTTAAAATGTAACACTGTATAGGAATTTAAAATATTTTTCACTTCCTCTATTCATTGCTTCAAGGCACTGGAACTACTTGCTTAGATTTTTTTCTTTTGCCCCCCAAGGAATGTACAATAACCACTCTGTAAATTCTTCAGGTCTGATTTTAAGAGGTACTGTAGAACTTTATTCATGGAGGAAAGAAATAATCCCAATACCTTCCTGAAGTAACTCTTTTTAATAAACATGGCAGTCTATGTTTTGATCCCAGCCAGTGATGCAAGCAGCAGGAAGAGGAAATCAACAGCACGTTTAGGAAAAGTGAGGTCTCAGCCCTGCTCTGCTGACATCCCACTTGGTGACCTTCAAGCTGGATTGCCAGCATGGGTTTGAAGGTGGCACCATTCCCAGTAAGAGGAATTCTGAAAAGCCCAGAGGACTTTTCACTTCCTCAAAAGCAAAGCTTGAACTTTGTAGATTTGTTATTATTATGAAAAAAAAACCCACCACAATAGTTTCCCTACCCTAGGATGCAAAGCTGAAGGGTATCCTAACCCTCCACCTGTGGCTGAGCCAGGCATGGTCCCCCATTATGCAGCAGCTACATGATGTGGACATTATGCCCCCAGCCCAGTGTGGCCTCACCTATTTATCTTGCAGCAAACTCTCCCATTCCTGGCCTCTCAAACGATTTTACCATCCCTCTGCTAGTGTTATCCTGGTAGTAGTACCCTCGTAAGTCCGTAACATGTTACCCCCCACTAAGAACCTCCCCCCTTTCCTTGCAGCAGAGATCATCTGGTTTCACAGGGAGGCAAAGGGAGCAAAGCCACCTCTGGGCAATGCTGGAGGAGGCTGGGATCAAACTTCAGTCCTAATGCACCAGGGAATGCTGGCTTCCCTCTGGCCGAAAATAGAAGGAAGTTTCTCATGGCTGAGTCCCCAGTCCTGTCACGCAACTCCTTTGCCCCCATTGCTTTCCCCGGAATTTGGTGGAACTGACCGATTGTTGTGTGTCCAGGGAACCTCACTGCAACACATCCATACTCGGATCTCTGCCCAGCTGCAGGAAAGGAGACTCCCACCCCAGATTTTGGGTGGAGATTGAAAGCTGGAGAAAAACCCCCATAACAACCCAGGGAGCTCTCGGGGGTATTGAAAAGTCCTCTCATTTCTTATTAATCACTTAGGCCAAGAATTCAAGTGTCGGCAGTGTGTTGGCTGGGGTTGTTTTCCTTGCAGTTATCCACATGCAATTCATGCCTTGGAAAATGACCCATTTACCATCATGCATTGTTGCTTAGCTACACGCACTTTCCCTCTAAGTTTTCCCAAATGGAAACATGGCTCTATTTGCTTTGGAGATCATTTTCCCTGGCTTTCTCTGCTTTACAGTAAATAAGCATAAGAAGAAGAGCCTCCGAATGCTGAGTGGGGAAATAAAACAAACAGCGCGGTATAGGGTGAGCATTTGAAATCCAGCATGTGAATGCAATGCCTTCCTTGTCCAGCCAAGGTGATGGGCAGGGAGGGTTTGAGCAAAGGCAACTTGCAGGTCAGGTTCATTAAGACCTTTTTTTATCTGTCCTTTGCATTAAGGTTCTTTCCCTGCTGAAGATTTCCAAACAATTTGGTTAAATAATTCTGTGTTCCCAAGAGAAGAGTATTATTTCCCTGGAGAACGGGTGGGACTTCAAGGCACTGAGAACTGACTCTGTCTCCGCTGCCACGCCTGCCTTGTGGAGTCTTAGGTATCCTCTAAAAACATGCAGGAAAGCACCTCCCTTATACCTACAAACGAGCACACCACATTGTGCCACTAGACAAGACTTTATCCATCAAACCCCAAAATTTCTCACATTCGCCAAATCCTGACTACACTGTCATAGCACGTGGTGGGCACAGGCTGGCAGATCAGCCACTGCAGCATGAAGCTCAGCTTCCCAGCACACCAGGTAAATCTTTGGGCCATTTGCTGGAATCCTGAGCCCACCAGTGCCTACGCTGCACAGATGTCCTCAAAACATTCAACAAATCCAGAGTTTTTGGAAAGCATGAGGTTTACAGCCCATGCACAGAGGGACTGCGCAGCACATGTATGGCTGGGATCACTGGTCTTGCTCAGCTTGTGCCTGAGGGCTGAGTTGTGCCGGCATGGTGCTTGTGTCCAGGATTTCCGGACGTCCAGCAGTTTATCTGTTCCTCAAGGACCAGACAAAACTTGCAACATCTTCAGATTTTACTAAGGACAAAGCTTTTGGGTAAAAAGTCTCTCTCACAACACATAGGTTAGTAGAGAACTCAGTGGGAAACCTTTTGTTTCCTGGTGCCATGAATGTGCTGGACATGAGCTCTTTGTGGAGAGTAGAGACAGCCATCAGCTGCCAGAGATCGCAGGAGTGTGATGCTCCAAAGGGTGAGCTCTGCCCTGCCTTCTGCTGACTGAGCATAAAATGCATATTGTCTCCAAAAAGAAAAAGGGGAGAAACAAAGTAAATCATGTGATGCTGATTACCAGGCCGAAACACTGAACTAAGGTTTGATACAACAGTTTCCAGGGTGCCAGAAAGTGAAGAGCGATATTGTACCTAGGCAAATCCTGGCTGGTGAGTTGACATATCCCAAACACTGTGCTCTCTGAGAGCTGCCAGCACCTGAAGAAGCACCTTTACTCCCCTATCGCTGGGAAGCTCTTATCTTGCTTTGACCAAGCGTACACAATACAGCTTTGTTTTGGGCGATACCTCCCAGATGAACGGCCTCTTAGAAGTGCTTTGAGGAATTAAATGAGTGAAAACAGTAGGAGAGGGAGGGGGAGGGGAAGGGGAGAAAAACTTGCTGCTGCACTACAGGAGGCAAAGTCGGTGGGATACTAAACCCACTAAATATGGAGCTGGGGTCTATGTCAGACTGAAAGAAGCAAGCGTGTGACCCGGCTCCCTGCCATTAGAGGCACTTCAAGACAATGGCTCAGTCCCAAAGCGGGAATCCACTTTACTGTCCCCTTTCCCCTGCAGCAAGGGTGGGGATGCTGTTGCTTGCAGATGCTGCCCAGGTCTGTGGTGCTCCAGCCCCCAGCGCACCACACACCAAACTCAGGCATCTCATCCTCAAGGTATGGCCCCATCTCTCTGCAGTGGGGGTGTTTCAGCATAGGCATTTTGGGGAACCCAGCAGGTGACGGTATCAGACAGTGTGTCCTCCTTCCCTTTGCCATTGCATTTCTGCGGCTGAGGCCAAACCCTGCTTCTTGCAGTCCCCTCTGGGCTCTTTGGTTGATGGGAGATTCCAGGTCTTTCTTGCCGTGGGTGAAGGATCACTGGCTCAGTGCAGACTGGGCACCTGCCTTAGGTCCTGGAGCTGAATCAGGCCAAGGGCAGTCTTCATGAATGGAAATCCCCCTGGTTTTATTGTCTTTAAAGCCTGGAAACACCTGCCTGTTGCTCAGGGAAACAAGGCCAGCAGGATAAGGGTCTGGCAGCACCTCCCCTTTGTTCCATGTCCTTCCTGGGCACCCTTTGGAGCCCAACCCTGCCAGCACCCTGTGCCCCCCATGGTTGGTTAGGAGTTGGCCCTGTGAAAATCAAACATCAAAGGGCTCTTCCAGCAAGGGCTATTTCCACATCAAATGCCTACCTCCAGTCCTGAGCCATTGGGGAGAGAGCTTTTCATAAAAGGAGAGGGAAGATTAATATTATTTTTCAAAAGTATAATGGGAGGTTTCCACTCCCCAAGCACTTCAGAGTTGGTTTTTGCACAAAGCCAGAATAATTTCAACCCCAAAGGAAAAAGAAAAATACATTAGAGGAGGTAAAAAATGCCTGAAAAAATAGTTGGCCTGAATAGAAATGTTCAGGTCACTGTCACTTTAGGGGCTGGAAGAGGCTGCAGCTGGGAGAACCTGACTCTCCCGTAGGAATGCATGTCCTCCATCCTCACTCAGACCAGCAGGGTTGTTCTGGATGCCTGCTTGAGCATGGGGAAGTGGGGAGAGCCAAAGACAGGCTGTCAGAACTGCAAACTGGTGAGAAGAGGAAGGAGAGGACAAGGGGTGGAGAAGATGCTGGAAGCACTCTGTTGGGCAAGTGGAACGGGAAAACCCTGCTGTGAAGTACAGCCCTCTCTGAGACTCTCCGAGAGAAAGGCAGCACGAATCCGGCCGAGCGACAGTCTGGCAGCGTGCCTGGAGCGTGGCAGAGCTCTGCCTTGGAAAGGCACCTGCAGCCTCAGCATCTTCCTCTTACAAACATGCCACAGCATCATGGGGAACCACAATCCTGCAGCCTGACAGCCAGTTTCTGCTCTGTGAGCATGAGCCATGGGGCCAGACGGGTGTATGAACAATTATTTGATCATTTCCACTGCAGGAACCAACTTGACAAATACCTCCGATTCACAAGCTTACAGTCTGCTTCTGAAAAACCAGACTAGGAGCAAGCTTCCACCCTGGAAAATCCCTTGCCTGTGTCTGCTATGCATCCTTTCTCATGCAGGGAAAGGTTGGGACAAATGCAGAAGGCACCATGGAGCTGGCAAAGCTGTTCTGGGACAATGTCCCCAGGCTGGTGGGTCAGGGTGGCAGGGCTTAGCTGCTGGGAGGTGGTCTGTCCTTGGGTCACTTAGTGCCTTGCTTGTTTTCTGCTTCTTGGTCATTCAACAGAATGAAATTTTGCTAGCATGTACCTCACCCTCCTCTGGATTTGGGGTACAGGTGTGAGGCAAAGTGTGGGACAGTCCTTGCAACCCCAAACCTCACAGTCTCTGGTGACTCGCACCCCTTAGTGATTTTCACTTAAAAGATGGGTAGGGAGAAAATACTTGTGGATAAGGAAATGGAAAATAGGATCCTGAGGGCTCAGGGAAACTCTGTTGGTTAAGCCAAATCTTGCCTTTTCCCAGTGCTGGAAATTACCCATCCATGAAGAGGGCTGGAGCAGGCATCTTCACCCCATAAATCCCACTTAAGCCCTAAAGAAAGTGCTTCAGCATTGCTTCAGGTTCATCTGTTGGCCACCACAGGAACAAAGGCTTCACACTGTCCCAAGAAAGCAGAAAAATCCCCCTGTCCCTCTGCTGGAACTGATGGCTGGAGGGCAGTGATGGGAGAAAGCAGCAGCAAGAGGGTGGTTGGGCAGCAGTTTGTGGGACTGTGCTGGCATCACTGTGTGCCCCAGTATCCTTCCTCACCAGCTTCCTTGCGCACCTTGAGGCAAAGCAGAGGGGTGATGGCAGGTGCTTCTTCCCTCCCCTAGACACTGGGGAAGTCCACGAAGGTGGGGGAACCCTGGAGCAGCAGCGTCGTGCTGATGCCGGGGTCTGGCACGCGGTGGGTCAGTGCTGGGAAAGCCAAGGGGCGCGCTGGAAACGGGAGACGCCTGCAGCAGGCGGCGGTGCCAGTCGGACACGGCCGGTTTGCTGCCTGCGGGACTGCCCTGCCCAAAACAACTCGCTCACATTTACTGTAAGCGGCAGCCAGGCCGTCCATAGCTTGTGGTGAACATACCAGCCCTGCCTGCAGAAAGGGCTGCGGAAGCCAAGCTGGCCCCTTGCCCAGCAGGCTGGAGGAGGAGAGCAGGGGGGGGACTCTGCAGCCCTACCCCAGCACAGCACCCTCAGCCCTGCACTCTCTGCCCACTGCAGGCCCCAGAGCCTGGCTCAGAAACACATGAAGCGGATTTTCTGTTGCCAGGTGCTTTCTGCACCCAGTGTAAAGGAGAGGGTGATGCTGTAGATAGAGCCCCCCATTTTGATTCCACCGTGGCAGCACTGGGGCAGATGGACGAAAGGCAGGGAATTCCTGACTGTGGCAGAAGCCCCTTGAACGGCACAGCAAAGGGACTCAGAGGCCAGGCTGGGTGCTGCTGGCTGGCAGCCAGCTCATCCCTGGGGCACTTGGGGCCACGGCCGAGCCGGGAAACCCCCCGGCTGCGCCCAGCTTCCGGCCTTTGTGCGTGGAGCCAGCGGCGGGGCGGTGGCAGTGGGATGGCTGCCATCATGTCATCCTGGCCCGGGCTGCCATGGAGCCTCGCGTGTCCCTGCAGCCCGAGAGGTGCTGCCGGATGGCGGGAGACCGTGCAAGGTCTGGCTGAGGGGACTTGCCGTCCCCTCCCACGCAGCTGTGCTGGGAGGGAAATTTCCGATACTGCCGGCTTCCCAGAAGTCAGGGGAGGTTTCATCCCTGGCTCTGCTGTCTCAGCTCACGCGTCTCTCCCGGCTCAGCCTGTGACCCTGGCATGTGAGGCTTAGAGCCAGCAGTGCGGGGTGAGACCAAGGGTGGGCAGCCTGTCAGGCCAGGCTTTGTGGAGCCAGCCACAGAGCTCCAGCCCTTCTCCTGGCCGCTCTCCCAGTCAGACCATCTTTGCTGGTGGGTCTCCCACAGCGCCACGAGCTGCCCAATGCCAGCCAGCTCAGTGACATCAGCATGTGCCACATCCCTGTCCCCCTGCCCCAAAGCCTCACAGTGCTCCTATTGAGGCACCATGGCCCCCAGCAGTGTCGGGGTCACTGTGCTGGGGGTGCTGTAGGGGTGTGCTGCAGGGTCAAGGGCCAGGAGTTTTGTCTCTCCCCTTCCTGGCATGGATGCAAAGCATCCTGCGAGGCAATGCTCATAAAGGGAGGGATTCTGCTGGCATGAGCCACAGAGCTGGTGCCCACCAGTGGATCGATGGGCCTGACCCTGTGCAGGCAGTGGAGAACATGGCTTTTCCAGGGTGGGCTGGGGGAGTCAGGGGACACCAGCCATGTGTCAGGGGACACTGGGTGTCAGGAGCATGACCATATGCTACAGCAGCCATCCCAGCCTTCCCAAGCCACCCAGCACTGGCTATGGATGTTTTGTGTTCTTACAAGAAATCCAGATAAAAGCAAGGGACTGTTCCAACCAGGTGGCTCTTCCAGAACTTTCTCCTCTGCTCTGTGTTTAAGCAGCAGTGATTTTTGCTCAGGAATGTCCAAATCTTTGCTCTGCATAGGCTCTGATTTTGAGCTCCCAAGGACTGAAGGGCTCCTGGCACCTTCCCATCCCCTGCCTGTCCTGACTGCAGGACCTGTTGCCAGAAAAAAACTGAGTCTGGGACTCAAATGTCCAGCCCAAACCTGATGTGCCTGAGGGGAGGAGCACTGACCCTGACCCGTGCAGCCCTCCAGCACCAGCCCAGGCTTAACTCTCTCCTCTGCAGGAAGATTTGAAGCCTTCCAGTTAAATCCGGGAAGGAGTTAGCAAGTCTTTGTGGCAGGCGGATTAGAGGCAGAGGTAAATGCTCCTGCTAAGTGTAATCTGACTGGTTAAAAGCTCAGCTCAGTCTCTATCCCAGCATTGTCCTTGCTTCTTATAAATAAAAGAGACAATTCTGCAAACACAGACTTTTCCTATTGCCATGCAAGGGAGTGGTGAGAACCTGTTGCCCTACCCCTCTCCCCAGGTTATCATTAGGATTTATTACCACCCCCCCAGTGCCCTCCTTTCTCTGGGATGGGTTGGACACTGGCAGCCTCTGATCCTGTGGGTGCAGCAGGAGGGGGATTACAGCTCGTGGGGCCGCAGGTCAGGGCAGGTAAAGGCAACAGAAGCTCCTGACATTGGGGAAATGGGACTGGGGGGCAGAGCCAGAGCCCTCTTTCACCACACAAGCCAGGGGTTCCCCCAATCCCATGCCCTGGGAAGCCCTCTGGATGGGATGGGGCAGGAGTTGCAAAGGGGTAGGAACTGGGAAGCTAGGAGTTCAGCTCATTGTGGAGTATATAGTAACTCAAAAAATAGTTTACAGTTACTTCGTTCTCTCTGAAAACTTCTGGAGCTGGTGGCACTAAGGGGCACAGGAGGGTGGCAGGAGCCACTGGCCATCTCACCCTGTGGCAGAAGCACCTCTGTCCCTACTGTCCCCTGCAGGTGACAGAAATCCCTGGGCAGTACTAGCCAGGACCCTATGTGCCAACCCCAGGAGTTTGTGGGTGCCATGGAGAGAGTCCCTTGCTCCCACAAGTGGAGGGTGCACAGATAACCTCTCCCAGGGGATTATGGCTGAAGTGGGGGGCTTTCACGGGAAGCATGAGCAGGCAGGGACCAGGGTCTTAGCAGGATTAAGGTATTTTCTATGCATTTAAACTGGTTGTCACAAACCCAGAGCTGACCCAGAGCACAGCACCTAGGGAACAGGGGAGAAGAGAGGGGAGAAGCTCATGCCCACCCCAAACCTCACCCCAGGGCTTGCAAGGAGCAGAGGGAAGGTGGTCACAGGGTCTTGGAACCCCCCAAAGCCCCAGAGATGATCTGTGGTCCCCAATTTGAGGAGAGCTGAACAGGTGCTGCCCAACCCCAGTGAGGTGCCTGCTGATGGAGGAGAGCTTGGGGGGCTCGTGAGGGGGGACAGCAGCAAGTCCCAGGGAGACAACAGAGCCCTGTGCCCTCTCTGGGGCCAGGACAGAGGGGTCCATTGTGGGAGACGTGAGAACTGGGTGGCTCCAGGAGCTTGGTAACCTTAATCCTCCCTTGGATTAATGCTTAGGGGAGCTGGGGACAGTGTTTAAACCTGCCAGAGTGAGCCCTCGTGCTGAGCACAGCCCTGTAGCAGGGTCAGAGGGGGACAGAGGGCACAGGTTGAGGACAAGAAGAGGGGCAGCCGGTCCTGTGGCCTAATCTGACATGCAGCCTCAGATTTTGTGGGCATGTTCCTGGGCCCTGCCCTCCCTGGGAGCAGAGGGGTGGGCAGTGTGAGGCCCAGCTCGGTGATGGGGTCACGTCTGGCTACGCTGCCTGGCTCTGAGAGGCTGCTGCTGCTGCTCTGGCTCTGCAGGGCCACTGCAGGCTGAACCCCCTGAGCCAGCCCAAGGTGGAAACCATCTGCCTTTGGAAGGATGCTCTTCTGGGGGAATGCCTGCCTGTAATGAAGTCTCTGAGATGAAATCCCTCTCTCAGGATGATTTGGCTTCCCTGGGGCTGAGCTTTCAGCCTGGCTTAAAGGAGCAGTGTGAGAATGCTCAGGGATGCTCAAACAGCCCATGTTCCTACCCACACAGACCCCAGACTGAGCCCAGACCCCAGCAGAGGACCCCCTAGCTTGTGGCATTAGGAGCCACATGCTGGGGGCGCTTGCAAGGCCATGCAGAGGCAGCCCCAGCCCCAGCTCTTCCCCTGAAGCACCTGGTCCCAGCCTACCAGGACCCCACACCAGGTCCCCTGCCCCAGCTGAGCAGGCAATGGCACATGGATACCCTTAGAGGAGGTTCCCACCCCTGGCAGTGTGGGTACAGCTCTTTCCTGAGCACCCCCTGGTCCCAGCTGTTTTGCCAGGCACCTGGCTTCAGCATGAAGGTGCCCTTGGACCCCAAGCACCAGTTACACCTCCTCCACCACTCCAAAGGCTTGGCCTCTCATGGGAATCCCCTGTCCTGTGCCTAATCCAGACCATATCTCGATGCTCCCCAAACCTGCCACCAGTCCCAGGGAGATACCACAGGATGCTGTCACCCATCCTGATGTGGCCAGTGTCACCTTGGGTGCCTCCCTGGTGGGATGGGAGCGGCCTTGCAGGGGCTGCAGGTGCTGTGTGCCTGTCCCCTGGGGCATCAAGGCAGAATGGGATGTACTGTCCTAAGTGGCATCTTAACTAGATCTGATCCAGCCTTGCAAAGCCACAGCGCCTTCAATTCCCTTAGCACTCCAAATCTGCTACTGTGCATCTAAGCGGATTATTTTAAATACCCCATGATGGACCGCTCCTTTGTAATATAAACCAGCCTCGTGTGTCCCATTCCCCTCCTATTTGCTGTGATTTAGCTGCAGCTGTGACAGTTAGAAGTCTCCCCAGCTCCCCCTGCTCCCTAGGAAACATCCCTTGTACCATCCCCTTCCCCAAATCCTCTCTCCCCTGTGCTGCTGGATCCTGGGGGTGCTCCCCTCCACACAGCCTTTAAGCTCTTGGGGTGAGTGATGGCTGTGGGATGTGCTGCCCTGGCGCTGCTTCATCTCTACCCAGAGCTGAGCCCTGCACCAGCACCACCCCCACCTGCACCTCAGGGCCAGGTCGCGCCTCAGCTGCTGTCACCCAGAGAGGGGGCCGTGCAGAGCCCTTTTGGGTGGATTTTGCCAGTTTTCAGGTTCTTTGCTCGAGCTGACTGGCTCTGACACCTCGGTCCTGCCATGAAGTCAGCCAAGCGAGAATATCCTGCCTCCCACTCCCACTGGAGCAAGGGTTTGGGGAGCACAGGGGCCGGCCTGGAGCCCACCCAGCCCCACTCTCGGCAACAGCAAAGAAGCCGCCACTTTCCAAGTGCTTCCCTTTGGGGCTTGTCTGATTAATGAGGGCTTGTTATTTCCAAACTGTTTGAAATCGTGTTTATTTTATCTGCCGCTGGATTCCTCTGACTCAGGGCTCATCGTTAACTGCCAAAGATGAATGACAGATCCTGCTAATTACAGCTAATGATGGCCTTAAAGGATCTCTGTGCACACACGTGTGTTTGTGTGCACACATGCCAAGGGCCATTTATAATTTAAAGTGGGGAGAGTCGTTAGCATAAACCATGCCTGGATTAATTGCAGAGAGCGGCCTCTCCAGGGAGAATGCTCACCAAGAGGTTGTGGTTTCAAGCACTGGATGCTGAGGACAGCACAGGCTGCCTGGACAGTGGCAGCATGGTCCTGAGCTGAGTGTCAGCCTCGGGGACACCAAATCAAATCCACCATGCAGGAAATGTTTGGCGCAGAGCAGTTGGTAGGGATCAGGGGACATCAATATGTGGCACAGACATGAGTGGCTCATACCATGCAGGGCCAATGGGAGCTGGTGTCCAGCCCCTGGAAGAGCTCTGTGGGGTGTTTTCCAGCTGTGAGGAGGACCATGTCCAAGAGACCCAGTTCTCTCCCAGTTTCTGTGGGAACAATCAGCTGGAGGAATGGGAGACATTTTTAATGACTTTACTGAGGATAAATCAGCAGGAGCACCAACCCCTTACTAGACACCAGAAACCTCACCGAGGGGGAGCTGGGGTTAGCAGTGCCCACTGCCTTGGAAGAGCTCTCCCCTCTTTAGTCCGTGAGTAATCCAGCCCTGATGTGATGACTTTGCTTTTATGTTTTTCCCCAGGAAGAAAAGAGGGAAGATGGAGATGATGAGGCTTTCCCCACCCTTGGGCTGGAGAATGTGGAATGGGAACCAGTGGCTGCAGGAGCTCATGGCCACCACCCTGGCAAGGGGACAGGCAGAATAGGCACATGCCATGCACAGGCTGACTGGGGGCTTCCACAGCCTTCCACAGTGAAGTTTGTTCCAAGCCCTTCCTTAAACCAGCTCTCCACTTGCCCGGGCTGACTTTCACCCACCCCTGTGAAGAGGGCACACAGGGACAGACCCATGTGTCCCCTGACTCCATCTCATCCTTCTACTCCTTGAGGGTCCCAGTGATGCCCTCGCCCCTCTTCTTGTCCTGCCATCTCATGGAAGAGGTATCCAGAAGGAAACCAAAAGCTGTTCCAGATGGCAGAAGGCTTGGCAGAGCAGAACAACTGTTCCCCAGTCCTGATCTTTCTGCAAACCAAATCCACCTTTCTTGGAAAAAAGTACTTTAAGCTCCTCAGTCTTCTTTGGAGCTGGGGAGCAGCAAGAGTGAAGTGCCAGCACCGGCTCCCCGGGGAGGGGAAGTGCCATCCTGCAAAGTGCTTCTATATTGGTCTCTGCCATGAGCAGGTCTAAATTGGAAGTGATGGCAGCAGCAAGTGCCGGCATGGACTCTGGGCCCTGCACAAAGTGATTGCAGGGGCTGGCTGTGCTTGGCCTGGGGGATGCCTGCCAGCACAGGACACTGCAGCTCTAATCCCACTAAAAGCTGGGTGGAAACGACTTGGACAAGGGCTTTTGTCTTTCTTGCTGAAAAGACCAGATTCCTGCCAAGACTGATGGCTTGTGAATTTGTCTAGGACCTTTTGAATTGTTCTGGTCCCCAAACCACTCAGGTTTCTCTTTCTGAAACACCCCAATGTTTCAATTTAAGGCTCTTGCAGAAGCAGCTGTCAGAAGGTGTGGAGCAGAGCTTCCTTCAGACATGTGCAGCCACTCAGTGGTTGTGACTGTTCCTGAAACTGCCCAGTGAGGCTCTTTGGGCAGGGCCAGCTCTGCCTTGTGCTTTTTGCATTTCCAGACTCCTGTCACTGTCCTCCAAACCCTGTTCTCACAGGGGTCCTGGGCACTCGTGCTCTCTTGACTCCACTCTCCCCCTTGGCATGGGGTCCCTTTGCCATGGTTCCCCACTGGCATTTTACAAAGCCTTCCTCAGGCCACCTTCCTTACAGCTTTAAACCCCACTGTAGCAGGGTCAGGAGGCAACAGAAAAGATGCTTCCTAGCAGGAAGGACTGTCGTGGAAGTGAGAACAGTGCCAGCTATGCTGGGCACCCACTTCACCATGCTCAGCACCATTTTGCTACAGACCCAGAGCTCTGGTGGCGTTGGTGATCTTGGGGACATCAGTCTGTGGAGTCCATGTCTGTGGTACATGGAGCTGTACAGCCCATGGAAAATGGGTGGCTTTGAGGTCCCAGGGCAACTTTGAGGTGTGCAGAGCTGAGCAGTCACTCCCAAGCCCAGGTGATGTTTTTCCCTCCATGCCTGGCCAGGGAGGGTCAGAGCCACGCGAGGTGTGGGGCATGTGGCAGGGCAGGCCACCACGAGGCATCATGCTACAAGCTGCTTGCTCAGCAGCATGCTGAACCCTGCCCAAATAGCCCCTGTGATCACCATCACCCAGTGGAAGAGCCCAATTGCAAAGAAAACAGGGAAGCAGCTGAAAAAATAAAGGCGTTGCCATGGCACTGTGCACGCCAGGTCGGAAATTTGGGATGGTGCCGAAGCACAGCCCCGGATGCTCCTCCTGCCCCAGGGTATGAAGAGCCAACACAGAATGGGGAAAGAAGAGGTGCCAGGAGCCAGAGGGAAGATATCCTCCTGATGGCACCAGGGATAGGCAGTCAGGTACTTGGGAAGAGCCAAGGATGCAGCCACATCTGTGTGGTGTGAGGTGAAATGATCTAGCCCTTGCTCCCTGTCTCCTGAGGATGACACGGTGCCAGGCTGCTCAGTGAGATGCCAGCCTCTGTGGATACCCCAGCCCCTTCACCACCTGCAACCCTCCCCAAATGCCAGAAGTATCCAAAAGATGGAGAAATCTACTCAACCAAGGAACGGCCACAAGTTCCCAGAGACTTGGTGTAGCTCCAGCCATGGGGCAGTGACTTTTTTGAGTTGAAAGATGAATAGAGATGAACTGGGCAGACACAGCTTTGTTGGGAGAACTGGAAGGCCACACAGCCTCAAAATCAGGATCAGAGGCAATGCCAGTGCCTGCCTCACAACCCTGCACGTACTACTGCCAGACTGAGACCCCCAACTCATGGCACCTCTGCCCTGTGCCTCTGGTTATCTCCAGCACCAGCTGGTCTGGGGCAGAACAGGCCATGGCCCAGCTCCGTGCCCCTGGCCCTGTGGGTGTGGGCAGGGTGTGAGTGGAGGCAGCAGTCCCTGCCCTATCTGCCAGCCTCTGGGATTAGCTGTGCGCATCGAGAGCAGCTCTAGCAGTGCCTGGGTAAGAGCAGATAGACACAGATAAGGCAACCTGAATCCTGGGGATGGCGAGCCAGCTTCATTAATCCCCGTGCATCCAGGCACTGACGAAGATGCTATCATCCCCTTTCCCTCCCCAGCAGCTTATGTGTGGCCGTCAGTCCTGGCCATGCAAGGACAAAACCCGGCACTTGCTTGGGTGGCCCCTCTCTCCCAGAGCTGCTAAGTGGCTCCCACGGGCACACTGCTGGTACAGGGACACAGCTGGTGCAGGGATGCACAACCTTCACAGTTATAGAGCTGGTACAGCCATCCACAGCCAGTGTGGGAGCCTACAGCCAGTACAGAGAGCTATGGATGGGGCAGGGATGTGCAGCCAGGATGGAGACCACCAGTAGTATGAGGAACACAGCCAGGATGGGGACCCAGCTGGCATGGGGACATATGTGGAGGAACCCTGCAGAGCCCTGGGGCATAGTGATGCTGCAGGACAAAGGATGACCTGCAGTATCACCCACCCCTGTGATGGCTTGGGGTCATCCCCTCATCCCTCCCCAGGCTCTGCCTCTCCAGCTGCAGCAAGCAGGAGGGTTCAGGA
This sequence comes from Coloeus monedula, assembly GCF_965178545.1. Lineage (NCBI taxonomy): Eukaryota > Metazoa > Chordata > Aves > Passeriformes > Corvidae > Coloeus > Coloeus monedula. The sequence continues at coordinate 23,185,169 of NC_138789.1, forward strand.
CTGTGCAGGCACATGGAGGGAGGGAAGCACTGCCAAGTCCCTGCTGTGTCCCCATCGTTGGCATGCTGCAGGCTGCTCGGGATGGGTGCAGCACGGCACTCCCCATCCCGTTAGCACTGGCATGAAAGTGCCGCCGCTGCGGCAGCCGCGCCTGGCCCTGATCTCCACTTCCAGGTAAACAGATGAAACAAGCGGTCAACTTCCCTCCCCCCAGCATTCCCAGCCACACAGACCCACCATTCAGCCCTGCCGCCCTGCACAAACCTCCAGTGTTTGGGAGAGGGCTCCTGCTCCTGGTGGAGCACTGGGGGAGGACACGTTGCGGTCAGGCAGTTGACACCTGGCCAGGCTGGAGCGGGGCCAGCGGGCGCAGAAAGAGATGCTGTGTTTTGGCCGGATCCTGCCATGCTGGGGCACGGGCAGAAAGGACCCCTTGTGTGTACAGGACCCAGGGATGCCCCCATGGCTTGGCTGCAGCCAGGGTCCCATGAGGCCGTGGCAGTGGGCACCAGTGGCTCTGTGGAGTCGGATCCCAGAGGGGTGAGGGAGTCAGAGGTAGGGATGCCCTGCTGCCATCCAAAAGATTTGCAAAAAATCACAAAAGCAGTGCGGGGACGATCGACCAGGGGCACATGCAAGCAGTGGCAGAGGCAGCTTTCCCTTGGGCACCACCTTGCCATTTAAAAGGATGAGAGAAGAGTGCTAGCTCCCGCCCCTTGGGATCTTCTCCTCCAACCTCCCAACCCTCTCTGCAGACTTTCCTTGGCTGGGGGTCCATCCTGCAGCACATCCTGGGATGCTCTGGCCATGGATGGGGCTCAGAGGGCTGCCCAGCCCTCTGGGGAGCCTGACAGCAAGCTGAGCACATCCCTGCCTCAGCCATGATAGTCATTGTGGAGCCAGGCTGAAATGGAGAGGGGAAAGCAGGAGGCAGAGCCTTGATGCTCCAGCATCCCAGCTATTCCTTCTGCTGCCTCCATCATCTAAAAGCAGCCATCAGTGCTGTTGCTGCGAACATTGTCCCCTCCTCCATGCCTGGCACCTTCCTCCCTTGCTGTCCCTGAGAAGGTGGTTTTCCTCCCCAAGGAGTGCAGGGAAAGCGTTTTCCACCACGGCAGATGAAAATGGATTCCAATCCAATTTTACCCTAGTACCACTTCAGTGATTTTGATGGAGCTGCTCTGGATGGGTGCCGGTTGGAGCCAGAGGACAGCTGTCGCGGCTCCATAGACCAGGGGTTTCTTATCTGTGTCACCTTTGATTACTGTAATTGAAATCCTGCTCTGATCTGAGCCATGCCCGAACGTTTCTGCTGCCTGTGCAGCTCTTGGCTCGAACAGCAAAATGACGTTAATAGATTTTAAAGCCAGGCAAGGCCTGTAAGAGCATTTCTGCCTGACCTCCCGGATAGCAGCCGACAACCACCGCTTACCCCAGTCCCGCGCTCCGCTGCTGGCACAGCCCTGTCATCCCCCTGTGACTCATTTTCCCTCCTGGAAGCACAAATCCTGCCTTTCCCCAGAGCTGCTCATGTGTCTGCATCGGGTAGCCTGCCTCCTCCCACCCCTTTGGAGCAGAGCCGGTGTGCTCTCAAGGGAGGCAGAGTCCAGGGGTGCTGGTGGGATCACAGAGGGATCAGCTTCCCTACTCCAGCATGAAATTCCCCATGGGAAGTATTGCCCTTTTCTGGCATCTCCTGGCCAAAAGGGCAGCAGGGGGATGTGCTGCTTCCCACCCGGTGCCAGGCAGAAATGCCACTGCACAGTAGAGGATGCTCCTGGCTTTGGTGCCAAGCTGGACCGGCGGTGGCTGGCGCTTTGTCACCCTCCCCATTTTCTTTTGTGAAGCTGCCCGTGGTGTTTAGCCAGAGCCACTGCAGCAGAAAGGGTGACGCCAGCCCAGACAGTGTCTGAGGGCAGGAGCCGGGAGGACACGCGCACGGGCACACACATTCCCGCAGCCTGGCTTGGCAAGCGGCTGGCACAGGGAGCGAGCCAGCCCTGACTGGGGTGGGACAGCAAAGCTGGTGGTTCCCTCCGGGTTGGGGAGGTTTTGCTCAGCCAGTCTGGCCTCCAGGAGCTGCCCTCTGGAACAGGGAGAGGTGCCCCAGGTTCAAAGCTCCATGCCAAAAGCCCTGCTGATCCTGAGGACCAAACCCTGCCCGTGCCAGACAATCACCCTGAACCCCCAGCTTTTTCACGCTGGCAGCTTTCATGACCATACAGCCTAGAGCTGGCCAGTGAGTGCTGACACAGCAACCTGGGCTGGCACCAATGACCATCTGACAGAGCCATCCCAACGCTTCATGTGCTGGCCAAAGGGAGAGGAGGCTGGCCAGACAGCAGGGCACTCCAGCACCCCACTGCCGGCACACAGAGTCTCCCCCTGGATCCTGGCTGGCCGAGCAGCAGCATTTCCTCTCATGCTGGCAGGTCATGGGCTGGCGGCACACACAATACTTGGGGTTATCCAGGCCTTATCAGCTCTGGCCACGCAGTGCGGGCAGGAAGAGGGTTTCAATCCCAGCCGAGCCCTGTTTCCGTCAGGAGCTGTTCCCTCTGTCACGGGGGAGGGCTGGATCATGCTGTGCTTTTGACACTGAGTCCAGTGAAACTGGGCTGTGGGGAGAGCAGGATCATAGGGCTCTCATGTTGTACCCCAAATGCATTGCCAGGGTGTCTCCTTGTGCCAGGAAAGCTGCCTGACTTCGAGCAATGCAGCTGTTCCTGCCCCAAGTTTACACAGCAGAGCTGGTGAGTCCCAGGAAAGGGGCTGCCATTAGGACATGCAGCAGAGGTCTGGGCAGGCTGGGACATGTCTTGCTGGGGGTCGCTGCTCCCCACCCCAGGGGCATCCCAGAGCTCTGGCATGCCAGGAAAATGCCTGCTCAGAGTTGTACAGGCAACCTCAGAAATTCCACAGCAAACGTCACCGCTGCCAGCTACAGGGGGAAACTGAGGCACGAGGAGATAACATCCTTCCCAGGGCTGCCCCAGCCTTTTAAAGCTGACTGGAGGAAGAGGACTGTGGCACAGGATGTCTCCTAGATCAAAATCACAGGATCAGGGAATGCCTGGCCCCTGCTCCTCCAAACCCTGCAGCAGCACACCCGGGGTGGAAAGGGGAGCTGGCGGAGGCGCTGGCAAAGACTGGGCTTGCTGCGATCCCCTCCCGTTCCATGATTAATTGAACACAGGCTAAAATTAGCTGCAGAGGCAGCACCCCTGGGGTCTCCCAGCAGCATCCCACTGCCCGCCAGCTGCCTGCAAGTGGGTCAGGCAGCAGCTCCCTCCCAGCTGGGCCCCCTGGGTGCTTGGGGGACCCCCATGCTCTGCTGAAGGTGGGAGCATTGGTCCTGGCTCCACAGCCCAGCTCCGCACCTCTTGCCTCCCTGCTCCTGCACTTCTTGGAGGCTTTTCCCTCTCTGGATTCACCAGGCAGGGCTGTGTTGTGAGGAGCAGCTGGGAAGGCACAAGGCTGCCTTTTGGGATGGCAGGAGTGTGGATCCCCGTCATGTTCCTCCCCATGCCTTCAGGGATCTGTTATTTTTAGCTTCTCTCCCTACCTCATGTTGCTAGCTCGGCTCTGGCTCTTTTCCCTCCCCTTCCCTGGCGTTAATTTGTTTTCTCTGTATTATTTGCAGATTCGGGGAGGCAGAACGAGGTGTTTTGGCACAGGGGACCACTCAGCCATGGCTTCTTCATGCTGCTCTCCATGCAGGGTTTTTGGTTGGGTTTTTTTTCCTATTTTTAACCTACACCGACAGCTCCAAGGGGATGAAACACCGAGGGGTAACACAAATTTGAGGTTCCCTGTGGCCAGTGTGCCAGGCCAGGTGGGAGGATGCTCATGGCTGGGCAGGGGTGCTCCCATGGAGGCAGGGCAGCACCTGGACATAGCCCCTAGCTGCACCCTCTGTGCTGGACGACATACCGAGCCCCCTGCTCCCTCCTGATCCCCTGTACATCCGAGTCTGCAACTGCCACCATGCCACACAAGCTGGGGAGAGCAGGAGGCTGGGCTTTTCCCTTGGATCCAGAAGAAAGCAAACAGGGAAAAAGTTAATTAAAAACTTCAAAGCCAGATCTTTCTAATTTGGCTTAACACGGCAGCCCTGCTCAGTGTCGATGCTGTCCCCGAGGTGCCTGCGTGGAGCTCGGGCTGGGAAGTGCCCAGAGTGTCACATCACAGGATGTTCATGGGATTGTCACCCACCACTACAGCCCTGCTGAGCACTGGGGTATGGGGTGCCACAGAGCTGGGCTCAGGGCAGGGCATGTGGGGACCAACCTTCCCAGGGACTGCATTTTCAAGCCACTGGAAGGGTGATTCCATGGGATGCTGTGCTTCAGTTTCCCCATGGCCCAGGGCTGCCAAACCTGCTTGTTGGGAAGGTGTTTTCAAGGAACCTGGGATAGTGCTGATCCCCATCTCCTGGCACGATACCACTGCCCCAAGTGAAGCAGGGCAGGGCTGGGGGTCCTGGGGGGAACCAGGGGGTGTCTGCCTCAGCAGGGTCCAACAAAACAGAAGGGGACCCTGGCACCGCTGGTCCTGCCCCTTCTGCCACTGCTCTGAAGGAGGAAGGGGACATCTTCCTTGCCCAGTTCTCACTCCTTTCTCCAAAAGGAGCCAAAAATCCTCTCATTTTTTCCAGAAAGCTACGTCACAGGACAGCGATGCTCCTGCCCAAGCGCTCTGCCGCCTTACTCTGCCTCCTGCCCCCACTTTCGGGTGTTTTTGGTGGTGAGTTGAGGTTTTTTTTCAGAACTTTGGGCTGCATGGTGAGTAAAGGCACCCTGCTGTCTGAGGGCTAACGGCTTCTTGGAGAGATAATAAAGCAAAGGGGAGTAAATTAAAGTGACTATAAATAGCACCAGGAGAGGAAAAGGAGATGAAGTCATCTTCCTTCAGCTGAGCTGGTATTTGCATCACTTCTTCCCTTTGCCTTCCCCTGCCCCCTCACCCTGCTCGGGAAACAGTCTTTCCCAGACACTGGGATCCTGCTGTGGGCTCTGTATGCCCCCCTGAGCCCCCATGGGGCTGAGAAACGTCCCCCCGGGGTGCTGGAGAGCACAGCAAGGTGGCCTGAATGCAGTCACTTGGCCCCAGGCTCCATCCCAGCTTCGGCGTGGATCTGTGGCATTGCCCTGTGCAAACCAGTGCATGGCCCCGTGCAAACCAGTGCCTCCAGCATGACCCCAGTGCTGCATCCCAGGAATAACTTTCAGGAGCCAGCACAGACCCATTTTCTCCTTCGCAGCACAGCTAAAGAGACCCCGCAGGAGCAGTGCCCAGAGGAAGGGACGCTGCAAACTCAACAGCAGCAAGTTCACCCAGAGAAGCCCCTCCAGGAGCCAAATTCCATAACTGACGTTTTTATTCTTTAAGATTTTAACATCCAAGACTCAAAGAGTCCCACATCAGTCCCAGGATGCATGGGAGAGGAAGGATCCTGGCCCTGCAGGAGCCTCCCTGGAGTTAGCAGACAGCTTCAGATCTCTCCCCAAACCTCTCCCTGCTGAGGAGGCCACTGTCCCTGCAGCCCCAAGCAGCCCCAAGCCCCCCAGCTGCCCCCTCACATGAGGTATATTTACATCTGAGTCAGAATGAGGTCACACCACGGTTTCCTTATGTCAGCTCCCGACTCCTATTCCTGTGCTATGCGCACACAGCCGCCGTGTTATTGCAGGGTATTTATAGCTATTTTACATGTATAATTATAAAACCACAACTCCACACATGCACCAAAATAATCCTGGTGCCGGGATGCAGGGAGTGGGGCCAGGGTGGTGGGAGCAGGACCAGGGCATGGGCCGCACCGCTAATAATAATTCTTTGCACTTTATATATAGCCCCTTTCATCTGCAGCTCTCAAAATCGCTTTGCAGGCATTTAATTAAGCTGCCCAACATCCTAATGTGATGACAGCCGAGTAATAATATCCTCGCTTTTAGGTACAAAGAGAGGGGTGGTGGCAGGACTTGCCTGAAGTCCCACAGCGAGTCCTGGTGTCCTGTCTCCTGCCCCACACTTGCGGGATGCCCACGGGGGAGATTTTGACTCAGAAAGGGGATGAGGCCCTCAGGATCCTGCCCAAACCCTCTCCTCAGTTTGGGGTGGTGACAACCAATGACAGTACAAAGTCTGGGGATGGCAGCAGTGACGCCGGGGTCTGCTGGGCTGCAGCTGCCCATCAGCTGGATCAGCAGGTGGAAGAGACAGATGTATCCTGACAAACTCATGGGTGAGAGCTTGGAGGAGAGCAATAAATGAGATGACAGGTCTGAAAGGGCTGATTTATGAGGAATATTAAGAGTCGTAATCCTGCCTGGCCTGGCCATCCCCCAGGGAGGCAGGGTGGTGACAAGGACCCAGAGACATCACAAACCAACGGGATTCACTGGGGACAGTGCCAACATATCTCCAAGCAGAAGGGCTGGAAGCAATTGTGCCTCTCAGGCATCTGGGCAGCTTGGTGTGGGGGAACAGATGGGTCTCAGTGACAACCTGGAGATGGAATCCCACAAGGATGGGTCTCTGTGGTCCTCAAGGTCTGAGGTTTGTGCTCCTCTGAGCACCCTCTCTCCCTCCCATGTACATCCCTCCTAGGATGGATCACTTCCCCCCATCCTTGGAGTGCTGCAGAGGGCACAAGGAGCACATGCTTCAGTTTTGGACACTGATGGGATCACAAGCTGCCATCCAGTAATGAAAGGGGCAGGACTGCAGCCCTGGGGGTGAGGCTCATTAACATCTGCAGGAAAAGCCACTCTCCTGGCTGCTGTCCATGCATGGAGAGGTGGGGGGCAAGTACCTGTCCTCATCCCCACCCCGGGGATGCCCTGTGGGGGAGGCAGCAGTGGGTGCAGCATGATTCTGCACATGTGGGGACTAAATGCAAGTCAAAAATCATAACCCTTGACTGGATCCTGTAGCAAGTACCATCCTGCCATTTTATGGTCACGCTGCTATTTTTTTCCTCCCAGATTATTTTCAGATCCCTGCTCACTGAAACAAGCTGCACACGAGCCCCCTACCAAGAGCCCCCAAGATGGGGGAGCAGAACCTGTTTGCATCACAAACCCAGGGACCAGAGCACAATGGCAAAGACATGAAGCCAGAAAACAGCTGCAGACCTGAGGGGCTGCAAAGAAATGCCCCCAAATCAGTGTCTCTGAGGAGAACAGAGAGAGGGAAATGGGACAGGAAGCCAGCAGAGCCTGGGCACTGCCACAGGGACAGAAGCACCTTCTTGTCACTGCACCAGCCACCAAAACTGCCCCATGACCTGCTGCTATCACTGCTCTGAATGTCACACTCGCTGTCCCCCCTCCGCCACCAGCCAGACATCTCTTACCAGGAGCTGTTGGCAGCTCTGCCACCTCACTGGCCATGATGAAGGACTCGAGGATCCTTGCACGGAGCTCAGGGCCTGCCTCGGTGCTGTGAGGAGAAGGAGAGGTGTGTGAGGATGCCAGCAGTTCAACCTCCCTGGAGACCCCCAGCTCCCCAGGACAGCAGCCAGCTACCCCAATGGATCTGCTGTGGGACTGAGGCCATGCTGTGAACCCCAGCCTCGTGTGTGCATCATGCCTGGCCACTTTGGGAACAGGTGTGATGTCTGAGCATCACAGCTGGAATGGAAGCTTCCAGATCTGGCCTCCCCCTTTGGAGAGCCCTGTGGCTGGGGCACTGGTGGGCTGTCATACAGCAAAACCAGCTTGGTTGGGACCAGCGTGTCCATGGGCACCCTCCTGTCACCCGCCCTGTCCTGTGCACGGCAGGGGACCTCACCTGGCCGCCGCAGGGCGGAGCAGCAGCTCCCCGAAGAGCTCCCCGAGGAGCCGGGGTGACAGGCGGCTGCGGTGGCTGCCCTGGCAGAGGCGGCAGAAGTGGCGGGCGAGCTGGCGCAGGAGCAGTGCCTGCGGCTGTGGCAGGGCTGGGGGGGCCAGCAGGGCTCTGGCTCTCTGGCCACACTCCTCCAGGCCTGGGGTCTCTGTAGCAGAGGGGACACAGGAGAAAAATTATCAGTTTGGGAAGTTGGGGCATCCTCTTGCCTCTCACAGGAGCCCAGCACCTACCAACACACAGGGCATGAGCTGTGGCAGTTCTCTACTCCCCCCAGAGACCCAAAAATAAACCTGACCACAACCTCTGCCACCACGATTTCTTTGCAGCCCATCCCTTCCCAGACAGGCTGTGGGACTCATGGATATCCCAGGGTGGGCAGAGGTGATTTCTTCATGGTCTTGACCACCTCTTTCTGGGGTTTGCCTGCCCCATTTACCCATTCACACCACCACCCCAGATCAAGTTAAGTACCTTTAGCACATTCTCCTTCTCAGCACACCCAGGGAGGGAGCTCAGAGGGCTGAGCTGCTCACCTGCTAGGGGCTGCACCTCAAAATCCCTCACTGCTGCTGAAATGGAGAAGAGCGAGAACCCTGCCCTGATGCAGAGCAAAGCCATCGTAAAGGCAGAGCAAAGCAGAGGTGGGGAAATGGGCACCAGCTGGAAGATCAGCTGAATTTAAAGGCTCAGCCTTACCCTGCAGAAACAGCAAGCTGGGAGGGAAAAGGCTTTTTAGGAAGAAAAAATAATGTGCACCTGGGCTGCAGGACACTCACTGCACCCCCCCACACCATGGTCTCCCACCCCATGAAACACAGCACAGGGAGGGCTGACTGGGGTACAGATTCTTCCAGTGATACTCAGATTGCCCATATGAATAAAATGAGGCACTTAATAGCACTGCACATCCCAGAGGTGCTGCCAAAGCCACTGTCACGGGTGCCCCGAGCAGCCCATGAGTTCCCACCATGTCCCCGATGCCCTCTGGCAGCCTTGGCAGGGGCTCCCTGGTCTTGTGAGCTGTGAGCTCAGCGCCCTGGGACTGCGATCCTGGCACAGGAAACAGCCACTCTCCAGCCATCCTCCATTCCTGCCTTGTTCCAGCCCTTTTATCTGCTGGGGACAGGGAGGTCCCCAGGGCTGGGTTGCTCTCAGCCAGCTTCAAAGGCCGGCTCGGCTGGGGGCTGACTCAGCTCCCCGTGGCACTTTGCACCAGGACTGATGCTTGGCCAGTGCCCAGCCAGCTCCCAACATCCATCCTTGGAGACAGGGTGCATGAGAGCCAGAGGGGCAGGGGCCTGGGATCCCCTCCAAAGCAGGTCTGCAACCCAGCCGCGTTGGCAATGGGGTGTTGGTGAGCCCTCGTATCCGACAAGCTGCTCCTGAGGGATGTTTAGCTTTGCACCAGGCCTCCCCTGCCACAATTCCTGCTTTTCTTGCACCTAGAGGATCCTGCAGGAGAAGGCTCACAGCCAAAGGGGGAATTTGGGGATGTTTCTCCCCTCCTTTTGAAGGTGGTCATCGTGCTGCTTTCTCAGCTCTCAGCCTCAAGCAGGGCAGAGGAGCCTTGCAGGGCAGGCTGCCAAAACCCAGCACCGTCTCCTCAAAGACTTATATTTTAATTTTTTCTTTTAAGCCCCAGAGAAATCCTCTTCCTATTGGTTTCTCCCGTGTTCTGCCCCCTCCTTCTCCTGCCCCTGTTGTGCCAGGAGCAGAGCCCGCTGCAGCACAGGCTGCAGGGAAAGGCGCTTCCCTTTGAAGTTGCTTAACGAGGCAACCCAGCTAATTGCTTCCTAATTGCATTTTTATCCTTGGAAGGGAGGCAGCCTTTGATTTCTCCTCTGACGGGTGAGGGGAAGGCAGCTTCTCTGTGCCATCAGCCCCAGGGGTATTTCTTCTGGCTCTGTGTCTCAGTGCAGGGCAGGGAGGATGGGGTGTGAGTTATTCCTCACCTTCTCCGTGTGTCCCTTCTGCCTTGCTGGAGGCCACAAAGAGCCCGTGGCCTTTTCCCATCAAGACATGGTAGGAAAAGACCATGCTGGTCTGGCCACGGGTGATCTTTTGGTGCCTCTTAAGGCAGCCAAGAACATGATCTGCCCAAGCACTAATCTGGCTTAGGATGGGGAGGTGACGCTCAGGCATGGAGGATACTGCAGCAACTGGCAGCGAGATGAGAGCTGCTGTGGAAGGAGAAGAAATCCTGGTTTCACAGGCAGCAAGAGGTTCAGGTCCTGCCTAACACAGCGGGCAAGGGTTTCCTGTGCACCTGGTGATGCCGATGGGGCCTCAGGCTGGGAGAGGCAGAGAGACTCTGTGAGGACTCACTTGAAGTGGGTTCTGGTCCAGGCTCACTGTTGGGATGGACCGTGTGCTCTGCTGATCTGGGTGTGAGCCCTGCTCTGTTTATTTGAAAAGAAATCAAATAGAACTAAAACCCTGATGGTCTCATACATTTGCACAGAAGCACAAAAGCTTGTAGGGATCTAAAGACACTTCCTAATGGCACTAAGCTGAAAAAGCTAAGAATTTTCTGTGCCCATATAAAGCCAGGAGTTAATGAGATTACAGGAAAAAATTCCCAGGCAGCAGAGCCAAAATATTATAATAATGCTTTCGTCTGGGGCCAGCATCACCCAGTCTTGGTAACTGCCCATCCTGGCACTGCAGAGGGAGAAGATCCCACTGTGGTGGGGGCAAAGCAGCCCCCTGGATGTCCCCTTCTTTCCCAGAGAAGGGAAAGCATCTCCTAAACACTGATGTGCTGCTCTGGCACAGGTGATGCTCCCAATGGCCCTTCTCAGGATCTGCCCTTGGTGCAGCACTGGGCAGGGGATGGAGTCAGAGACACCCTGGAGATGCTGGGAAACCTTTCTAGGGGCTTCCCAAAGCTTCTCCAGCCCCACAGAGGTCCCAAGTGTAGGGGGAGCCCATGTGTGTTTACCTTGAGCCATGTGCACCAAGTCGCTGTAGAGAGCTGGAGGGATGAGGGGCATGGGGAGCTCCTGGAGGTACCACTTCAGGGCATCCGCCAGCGTCTGGGCCTCATACAGGTTCATGTCCACAGCCGAGGCATCTGCAGGGAGAGAGACAGAGGGAACCCTGAGCCTGTGGTTCTTCCCCTCTGGCACAGAGCTCGGAGCTCTTCCATCCCTGTGGGCCTTCCTCCAGACATGGAGGATTTCTTTGCCCATGCCCCCATCTCTGCAGTGTGGCAGTGCATGATTTCACTGCTACCACTCCCCCAGCAAATATTCCTGTCCCAATTTCCACTGACCCTGAGTTCCACGTGCCCAAGGAGAGCACGAGGCAGTATCTCTGCTTTGTGTGAACTCTACATCCAGTGCATGGGACAGGGAGTCTCGCCATCCCACTGGGCTCCCACTGCAGAGTAGGACACATGGGAAGGACTGAGCAACTGCCCCAGGAACCTTCCAGTTATCAGGGCTGGGTGCCCTGTGCCAATCCCAGCCCGGCAGGAGCTGCTTGGAAAATGCATCCATGGAATGGGGTTATGGTTCCCAGGCAATTCAAGTTGCTGAAGGCCCATGTGACCCCCAGTGATCCTGAAATTCTGTGAATGTGCCCCAATTGGCATCACTTCTCCCAACCCTGAGAGGTGGCTGCCCTGGGGAGGTACTGAAGGATGCTCCAGGAATGGAGGAAAGCGCACAGGGGGTCTGAGGCCACACAGCCGGGGCTCAGGGGTCCTGGGCTCAGGACAGAGGCAGTGCTAGGAGCAGAAAAGTCTCACGGTCTGTCAGGAGACAGAGGGTGAGATGTGTCTGTCTGAGCCACACGGCCAGGCCAGCACAGGAACATTGCTTCACCATGGTCCAGGGGGAAGAAGCCTTTCAGCATCCTTTGGTATTGCCTCATGTGTTTGTCTTGGAGGTCTCCCATCCTGGCTGGGCTGGGTGGTGGCTGTCTGGATGGTGATGGTGCCTTTTGCAAAGATCTGAAGGTTTCAAAATCTGGCTTTGATTCAAACTGGACCCAAATGCAATGTTTTGAAATGCTCCTTGTGGGAGAATTTGGAGGGTGAGGGGTACGGGGGTTTGGGAATAATAAAAAAGATGTAGATATTTGGAATGGTTTGAAATGGTTAATTTAAAAAAAGAAAATGAAATTTGTCATTTTCTTAAAGGTGCTGTGTCAGGCCGCAAATGGCCTGGAGTGACAGAGAAGACAGTGGGCTTGCCTTGCTCTGAGCCCGCTTCCACTCCCCTTGTTGGGTCTTTACCCCCAGATGCAGTTTTACTGAAATTGGTGCCATTTTGGGAGATGCTCCATCTCCCAGCCCAGCATTTTCCAAAAGAAAATGTTGCGAGTCTCCAACCATTCCAGCTGTGCTTCCTTCTGGGGCAATAAACCCAAAAGAGGGGAGAAATGCTATTTCCTGGGACAAGGCTTTAGAGACACGCATTCAGCAGGGCTGGGATGGGGAACAGCTGGGAAAAGCTGGTTTGGAGCACCTCGACCTTGATCTCCTCTCGTTGGAGTGTCCCTGCTGTGGGCCAGGCAGCCTGGGAGCCTGCCTGCCTGCGTGGGAACACGAAGCTGCAGTGGGTCCCTTATGGCCAGTGCCTTCCATTTGGCTCCCAGATGGAGAGAAAACAGATTGGCCAATGCCCGAAGCAAAGCCTTTAACCCAGCCGTGGGAGACGCTACCTCATCGTCAGGAGCAAGCACCCGGCCGGCTGGGAACTGTGTCCTGGAGCAGAGTGGGGACAGCCAGGACAGATGCCACCACACTGGGGTAGGCAGCCATCCAGCGTGGCCAAACGTGACCCAGGGCAAATGGGGTGCTGCCTTTCTGGCACCCCACAAAGTCACAGCATTGCCCCATGGACCACTCTGCCCTTGGCATCCTCGAGGTGGGGAGGGCTGTGCCAGCTGCACCCTGGCCCCATTCTGGTCTGTGCTCATGCTCTCATCTTCCAGCCACAATTCTGGACCTTCCTGGCTGGTCAAAAGGGTTATTTCTGCCAGGTTTTTGGGGGGATGGCAGCAGTTCCCCATTTTTCCTAGCACCTGCCCTGGAGATGTGATCTGGCAGGTTGTCTCGAGCTGGGCAGGTGTAGGACAGTGGGGTCAGGGATCCCACATGATGCTCCAACACCTGTCTTGGGCTGAATACTCACAGTGCATGGCTCAAACCCAGGGATGCTACTGGGGGGTCCCGGGGTCTCATTGCATTGCAGAGAGCTTTTCCCATCAGTGGAATGCACCGAGCAAACCCCAAAGCCCTTCCCACCCGCCACGAAAGTTTCTACAGGGACCTGTCACTCGCCTTAAGGATGCTGGCACGGATTGAGGAGAGCAGCCACAAGCTGTTCCTGCGCAGGGAAGGGGCCGCTGCCGGGCTCTGGCCCCAGGCGATCAGCCCCGGGCTCCACCGTGGCCTAATTAGCTTGTCTGCCTCGTTAGGCAAGAGCCTGGGGGGTGTTCAAAGGGAAGGCTCAGCCGGTTTCAAAGCAAGACTCAAAAACATCTTTACACCCAGAGAGAGGCGTGATGGGGAGACCAGGGGGATTCACACCTCGCTGACGGGGACTGATTGCTGATGGCACCATTCTCCGTGGTACGTCGACTAGAAATAGCCATTAGCCTGTTGTCCCCATCCTCCTGGAAATGCAGCGGCATCCTCCTGCCCCAGCAGGAAGTCTCCTCCTGCCCCAAGAGCTGCCCCGGCGAGCTGGGGTCTCCATCAGGCTGAGAGCACAACCGGGGGATGCTCCGAGCTGTTCAGCTCAGGGAGGCTCAGACAGAAGCTGGGGAAGGGTTAACCCCGGAGCCTTCCCAGACAATTACCGCCGGCCTGACCCCACGGATGCTGCTCTCTTCTTATCTGAGGGAGATGATAACCAGCTATAAGAAGTTAATGAAGCTGCAGGATGAGTCAATGCTCTCCTGCTGCTCTCCAGATGTTCCCATCCTATCCCCAGGGGAATGATGGAGGAATGACGGAGGGATTCCATCTGCCTGCCATATACAGAAGGAAAACACCCCAAAACCCCAACGTCGACCTCATACCAACCCCCTCCAGCACACAACATGCTTGCTGACCTGCTGGCAGAGCAAGCATCCGGGGACCAGCGGAGAGCATGCCTTGCCCGTGGAGCAGTGAAAAGCAGGAATAAATTTGGGACTGGGGACAGGGTGCGTGAGCTGACCACTAGCCCAGAGGGAAAGACTCCCAGCCTCCTCCCACTGGGATTTCAGAGCCCACATCCCAGCGGAGGCAGAAAGGTGCTGGAGCTTTGGGCTGAGTCAGGCTGGGCAGGAAACTCCAGGACCTCTCCCGCAGCTGCAGCCAGCCGGGGAGGCGTGAGTAAGCCCAGGGTTTCGGTAAACGCGGAGGATGTTTGGCCAGGAGGGCTTGTGGGGAAGGTGGGGGTTGTTTTGAAGGACAGGCTCGAGCGGGTCCTGGTAACCAGCTGTCCCCTGCGTGTGGCTACAGGTGACGGCTGCTCCCACACCCCTGAGCAGCTCGTGGGTGACAGGGTGAGGATGCCCAGCCCCCAGGGCCCCTCTCCCAGCAGGGAGTCCAAGAGGCTGAGCTGGACCTTGGCCACCGAGCGCTGCTGCAGCAGCGTGGTCCCTGTGACAGAGGGGCACCCAAACCACCCTGGGGCTGACTGAAATACTGACTTGGGAGTTTCCCTACTCCTCCCAGACCTTTCAGTTTTAATTGTCAGTGCGTGCTAGAGAGATGTCCTTGCTGTGCTGTCATGGGCTGTACGTTCCCGTCCACACGGATGCCGCCTGTCTGAGGACCTGACCAGGCATCTCACAGGGAGGGTTTAACAGGGAAACTGTGCACCAAATCAGGGAATATTTCCCAGTTTTGTCTCAGCATCATTGTAAAATCTCCCAGCGAGCCTGCTGATACCTTGTGCTGGGGACTTGACAGCTGCCAGGACACCCCCAGCCCATGCACAGGGGCTCCTGGCAGCCCCAAACACTCTCCCAGCTGGGTTTCACCTCACCATACCCTTGGCTTGCACTCAGCCAGGGTAGGGGCGCTGGGATCCCCTTTGAGGGTGCTCACTGAGGCTGTCTTCCCCCATTTCACCTTCCCTAAGGCAATCCCCTTCCTCAGTTTTCCCAGCAGCAATGGGAGGGGATGGCAAAAACTCACCCCCAGTTCTCCCTGATGGGTCTGCCAGGGATGTCTCTGCCGCTGCCGTTTATTTACCCTTCTTTCATCACCACCAAATATAAGAGATGAGCTCATGCCTCTCGCCAGGCTCTGACGACACGGGGTTTATTTCCACTGCAGGTATAAATAAAAAGCAGTGCCGCAGGCACCGGGGCGCCTCGGGAGGAAAGTCATCCTGGTGGGGTGAGCTCGGCCAGGGGAAACCGGAGCCCCTGGGGGCCTCCGACCCCCTGTGGCATCCCAGGCATGAGGATGGGGATGCGCTCCCTCCCTGTGCATCCACACCGTCGTGATGGGGGGAGCGGCGTGAGGCTCCCCGAGCTGCTCCTCGCTCCCCGACCCTTTCTGCCTAGCAGCAGCTCCTGGCAGCCCCAGTGAAGCCCCGGGACCCACCATCGCTCGCTAATCCCCACCGAGACCTGACCTAATTCCCGGGCACGTGAGCGTGTCTCCAGGCAGACTGCTCCGCGCCCGGGCCCGGATCAAAGCGCGCAGGATGGCAGCGCAGCCCGGCACGCCCGGAGACACCGGCTCCAATCCGCCTCTCGCTGCCGACGCGCTCTCCCTGGCACCCGAGCTGCAGCCGGCTCCTGCCCGGCCCTGACAACAGCGCAGCCTTTTCCCATTGCTGCGCTTGTATCTGGGGAAGGGTCTCGGTGTTTACGCCTGCAGCTGGACTCCAGAGCTCCGATCAGAGAGGGGGTTATCCACAGTGCGGGGGAGGTTTCAGTGCTTCGCCGCCATCCAGGGTGGGCTCAGGCCCATCTGAGCCGTAGGGAGCACGCACGGAGCTTTGGGGTGAGGGCCCTGCAAGGTCTCAGTGCGCTGTCCCCCAGCAGGGAGGAGGGATGAGGATGCAGACCTTCCCTACTCAGCGGTGGCAAAGCGCTGCCCGGCCATTACACACAACACTTTGCAGCCATTCCCAAGCCAAACCTCCCCCAGGTCGGGTCCCTCAGCTCCGAAGGGCTCCCGCACCCACCAGCCCACCCACGGCTCTGCTGCTATCGCCCAGAGAGAGAATGTCCCAAGTTTCCAGCAGCAGCCGTGAGAAGGCTGCCTGCCACGTCCCGGGGGGAGAGGGGCGGGGACAGGACCCTGAGCAAGCTTGGGGGGGGATGAGACATCAGGTCTGGGCACTGAAGGGGCTTATACGCCCCATGTCCCCAGGCACTGTGGATTTAGCAGGTAATTTGCCCCACCCCTTGAGCTTCAAACAGCCCGAGCTGCACACAGGGGACAGCAGGAGTGCTGGGCTGGAAACTCTTGGGGTCAGTGTGTGGCCCCACGCCACAGAAATACCCCAGAGCATGAAGCAGCCCCCAGCCAGGCACTGCAGGGGGTGTTGGGGGCAGCAGGGTAAAACTGCTTTATTCCTCTTTTGGCCCGTACTCTTTCCCTGACACTGCAGCAGGGCTCCTGGCTGATCACCTCCCACCCTTTGGTGAGCTCCCCTCAGAGCCCCGTGGAGCTGCACCTTTTCTTTAAGTCCCTTTTTGGTGCCACCATGTGACTCTGATTCTCATGTTCAGTGATGGTGCATGCTCCCCTTGCCTCTCTTAATTGTTCTTGCACCATCCATCATGGAAATACCAATTTTGGTGCACAGGCTCTAGACAGCAGTCAGATGCCACTGACCTGCAGAATGTCACCAGTGCCAGGGTGGGGACAGGCTCAGCTCAGGCTGTAGAGCCATGTGGGACCACTCTGTCCAATGCTGCCATGAGGATGGGAAACCTTCATCCCAAACATGGCTGATGTCCAGCTCAGGGGCTGCCCACAGGTGAGATCCCTCACGGGTAAGGGCTCTAAAAGGGCCAGGAATGGGGAAAGGGTGCAATCAGCACAACTCAGATGAGTGCCTGTGCTGCCAGCTCTGGGGACACAGTGCCCATGGGCTCCTGGGGACTGCCAGGGCTGCTCTGACTTGCATGGTTCCTTGTCTCCCAAGGTCCTCCTCTTCCTCCCCACTGGAAGTTCGGATGCTCTTTCAGTGCAGGAGACATGTCGAGTTCTCTGACACATTGAGATTTGGGGGTTAGAAAACCAACATCTCAACTTTTCCAGCCCTTGTTCCTTTTCCCTTGCACTGTCTATCAGTTTTCCTGCCACTACTGCCAAACACCAGCGTGATTTGGGTATTCACAGGGAAGCTGAAACCCCCGGTGGGAACCCGGTTTTCTCCCCAGTGAGCCGTGGTTTGGTTCCAGCCACCACCAACCCCGGCTCCGATTTCTCCCCATTGCCCAGGATGAAGCTTGGCTTTTGCAGGCAGGCTGCTAGCAGAGATGGGATGCTGGAGGGACAAACCACCAGGAGCATGGGAGGAAGGGAAATGTGACTCTTGCCTCTGTCTTCTCACACATGGGGCAAGCAAACTCCAATATTCTGGCAGGGAAGTTTTATTCCACCAAATGCGATGAAAGGGCTTGTCTGGGAGCTAAAGCAGAGCTACTCCCCTGCCCTCCCCAGCCCAATATGGGCTCCAGCAGGGTCCTGGGGAAGCACCACTGGGTCTGTGGTCTGCAGGAGGTTGCAGTAGGAGCAGGCTGCCAAGCTTGGCCTCTGGCAGGAACGTCATTCCCATCTTGTTGCAGAGCATCCCTCTGGCAGGGCTGAGCATCAGCCCCTTCAGCAGAGAGCTAGTAAGTGTGAGACTTGTCCTACCCCCTGCAGCTCTGGGGAGTTCTGACTTTGCCCAGCTCAGTGTTGCCAAGCATGTGGGGCAGCCCCCTGAGGTGCCCAGTTAAAGATTTCGGTCCCAGAGGAGATGTGGGCTTGAGAGTATCGAGTCTCCCGGGGCTGTTGGTGATTTTTAAGGGCTTTCAAATGGTTTGAAAACCACAATGACATTTCTCTGACCAGTGCTGAGCCCTGCCGTGGGAGATGGATAGACCTGGACAGACCCACCGAGTGCCCAGAGCTCTGCCCAAGCCAGTGGGGTTTGCCCCAGGGCTGGGAGAATCTCCGAAGGCTGAGCAGGATTGTGGCAGTAACTCTGCTGTGGTGCTGCCCTGTGGGGAGCCCTGGACCTGCCTGGGATGCTGCACCAGCTGCATGGGAACAGCGGAGGACCCACAACTCCTGCGTGCTTGGAAAACAAAGCATCCTTCTCATGCTGTTGTTGCTGCCCCTGCCCCTGTCCAGCCTAGGCACCAGTGCCCGGCAGTCCAGGGGGTTGCTCTCAGATGCCTTCACCTCCTTCAGAGCTCAGCCAGTAAATCTGGCCCGGGGTACAAGCTGTGAAGAAGAGCACTCACTGCTCCGGGCTTCCTCAGCCCACAGCCGGGGGAGAAGAGTGGGGTGGTGGGGTGCCCCGAGCCCCCATCACCTCCGCGGGGAGCGCAGTCCTCTTCGGGCAGTGGGGAAGGAGCATCCCTGGGAGCTCCAGCTCTCCTCTCCTGCATCCCTCCTTCCCCGCCCGGCGGGACTCGGCTCCCGGTGCGCGGGAAGCGATGAGGTCATGGTGCTTAATATAGCGATTTCATCACAGCCCTTCTCCCCAGCAACACCGCCCGGCTCCCGCCGCCCCCCGGCCGGCAGCTCCCGGGATGCGGTGGGATGCGGGGCCAGCCCGGGGCTGTGCGGGGCCGCCCGTGCCTGGTGTCACAGTGCCGCCCTCTGGGCACCGCGGCCGGAGGATGGGGATGCTCGGTGCACCCCCCACCCCCCAAATACCCAGATCTGAGCAGCACACCGGATGCATCGCGTCCCCCCCGCCCCTCGCCGAGTGCCATCCTATCCCAGCCGGGGGTTTAGAAGCAGCTCAGGGGAGATGGTTTTTTCCCCTGCTCCCCACCCTGCTCATGCCCCCAAGTCCTGCAAACAGCTTCCCATTCTTGTAAATCATAAGCTTTCCCTTTCCTCTTTCTTTTTCCCAATCCACAAGAGGTTTTCTCCCTGCCCTGCTTCTCAGACACAAACCCTAGAGATTTAAAAACCCAAGAATTTTTCTCCCCCCACTCCACCCCCCCTCCCAAAAAAAAGAGGTTCTAGTGAAGCACCCCAGCCCTGAACCTGCATCACTTTTGGCTGCATCACACGGGGAGAAGAGGGGGGTCTGCATGCAGGCAGGACCTCTCAGAGCTGGGATTAGGTCTGTAATGACGTTGGAGCCGTAACCCCTCCCTGCCAGGG